>NC_061487.1:6173936-6827891 GCF_022539355.2 Hippoglossus stenolepis | reverse complement strand
ACCTGTTGGGACCTGGTATTTGTGAACTACAGTTCGGCCTACATGTGTAGTCAAAACCTGACCACGTGTTCTTTGTTCTGGAGACAAACCAGAGCCTCCAGAACTCAGTCTCCCAGGGTGCTTCAACGTCACACAGAGGTGTGAAAAATTACCAGGGACACAAGTTTCAACCACTATTGGTCACTCTGGGCCCCATGACCCATGAGGTCAGCAGGCCAATATAAGCCAAGTCCCCCCTCTCTTCTGTCTCTTCCGACTCATTCTCTTCCACTCAACTCTCCAAGAGGAGAAGTGTGGCTTCTCCAGCTCACCTCTCTTTCTGCTTCTTTGACGTCTTTTAAATGTTGGATGATTTGGCCAAGAGGAAGCATATACAGTAAATAGAAAATAAAATTGGGCCTAAAACTGAACCTTGTGGTACACCACAGGTAACGTGCGTTTTAGAGGATGTGTAATTAGTGACCGAGCAGGTTTTTTTTCTAAAAGGTAAGAATCAAACAAACTAAGTGCAGTATCCTTGATGCCAACCCAGGTTCTAAGACGGTCATTTAATGTGATCTACAGTATCAAAGGCTGCATTTAGGTCTAGGAGGTTTAAAACTGCTCTCTCCTCTGTCAGCTGCTAAAAGAAGGTCATTGGTTACTTTGAGGAGGGCAGTGTCTGTACTGTGTAATTATCTAAAACCTGACAGAAATTTCTCAAAGATGTTATTATGACACATAAAAGATCAAAGTTGGGTTGAAACCATGGAAGTTTAGAGATCGGCCAAAACCTATTAAGAAAATAGGTGGGGCCACAGCATGTTTAAAACTGGAAGGAAAGATTCCCTCTGTTAGGGCTCTATTAAGAATCATTAAAGTTAGCAGCATCACGCAACAACTACGGATTACCATGAAAGTTGGGAGAAGAATGTGGCATGGGTCAGGGAAGATCCCATTAAATTTTGGTGTAGATTCGGATCAGGGAATGGATCGATTTTTTTTCATTTTCTTTAACATTGTGAGAGAAGAGAGAAACATTAAAATATTAAAATATAGAAACTCTTAAATACTAATATAATGAAATCATGAGATAAAATGTCACACACCCACATAACAGATAAATAACTGGATACATAGAATTTGGTTTCATACAACACACTTCATTCATTTATATATATCTTTTTTCTTTGAGTTACCAGTTCCTGGGGCCTTGCTGCTGGAGTCGTCTGGCCAGCCATCAAAAGGAGGCCCTGCTTCAGAAGACAAACCTAATTGGCCTTAAGCACTAATTGGACTGCACCACGTCTCTCGTAATCATGGGGAGGGACATTGGGCCTCATTTACTAACAGTGCGTACGCACGTTTGACGAACGAATCTGGGATTCATCAATATGTTCGTACCTAAATTTGTTCGTACTCTGCGAACAAATTTAGAACTTCCTCAGACCATGCGTATGCACAAATGATGAAGGCCCATCTGTCCTATAAAATGTAAACACCCACCCATTTAACTAAATGCATAGTATATTTCAACACCATTTATTTAAATAAAAAATAGTAGATAGACAGCAATAATTTAATTTACTAATGAATTGACCAAATGTATTAAAAAACTATGAAAATGACGTGTCATCCTCATCATCTCTATAAAAACCTGTTGGATTCATATTAATGTTTCTGGATAAACGAGGCATCGCTTCTTCTGAAACAATGTTAAAACACCGCGCTACGTCATAATCTGCGGGACTGCATGTGTGTGTGTGTGTTCGTCTCTGTCCCTCTTCAGACGAACTGATAATCCCATGTATTAATTATGATTCGATGATGTCGGATCATGTCTCCTGATCTTTCCGGTCACTTTAACCCTGATGTCCTGACTGTGCGCGTCACGTTACGTCTCATGTTGTGTAAACAAACACAAAGTAAACGTCAGTCCTGTACGTGTCCTAATAACTTGTTATCAGTGTTTATTGTTAAAGTGTAAAGTGAGAGCAGGTCAGAGGAGTGAGGAGGAAACAGACACCGATAGAGACTCAGACACAGCAGACCTTTTAATGTGAGTCTGTTCTGATCCTGAAGCAGCTGTGTTATAATTATTCAGCGGAGTCCACGTCCACGTCCGCGTCGCATCTCAGAGAAATGTCCACAGCTCTAGAGCTCAGCTCTGTGCAGGACACATTATTCATCGCCTCAGTTATTGCAGCCGAGGTAAACATTTTTTAAAACATCGTCACTCTGGAGGACACGCTACAGAGAAGTGTGTCTTTTGTGTCTTCCACCTCCGACGCCTTCAATTTCTGCTGTTGTGAGATTCTTGTGTTTTCTACCTTTTGGGGCCGTCTCTCATAACTCTAACTGTTCAGCACACCGCTCTCCTCATGACCAACGGATGTCCTTATATGGAGAAATAGAGGTGTGGCAGTATGCTAAATGCAGAGAGCGGACATGCGCCTGTCAATTTAGAATGATTCTGATTCACAAACATACGCATGGTGGTGAGAACAAAATCGGCTGGTGCGCTAGTGTCATGAATCCGGCGGCGATTTTGCGCACGCACTTATTTTCTGCGGAGAGAAAGAACATTTCTGCGCACGTTAGTAAATGAGGCCCATTGTTTCCTTAATTAGATTTTTAGTTGTTAATCTTTGACTACTGTTTGATATTCATGTTTAATTATTTGACCATATTTACTATTAAATGGCTTTATACTGGTGTTATGTTGTGTGTTAAGTCTATCCCCCTAATTTAAGATTTTTTTTCCATATCTCCCAGCCCTACATGGTAGTATGTGGGCAGTGATGAATACATAGTTTGAAATAGACATATCTATTTTCATAGTCGATCGAGTAAAAATGGTGCTCATAATTATCCTCATTATTAAATCCATCAAATTGGGAACATCAATCTGAAGAACCAGCACTGAAGAAACAATTCTAGTTATTAAAATACCAGTTTATTAATATGGTACATTTCATTAAGCCACATAGAAGATCTAATATATGAGTTGGTTTGTCCCCTGCAGACTGAAGTAATACAAATTGTAAAAAAATTGATTTAATCAAAAAATACAGATATAAAATTAAACCACACACAAGACTGTAGTTGCAGGATGACCATGCAGTACCAGATAATTTATCATCTTCAACAACACTAAATTTATATAAAGCCTTGTTTTGTAAACACACAAATCTTTACCTGTATGAATCTTTAAATGCCTTTTCATGGTTGTAAATTAAGATAAGCTTTTATCATGTGTTGCAGGCTCCTCATCTGTGTGAGTTCTCATGTGGACATTCAATTGACTTCTTTCTCCAAAACTTCTCTGACATGTTTGGCAAGAATAAGGCCTCTCATCTGTGTGACTCCTCATGTGTACTGCCAAATGGCTTCTTTGACCAAAACCTTTCCCACATGCTTGGCAAGAATATGGCCTCTCACCAGTGTGAGTTCTCATGTGGGCTTTCAAGTCATTACTACGTGCAAAAGCTTTACCACATGTTTGGCAAGAATACGGCCTCTCACCACTGTGAATTATCATGTGGGCTTTCAAATCACCACTACGTCCAAAACATTTCCCACATTTTTGGCAAGAAAATGGCTTCTCACCTGTGTGAATTCTCATGTGGACATTCAAATCACCCCTACGTCCAAAACCTTTCCCACAAGTTTTGCAAGAAAATGGCTTCTCACCTGTGTGCGTTGTCATGTGGCTTTTCAATTGACTATTATCTACAAAACTTTTCTGACATGTTTGGCAAGAATATGGCTTCTCATCTGAGTGAATTCTCATGTGGACATTCAAATGCCCACTGTTTCTAAAACGTTTTGCACATGTTTGGCAAGTAAATGGCTTCTCGCCTGTGTGAATTCTCATGTGGATTTTCAAATGCCCACAGTTTGAAAAACGTTTTCCACATGTTTTGCAAGAATATGGCTTCTCACCTGCGTGACTCCTCATGTGGATTTTGAAGAAGACCATCCCAATAAATCTTTTCTGACATATTTTGCATAAATAAGGTTTCTCACCTGTGCGGTTTCTCAGATGTATTTTCATTTGATGATCAGCATTAATTTCTGATATGTAAACATATTTACTGTGACTCCTATTTTCATGAAGACTCTTCTGTGGGTTTGGTTCTTCATTTCTAGTTGATCCTGAATCCACATGTTTTCTTCTGTTCTGATCTTGACTCTCAGCTACAGTAGAGTTGTGAGAGAGGAGCTGGTGCTCACCGTCTGGTTCTGGTTCTCTGGGGTCACTTTCCTCATAATCAAGAGTCAACATTAAGGTATCAGTCTCCTGCTTCAGTACGAGCTGCTCTCCCTCCTGACTGATGCACATTTCCTCCTGCTCCCCTTTCATTTGTCGTGGCTCTGGGTTCTCTTGGTCCAGACTGGAGTTCCTCTCCTGGTTACAGAGCTGCTGGTCAGTGAGAACCTCCTCCTCCTTACAGGCATGCTGCTGTGGGAGCTCTGAGGGAACAAAGAGGCACAAGACAGAGGTTTAGTTTCAGATTTGTTAATTACTGTGAAAGCTAAGTAACAATACTAACTGCTTCTCCAGTTTTAGCACCACATATTGTTGTGTAAGAGTTTAATATTTTCATTGAATAATTTATGTTGTTTGAAACGTTCAAATTTATGAAGTCAATTATATTTATGAGAGCAACAAAATAAAGTAACATGTAGTGTTTTCTCCATCCAGACCATATCAGGTCAGGTCCGTATAAAGAACCAGTCCAGGTAGAGATGTTATTGATCAGGACCTGGTGTGATGTGGTCTTGACATGAAAGTAAACCAGCTTCCTTATTTTAAAATAGAATAAATGTTTCACAAAGATGAAAGTATGTTCTAAAGAGTAATTTGCTTCTTTGTGATAATCTAGTCCTGACTTGAACAATCTGAGTCTATTGATCCTTGGCTGAGTATTTTTGAAATAAATTGATTTTATCATTTAATATTGCAGGTATTTATTAATTCTTTTTTTAATATTATCTCAAATCATTATTTTATTTTCTTACTTTATGAACAAACATACATTTTGTATTCCTACATCAATTCTACATACTGTATATGTAAAATTGTCAAAAATGACCCATACAGTATGTATTCACTACAGAGCACCTGTCATTCATTTCACATGGCTGATATTGCACAACTGATGCATGCACAAAAGCTGTTGACTTATTCATTTCTAACTAGCTGCCCATAGCTAGATCAACAAAATGAAGAAATAGAACATACAGACTGATTGATGTGCATTGGAAAATATTCGTGTGTTTTTGATTTTCTTTATCCAGAGTGTTAGTATGGCTGGTCTCGATCATTTCAAACTCACGACGGAAATGGTCATAAAGATGCTGCATTAGGGAACAGAATGAGGAAGATGAGGAGATAATTCTTGGTCTGGATTCTGAGTCTGAAATATCTGATGCTGGTGACCTAGACTATCCTATCTACAAGTCTAGCTCAAGAAGCCACAGCATCCCGGGGAGCTGCCCAGGACCTGCACCTGGTTCAACAGCTGTTTCATCGAAAGATGCCTGGGATATGTTCATCAGTGACAACATCATTGGGGAGGTTCTTTTCTTTTTTCAGTCGAGTTCAGTAGTGAACTGTAATATATAGTGAACAACATGTAGTTCCAGTAAGACCCATTTATACTGGGTCTGAGTTTCCTCTTCAGACGACTCATCAGATGAGTTTTCTATGTCATCAAATGGAGCCTTCTTCATTTAGGAGAGCTGGATTCCAAGAAGCACCTACAACTCCAGCTTGATCCTATGGAACATAGTCTAGGTCATCAGCATCAGAGATTTCAGACTCCGCATCAAGACCAAGAATTGCCTCCTCATCCTGTTCTTCATGCAGCATCTCTATGACCATTTCAGCTGTAGATCTTGAACGATTGTGACCAGCGATGCTAACACTCTGGATAAAGAAAATCAAAAGCACAAGAACATTTTCAAATGCATATCAATCAGTCTATTTAGTATATACTGTTCTATTCCAAGTTTTATTTTGTTTTGATCTAGCTATCGTTAGCTAGCTAGAAAAGAATATGTCAACTAGATGAAAGCTAACTATTATTGTATATATTTCTCTTCCTCACTAGCAATGGATTGTAAAATAAGACATGCATCAGATGTGCAAAAGCATCTGTGTGAAATGAATGGCAGGTGCTCCAATGTGAATACATACTGTATGGGTAATTTTTGACCCATAAAAACAATGTGTTAATCAAAAACAAGATAATTATTGAATACTTAGAATATTAAATGAAGTAAATTGATTTAAAAGATATAGCAAAGAAAAACTCAGCTACGCATCCAAAAACTTAGATGACTTTTGACCCATGTTGTGCATTTGAAAGGTAGTGATACAAAATGATTTTTATTAAAAAAGTAAAAAAGGCAAAATTAAAATAAGGATTTGTGATGATGAAGTTAATTGAGGAATACCTGAAATTCTGAATAATGAAATTGATTTACTGCAAAGATAAAGAAAAAAAAACGGAGTCGGGTCACTTGTGACTCACGTTGTGTATCAAAGGGTTAATAGACGCACGGTTTGACGAGGAGATTACAAGGTTTGTAAAAGAGACCCGGTCGACTGTTATCTAGGTGGAGGAAACACAGAGAAACCAAGAAATCCAATATCAGCCACATTCTGGTTGTACAGACCGATCCTGTGTAGCTTTATTTCAGGTTTCAAAACGACGTCCAGCAGTCTGCGCTGACGAGCGACCTCTTCTTCGTACTGGACGATGGTTTTTTCAAACACTGTGAATATCTCTTCAGCAGCAGCAGTTAGTCGCTCACTGATGAACTCTCTCAAGCACTGGACCGAAGACATCCCTGCTCCGTCAATATTTACCCGAGACACGAACACTCGACTGTCTTCCAGCTAACTGCTAACATGCACCGAGCTAACGCTGCTAGCTCTGTCTTTACTTCCGGTCTGTGTCACACTGCGAAGGTCCGACAGAGAGACAGGGTAAACTTTTTCATCTTTATGTATTAAGTGTTTATAGCGCCCCCTTCTGATAGATGTGAGAACCTGCATCTGTACATTCACACCGATGTTGGAGTGTACAAGACGATTCTATGAGTTGTAATACAGAGTTAAACCATCGTGACAGAATTCAACATGACATAGACCAGTCATCATACATGTCTATTTGTCGGTATCACAGACTGTAAATATAGATGGATGACAGAACTCCTCTCCCTCCAGTTTTACACAAATGGAGGTCAAATACGTTGGATACAACATACTGCACTTTTGACGTTATTTGGAGTCAGAGTCTGCGCAGTAGTGATCGTGGTGTGGAGCCACAGGGCTGAGGGGTAAAGTGACTTGAGGCTAAGGGAATCTGGGAAGCCAGGAGAGTTTCAGTATGGAGAGGCTTAGCTTTTATGGTTCAACCAGGACAGAGGGGATCACAGCCCCATCCGAGCAGTTTAGATTGATTTCCAAATCCTTCATCAGGCTCCAGGGATCAGCTCATTTGCCTCTGTACAAGAAGATTGTGGAAACAAAACCAGCCAGTTCTTGGATCAACAGCCACCTCCGTTAGCACATATATCCAGAAACAAATTTTTGTGATCTCCTTCCTTCAGTTACTCTCACTCCTCAGTTCTCTTCTATGCTGGCTTTATTTGATTTCCCTCCTTTGTGGCTCACATGTTTGTCCAATTTAGGGGGAAGAGTAACATCTTACTGTGTGGTGGCTCAGGTGTAGGAGAGGCTGGTCTGAATGTAATAACCGTTATACGTTTCATCCGCCTTAGTATGGCCTGTATAATAAAGGACAAACTTGGGGCACAGTAATACCTCAATGCACAATATGTAACTTCTACTGTTAGGGATCTTGGAATCTAAATAATGAAAACAGAGGATATAGTTAGATGGCATTATGAAGTAGCGTGGTGTTTTTGGTGGAAGCAGGGTTATTGTCTTTGTTTGACAACAAAATCTAGCTCAAGTGCCTTAAGCAGAAGTGTTCTCGAACAAGTTAACGTTTTATTTACATTATGTTTAGCTACGTTCAACGACTTCCTTCCTCACATATCAAACTTGAAGGCACGTTATGGCAACAGGTGACATCAGATGTCCTGTTACTTGAATTACATTTTGGGATGGAGATTTGTTGGAAATATTTGAGATAATGTAGATATACAAATCAACAACATATATAACATACCTGTAGGTTTCCTACCTAAGAACAGAAGCCCACCCTGCCTCTGGCGATATTCCTATTAATGTTGGGGATTGATGCCACCGGAAAATGCATCAATTCCGGTGGCAATGGTTTTTGTGTGGGATTGGGTTCAGCTTTACAGAGATCTTTAATTTAAAATGCTGAGGTGTGAGTGGGACGAGGGTAGACATGTAGTCCTTGTGGACAGTTCAATAAAGGTTCCCCACCACTGGTTTTGAAGGAGCTCCTGTTTTCTCATTAATTATCAGCAGTGGCACTTGGAAAGGTGGATCAGGTTTATCATTATAGGTTGTCAGGGCATGCCGTACAAACTGCACGTCACTTCCTTGATGCAGAGAGACGATGTCACACCAATGCAGCTGGATGTGGATTATTTTAGCTGTAACACCACATGTTTGTCTGATAAATATCTAAACTTGTTCGGAATGGATTTTGTAACATGGTTCACAATGGTTGTTCATTGGACAAGGAAGTTTTGAATTATTTGACTAATATACGCCCAGCCTTATTTAAGTTTGTGATTAGACAGAAATGACTACTCAGAATCATTGACTACCTGATACAATGACATCACATTTTGTGTTCTTATCAGCTGAATGAGATATGTGTGTATGTTAAGTCATCCCACTCTTGTACTGAATGTGTAATGTGCACAGGTGGAGCTGCATGAGCGTCATGGAGACACCATTCCAGAGGGCTGGGGCTGTGACGCTCAGGGAAAGCTGACAACAGATCCCAAGAGAGTCCTAGACGGAGGAGGACTGGTGCCCATCGGCGGCAGTGAAGCCACAGGTCAGAAACCAACTGTTGGCATTCAACTCAGGGAGATAGAAATCCTGGGGCCTTTACTGCAAAGCGAGTTTAACGTAGCAAGGATATATTTTTGTTTTCCGGCCTCACTCAACCAAACATCAGCCGTCCTGATAACCTGCACTACGAAGCTGGTTATCAACTGTCTCAGTTTACCCTGAGTTTAGGTGAGTTCGAGGTGTCTGACTGTGTCTGACTTGATCCGTCTGCCATCAGCTGCAGGTGTAGAGTAAAAGAACACACACAGAAACAGCCGTCACACTTTCTACTTCTCGTAGTGTCAGAGAGCAGAGAACAATGGCCGATCTCACAGTGTTTGTTTATTCTCATTAGTCAGGAGATGAAATTTATCAAATCCTCTTTGAAGAGAAATAATCAGAGCTAACTGTTTTCTCCTTTATCATTCACTACATTAGAAATGCAAAAGGCACACATGTAATAACATGACAGAAACAAAGAGAAACAAACTGATATACACTGCTGGTGGTTATATAGCTTCACACAATAATAAATAAAATAAAATAAATTTATATAATATTATATAGGTAATGTTATATGTTGATATCATCTAACTTTTTTTGTGGTATGTCTTCATAAATTGAGTCTATCAGCTATTAATTTTGACACGTTTTCATTAACTTGCTAAAATTAAAATTAATCAAGTTTATTTTAAAGCAAAATCCCACACAGCAATTTAACTTCACACAAACATAAGCTAAAGATGCTGTTTGTGTATCTTAATAAAAAATCTCCTCTTCAGCCTGTAGGTGAGATATGTTTTAACCACTAGAGGGAGACCAAGTCTAAGTAAACATTCTGTTTAGACCGTCAATATACTTAAGAGCTTTTATGGGTTTTTTTTCT
The DNA here is from genome assembly GCF_022539355.2 of Hippoglossus stenolepis. Lineage (NCBI taxonomy): Eukaryota > Metazoa > Chordata > Actinopteri > Pleuronectiformes > Pleuronectidae > Hippoglossus > Hippoglossus stenolepis. The sequence goes on along the minus strand of NC_061487.1, from coordinate 6,818,010 downwards.
ACATTTCATTCGTTCTGTGATGTTGGTGTTGTTTGTGATATAATTTACAAAAAGCAACCAACTCCGAGGCTAACCCTGACCTCTGTGCTGATAAACCCTGAGATGGTTCAGCTGTTCTGAGTCATTTCAGTTAACTCTGAGCATGTTAAACGTGCATGTGGTGTATAAATACTACCATTCACCATGGTAACGGGTAGAGACCAACTAAGTGCAGTATCCTTGATGCCAACCCAGGTTCTAAGACGGTCATTTAATGTGATCTACAGTATCAAAGGCTGCATTTAGGTCAAGGAGGTTTAAAACTGCCCTCTCCTCTGTCAGCTGCTCAAAGAAGATCATTGGTTACGTTGAGGAGGGCAGTGTCTGTACTGTGTAATTATCTAAAACCTGACAGAAATTTCTCAAAGATGTTATTATGACACATAAAAGATCAAAGTTGGGTTGAAACCATGGAAGTTTAGAGATCGGCCCAAAATTGTTAAGAACAGAGGGTTCAAGGTGAGGTTTCTTTAAAATAGGTGGGGCCACAGCATGTTTAACACTGGAAGGAAAGATTCCTTCTCTTAGGGCTCTCTTAAGAATCATTAAAGTTCGCAGCATCACGCAAACACTTCTGGATGGATTACCATGAAACTTGGGAGAATAATGAGGGATGGGTCAGGGAAGATCCCATTGAATTTTGGTGTGGATCCGGATCATGGGTTGATCTTTCCTTAATATTGTGAGAGAGGGTATTTTTCACAATTATTGTTGATTTATCAGAGAATAATTAATGGATCTTGATGGAAAAAAATCTGACACGTTTAGGGGACAGATATTAATGAGTGTGTGAAAGTTGGATCTAGTGAATTTAAATGTGGTTTCATCAGGGGACCGTTGGGCCTTGGTGGAGGTATGCACTCTACTGTCTGTCATTCTAGTCCTGCATGGATCTGTCTCTAAGTATTTTCCCCCATTTGTCACGTGTATTTTCTGCATGTGTTTGTTTTAAGTGTGTCTTTATGCTGATGAGAAACTCAAAGCCAGTCTGTCGGGTCAAATTGCAACTGATGTCAAAATATATTCCAACACTATGTTTTTAGTTGTGGTCATTTCCTCTCCTCTTTGCATCAATCACTCTGAAAATGGCTGGCGGAGAGGCCTGTCCCAGAGCCACAAGGGAGACTGGGCAGTGACAGATGCCCAGATCAGGACCTTAATCTCCCATGCCAAAAGTCCTGGCACTGGGCCCCGGACCCTGGATGTCTCGTTAACACTCGGCCGGCTGCAAACAAAAGAAGAGAAATCAACAAATCAATGGGCTTTCAGCCCCACTGGGGAAGGGGAAAGGTGGTGGAGGAGGGGGGCTAAGTGAGTGCTGGGCTGGGCTGAGCCAGGTCTGCAAGTGGGAAGGCGATGCATAGAGATTACAGGCTTTCTGCGGAGGGGGGGAGGTAGGTGTGTGCTGGGTGGAGAGCTCCGCTGAGTCCAAGGATTAAGGGGCCAATTCAAACCCTCGTTATAGGGGGCAGACTCTGAGGTGTGTGTGTATAGATAGATGATGGATGGTGGGGGTCTAATCTACCCTGGCCTTGGCCCTGTGCCCTTGTGCGGATTAAACGGGGCCCCAAGCAGCCTCGAGAGCAGGGCCGCTGACTAGGATTAAGCAGATTCTAACAGGTGTCTTCTTTTGTGGTGCTGAGGGGGGTTCTGTCCATCACTCACTGAATGAGCAAATCATGAAGTGATCAACTATTGCTGATGGGGCCAGTGATGCCAAAAGGCCACAGCATGTGTGTGTGTGTGTGTGTGTGTGTGTGTGTGTGTGTGTGTGTGTGTGTGTGTGTGTGTGTGTGTGTGTGTGTGTGTGTGTGTTGTTTAGTGTGTGTTTTTGACTGCTTAAAGATGAGTGTGTGCTGGTCAGTTTTTCAAGCAGCAGGGTCAAATCTAGAGGAAATGAATCAGATGCGGGTAGAAGGATAAAGTTTTAACTTAACGGGTGCTAACCTGCGACATCACTCACACACAAACACACTTTTAAGAAAGTGGCCGGGATTCACTGTGCATGAGATTAGCGTTGCTGCTGCTGGAGAGAGGATCAGATCAGAAGAGCTTAGAAGTGAAAGAGTTACTGACCATCTCAGCTAAGAATACACAACACACACACACACACACACACACACACACACACACACACACACACACACACACACACACAGCAGAGAGTGTTATTATGCACTACACTGCAGACCTGACAGGTCCGTGAACTTGTAGCTGACACTTGTTATTTCATCAGTTTTGCTCGTGAAAAGTGCTCACAGTGAGGTGTTAAAGTATCAATACAGATGATGAAAAGGTATTAAGTAGAATAAAATAAAACTTTTGATTGAGCCCCCGAAATCCTGTATTTTTTATTTTTATCAAAATCTCATTAGATAAATAACTATTATTCTAGAGTGGCACACAGCAGTCCTCTCATGAAACCACATATAAATTCAATGGATCTGGGTTTTTATTTGGATTTTCACCAAATTACACACACTCATGAATACCAGTCCCCTAGATGGGCCTGATTTTTTCCATCAAGATCAATGAATTGAACATGAGAAAGAAATCCTGGATCTGCCTCCTGATCGGGATCCCCACAGAAATTTAATGGGTTCTTTTCTAAACTATACTGCCTCCTTTCAAGTTTCATGGTAATCCATCTTGTAGTTTCTGCAAAATCTTACATACAAACAAACGGAAAACATGACCTGCTTTGCGGAGGTAATGTCACCTTTCAGGATTTTAGGGGCTCCATAACATTATTATGCACCTCAGCTTAAAGTCGACTGCATCTCAGCAGACATTAGAAACCACATTATGAAATAAAAAAACGAGCATCAGGCATTATGAATGTCAAATGTTCTGAAATACAAACTTCAAAATCTTGTTTACTGTCTCTCTGCAGTGGGAATGAGTTTATGTTCTCAGTTGATGCTGCAAATGTACACTGTGTGTGTGTGTGTGTGTGTGTGTGTGTGTGTGTGTGTGTGTGTGTGTGTGTGTGTGTGTGTGTGTGTGTGTGTGTGTGTGTGTGTGTGTGTGTGTGTGTGTGATGACAAACAGAAGGGAGGAGCAGGATGATGGAGAGAGTGGGAGGAGACAGGGAGAAGCTCTGCTGCTCCCCTGCTGGGTCTTTAATGAAGTGGAGCGACTTCCTGGTTCGCTCCTTCCAGCTGTTGTCTCCTCAGAGCCAAAGATATTTGGCCTTGGCTCTTTGTCCCGCTCGGGCCACCATACCTCCAAATGAGCGACCGAACATGTAGAAATTTAAAAGCAAAGCATCTGGTGTCTCTTTCCCTCCAACTGCTCGGGAATGCAAATCTCTCTCCATCTGTTTCCTCCCCTTCCTGGTTGTTGATGCTGGTTAAGATTCAAAGTACCATGAAGATGCTGGGGACTGATTTCGGATAATATTACATAAATACTCTATGTCTCTACATGCAATGTCTTTCCGGCCTTCTGTGACCCACTGATTTTCCTCAATGTTCTTTTTCATTTTTGGTATCTTATTCATATATTTTGTCTTATTAAGTGTTAGAATCATAGCATGAATATAAAAAGAAAAACACCAAATGTAAGATCTACATGCTGACAATCAAACCTAAACCAAGCGGAAACTACTGTGACACTCAGTAGAGATCATACCTTCGCAAAGGCCCAAAAGCCCCCTTATGAATCTACATTTAAGTTAACTCGATCAATATTTTGGGGGGATTTGCACCATCCTCACACTTATAGATATATTTTTTCCATCAAGCTCCATTAATTATTATAGGAAATGTTGTAAAACGCCCTATCTCATAATGTTAAATAAAATCCTGGATCAGCTCCCTTATCTGCATCCACATCAAAGTTTAATTTGTTCTTCCCTCACCCATATTACATCCACCATTAGTTTGTGCGTAATCCTGCTACCTAACAAACTAATGCAGATGAAAACATGGCCTCCTGCATGAAGGTAGAAATGATTTTTAAACATGCAAGTTATCTTTTACACTGCTATTATTTTACTTTCCAATGCTATATATAGAACCCACATTTCTAGCTGTCAAAACAGGACAAAAATAAATCTTACAGATGCACAAAAATCTATTTGAAATGCATTTGAAATCTTCCGGATTAGCCACAAATTAGATTTTTTCCCCCCTAACTGTTGTTTCTGTTGCAATCTATAGGACCTATTCATACTAATGGCATACAATTAACCTGATGTGTTACCATGGTAATGGCATGTTGCAGGTGTGTAGATCCAGGGCCATCAGTCAGAGGAAAATCATAAAAGAAAATCCAGTCATTCAGTGAATGTTGTGTTTTCTATAGAGACAATGAGGAAGATAATGGGGCTGTGCAGCATGTTGAAGAGTATTAGCCCACACACACAAAGTAAACCAGCGACAGGAGATCCTGGTGTGCTGTATTACAATCATACTTCATGACGAGGCTCATGTAACAGCATAGAATAAACGGTGTTCAGAGAAGCTCCTCATTTTCCATCTTAAAACACCATGTGACATCAATTATCCACCGTGACTGTAACATCTGGCATCAGGCTTCTTCTTTCACTCATGTGAAACCGTCACACGGCTTTTAGTCTCATTTCTTCTGCTCTATGTGGTCAAGTCTTCTCTGTCCTCGTGTGACCCAGTTGCTGTTTTGAAATTAAGGGAGGAACAAATCAAAATCAGACAGGAAGAGGACATCTAACACCCCCTCTCATTATTTGGATCACTCTGTGGTGGCGAGGGGATTACATTTCCCCCTGTGTGGTTTGCACACCTCTGGATATCGTGGCGACCAGCTCCTGTCTCTCACACCCACACGTCAGCCGAGGTGTTGGATGGCCTTCGCCTGTGTGGTGGTCCCAACGACACTCCAACATTTGTCTCTAATCCTGCGTCAACACTTTCACTTTCTCTAGTTCCTGTCATCACCACCATGTATTCTTGTGCTTCTTTTTTAAACTTTAATTTTAGGGAATCTATGTCTGAATTTCTATAGGTCCTTTTGTTGTCAAGTCAAGTCAAAGTCTATTTATAAAGCACGTTTAAAACAACCACTGTGGACCAAAGGGCTGAACAGGCTTAGAATGAAAATAAAAGAATATACAAAAAAACTGAGAATAAACAGAAAAAATATAAAAGCAATGTTAAATGTTAAACATCGTGTATATTTGAGGTTTAAAATATTGCACATTAACAGATGAAATCATCATCTCCAATTGAAGGCGAATGCTCTTGAATGATTTAAATGTTTCTAGGGTCTGAGCGGTTCTGATATAAGGAGGTAAACTGTCCCAGAGATCAGGAGCAGCCGCTGCCAAGGCCCAGTCACATACATTTTTTTTACCGAGATCTCATCACAGAAACATCAGGTCGTTCAACCTCAGTGCTCAGGGCGGAGAATGAAGATACAGCAGTTACATGAAGTGGAACCAGCCCATTTAAAATCTTCAAAACAGGCAATAAAATCTTAAATCAAATATGAATTTGTGAGGGGCCAATGAAGAGAAGCCAGTACTGATTTTTTTCCAGTCAGACGGCGAGCTGCTGCAGTCTGTAGTAACTGCAGATGATGAAGAGATTCTTGCACACACATGCATAAAGTAACGTGATAAACAAGACCATTATCAATACATTAACGGCCCTCTTCAATGGGCTGCGATGTAAAACTGTTCTTTTAACAGTTTACAAGGATTAGAGTAACCCCAGAATAAACATGCCCGCAGCAACAAGAAACATCAGGACTTATGTAAAACGTTCTTTACTTTCACAAACTCTACAGTCTTGAAAGGAGATCTTAAACAATACCATGATAATACTGATAACTGAACATTTTTGTCACTATAATCATGATACAAAACTTTCACACAGTTTCATCTCCACTCTGATCTCACCTTATCCGGCCTTTTTACAATAATTTGAGCTCAAACCCGACATTGGACACATTTAAATGTATTTATGTAATTTATACATGTGATTTTATTCTTAAACCATGATATAACTGTACCCGAGAACCAACCACACCTTACAGGCCTTTTCAGATTCTGAAAGTTAAGGGCACACTTCACTCGCACACCTCATCTACACTGTGATGTTTTTATTGTGCCAATTATCAAAGTAAAGACTGAAAAAGCTACGATTTATACATCCTGCTGTACTGAGATGATGATCGTCATGAATTGTATGGATGAAGTGTCGATGCAAACGGACTGCATTGGATGAATGTCAGTGTGGTCATGTTGCTGCAGTGGTAACAACAAGCCCACTCTTCTTTACTCTCCAGTATTTGCTCAGTTTGCATGTAAACTCTCTCACATCTCTCATATAAACCCTGACAAGCTGCTGTAATATAGTTGTATAGTTCAACCCTTCAAACGCTTCCTGTGAACAGTCAGCTCCTGTCAGCAGTGAAGATTTTGTCACTTCCCCTTGCCAAAGCTACGACTTCCACCCGATCACACGGCCCAGGGGAAGTGACATGTGCAACAGCAGCATCACAGGGCGCCACGCTTCTGTGACTTCACGCTACAGAATCGGCAGGATCCCGCTGGGTCCTGTTATGAGGTGACAGGTACGACGCCAGGCAACAAACAGTCATAATCTGCTGTCTTTGACTGCAATTATTTCTCAATTATCTCCCAGCAGCAGCCCTGTCACAGAGGAGAGGAGAGGAGAATGATATAAAACAGCGATGGGATTCATCCTTCCCTTTCTGATTTTCAAAAATATGAACCCTCCAGACAAGAATCTATTGAAAACTGCTCCTCGGCTGTAGGAAAGTAAAATCTGTGCACATGTTAATCTGACAAGGGAGCTCCACTTATTTTACAAATTGACTTCAGTTAATGTGCCATTAGAGGTAGATCACATGTGATCACATGTGAAAACAGTTGTGTAGTTTCACCCGTGGTTCTGAGGGGAGCTTTATAAACAAAACTAAACTTAACAAAAAGTTTTACTTTATACGCTGGTGTTTTCATGAAGGGATAATTTAGGAAGCAGGGATGATCTCATGAAAGAGACCATCCAGTTGTATTATGGGAAAGGCAGGATCTACTTTGTAGCTTGACTAAGTTTAAGATATCTCTACCTCTCAGGAGTATTCCTTTAAAACCTTTCTGAGTTTAAAGGTTAAGTGTGTATAATTTAAATACCCCTCACCTCACCCTCCCCTTCCAAACATGAAGGAGAACCTTTGGTAACCTTCAGTTGTCATTAAAACTCAAAAGCTGTTTAGTTTGTCCAGTCTGGGCTACTGTTAAAAGCATAGCGGCCTCCGTTGAGAGGACCCGCTCCAGATGTAAATATAAAGTATTTAAATTTAAAGGGCCCATTCTAGGGTAAAGAAAACAACAATTCGTACAATTTAGATGAAACACACTAGTGAAAACATCACCAGGATTATATTATATTCGTTTCATCTAAATCTTACACACTGGACCTTTAAATTGCCATGTTATGTGGAGAGGCTGTGTGCTGCTGCAATGCCTCTGAGTGTTTCTCTGGATATGCTGAGTAACTTCAAAGCATGAAAAGCTTTTGATCACTGACACTGGACCAAACAAGGAGTCATATGTCCGCCCCTTCCTGGCGAATCCCATTTTCCTCATTTTGCTTTGGGGCTCTGTAAACCTCTTTTACCCCCAGATAAAGGTGTTACACGTGCCATTGTGACTTGCTTCATTTCTTGCCCCCTGGGCGAAAAAAGAAGCCTTCATCTACAGTAGAGAGGATTAGTGTCTGTGTCCAGGCAAGGGACCAACCCTAAACACACACACTCTCACAGAGGCAACCTCCCCCCCCAACCTACAGGATGCACCAGTCTCCATGAGGTCAGCTGCCGCCCAGGTCACCAGCTGCGGGCGGGACGTCAGGGAGCTGCTGATGTGTGACGACAATAACAGGTGACAGGTGATGGAGGGAGGGATGGGGACAGTGGGCTCACCTTTCTCTGTGGTCACTCGCCCAGTGTTGGTTCAGGGGTTTCCAGGCCAGTGCCCGGGGCCTCTCTGATGGATGGGTACAGCTGAGATGGTCCAAGTTGGGTGGGGGACACTGATCTAAGGTGGGGTGCGGGGGCATGACCTCTGACAGTGTTTTCTGAAATCTCTGTTTATTGTACTCGCTGGCTAAAAGGTTGGAATGACAGCAATGAAGGACTTTGCTGGACAGTTTATAACCTTTTCTGCTAATTTATCTTACAGAATAAAAATGTTCTCAAATGGTTTACGGTGAAGGTTTTTGGCATCACATGAAGTTCTAGCTTTTTCAGAGGCTGATTGTTTGTTGTTATTTTTGCCTTGAACTGGGCAAAGCGTGATTTTGAAAACGAGCACAACAACTAAGTGTTAAACTTTTCTTCTGTCCTCAATGACCCAATTAAGTTAGAGGACAAATTGGATTGAGATTAGATGCCACGATGAGCAGGTGAAATAAAGAATATTTACATTTATTTAAAAAACTCAACTCCTTCTTTCAAGTACTTGTACCTCTCTATTTAACTTTTTTATATTTATCATTTCACTTTTCTCTTAAGCTGGTTGTGTGTGTGTGTTTTCACTGTTTGTGAGATGTGAACTTGCTGGGTGATATGATTTAATTTAAGTTGTAATTTTCCGGCTCCATGCACCAAATGGACTGAGAGGCACTGATGTTGGGAGGAAAATGAAATTACACTGTAATGTTCATCGTTAATTTAATTAGGTTAATTAAACTGTAACTTCATTTAGTGTCAGCTGGACGGATGGCCGAGTTAACAGCAGTGACCCTTAGTCTCCCACTGGTGGCATGTTGCTGTGTTCCTGCCAGCTCCGAGCCCATCAACACGATTCCCACCCATTATCCATCTGCCTCTACGTGTGTGCGTGTGTGAGAGCGAGAGAGAGAGAGAGGAGAGAGAGAGAGAGAGAGAGAGAGGAGATAGAGAGAGAGAGAGAGAGAGAGAGAGAGAGGGAGAGGGAGAAAAGCAAACCAGGATTTAGTTGGTCATTGTGGTTCTCATAATTATGGTAGTATTAAAATGTATATCTCTGTAGTTTCATTTCAGTGATCTTATATCAATTTGTTTCCTATATAGACAGCTTACCTTGTTTAAATAGCTGATATCTTTTTAGCATATTTTTAGGAGAATATTAACAGTGAATAAAAATACCAGGTATTCCGGTCACGCTGCTGATCACATTACTTTTACTGATAGTGCAGACACTGACCTAACATGAAGAGTATTCTTCAAACATGATTACAGAAACAAGGTAATCAAACGGCACAACTTCATAGTGAGACTAGTAACAAACAGACCCCTCTTAAAAGTGAGTCATTCAGAAGCTAAGGAATAGGAAGAATGTGTCCACTTTGTGGGTCATGTAATCTGTGGGGACCTGGGCACTGAGTGACAATCAAAACTTCAGCTCTTATTCACTGCAATTGTTCGCTTGTTTGAGACTGAGTCCATGATGGACTCTTGCTAACGTTTTGCCATGGCGTTTCATGATCCACCAGCACCCCCCCTCCAGTACCACCGGTCTGTGAAAAGCTCGTCTAGACAACTCAAAACAGGATTTCACAAAGAACATGTCTGTTGCATGCTGGGGACATCGAGTCCGTTTACTGGAAGAAATTGTGTGAAGGACTCGTGGGAGCTTGAAGACCACGACTTTGTGAGTAGGCTAAGATTCAGACACTGAAAGGTAAAACTTAGGGAAGAACCGAACCCATCAACGTTTTTATCAGATCTTCTCTTACTCTGGTGATAGTTGCTGGACGGTTAGAAAGAGAAAAATGTTTACAGAGACTTTATTATAGATTGTACATAAAGATGGACGACATGACAGCTCCTCAAAAGTGAAGCCCAAACATGTTCACCAGCCCCCTGGTGGCTCGCTGCATTACAGGTCATGAACCATGCCTTCTTCATGTTAGGACATCGACCAAACTAAAATTCAAAACAAGTAAATTTAGATCCAGTAAAATTGGTTTTAATTACTTATTTGAGGCTTTAAAAATTAGGTGAAACTTCATGATTGACAGTTGAGACTGACCCCTGATTGGTCGAATCATGCCGTGTTACACCAGCGTGCGATGATGGCACCCAAAATATTTTGACCTCAATTTTGTACAGATATTCGTCATCCATCTTTACTTTACCAAAATACATTCATTAGACCAAAAAAAAAAGTGATGGAAGCATGACATTTAAAAACCCACCCAGGATTACATAACTGTTAAAATGTGTATTTTATTTTATTTATTTATTGTTATCACTGGTAAAACCCATATCTCCATAAACTGTGTACATAGAATTCCTGGAGAGCAGTCAGGCAGGCAGTGGGATGCAGCAACTTTCTCTTGTGTTTGAGTGGACATGCACCGACGATGCGTAGTACAACAAAGTCAATTTGAAGTCTACTTCCACCTTTAATCCAGTAATTTGTTTCCATGTAAACTTAACCCTTGTGTGTTTACCGTTTGCGAGCCAGTGGCCGCAGGTCAAAGGGGAGACATTTCAAGGCATGTTTTGTCTGGGATAGTTTCAGTCTGGAGAAGGGTGATGGGGGGGATGTGGGTGTTTAGAGAGTGTCAGCTGGTCCAATACAGTGAGACTCCACCACACAGCCTCCACTCCGTCCTCAGCCAACCACCACGGTGAGGAAGTCCCTGGTCTGTTTGGTGTGATCATCAGGACAGCTGGTGCCTGGGCAGCTGCACGGCTGCGGGGTTGCTGGGAAAGAGCCTGTCCCTGGCAAACCCAGGAGGGGCTCCTGCATCTGCTCAGCTGTCGACCCACCCACCCCCACCTCTTCCTTCGTATCCCCATCAGACCCTCGTACTCCATCAGCTGAGAGCAGCAGGGGAGACAGCTGGCCGGTGCTGCCAGGGAGAGAGGAGGGCGGAGGATGTGTGTATTGCATTGAGTGGTGGAAAAGACCAAGCAGAATGACATCACTGCTCACACACACACACACACACACACACACACACACACACACACACACACACACACACACACACACACACACACACACACACACACACACACTGTTGTGATCCTGTTGATTGGCTGCAGTGCTCTGGTGTCAGGAATTAAATACCTTTATTTTTACTGACAGGATGAAGCTGGGAACTTTCTGTATCTTCTTGTTGTCAACAAAACTCATGACAGCCTCCCAGCCCCCCCACCCAAAACAAATTAATGCAATTAATTATTAAGTGGCCCATTCATGGCCACTGAGCCACGCTGCTGCACATATGTGTTAACGCACAAAAAAAGGCCCAACAAATGTATTGGTAAAATGAAGGGGGGAAAATGATCCTCCTTGGACAACATTTGCGAAACTGAAATTACCTAACCATTTTAGGAAATTATTTATTATTGGATACATTATTATAATATCTCTCTATGAACCTCTGATTATCGCAGACAAGCTGGGGAAGTGTCTAAGTTTAAAGAGATGGACTAGTATGGTTAGTTTAACCTTTTTCAGAATATGTTGCCAGTGAAATATGATGAATTGATGAATATATCATTTTGAAATCCACTCTCCATTTATAGAATGTACTTTTACCAAATCTTTGTTTCTTCCATCCTTAACTTTTGCCATTACTTTGAAATGATGTTGCATTATTTTACCTGCTGTCTCTAATTTTAGATTTAGTGTTTTATGTATATCATTTGCTGTCTTTGATTTTGAAGGACATTGTATTAATTTGCTTCTTGTCCTTGATGTTTAGTATTCTTGTTTTTATTTCTCCTACTTGTGAAGCACTTTTAAACAGCTGTTTTGAAAGGTGCTATACAAATAAAATGATTATCATTATTATCATTTAGCCAACAATTCCACCACTCTTATAAACCATATCCTTGTCACTACCTTCTCATACGACCAATAGAAACCTCTCCTGGAATAGCGCCCGCATGTGGTGGCAGGCGTTTCAGACCTTTGTCGTCATGGTTCCAATAATAAACACATGGGTCTATGGCAAAGTCAGTGTCTCTTCAGGTTTAGGCACAAAAACAACTTGGAGTAGTGATGGATAAAAGAAACAGTGATGATTATTGGTTTCTAACGGGACACAAACAGTGGTGTCCTGTGTCAAAGTGCTGTGTCCTGTGTCCACGACATTGATCAACACTACTGACTATATTCAGACACTGTGTAGTGGATGGACTAGTGGGGGGGGGTGGGGTGAAGGCTCTGTTGTGGTGTGGGTCGTGATGGGGGATGGGGGTCTGGGGAGTTTAAATGAGCAGAAGTGGAGGGGGGAGGTGGTTGTACTAGAAAGCAGAGTTCCTTTGTCCTCAGACGGTCCGGCCACGCAGGGTCAGGAGCGGAGCCTGGTTCAAGAGAGAGAGAGGCAAAGAGAGGGCGAGAGGTCGATGTCACACTGAGCTCAGTGGCCTTGTGGCGATTTTAAAAATCAACAATATAATAAAATAGAATATTGTGTAACTTGGAAATGTGGATTGGATGTTGTGGATATACATTTTAAAGAATAATTGTGCAAGAAATTATCTCCAGTTTTTGAGTGTGAATAAATTGCATGAATGAGATTCAGTTCCAATTCCTTAATACAACAAATAAACCAATATTTTGTCAATAAAAACATTACAGATGAAACAGTAAGCTCATAAATCATTTGACAGAAAATTAATCAGCAATAGTTTGGTTATCTGATTAATTTTGTGAGTCTATTTTCAAAAATGCAACACATTTCTAAGTATCAGCTTCTTGAAAATTAGAATTTGATTTCTTTCCCTGTTTAATTCTTTTAGGGTTAGCGTTATTTGATTAATATTTGGGGATTTTAGACTGTTGGTCCAACAAAACAAGCGATTTCAGTTTTCTGTCAGATGTCTCTTTCTGTTTATGAAGTGGAACTGTGTATTCATGGAAAATAATTTTAAATGTTGCTCAAATATTATTAAATGTAAGATTTATTTATAAAGAAAAACCAATGAAACAGTACGAAGTTTATGTTGTGATGATGACTTTTGATTAATGTATAATTGATTTGTTATGTGATTGTGAAAAGAGAGGGGGGAAAAAGTGTGTATAGGTGAATTATTTTGTTAGTTTTTTTGATTACACTGAAATGAACAAAATAAACTAAATCTAATAATCAAAATGTTTGGTCGATAAGAAAGATCAATAAGATGATCTGCAGATTTATCGCTGCTTTGTGAGTTGCAGCACTAATCAACACAAAATCAATAATCTTATGAGCATTTGGGGGGTTTTCTTAAGAAAACGTGAAGATCAGTCTTTTTAAGCGACGGGCGGTCAGACACTCACTTCACTGTATCCTCAGGTTTAAAAATACAACCTTTGCTCTGGGGGGGAGAGTTGAAGAGGGAGGGAGGGTCAGTAAGGGGGGGAGGGGGGTACATATCCATCTGTCTGGGAAATATAGCGAGATCGGTTCATCTCCACTGTCATCCAGCTACAGTTTCATCTAAGTGGCCACTGCCCATCTGCTCCGAGCTGGAAAGGTCGCTGGTAACCATTGATCCCTTATTGATTCCATGAATTGTTTAATGACCACCAAGGTCAATTAATTAACCATTCGCCGGGTGTTTTAATTGCCCAGGGCTAATTTAAGCCCGCTGATTAATTCTGGGTCCCCGATGGTGGAAATGGACCTCACTGTCAATGGTGGGATTATGAGCACAACAATGGATGACAGATGACCGACAGAGCACTGAGTGGCTTTGGAAAGCTGTGCTGATGTTTGTATTGTAGGTTTTTAATGAGCACATTGTGTTGATGGTCTCCGTAGATGAACTGACCATATTGCATTAATTTATTCCAGACTGCCACTGGAACATGTGCTATTTCTTGTTATTTTTGCGGGGTCAATCTTGTCAAAGAACAAAGACTGTGAGGCTGAAAGGTTTGATATTCAATATCACAGAGATGAGAGACTAAAGCTATTCATCCAATCCCAGACGCCATCAAATGTTTGTGTGGAGGTAATAAATTCTATTGTTTTCATGGAGTTGGTGATTGTTGCTATTGATTGTGGAAACGTTGTACTCAACAAATTAAATACTGAGATCTGGAAACACAGTGGTGAGCTAAAACAAAGTGTGACAATGCATGAAACAAACATATCAAATCATCAGAGGAGGGTCCAAATCGAAACAATACAGAAAATTCTGAATTTAAAATCTGTCTGATCATCTGAGAGTTATAGTGTTTCTTGACACAATGGACTTTTTTGGAATCTGTTTTCAAACTCTCAGAATGTCTATAAGTCGTATTAAATGCAAACACATCCCCACCCGACGTGCACCTCTCGGTGGGTCAGGTGTCGGTTTGTTCCTCTCAGGGGTTTAATCTCTGTGTTTGGTGACGCTGGTGTCACTTTGCGTTTGCTATCAAATACAGACCAGTGCTATCAGCCCTCCTGGTCTGCGAGAAACTTCCACCGCCCGTGTGAGTGTACGTGTGAGATTGCAAAAGGCTGTGTGTGTGTATGTGTGTGTGAGTGATGGACTTAATTGCTTTCTATCTTGAGGCAGAGCTAATGGCTTGTCAGTGTTTCCTGTCTTTCATTAAGAACTGATTCTGTCAGGATCGTTTATATGTCTTAAAACTGCAAACAGGATACTGCATCTATTCTGGAAACATCTCATCATACCGCAAATATCTTATTTTAGAATTAAAGAGTTCTCCAGCAGAGAGCTGTATGTAATGTTTTTGAATTCTTTCCTTTATTTGGTTTGAACACTGAATAATTTCTTTCCCATGCAGTGAATGACTCATTGTTTTCTAGAAAATAGGCGATTAAAAGATTTTTCTCTCAAATATAATCTATTCCTGAAGATAGAATGATGGTATACCATGAAATAATCCAAACTCTGGTCATTTACATGTTACCCTGGCCTCTGAATCTGTAAACAATTTTTTTATTAATATTATTATATATTATTTTTGATTAGCCTTTATTGGAATTCATTGATGGAGGCCCTCATTTGCAATGAAGTGGAGTGCGAGGATACAATAAAATACAGATAAACAGATATAATGCGATTAATTGGACATTGTATTCTACCCACAGTTGCAGTTACAATTTACCATATTTACTGTTATCAACTGTTATTTTATGTAGTATTTATACGTAATTTATTGGAGAGCAAGATAATGCATAAATCGATGTATGAATTAGAATTTTTCCATACATAGAAATGTTTCACATTTTTATTGCAGTATAAAGATGCTGTAAAATATCTAATCTCTGGAAACCAGTTTTCTCACTGGGATTGAGAAACACTCACAGAAATACATGCTTATGCCGATGTGTCTCAGTAGATAATAATAATAATAATGGCTTATATTTGTATAGCGCCTTTCACGGGACCCAAGGACAGTAGAGAAAAGTATGAAGTAATAAGACAAGTACAGAACAGGATGGAATGTGGCATCAGGGTGGAGCATTAACAGAGGCCAAAGGCCTTAGTGAAGAGTTTGTGCTTGTGGAGTTTTTTGAAAATGTCAAGATAAAAGATAATATCAAACTGATTGACTTTATTGAGACAAAATAAAATTTGACATGGCACAGCTAAAGTTTGAGGTTTTTAGATTTCTTCATACACGGAAAATACTCTAAAACACTTACAGACCATTATCAACTGAGTTTGCCATGGTAAGGATCATGTACTGACCACTCTTACCAGCAGGAGGCGATGTTAGCCAATGGGTGAAAATGATCACCTCTGTTCTCCAAATGTAAATGTTAACTTTAGTATGGAGCAACATGTCATTTTATATATGTTAACATGTGACAGCAGGAACTAAATCAGTGGCTACAAATATTTGCTGCTGTGTGAAAGCACTTCACCATGTCTGTGATGGATCACATTCATGTGTCAGTGATTATAAACTGTGCCGTTTCTCATTGCAACATGAAAAGAGCAGGTTCAAATACCAAATGCCAAAAGCCAGTGTTCATTCACATGTTTGGTCATTAAATCATTTCACTACTAAGCCTAGTCTGTCTCAACATGTGTGACCAGGTTACATACATGTAAATACACACAGTCACACACACATGGGAGCCAACCTCAGTCTAGCAGCCCACCACAGGTCAGCCACACGCTTGTTGGAGAGAACAGCCTCTTTGTTTTGTGTGTGTGTGCGTGTGTATGTGTGTGTGTGTGCAGCATGGATTTTGTGTGACTGGTATCTGTGAAAGGCCACTCTGTGTAAAGTGGTGACTCTTTTGGTAGCAAGTTTCATACTTGATGTAAAGGTAATGGGGTTCATTTCCTGAAGTGTGTGTGTGTGTGTGTGTGTGTGTGTGTGTGTGTGTGTGTGTGTGTGTGTGTGTGTGTGTGTGTGTGTGTGTGTGTGTGTGTGGATGTGTGTACCTGTGTGTGTGCTCTCTTGTATTTCTATCTTTCTAAAGACCAGTAGGAGTTGTAACCTTGTCCTTCTCCTCTCTGGACTGTTTGAGGGCCTGAACTTCATCAGATTTTACCATTTGATCAGAATTGTAAAAAAGCGAGGATTAGGATTAATGGAGATGAATGTACTTTTAATTCGGATTAATTCAAAGTGATGGGATTTCCTTTTCTATTTAATAACCTGTCTGGCTCTTTCACAGAATTACTGCAGAAATCATAAGACCAAACCAATTCAATGAATAAATATATATTATAAACCCAAGTAAATATTCTAAAATAATTTTATTTTAAATAAATTTTACATTAGTGCATGGATTATATGTTTATAGTGCTTTTCTTGTCTTAATGATCACTAAAGAGCTTTACACTACGAATCCCATTCACATACACATTCATACAGTTTGTGTGTGTGTGTGTGTGTGTGTGTGTGTGTGTGTGTGTGTGTGTGTGTGTGTGTGTATTTGAAAATCGTGAAAAAATGGGAACAGTTTTCTCATGTGTTACAACACCAAGAGGGGGCAGTAGAGGTTCACTTCTTTCCCATCTTGATCAGAGGAGCCTGTGGAGACCCCCCCCCCCCTCGCTTGCTCACACACACACACAAATAGAAAGAAAGTCCAGCAATCATATTAATCACGTCACTTAAAGTTGTGTAAGTGGTTGAGTATAGGTGTGTGTATGGGTCACTGCAGCCTAGGAAATCACAAGTGCAACAATGACCCAGCTATACGTGGCAGTTTGGGTTGCCATGGTACCCCTCTTACACTTCCACCCATTGTTCCTACCTGAGGTTAAACTAACAAACAAACAATTGGGAATCGCACAATGCCTTGAAAATGTGGACTATTGTCAAGGAAACGTCTAAAAGAGTGATGAAATTAATCTGTGTGTGTGTGTGTGTGTGTGTGTGTGTCGACCAGATGCAGATACCTGGACGGTTTCTGCCTCACAGATCTGTGCATTTTCCTGTTCACGAGCAGAGGGTCAAATGCTTCCTCATATGGTGTCACAGCTGCACACATGGCACTGCAACGTGTGTGTGTGTGTGTGTGTGTGTGTGTGTGCGTGCGTGCGTGCGTGTGCGTATGTGCGTGTGTGCGTGTGTGTGTGAGACAGAGGGTGAGAGTGAAGAATGAATAAGTGAATCTGGAAAAACAAGAAGAAAGAGTGTAAAGAGACAAAGGCAGAGAGGGAATCGAAGCTGAGAGAGAAAGTGGCCCTGAGACAGCCATTAGTTAGACTGACGTGACCTGAGACCCACGATGATAACACTCAAGAAATGTACCTGTGGACAAGCATTTGAAACATGTCACTTTACTAGAAAAACTAGGATCTGACGAAGAAGAGTTAGGAGAACGGCAGCCGCACACCCACACACATGCACGTACACAGATGTCCGTATGATGGGACCTTTTGACCTGAACCTCACAAACCACACCTGTTAGCAGAACCTTGAGGGTGTTAAGGGTTTAAGTCCAGACATGATCTAAACACAGATGATTTTCTTAGTCTGGATCCCAGTTGGCCTCCCACTGAACTGACATTTCAAAACTAAAAGCCTGACTTCGAAAAAGAGAGGACACATAGAAATGCTCACCAACATATAATGTGCTGGGAGGTGTTTTTTAGATGCACTTACTTTGTGTGTGTAATACTGAGTCTCCCCCCGTTGTGGCGTTAACGTCTTCTGTCCAAATGAGTGGATCGTACTGAAACATGCTGTTTTTATTTTTCTGACTGCAACTTATCATGCTGCCATCTTGGCTACGTTTTGCTACCAAAAGACCAAAACCAAACCACTTACACGGTTCTATTTTGAAATCGCACATGTGGTCTCATTGGTTAATGATCGACTCATAGGAGTCAGATGAAAAAGAACAGTCTAAACTTAGGCCGCAGAGGCCAAGTTAAATCCTTTCAAACATCACACCGCTAATATTTATAGCAAAGCCCCTTCATTCTAAATTCCGTCTCCAGGCCAAGATAACCCAGTTCATATGAATGATTTCCACAGACCTCACAGAGCTCCTTCCAGAGCTGTGGAATCACAGAATCAGGGGTTGAGGCACGGGTCGAACTCTGACAGCCGTGTGTCAGTGTGAGACTCAGGGTATCGCTGAAAGAGAAAACATATACACCATTCTTTGTTGTGTACAAAAAAACACATATTGAATAGCTGCAATACCGGGGCTATCATGTTTCTTGTTTGAAGAGGTTATCAGCCAGTGTGGTAGACGAACCTCACTTATTTATTCTCAGCCCTACAATTCACTTAACCCTCCACCCATTTTCCACCATGTATCAGGGTCTGGGTTGCTATGGCAGCACGGTAACCCAGATGTTCTTCCTCCTATAGCCAAGGTCTACCAGCTCTACACCATGGTGTTCTGGGTCTGGACAGAAGATGTAATTAGATGTACAAAACATCCCAGCTGGCTTCTTTTTACACCGCGAGGCAGTGGTCTCCGAACTCCTTCCTGTATGTCCTGTACGCTCTGCCTCCTTCGGGAAGGGCAAACTCTGGAAAATGGAGGGACCCAATTTTAAAAACCATTTTGGGAGTTCATGTCTGAAACCATCTTATGCATCTTTAATGCTATATCGTAATGTTCATATCCAGTATTTTTCAGCTTTTTTTATGATATGTTTCATGTGTATATTTATGTCAATGTTTCTATTTTGAGAGCGTCAGACTCACAAGTCTCTCCTGCTTCCACCAGCTTCTGGTGTCACCTTCCCTCGACTCTCATGGAACACAAATGCAAACACACATTTACTTATACTTAAACACAAAGTACTTTTTGTACATCATCCCGTGCCGCTTTGCGCACCGATACTGATATTGTGTGTAAGAGTGTGAAACGTGCTACTTTCCATGACCCTGCCGGTTGTTGCCAAGCGGCTGTCGCTGAGTGTAGTAACTGTGTGTGAGTGTGTTGGCATCAAGTGACACGCTGCCTGGCCCGCGCGGATGTGGCAGGAGGGCATGATGTCTCCGCGGGCCTGGTGCCACCCTGCCTCTGCCCCGTTTCACCTGACGGCTCGCTCTATGAGGGCTTTCATGTCCACTGGGCCATGTCATGCTTTTAGCCATGAGTTCATTTCCCAGGGCGGGGGAAGGGATGTTTTATTTGGCCCTGGGATCTAATCATTTCACTGAAGTGGAGGTGATGGCGATGTGTTTATACACTGCTCATTTCGAGAAAGTGTGTGGACTCAAATACATGGCTAGCGGGAGCTAATCTGTGTGTGATTAGAGGAGTTTGCACACTCTTAAATGCTTGTGTGAAAGAGACAGAGAGGAGAGGTGTTGGTGTTTCTTTAACTTAGCACAATAAGTACAGGGTGTGCATATAATTACGGACTTAAACAGTGATGTAATGTGCATGCATGTGTAGCAAATGTGTGAATGGCAGGGGGCAAAGGTTGCCTTGCCAATGACACACAACAACACATCACACCCCCACAACAAACACACCCACACACACACACACACACACACGCACACACACACACACACGCACACACACACACACACACACACACACACACACACACACACACACACACACAGTGACAAGTAAAATTTCCCTCCAATGTCCCCCTTTCTTCCCGCCCTCTGTCTTATTTTGTTCAAACGGTTCAGAGAGGATTAGTCAGTGATAAGTGACATCAGGCCTGAAATGCGGACTTTGAACTCATCAGTCAGTGTAACACAGGGGCACATACACACGCACACACACACAAAAGGGTGAGTCATGCTTGTGTAGCAATGCCACAGAGGCGAAGAAAGATGACCTCATCTAAGAGTGTGACTGTGTGTGTGTGTGTGTGTGTGTGTGTGTGTGTGTGTGTGTGTGTGTGTGTGTGTGTGTGTGTGTGTTTGTGTGTGGGTGTGTGGTGTGTGTGTGAGAGTGTGTGCAGGAGGGGGTGACTGCAAGGGTGCAGCTATTGTTTGGTGTAAGTGTGTAGGCTGCTAAGGTGTGTGTGTGTGTGGGGTGCGTGTGTGTGTGCACGTACATGTGCATAGCTTTATATTGAGCTCTCAGCTTGTGTATGAGCATGTGAGCGTGACTCAGCGGCTGGACAGAAGCAGACTCTGACTCACTGTCTGTCTGCAAGAAGTCATTTGCTCTCTCCGTTTTCCCGCCAAAATCTCCCCCCGCTGTTTGTTTCTCCTCCACCCCCACTGGTGTCCTGCACTTCTCTAATGTCCCCCTCACCCTCCCTCTCTCCGTCCCTCCCTCCTCTCCTTGGGCCCCATTCTATCATTTCTGACCTTTGACCTCCTGTCCCTGTTGACTCAAGAGGAGCTCCTCTGGCCAGAAATAGGTCTTTTAGAAAGTGTGAGTGTGTGTGTGCGTTTGTCAGACGGCTCCAGAACAGTCGCACAAAAGATAAGATTTCTTTTTTTTCATTTATTTTCGAGGTGATTTTATACCATAACATTTATTTTAAAAACAAGTGAAAAATGACCAAAATATCCAAAAGGGTACAAAGTGCATAATGTTGAGCTCAATTGATGATTTTTTTCAGCAGGAAACTTGGGAATGAAAATCAATTTAAACTAATCCGCTCCCCTGCAAAAAAGCTTTACCTACTTGTTAATCGTTAGATCTATCAGATGGAAATCATGTCTCACTCTCTGCCTGAGGTGGGAATCGTAGTTTGTGTGACTGAGTAACGACGTTCCAAATGAAAATAGAGCACAAAGCAGACACGGAGATGGGAACATGGCGAGGAGCGAAGGTGGCAAAGAAGTCACCAGAGAAAATGTTTTTAGGAATAAGCAGTTAATTATTTTTGGGGGTTTAGATCAGCAGGGTTGCACGTTGCTTAATTCTGACATGACCCTTACCTCAAGTGTTTTTTCCTCCTAAGCTGATAATGGGTTCTCTGAAATGGGCGTGAGCTGCAGGTGTGGAGAGATTTCCAAGAAAACCACGAGAAGCGACTTCCATGAACCAACACAAATAGATGTGTTGGCATGTGACTTATTTGTTGTACTTTACATTTAGATCAGTTTGACTTCATCTCGTGTTCAAGAGCAGCAGCAGCAGTCACAGTGACAGAGTCATGTTTCCAGGTTAGGAGTCGTATATCCAGCATATACGTTTCACTTAATGCAACAAAAACACAGTCGCACAAATGCTGGGATTTCATAACAGTCTCAGTTTATTTTGAAGTCATGTGATGTCATGGTTCAGGACAAACAGAAAGTCATCTGATTCTGTTCAGCCCTTCGGCTGATGTTGTTTTTCATTTATTTTGATCCTGCTTTATTGTGTTTCAGATTTTATTTTAAAGTTATGATGCTTTGCTCTTATGTAGATTAGATTTTTATGTTGATCCACCTTAAACATTATTAAACAGCAATTGGTTTACACTGTAACGGGGGACTCAACCACCTTTTCACAATTCTGTTTTCTGGCTCTGCAGCATTGATTTGGATCTTTTTGTAAGTACCTTGATGATGCTGGTCTGACACTAATACAGAAGTGCAATGCTTGTTTAACAAGTGCTCATTTAACTCAACTTAAAACTAACCAGGTCATAGTGGAAATATAAGCATTCTTTATAGCTTCTATTTACTGTTACTATGAATCCAATCAACCCACTGTGTTATTTAACTTTATCCAGTTGGCTCTGTTGCCTTTGAGCTTCTTCAGGAGGAAACACAGGGAATGAGGTGGATGGAGAGCAGATGATGGAGTGATAAGAGAAGAAGGACTGAAAAAGAATTAACAGTGCGTTGTCAACAGCGAAAACCATCTCATCAAATGATGTCACGGCCGACTGATGTGATGTGTTATCTCATCGTGTCATTTGTGTGTCAGTGACCTCAGTAACTAACTAAATTGAATGGTGTCATTTCCACATATTCATATTCATGCTTTTTAGGAATTTATTGAAATGAGTCCATGACAATACAGTGCTACAAAACAGATGAAAAAATGCCTCCACATTTACACACTGCAACATACTGTGTCTGTTTCAGACACTCACACACTCTCGCACTGTCAATACACTTGAACACGCATTCAGAGAGAGAGAGAGAGAGAGCAGCGCCTCTCAGGGCAAACACACATAATTATCAAAGCCTCTCACTACTCCACACTTACTCTTTGCTTGTTTGAGAGTCAGATGAATAATCTTGACCTCCCTGGTTCACGAAAGACGCACAAGAGCCAGTCGTATGATGTCATCAGGGTCAGAGGGCACCACTGTGATGCCTACACAGTCAGACTGCCCTCACAGTGCTTAGGTTTAAGGGAACAGAGAAGTGGATCATCCAAAAGTGTGTGTGTGTGTGTGTGTGTGTGTGTCGGTCTGCCTTCGAACAGACCCCAGCTTTATTCTGGCAGCCCTGACCTACTGGTCCAGTTGCAGAACAGTAGAGAAACAAAGAAGCTGAAGCCAGAATCACAGAATGAATCATTTTCTACTGAACTGTCGAGTAAAATTTCTAAATGTTGCTGAGTTTAATGAACAAATGCTTTAATTTAAACAATGACTTTTCCACTGCAATGAAATAAAACTAAACTTTATCTTTCTCTCTTGTATATGGTGGATAGAACAAAATTTGACTAAATTGTGTCTGTTTCATTTTCATGCATTGTAACTCCCACATGTTTTTCTTTTTCCTCTAAAAATCTTCATTGTGTGAATTATGTGCAAAATGACCCAGTGCACAGAAAACTGAATAGTGCATGGGTGGCTAGCATGTCCCGTATATTTCACAACCATCAACTGCTACAATAATGATGAGATAAACAACATTGGGCCACTTTCAGGTGTGCCTGGCCTTTATTAAATGTAATGTTCTGTGATGCAACTGAAAATAATGTGCAGTAGTAGTAGTAGTGGATAAAAGCACTCAAGGAGGGACCTGTGTAGAAACCTGACAGTGAGGGAGAGAGAGAGACAGATAAGACGTGGAGATAGGGGAGGAGAAGGGTGTGTCCCGGCCTCTCTCTCCTCACACAAAGTGCCTTTGTCTCCTGAGCCCTGCACACGTCAACAATGGGTTTGAGTGACAGACAACTCCCCAAAAAACCTCAGGGTCCGCGATGGTGCCTTTCTGGGCTCACATTGTGATGGACAAAGAGTGCAACTGGCAGTGTGGGGGGAGGCTACTTTGAGAGTGTAGTTTTACGATCAGCCACTTCACACTGGAAGATTTTGGTAAACAAGAGGGAGAAAAGAAAAAAAAACTGCCTATCAGTTGCACTGATAGGTTGTTAGATTACACGCTGAGATTTGAGGAGACTGGTTGAGATGTTTGCCCAAACATGTCCTCGAAGCTTAGAAATCACAGATCTACACTCGAAGGGTTTAGACATTTAGGTGAAAGTAGCCTCGACTGGCAGGATGTATTTTAAGATTTCAAAGCTCAACAAACTTATCTTGTAAGAAAGGTCTGTTTTCAGTAATATAACTTTATTATTTTAATGCACTGGAGAAAACAATCTAATAATGCATCTACTACTTGATTTAATTGAAATTGGATATTTCCACTATTTAATAGCTTCTACAAGGTTGTTTCACGCTTTGATAATTCCTTTACTTAGCTGTGTATATAATAATAGTAACAGCTGCTTGCCAGAACTTACAGTGAAGATTTCTGTCAGATTTTTTCATGCAGCGTTCATCACGGCGACTTGACAAGACAAGAGCTGCTTTATCTTTGCGCCCCCATGACCAAACCACACCGGTGCTTTCACTTTTCAGGCTGATTAGAGCTCCTGTCTCCTCTCGGGGCTGAGTGGGCGTGAACTGATCGGACTGATATATATCGGACTCTGCGGGTTGGATTTGTTGCACCTGTTAGGGCAGGGCAATTCGTAGCTTTATCATTCGCATCAGCATCAGAATGTGTTTCTTTTTTGAATTTGAAACGGAAGAAGACGAGTAATGAACTCAAACACAGTTAAAAGTGAAAGACATCGACGAAATTAAACTTAAATTGTATTTGTGATTATCTGAACTAATGAGTGATGCTTGTTTTGTGTGTGTGAATCATCTTATTGTAATTTCTTCTGAAGTCTGTCTAACTCACTAACGATTTACACCTATCTTAAATATACATCTCCTTTTATAAATGTTATGTAAACATTTATTGTTGCTGTTATTTGTTATTTTTCATTATAAATTGTCATATTAATTAATATGTCTCATCACTTTTAATTTAACAGTCGGGAAGAGGCTTTGGATGATTAATTTGAACTAAAGCTCCTGCTGCTCTGTCTGCATTAGTGGTCTTTTAAACCTTTTCTCATTTAATTACTTTATGTACTCATTTATTTACTTATTCTAGGGTGGGATTTTTATCCAATCAATTTTGGTTTCTTAACATTCACGTTTTTTTTAACAGTCATAGTCCTTGTGAGCCTATGCCCCTTGTAGCATTCATTTATACGTCTTTTACACCAAACTTTACAGGTATACACAGCTTTTTTTAAACGCAGCTAAACCCGCTAAAAAGGGTATTTGTTTCCTTTCCCATTGCCTGTAGAGGAGGTTGCCTCTAGCTGACTGACTGACTGACTGACTTACTGACTGACTGACTGACTGACTTTTGAAGAGGCATTGAGTGATGATGTACCATGAAGCCAGGTGTCCAGTATATTTGCTCAAACAATAATACTGAACACCTCCGACACATAGGACAGGTGCAGCCTGACAAACCTGATCAACATACCTCAGCATGCAAAGTACAGTATGTACCTCAGTAAATGTGTTAGTGTTACATCACACCTCAGCTGGATGTGCTATCATGACATAACTGATATACTGTATACTACTGATTTCACCTTTAAAGAGGTGATTAACGGGGCTAATTCAACACCTACATGCCGAGTGCTCTGACCTTCTTGCTCATCCTCTGTCACATTCCAGTACTACAACACTATGTGATATTTTGAAGCAGCTGATGTGATTTCCTGCGACGTCACTATCACGACAGATGACTTGGCTAAAGTCACGGTGTGAGGTTTTAGCATAATGTAAGTCAGGCCTGCCCCCCCCCCCCCCGAGGGAAGAGGGTCAGGTCTGTGAAGGTTCAAATTTGTAGCAACCATCTGCCAAAGAGTGTGGATTTTTGTTCGCACAGCGCAGGAGCGGGTCACATCCCTAATACCCTCACATGCATGCACAGCGACTCTATGTGCATGAGTGAAACTACCAAAAGGTGCATGTGTGTGTGCGTGTGTGTTGGAGCTCGTCCTTTGATAGCAATCACTAAACCGAGACACAGCTGGCCTACGAAATCCTCCGCCTGCCCCCCCCTGCACCAGCCTCAGTCAACTCGCTGTTCCTGCGCTCTGCCTGGGCAGCGTTCCCCCCCTCCGTTAGATGTGGCCCAGCCGAGTGTGTCAGAGCTCGCCTGGTTTAACGCAGCAGGGACGAGCGGGGGCTATTGTGCATGATCTTGCAGCGCAGCAGGTATCCGGCAGAAGCCGCATGGCGGGAGCCTTTGAAGAGGAGCCGACAGGGCCGAGTTTATGGGGATAGTTGGGATGTACAGAGGAGAAAAGGAAGAGGCAGGGGGCTGAGGAGGAGGGAGCCCCCAATGCAGCAGTTTGATAAAGATATTTAATACCTCAGAGGGGCCCCGCTTTGACTCTTTGAAGGAACATGGGGATGAAGAAAGGAGGCCAGACAGCTGATTGTACATGCCAAATCAAGAGGAGATGAAGGGGGGATAGAGAGGGGGGTGAGGGAGTGAGAAACAAGGGGAAAGAAGACAAGCGAGCGCAGTGGCTGTTGTACACAGGGGGAGGAGGATGGTTTAGGTGAAAAATGAACCACAAACATGCCTTTAAGGAGCCAGGTTACTCAGGCTACATCCACACTACTACGTTTTTGTATGAAAACGCATCACCTCTGCTACGGATTGGCCTGGTGTCCACACTGGTCTGTAGCTTTAGAGCCACTAAAACAGAGAGGTTTGGAAGCTTCAGAGAAATCAGGTGACGTCATTAATCTTTTCTGAAATTCCTCTGCATTCACGTTTGTAGCCTGGTTACTGTTCATGCACATGCACACACAGCGGGACATTAATCAGATACCTATGCTGCTTATTTTGGGGCGCAGACAATTCTTTCACTCCAAATGTGCCATAATATCTCAACCAAAACTCAGCTGTGTAAACCAACTTAGTGTTAGTTTCATGTGTGGTTAGACTGAATGAAATTATGATGAGCACAAAGATGCACTGAAACATGCGACGCCTTCGTCTTTCATGTCGCTGCCCTCCTTTCCCTCTTTATCCCTCATGATTGAACATCACACAAAGGCAGAGCCAAAAACCAAACAGTAATCATGTCACTGTGGATCTTAAACTTAAGCTGCTGAGTGGCTAATCCCATCAACTTTTCAGATTCAGTCAATATCTTGCATTCAAGTCGTTCGGGTTGTGATTAAACGACACGTAACCTAGTCTCTATAGCACTCCCAGGAGAAGTATACACTCATACTCAACATTACGCTGCAGAGGCAGAGTCTGGGCCGCCCTGCCAGCTGAATGAGCCTTGTTGTCTCGTGTCGTGGGCAGAATTTTCGATCTATGACCAGTCTAGGACAGGAGCAGGGCATTGTGCCCAAGCGCCAACCCTCCTCCATATTCATACACCTAGGGCGGAATCTAATAAACGTAGGCTTAGGGGAATCAATTGTCTTGCATGGGAAAAGCAGCTAATTGTTTGGCGTCACATGCAAACAATGCTCCAGCTATGAGACTGTGGAAACAGACTTGTAATTCTGTATGTGATGTTGTTCGCTGTTGAGAATGTAACCAATGCAGACGAGGGTGGATATACCCGTGTGAACGTATGTGGAGGCTTGGCAGCACACACTTGCACCACTAATGTTGCCTCACAGGGAAACACAGGCCTGTTAATCACTGAGCAGGAAGTGTCACTTTGAATCTGAGCAATGAAAGAACTCACCCAATCCGTATCTCAGGTTGTCATGAGCAGACATACTTTCTGACATTAGTGTGACCCTGGAGCATGTTAGCATGCAACTTAATGTTGTCGGTCAATATAGCCAATATTTTGGAATTATCATTATTACTTTTGTAATGGTCCATTTAACCTATTCAATAAACAATATGTAGCTTTGGACACTGTAGGTGTGTATCAATCAAAACAGCAGCAAAATATTTAGTTTGATGATGTTGTGAAGCAGCGTGGGATCATGGGAGTGAAAATCTACCTGACCCCACTCAGGCACAAGTCATGTTGACAGATGAAGTGATGTTTTTACTTTTCACTCATCACGAATGACCTTTACAAACAGTGTAAAGAAAAACAGTGTGAGTGGCTAACTGGCTAGCTGTGTGTTTTTCATTTGTTGTACGTTGTTTGCCCTGGAAGTAATGGCACATATGAGCAAAGTCAAAGGTAAAGTTGAAACATTTTGGATAATATAAGTACACAAGTCAAAAAAATATATAACATAGGTCTGGTTGTTTATAGACATTTTAATGGAGAATTGTCACATACTGTACTATTTCTTAAACTGCGAATGGAATGTGGAAATGTTTCCACTATCAAAGCCAAATTTGTCATCTTTCGTCATAGCTGTGCACATTTATTCATCAATTCAGCTTATCCTGACTCTGTTCGCTCTCTTTCTCTCTCTCTCTCACACATACACTGACACACACACCCCACACTCAAACAGTTTCATCATACACATGTGTAAACTCAGACTGGGCAAAAACAACAGATTTCGTAGACTTAGGCAATGTATGGCGAGCTGGAGGAGATGGCGGGGCGCGTTCGGTTTGGCTTGATTTGGTTGGCTGTACGCAGCTCGAATGATAGAGACACAGAGAGGAGCAGTAAATTACTGAAAGAGCCAGTAAAAACTGTAAAACTATTTTTTTGTATGGAAATACCCAAAATGAAAACTGTAAGCGGATTATCTGATCACTGTAACCAAAATATTTAAACAGCTTTTGTATAGAAATGATCCTGTCCCAGGATTTTTGATCAACAGTATATAAACAGTTGATCACTGTATCCATGATCACTATAGGCGGTTTCCACCATGTTGTAAAAGTACATTAAAAAAAACATCTTTCTGCTTTTACTTCTGTAATTTTTCTTAGTTATTAGCAAGACTTTTATATGGAATGAAGTGTTGCTGTACTGTTTGTGTTCTACTTCAGTTAATGATCTACACACCTCTTTTATTAGAAATGCCCATGTTTCCCCATTAGTACATGTATACCTTCCTTCGTGTAGTATTTCAGAACATGCAGAAGGATATAATTCAAATCTATAACGATCCCCACAAATGTGTGTTTGATCTGTAGTTTTCAACAAACAAACGCTTGAGCCATGGATACAAAGGAAGATAATCATAGTAATCATAGTATGAACAAAGACTTAACAGAAATAAAAGTTTAAAGTTTTACTAATCCTATGCAGTTCACACAGGGTCAACAGTACAATGAAAGGTGTTGGACAAAATAAATTTTTTTTAATTAGAATAAATGCCAGGTAAAAAGAGCTTATTATAAAAAAAAGTATATACTTAAAACTAAGACTATACTTTCAAAGGTGCTTGAACATTGACTGTAAGGAGAGTGTGTGAATAGTTATAGCACATGTGTGTGTATCAGTTCACATTTCCAAATAAAGTGCAAAAAGTTTGAACAAAAAGAAGTTCTTCAATATAATCTAAATGAGGCGACCATATCAGCAGTGAAACTGAATGCAAAGTCAAGAACACGTTGGACAACCATGTTTTCACCTTTTTCCCTGCAGGTTTCGACGCACTGAACCCAGCCCTCTGCAGCAGGCATTGCCTATTTATCACCCGGAGAATCTAAATGGCCTAGTTAACTGAGGATCCCATTACCAGTGCTGCTTCAACTCTCACTTTCCCCCTCTGTCCATCCTTGATTTGTTACCTGGTAATCTGTCTCCCCAAGGCGAGCACTCCCTGGTATCATTTCTCCTGTGGTATCGCGACAATATGTGCTATGTTAGTCCGTCAGTGAACTGTGGCAAAACAAAGGTGATGATAAGAAATCACAAAAGGAGTCCCAAATAGTTTGTCCGCATCTTGATTTTATTCTTCCTATTGGTAGTTTAGTTTGGAAAGAGACAATTTTGGTAATGGATATTTATTGGCAAAACCAAAGGTCATGCAGATCTCGACCACCAATGCGGTTAACAAATGTACCTCTTCATTTGTAAAAAAAAAAAATGTTGCTTCTGGACATAATCCAACCAGTGATTTTGTCCTGATTATCACCAAAATACCTGTCTCTAATTCTTCAAGATGCAACAGAGATACAGCAACCTGAATGGCCCTGTGTCCATTGTGAGTTTGGCTGCTGAATTCTTTCATTGTGGGACTAATGGAGGAAGAGATAAGATTTTTTTTTCTCGGTGCTGTTTAACACCGCAGTCCCCCTGGCTCCAGCACTTGCGGCTGGCCAATGGGCTGTCTGGCTGGAAGCAGGGAGGTGTAGGGTTACGAGACGACGAGAACAATGGGCTGAGTGCCTGAGTCAGCACTATCTCCCTGCTACTTGCTCTTTTTTTCCCTCCAACATATCTGGCCAACCAATGGCTGCTTTGTGCTGTGGAGGGAGAATACACACGCTTTACACACGCACACACACACACAAACACACACACACACGCATGCACACACACACACACACACACACACACGCACACACGCACACACACACACACACACAAGCATGAAGAAAGAGGGAGTCAAGTGGGGGTTGGGAGGACTAGGAGACAGAAAAAAAGCTTTGCAGGCACTACTGTCTGTGCAGATGTGGACTGGCCCAACTTTCCCCTGGTTTGCTTGAACTACCAGTCAATGGCATTCGGTGACTTATGTAAGCAGAGTAGAACCCCCTCACCCCAGCAAAGCATCATCTCAATCAGCTGTATACGGCACCATGGGTGTTTTAAATTCATTAAACTGCCAATAATACAACATCAGCAAGGTTGATGAATCAAGTCTTAAATACCAGGTTGTCATATAACTTGAATTGTAGCATTTACTTACAAACAGCTTAACACGCTGCCCCAGTCGCCAAGCCCACTGTCAGACATCCTTGACAGAACATTTGACGGTGGGTGTGCCTTACTCTTGCTGCCGGTGCAAATGTCATAATGACAACGTTCACAGTTTCATGCTGCAGACACACAAAGCTGGCTTTCAAGCTAACATGCCATGCTAGCTATCAATATGATAGTAAGGAGGAGTAAAAAGGAAATATAATCCACAATCCACTGATTAACACACACCAGATTAGGCAGCCTCCCCTGCCACCTTTGTCACATTAATGTTTGTTTAAACACAATTTGATTGGCTGGTGCTTCCTTTGCCCGCATGAAAGGTTGAGTTCTGCCCAATTCCTGCCGTACAAAGCGTGTGCAATGCGACACAACAGAACCACAATGCAGTTTCGACAACGCATGACATCACACCATCAAAGTGACTGAACACTCTTTCATTTGACCCGTCCAACGCATTCGTGGGAGTCCAGCATGACTCGTGTTAGAATATGTTGTCTGAAACTTGATAAATCACAGTGTAATTTGTTAACCTGCAATTGTTGCCTAACACTCAGAAAGAAAAACGTGTTATTATTATTATTATTATTATTATTATTATTTTCTAATGGGCAACTGCATGCGTATAACATGTGTCCAAGATACCTGATCTCAGCTGAGTCAAGGGAAGTATTACAAGCAAAATTATCGATAGCATGTCACCTGTTAGAGATCCCAGGTTTGATCCTCAATGCACAACAATGGAATCGACTAGCAGTAAAGCTCGCTTCCAGACACAATGACCTGCTGCTGCCACAGGCGGGCAGTAAATTACAAACATTTCCTGCAAACAGGAAATATCTGATCCTTTATGGGAAAGTACACTGTTCTGAGATCAGATGTCAAGACAGCTATCGCCTCCACTTCGGAATCTTCTAGATAGCTCTGCCATAGTTGTTGTCAGCATTTGTTATTTAGCAAGATTTAGCAAATCTAAAGAATCAATTCCCATTAAATTTTGTGGAGGGGTGGGGCATGACCCAAGAAGAGCCCATTAAATTGTAGAGCAGATTTAGATGAATGGGCAGATCTAGGTAATTATTTCTATGTCTTTAACAAGGAGAGATGGGGTATTAGCCATGGCAGAGGCATGTACTTGGGCCCTTCTAGCTGATGTATAACAGGTCAACTCTGCTTGACTTGCTTGTCCTAATGGCAGGGCACTGCCACCTGTGGATTTTGAACTAATCCAAAAAGAGTAACACTTTCTTATGATTCACTTTTGGTCTTTAACCTCTGGGCATCTGAAAGTCAGTAATGAATTATATATTTTAAGTGACTGTGTTAGAGAAACCAAAGTTTTCTGTTTCGTAATTTGACAATAAAGGATTCCTTTTTTTGGTCTTTAAAACTGGAAAATGGTAATTACATTTTTGAACTGAAGAAGTTAAAGGTTTTATTTTCTTAATGCATAACTGTAAAATTTGCTTTATTTTGTTAAACTTTGTAGGTCTGAAGAAAAACTTGTCTGCAATTCAAATGTAAATTCTCTATGTTAGAGTCTTCAATATAGCTTGATCCCTGTGTCTGTGCTGTATTCACTCACTTTGCTGTGAAACACCAATACAAAATATTAGGATAAATAGCAAATGTGTGTTGGGGAGTAAATAATTACATGTAATCCTTTCAATGGGTTATCAGTTAAAGTTGCTTTTAGAAGAACATTAAGCTCAGTCTCATTTGAGACAGTGAAGATGCACAAATCTGAACATAATGGTGGTGAAAGACAATAGTAAGAGCTTTCAGCTCATTGTCGTTAAAGTGCAACCATTTGCCCGTCAGCCTTCGAACCTGAAGCACCTGGCAGGAGTCAGGTCTACAATGGAAAAATCCACTGTGCTAGCACAATAATGTCTGATCATTTAAAACCCATAAGTGGTGATACTTCAAGGTTAGGTATTAGGTTACATGTTTAAAGGCATCTTCTAAAATCTGTGCACACCATCTGCTACTGAATGTAAACCAAGCCTCAATATCCAGTGTCTCCTAAAGGTAAGACGAGCCGACAAAGGTTAACAAAACAAATCTGAACTATCTCTCAACACATGATACAACGTTGTATCAATGTATGTTGATGTGCTGTTGTCTTACATATGCCAGCTGCTCTTATTTGTCCCATTGTTTAAAGGTTGCTTCAATTCTCTATGTAAGATTTATGTAGTAACCACGAAATCACAATCGCTACAGATCTGCTTGGGCCGTCCATGCTAAGGTATCGGTCTTAGAATCGGTCTGTTCAGTGCTGTGTATTTAATCCACATAAACAATACACTGCAATGAGAAAAATGCAGTTTGATTGATGGAATTAATGGCTTCAGACATTTTGTGGGTACAGGAGCAGCTCAAATCAGTACTCCAAAAAACTGATATGGACATGGATGACAGCCCTGATGGGATACTAATACTGTCTGCATTTACTTTATAGCCATTTTCTTGAGTTTGCCTTTCACATATATAGAACACATCAAGACATTGTTTGAGTCAGACGTGTTCACAACAACAAGAAAAGGTCCGGGACATTTGCTTGAGGGGTGGCGCCTGTGAGAGCCAGCTGGAGGCAGGACATGACCAATAAATTCTGCTGCAGAAATCACGTGTTCTTGTTAACAGCACATTGACAAAAGCTCTCGAATCTCGTCGTCTTTCTAATTTGGCATCGGCGTCTGCATCCTCTCGAAATTTGGATTCTTCTAGATTCACATTCTCCACATGTTGGCAACATCATCAACATCGCCACTCGCTTGCTGTCAATTTACCGAACATTTCCTTATTGTTTTCTCAAATAGGCTCACTCAAAATGTCCAGAGCAACTGACTCTCACATTTGCATTCAACAATTTCAGGAAAATATCAGGAGTTCAGTGCATGTCTGAGCTTTAGTAATAGCACATTTCAGTGCTTGGGTTACATGTGAAGGAACTTCCTCACACACACACACACACACACATGCACACACACACACACACACACACACACACACACACACACACACACACACACACACACACACACACACACACACACACAGAGCATGTTGACAGCAGAATCACAATGTCCTGATCTGGAGCTCCAGCTGGCTCCCACTCATCCACTCGTCACCCCCACAGAAATCCCCCTGCTGAGTGTGTAACAAATTTACGGCGTCTCTTCCTTCCTATCGGAGAGCATGGAGTCTGAGTGTGTGGGGGCATGAAAACCTTTACCACTAATTATTGAACACCTCCTCCTTGTTTAAAGATAATACTGTTATTTTTTTATAGTAGCACTTTTAAGTATCCTTGTGTACCATTCACTCTCAATAGAAAACCTTATTGAACAGAAAGCTCTCCAATACATTACATTTCAATAGAAGTAATGTAAGTAAGTAACTAAGAAGATATGTAGGATACTAAAATAAAGGAATCCTTAATCTTGTTTCCCTTGCCTCTGAATAAACTTTAACAGACTCCAGACAATGATTGAAGGTGCCATAAGCTGAGTCAGCAGAATCTATTTACAGTCATCTCAGTGACAGCACTTGTAAATCCCATATTTCATCTCAGTAAAATCTGGTCCACAGCTGTATTTGCATAAAGTAAAAAAATATATTTAAATATAATATAAATTTAGGAGCATTAAACAAAGTGATTGTGCAGAGGCTACAACAAAGGTCTATTTTAATGTATGCAAACCAATGGCGAGTGAAGCAAAAAGATCCAGTGTTATAGTCTGGGCAGATTTGTTGTTTTGTTTCTCAGACTTAAAGAGGACAGAAAGTCTGCAGCACACACCAGGATTTCTATGGAGTTCAAGTTTTGACATTCAGAATGGTGATAATAGGGTGTTCTGCCTTGTTTATAACTTTTCATATCGGCATGTATCGGCAAACGCCAAAACCAATATGTCTGTGTAAGGTTTATATTGGCCATATTATTGACCAACCAATATATAACTAGCTCTATTTCAAACATAGCACATTATCACCTGAATCACATTAAAATCATTTCTGTGATCTGTTCTCGGTGTTTTCTCTCTACATCCAACTCACTGTGATTCTTTCATATCTGTCTGTAATTATTCTCTGTCATCATGTCGCTGTTTGTCCGTCTGTCTGCCTGTCTGTCTACCTGTTTGTCTGTCTGCCTTTTCGTTCATCTGTCTGTCTATCTATCACTTTGCCTGTCCGTCTGTCTGTCTGGCTGTCTCAGGACTCATTACTAGTGGAAGCTTAGCTAACTGTGGAGCCAGCTGGATTCCAGCACTGGTCTCCACTCATTGCCTCGAGCCCTAAATCATCTCTTATACACACACACGAACCAACGCACCATTGTCTCTCTCTCACACACACACTCACACACACACACACACATTACTCTTGTCTGCAGTCCTAAATGAGTCCCATAAAGCAGAGAGGGGGTCGGCTCCAGCCCTCCCTAAGGGCCGCCAGTGCCTCCTGACACAGATTGTTGCCTCATCCCGACTAAGAATGCCTTGTTCAAACGCTGGCTGTTTATGGCAGGTGATAGCGAGGGGAAAGGTCAGATCCTGGGGCAGAGGCAGAGATTGTCCCGGTCAGTAGGAAGTGAAGAGCTGACAGGCTGGTAAATACTGTGAGATGGATGTGGAGGATTGTATGCGCTCGAATAAACCTGACTTCAGTTCTAGTGTAAAAGTAATCCACTACTGGAGGTAGCGATGCAAGCGGACGTAGCGATGCTAAGGCGCACCCCATGTGTGCCCTTGGGCAAGCACTTGTGTGCAGTGTGTGCGGTTCTCCGGTGTGTGCTTGCGTACGTGAACGTGGGTCAGAGGAGGATATAAGAGGACATTTAAGCTAAAAACACAGTGTAAATGACGCCTTTTCGAGTCGAATGTGAATGTCGCGGCTTGCGGACACTTGAATAACACCACACAAGCATGTTGTGTTTTTTTTCTGTTGTTTCTTTACGTCTGAAGAAGGAGTCCCATTTACTTCAACTGTATTGGATTTGTTTGGAATACTGTTTACCCCTGAGACTCCAAAAGTGTTTTGTGGACTCAAACACTTGTGAACTATTCCTTTAAAGGGCTGCATCAAATGCAACCTGTTGATCACAAAAGTATTTTTCACAAGATGAGTTTTGATGATTAAAAGACAGGGGAAAGCCATATTATTAGGTTTTTGTGAGGGATATGAAATAATGAACAATTATTAAGGTGCAAACACCGAAAATGCTGGTATGTACTTTTTTGCAGTGTCTCAGTACCTATCATTTACTTTTTATTCAGGAGAAATAGGGACCACAGAGAATTGGTATAGGAGCTCTTGTGCAGCCTGACCTTGGAGTTGCTTCAGGTATGCGCCTTGGAATTCACCACTACATGATAATGTACAGTCAAACATACTGTACATGACAGGTAGTATTTCATGGTCTGTGCAGTGTTCTAGTAAAGGGAACAGTGATACACTTGTTAGAGCTCTAACTCAATGACTTACCTTTGGTTTTCTATGGCAACATTCAGTCAGATTTACTGGCAAAGTGAATGAATTCAGCTTGGTGAGTTGCTTGTTTCAGCCACCACCTGCATGTTACAGTTCACTATAGTTCAGACTTGGTAAAGAGCAGCACAGTCTGTATAGTAGACCAGTCTCGGTTCTGATAAATAAGAAAAAAAGCTGTGTAACAAAGCAACCTTGAGATAATCAACATTTTTACATGGTTTATTTAGTTTATGAGGTAGGAATGACATTTAACCACATAGTTTTATATTCCATTTTCACTTTAGCACTCAAGGGGTGGAGGGATTTCTCAAAACAACTTGACTGTCCTTTTCAACAACAGGGAGTAATGTTGAAATGAACCAAAAGTCAATGTGTGTTTGTTTGTGTGTGTGTGTGTTTGCAAATGGTCTGTCATGTCACCTGAGTGGTGTGGACTGATGTTGGCTCGATGTTGAGTGAGATGTCGACCGTAACACAAGGGTTTTAGTTTAGTTTTTCACAGCTTCGTAGTTCTTCAGACATTTGCTTAGTGGTCGGCAAACAGTGGAGGTGTGTATGTGTGTGGGTGTAAAAAGATCACCCACCTCTTTCCTTTTCTTCCCAGCTGGTCAGCTGTATGGATACAACACTGTGTATCTAACAGCACTTTGACTTGGTTTTGTGAGTGTTTCATTGTTTTACCTCAGTTCTCCAGCACATTTATGGTTAAGACTCCTAGCTCACTTTTTACAAGTGCAGAACAGTTATTCCAAACATACACAATATGTATCTGATGTGTTTATGGTTGAACTGTGTCAATGTCTTTACTAAGTTCTGATCTCAATCCAGCTTTTTAAGTTGAAGGCAAAAAGTCAACATTAAGAACATTAAATGTCTTACAACGAGAACCCTGTCTCCTTCAAAATAAGTTCTTTACGGCCTTACTAAGCTTTGACAAATGTGTTTTTGAGGAAATGTGACATGTAACGTTTTTATTTATCCATTCCAAAAGGCTGCGGTCATACCAAAACTTAAAAGGGCAAAACTTCATACTAAATTATTTAATTTCAGTTAAATCCCTGTGATCAATGGGTTTAGGGGTCATGTTAATCCGTGTAAATCTTGTACATCAAGTTATATGTCTGTGAACTTTGACATGACAAGGGTTAATTAATAGGAACAAATTATGACAACAGTTATCTGCTGTTAGCACCGTTTAGGTTTATCAAAGGGTTAAAAGACAAAAGTCAAAGGTACAAATATGTCTTTTAAACAAACTGAGTTTTTTGTCTATCGTGAGGAAGGTCACTATAGTAGCTTACTAACAGCAGAAGTACTGTGATTGCCTCGTGGTAAGTGGCTCTTGTGTGTTCAGCAGCAGTTGCTGGACTTCCAGCCACACTTAGTGAAGATGCTCGGACTTACCTGTGTGACGGGACAATATATGGAACCCACAGACAGGAGGTGAGTATGGTCGTCAATGCAGACTAAGCACAGGACACTAAGAGTGTTGTTCACACCCTGTGTTCGATGTGTTATTAGGTTTAGGCTTCTTAAACACTTGATTACAAATTTGGTTAAAGATTGAAAATGTCAAGGTTTAATGCTTTGAATCAACATTGCCTTTTATTATTGAACCAAGACCACAGATATAAATAATACCATTTTAAGCTCATGTTTATTTGAAAACAAATTTTACTATTAAAATGTATTTGCATTTAACGTGTGTGCGCGCGCATATGTTGTCTGCACACCAGTACCTAGAGCGCTAAAGCATTACACTTGTGTACACATCGACCAAGTGCGTAGGAGCCAACGCCCTAGAGAACAGACTGGGCAGTGTGTGAGCCCACAGGAAATGTGTGTGTGTAGGTGTGTGTGTGTGTGTGTGTGTGTGTGTGTGTGTGTGTGTGTGTGTGTGTGTGTGTGTGTGTGACTTGCAGAAAGGAAGCCGGATGGAGAGTTTGCACAGGTGTGTGAGGGCTGTGTGTGTGTGAGTGCGTTCGAGGACTTTGAAACTCCAATGTTAGTCTGTCTCTCCTTCCATCTTTGAACATATCCTGTGCAGAGGACCAGTGTGTTGAATCTGAAGTTACAGAGAAGGGAGTCTTTGTGTGTCAGCAGCTGCACGAGTCTCGCAGTGCTCTGGTTTCTTACACTGTCACGGTGAAGCACAACATCAAGGTGAAGGTTTGGGAAAGTGAATGGAAATGACTCTTCAGGGGAACTACTTCAGATGGAAAAGGTCTCAGTAATCTCGTGTTGATGTCTCTTAAAATATTCCTCATACATTATCCTCATACTTCCCAAACAAAAACCAACTGACACTACTGACCATCGCTGCTGATTCCAAGTAAAGACAGTGTCCATTTCTCAATGTGCCTTTAAAGTAGTTCAGCTTTGAATCAAGGCAAAATCCCAAATGATACACTTTAGTTTTAAAACACATCACCTTTGCTACATTTACTAAATGGAGACTTTTTTGTAAGCGATGACACAAACACGCACATTCACACCCTGATCAGGTCGTATCAGGGATAACGAATCCTTTCCTGCTTCTGTGACTCTCTTCCCAAAGAGCAACAAAGAGCATCACCCTCTCTGAGCAGATGCTTATACATGTTGTTTAAAACACATTGTTAAACAATAAATGTTTGAGTGTGTATGTGGCCTAAGTGCTGGCCTTTTCTGCTGCAACTGTTTTCTACATCTCACAGATACAAAAGAAGGTGTCATTAGCACATAGTTGCAACGAACCTATTGTGAAAAGTCTTATCTCCCCTGTCAGTAAAGTGATTAGGGATAATCTTTTGTTAAGAGGCTTCAAGTACTTAAGACACAGTTTTCACAGGTTTTCCCTTTCAGGAGATCAACGACAAACATCAGACCAGAAGATTTATACATTAGGAATCCTGTGAATTGCACTTTTTGTCCTTCTGCATAACTAAGTCAACCCGTTTAGTCCTTTTTCTCTGTATAATTTTATGTAAACCAAAGAAGTGTTCAGATTGCCTTTCTTTGATCATTTCATTTCTACTATTCTTTTTATTTTATTGTATACTGTTTGTTTTTTTTGTCCCTTTTGAATCCCTGGTTTGCCACAAGGCAAATTCACAATGCCATGCATAGTTGTGGGGATAAAGATACAAGGTTGTGGTTAATTTTTGCTCCAAGCAGAGCAGCACTTGAACTGACCAGAAGGATACTGAAACTGACCAGAGGAGTATTTCGGTCCCTGGGTCAACCTGAGGGCAGATATCACGTCACAGACATAATATCGTTCTGATTAAAGTGAAGGGGTTGGTCAGCACTGGTCATATCCTGGTTTCATATCATCTTAATTTGTTCTGATGAAATTTATTTAGCTAATTTACCAAAACTTGCCAAATTTGTTTTGATCCATTTTGAGGCCTGTTTACGTTTCCATGGTGATATCATACACTTCTGCCACGATCTCCGAGAGGGGATTGTTGTCACAGCAGCATAAATGAAGAGACTGGAGTGGATAGATAATACACAACACTAAGCCAGTCTGCAGGCCACACACACACACACACGCACACAACACACACACCCTGGGTGGTCTTGCTCAAGCTACAGGGTTAATGACAGTCTTGTTTGGAGGGATTGACTCCTAAACCTCAAACATAGCATATATGTGTGTACACATGAACGCAAACACACTTACACATGTGCACTTACACATAATACATGATGAACAGCATTGTCGGACAATCAGCCATTTAAATGCACTGTGGTCATCAGATATTTACATACGCATGAATATGATGCTAGGTTCACTAGCTCTATTTTAATTGAATGAATTTCCAGTCACATTAGACAACCCTCTGCACACCTGCCTCACAGACCAAAAACAGAGCTAAAAGGGGGTGTACTTGGTTATGTAAGAGCAAGATTTCAACTTTAAGAACTTTGAAGTGTTTTTATTTTTTTTTGCTCATAAACATGGAAAATGAGAGGAAAAAGAAGATCAAATTGGTAAAATAACCTTGGAAGTAATGAGAAAAAGATCTTCACAAGTTGTTCTGCTTTGAACATCTTTGCATTAAATCTGTTCACAGAAGAAAATCAAAAGTGATAATGATTGATGAGGTTTGAGAGGGAATCGGATGAAACCTGCTTGTAGACTTTGAATTAAAGGTTTTTACAGTTAAACACATTATCAGATGATCTGTTTTAACCAGATTAGCGATTGTGCCTGTCTTTTCTAACTTTATCTGTGATTACATATTAATATATGGCTTATCATACAACATAGCTTTTTCATACTATATATGTGAAATTTTGAGTCTTCAATCTAGTTGAAGGCAAACACTACAATGTGACACACTGTGATTGGCTGCAAACAAATTAAGCAGCAAGTCTTTTCAATTCTGACTTTTCTTTTTTACCAAATAAAGCAGAATTTGGTCGTTCACGTGCACTGTAAATAAACCTCTCTTGAACTCCTGCAAAACTCCTTGTGCCGTCAAAATTCTTGATACAAATGTGTCTGTGTGTCTCTGATGAGGGATGTTTTCGTATGTTGTGATACAACAGGAAGTGTTGGCCCAACAATCTGATTGGTCACAGATGGGGTACCAGCTGTAAACCTCAGCGAGCGGTTCATACACACTCCGTCTGCCACCAATCAGCTAGGGAGCGATCGTTCTCTTCTCCTCTCTGTTAATCTCACTGCGGTACAGTGAAAACATCATCGGAGCAGAATTTTCAGCCACAGCGCACGAGTGGTAAGTAAAGCTCTAAAGCCACTGAAATGATACTAAAGGGAAATTATATTTAAACATCCTTTTTTTTTTAACTTTTGTTTCTTTGAAATTGCGAAGATGTGGATATAGGAGGGACCAGAGGTCTAAGATGACAACAGATGAATGGGTTTGTGTGCAAGCCTGTAAAAACAGCTGCTCGTTTTGCTTTGGGAACTATCAGCATACACACACACACACACACACACACACACACACACACACACACACACACACCACACACCAATGCACCAACGCCCCAACTGAGCCAAGTAACCCAAAAGGAGAGAAAACGCGCTTCTCACGTACCTTCCCCACCCACTCCTTCAAAAAACAAAAGCCAATCACTTCTGGTTTGCATTCACACTGAAGTGTGCACACGCGCACTCACACACACACACACACACACACAATACTCAGGGCCCTCTTGTCTTGCCACTCAAACACTAAGACATATTCTTTGTTTGTCGTTGTGTACAAATGCATACTCGCAACTCAAGCACCACCCCCGTCCTACAAACACAGACACAAGAACATCAACAAATAAACACTTACTCCTGTCCTTCTATTCA
Organism: Hippoglossus stenolepis; assembly: GCF_022539355.2. Taxonomy (NCBI): domain Eukaryota; kingdom Metazoa; phylum Chordata; class Actinopteri; order Pleuronectiformes; family Pleuronectidae; genus Hippoglossus; species Hippoglossus stenolepis. The sequence goes on along the minus strand of NC_061487.1, from coordinate 6,776,706 downwards.
CTGACTTGTTTCAAATAAGAGCCAGGAACTCCGCAGGAAAGTCCAAACACACAAACCTACTCACTTGAATCACATCCTACACATTCAAATGAGCAGGATCGCATCAGTTCTGTTGAAACATTGTTTTCTTCTCAATTTGTTTGTCTGCGGTGTAGTGCACATGGCCTTTCCTTGCCTTTCTCAGCAAAGTTACAGTTATATTACGCATGCAGCGTGAATGTTTTGTGTGTGTATAGGTGCCAAGGGCTGGACCAGGGCTGGACCAGGGCTTGGTGCCAGCATGGATAAAGAGCAGATGGCGACCCTGACAGGGCAGAAAACCTCCAGTTCCCACATTCTCCTGTTCTATTCAGCCTTCACTTTTATACTTCTTAATGGCAGCATGGCATGTGTGACAGCGATAGCTTAGATTTACTTGAATGCACAGACGTTTATAAGGGTGGAAAAAAAGGGGTGGGGGCAAAGACGTCTGCTCTCTTGTGCATACGATTTCTTTTCATGGAGCGATCGTAGACGTTATGGGAACCGGTCGCTCGTGTCTGGTCACTTACTGGAAAGAGCAGGCTTCAGAATGACGAGAACGAGCCCTAGCCATGATAACTGAATGATGACCCCTGATGACCGGAAATATCCACTGTCGTCACGGGAAAGAAAAAAATATCATCCTTGTTCCAGAGTGATACAATTACACAGAGTCATTCAGAACCTCTGCGTTTTAATGTAGTCCTTCAAATATTTTTGTTTATTTAAAATTCATCTCAGATTTTCCTGCACAAGCTCAGCAGTGACTCTGACACAAGTAGACATTTTTCACTGCAATCATTTTGATGTGGCAGGTGGTTGGTGACTGGCTCCTGCATCTTGGTTGCATGTTGGCTCCCTGCCATAGATTACTGGGACACTTAATTGAACTGAGCCATTGTTAACAATAGCTATGTCTCAAATTCAGGATCCTTCGGAAGCTGAGTTTTAAGATTGCAATTGCATCACAGCAGCTGAGAAATGCATCCTTCTATTCCTGTGCAACGAAGGGTTCAGCAGGTGGATCCTTCTTACACCAGTCTATCCCAAGATCCATTGCGTGCTGGTGACGAAGCTAATGACCTAGCTATGCTAGCTAGCAGTCGGCACAATGGTAAAAACGGGGCAAGCTAGTGTGGAACGCTTGTCTGTACACCAGGCCATCTCATTTTGGACCTGCCTTCAAAGACTATGCATCTCTTTGAGGACTTGGTCTACGAAGACGAAGCCTCTGCACAGGATGCAGCTCCTGAATTGGGACACACCAAAAGTGTATTTAACCTTTGCTTTTCCTGCTTTGACAACTCAATGTCTGCAGTGCCAGTGAAAGCAATTTATTGTCCTCGTTTTTGCATAATCATTTTACATTTGAGGAACTGGGGGTCGTTTTGTATTTGATAACAAATGAAAATCCTCATTCATGTGAACAGGTACAACAGGGGGCTGATGGGTCGACTATATATACTTGTGCTACTGTTTCATTATTTTTTTGCATGGAAGTGTGTTTATCACAAGAGTTAAACAAGAATACCTTGTATTTTATCTTCTCCCTCGGTACAGAATATTTGTTTCTTGCTCTTCGTCTTATTGATGAAGCCATTAAATTAATTAATTGACCCAACAAGGGTTCAATTCTTGGCATATTTTAAGACATGTAAGATAATTCAAACTATCTCTGTCTCATTGTTACCACCCCTGTTCACAGTGGCTGCTGTTCAACAGGAGTTAACCACGCTTGTATAAATGTAAGCCTTAGCATCACTAAATAGTAGCTGACTTCAAAGGTACAGTGTTCCAGACATTACATGCACATTACAAAGACTTTTCAGTAGCTTTTCTGAGAACTGGACAATTTGGATGAGTCAGGACTTACTGAGGAATATGGCAGCAGCAATTTCCTCTAAATGTATATACAACTTATATAGCATGAAGGAATAACATGTTTCATATTTAAAAGTAAGTGAGTAGTTTATCTGCTGATCTACAAACATTTCTTCACATCCTGCTTCTTAAGAAAAAGTAGGGGGATCACCGATACAGACAGGGAGGAGGACATGAGAGCTACATGAGAGGAAATGAGAGATGTGTCCGAGGACGAAGACAAGGAGAAGTTAGGAAGAAGTGGATCATGACCAAACCTTTAGCCTCCTGGCACAGGTGGATTCACAGGTCTTAAGGCAACTTGTGTTTTATACGCCTTTCAGAAAGCAGATAGTTATTTGATTCTGTGGTATAGCAGTACATGTAACTATGTAACTGTACTGCAGACTTGAGATGGCAGAAGATTTCACTATGAGATAGAGAATGTTGAAACTCTGCTGTAGAAAATGATGAAACTCTTGACTCCAAACCATTGCTGGGATGAAAAAAAGTCAAAGTTCAAATTTGAAACAGCCACATTCTTATGATTATATAAAATAAAAGCTGGAAACACAGAAAATGAAATTTAATAATATATAAGTGAGTAGAATATTTCCAATTCACATTTTTAATGACAAACTATAGCTAATTCTTTTTATGTAGTAATCTCAAACTGTATTTTGGGATCAGTGTGATTTCAAACAGATAAAAGTGACTTTTGACTAGAGTCTGATTTATTGGTTTGGCCAATTAAATAGGCATATATGAGCTTTTCATAGATCTATTGGTTTCATCATATATATTTGCTGTTATGTGATTTTAAAACTTATTTTACAGAGTAAACAATGCAGAAAATAACTTTTACATAAGATTGTTACCTTAATTAAATCTCTTTGTCATATGGTTTGGATAACAACATCATAGGAATCATTGCCAGTTTTTATTTATTTATTTATTTTCATTCTTTACTTATTAACGCCCACCTACAATGTTTTAGCTGCATCTCGAAACGTCTTGCTTTTCATTCTAGCGCCTACGTTGTTAGGTTAGAGCGGCCACACTGCCCCTGTGAGCCTTCTTCTTCAGGGCCTCACCTATTGTCTCAGCGTATCAAACATGCCTCAAACATAAATACTTGCAACACTTCCTGTCACTGTTTCAAAGTAAAAGCAGTCCAACGTTTCTTTTGACTAAATCCATTCGTTTGTTTTAACAAGGATTTTTGTTGTTGTCACAGAACCAGAAAATGTACTACTTCATAGCGCATTGTCCTGGCGTTGAGTTGAGTGCACAGTCCTACTTTCAAGTGAGGAAATACAGAAGTCATACCAGAAATCTAACACTACAGCCTCGCAGCAGGAACACTCCCTAGTAAACAACAGTCGCCTGTGAGATGAAGCAGATCAGCGATGCAGCCATCACGCACTGCACACGCATCCAGTGTGACCTGGGCTTGATACTGGTATCAGCATCTGCTCCCAGATGTCCATACTGGTCGGGCTCCAACAATGGCCTTAAATGCAACACACAACAGAACATTATAGAGTAAATGCCAAGTTGTATGTTGAGAGCAACTGACAACAGCAGTCCATACTGTAATGAACACCTTCAGTGACAAGCAAAATAAAAGTCATACAGATACATCATTTAAATTCTTACATTTTGATTTTTAAATATCTTTCCTAATGACATGATTGTGGCCAATATTGGAAAAGAACTTGCATGTAACTGTTAACTTGGCTCCTGTAAGCACAAAAGTGTCTTTGTACAAAATATGTTGCTATAAAATGTATTTTCAAGATGATATCACTTATCTGTTGTATGTATGTTAATCAAAGAGCAGGAGAGACAAAGAAACACAGAGACAGACAGAGATTAAAGAAGAGAAAGACAGATGGCAGTGTACTGTATTGCCCCTACAAGCAGAAATAAACAATAAAACCATAGGCTCTTGGCATCAGGAATACCTAAAGAATTTGATTTGATGCCCCTGCTTAGGTCGGCACTTGGTTGCGTCCTCCACCCTTTGCTCTCCATCTGGCCTACATTGTCTGGCAGCCATGAGTGACAGATAGTATTGTTCCCACGGAGACAGTTGCCGTGGTGGCACACTCCTGAGGGTGTAGCCTGTCCACACACACATTCTCCAGCCTCCCTGTGAACCTGTTTCCTGTGTGTGGGTTTTCCTGCCAGATGGGTGAGTCGTGCCGGGAAGTGCACCATCTCATCAGGTCTGCTTCTCTTCGGACTGGCAGGTGTCTCCCTCATGAAGTTTCCCATGTGAAACAGACGTAGCGGGATGTGAGGTTGTTTAAAACGTGTTTATGAGATTGTTTCAGTCTCTTTAGACAAGCGAAAGTAGTAATTTCCTAAAACAGCTAGTGGCTGTTGTGTTTATATCAAATATACTCAAGCAGGAGTAAAGAGTTCACTTGTTTTAAGCAGAGGATTACACACGTTTGGTGTTTATTGCCTTGGGATGTGTATGTGGGACAGTATTTAACATAGTAACCGTCATGTTCGTCATAATGTAGGATCATCCAGTGCAGCAGAGGAATAAACTATGCAGACTTTGGATACATGGGTAAATAGTTAGTCTGATCAATGTTATTGTTGTATTTGGTCTTTACATGGGATTGACAAGACATATATTCCATAAACCATAGGACCAAAACATGTAGAGTATGCGTATGGGTCAGTCAGTGACTTGCACAACATTAAAGTCGGTAAGACAAAAAACACTTACTGTATCCAGGATATAAGTAGGTATATGTAAGTATATGTAGAATAGGGGTGGACAACAGGCCTCTCAGACCCACAAGCACTTGGGCGACACTGCCCCCGCACTGTGTTTTGTCTCAAGCCTAATTATACATTAAAAAACCTTTGTGTGCATGTGTGTGTGTGTGCGTGAGTATGAGTGTGTGTATGTGCTGGTGTTGTAGCCAGATTGACTTTAGGCTGTCAGTGCTCATTAGGATAATGACTGTGGGATCTGGCAGGTGCCCAAACTCTGTGAGAGGGATGATTGGAAGAGGGAGGGGGGAGTGTGAGCGACAAGAGTTATAATGGCCTGGGGATCCCTGGGATCACATTTCATCCACTGCACACAAACACACACACACACACACTGATATAAACAGACGAAGACCACGGCCAGTATTAATGATCCATCCAACGCAGATCTGCATAAGTCGTAAAGATAAATGAGCGAAACATAAAACAAAACTGGAGGACTGTTTCTTCCTCATATCATTTGAACTTCAGCTCCAGACACACAGTTTATGTTACAGTAACTCTTCCAAGGCTTAGTTATTTAAAACGTTTTTGACACAAAGAGTGCCTACTACGTGTCTGTTCATGGTACCTGGTACAAAGTCAAGGCTATACTTACGTTCTTCCATTGACTCTTAATGGCACAGGAAGAAAAGTTTTGTGTTTGGTCCGAACACACCATACGATCTTCTAAACTGCTGTAATTGATATAGAAATGTAAGAACTAGTGTTACTATTAGTCCCTCAAAGTTACTGACAACTCAGATATTAAAAATGATAAAATGTTTATGTGAAACGAAGATGTATTCAAATTTTTAGCTTGCTAGTTTCAGTCATGTGATGCTGACTCTTCTATGCTTGAAACTGCGATTTAGAATCCACCAATATCCAATCAAATCCACTGATTTGAAGTTGTATCAACCAAAGACAGCCTGCAGCAAAATTCAGATAAGGTCAGAAATGTACGACCAGGTTCCCACAGAGTGACTGCTAGGACCAAGGTCAACGCACAAATCGATGAGATTATGAGTAGGAATAGATGTCATTTGTGAATATATTTCATGAAAAATACACACTAAGCAAAACAAGTGAGGCGATTAGGAAGAAGGTTTGTGACATTGATCTACATTAGCCATTGTATTTATCTGCCATGCCTCAGACTAATATCGCACAGTCAAGATTTTAGGTCCATCTCGCACAGTGTAAACTTACAAGATAGTTGATGTTGCACAGTCAAAAATTGGCTTTAGAAAAAATCAGTTTGAACACAGATCAGCGTTAAGACAAAATAGGCCTCAATTCATTTGCCTGTCACTTCTGACATTCATTCAGTAAGTAGGTAGAGTAAACGCTCAGTTTAAGACAATCTAAACAGAAGAGCAAAAGATTTTTCATTATTGCCAGTTCAGCAGACAATGTGACATTGTTGTTACATGTTGTTATTATTACCTCCACCAAGGAGATAATGTTTTCACTCCTGTCCATTGGTTGGTTGGTTTAAAATTACACCAAAAGTAGATTTCATAAAAACAACTGAAGAGATATACAGGATTTTTTAATCTTTGCAAGATTTTTCAACTTTTTCGTAAAAAGCATCGAGGACCGACAGATATTTATGAGTGTGCAATGTGGAGCAGATCCCCCAGGAATTCACTGAATATAAATGTATGATGTGTTGGGCTTTGGTGGAGGTATGAACTCTGTTGTTGGATAGTGCCATTCTATTTACTACTGGCATTCGTTGCATGCTTTAAGGCATTCGTGGTCTGCACTCTGACTGGTACCAGTGATAATGAGTAGGGACACACACACACACACACACACACACACACACACACACACACACACACACACAAACCGTCCTGCTCAAATAAACACAGACATACAATTGCTGGGCTGAAGTCCAAACAAGGCGGCTAAATGTGAAACTCCAGTCGACTGCTCTATCTCTTTGATGCGGTTGTGTAGACTCAGACACCAGTGCGAGGTGGTGTGTTTGTCACAGAATCCTTCACCCGGGCAGATCAAGGGCATTCGTCACACACTCAAACATAGCACATGTCTGCGGACAGGAGGATTATCTGTTCTGAATGGAAAGGTCAGGGTGAGGCAGCAGCTCGGATCAATGGAAAGACAGCACTGATGCTGAATAGAGCCACAAAGAGGTTCAAGAGGAGCAGGTTCCGTTTAAAAAATAGAATGACAAAAATGTTATTGTATAGTAACAATGCTTGTTTCAGCATACAACAATTGGAAAATAATTTTGTGCCTTCACGTCAAAAAGCTAACATTTAAAAAAAACAATCTGATTTGAACAATCAAACTTTTTCACTACTCCACACATCAACCAAATTTAACATCACTTTTATCATCTTTTGATTTGAATGCGTCGTAAAAATCTGACTTGTTATTTGAGTCAACATGGGCTCTGTTTTAACCTGCCTCAACCCCAAACAACTTCAGCTTCATTTAATTATACACGAATTATGCATTTAAGGAATTAAATTAAAACCCAAATTGCCAAAACCCAAAGTCTGAAAGAGTCAAACAGTCTCAACTAGTCCTAACATGTCAGGTTGGGTCAGGCTGAAAATATGAACTATCACTGTGTGGCTTACATATCTGTGAAGATTCTCAGTAATCCAGGTCATAGTATCTTCAGGAGTTGTAAAAGCGTGCAAAGGCAACTGGACCTGCTTGTGTTTCTTAAAGACGTTTCAGCTCTCGTCCAAAAGGCTTCTTTAGTTCTAAAAGGAAAGGAAAGGAATTTGCACGTCTGTTTTTCTTTGCCCTTGGACTGTTGTGAAGAGTGAAAACCTTTTTCACAAATCTGGCTACTTCCTCCGGGTCTTCACTGGGAAGATGTGATGAAAGTTCTTCACTTATCTGCTCAGCCTTGGTTTTGAGGGCATCAGTTGTGGAGGGTCTTCCTCACTTTCTCGCTGAATAGTTGGTTCTGGGCCCTATGCAGAATTCTTATGGCTTGGTGGCCTTTAACAGTTGAGTCCAGACATACACTGTTGGGGATTATGTTTTGAAACACAAATGGTTCCTGTGGTCTGCAAGTAATTCCTCTCATACTCCCATATCCAATAAGGAATTTGACTGTATGTCTTGAGAGACTTATCTTAGCAACAGAACCGAAACCCACAGGAAGTGATTGAAATGTAACGTTTAGTCATTGTCATGGGTTCTGCGTCTGTTTCCACTGTTGTCCACATGCTTTGGAGACAAGTTACTGGAGTTAAAATGATGTGGTACAAAAAGCATGTTGCTTTCATTTCCAGGATGGTCAAGTCGTTCTGAACAAGGTCAACTGCAACAAGGAGAATATTGAGCATCTGGGGTAAAAAACACAATGTTTCCACTTACCCCTTTCATTCCATCTGACCTATTTTCCACTGACTCAATAAGACCTATAAAATATTTTGACTTTTACTCACTTTATAATGTATAAGATACAATTATAAAATGACAAAATTGCACTCGCTGACATATTTTAATCTTAATTTAAATTAAGGTCTCTCCCTATTTTCAGGTCTCTCCATAAGTTTCTGTGGTGTAAGTCTGGTCAGTGTTTGGGCCGCTATGGGACAGAGGCTTGTCTCGAAGCCTCTCCAGTATTGTCTTGGCTGCGTCTCAGGTCATTGTTGCTCTGATGTGAACTGTTGTCCCAGTCGCAGTCTGGAGCCGGTTTGCTCTCTAATGGGCATCCGCTGCTCGATTCTGACCAATCTCCCCGTCCCTACTGCTACAGTGCCAGGTGAAGCCATGCAATCGACAGCTGTTGCTCTTGCGATGGAGCACAGGCCTCCGCTCCATAACACCAAATATATATGAAAGGTTGTTCACCTATTGTTGCACATTTTGATTAGCGAGTGGGGGAACGCAGCTCACCTGCTGTTCTCCAATCGAGCTGGAGGAAAGTGATCTGTACTTGGAAACAAAGAACCAAGAGCTGAAAGGGTCAATCCATTAGCAGGTTAATGCAGTGTGTGTGTATGTGTATGTATGTGTGTGTGTGTGTGTGTGTGTGTGTGTGTGTGTGTGTGTGTGTGTGTGTGTGTGTGTGTGTTTGTGTATGTGAGGGACTGTGCGTGTTGTTGTGTGCTCATTCGAGGCTGAATGTGAGGTTATGGGTGGGAACCTTTTCTTCACTCTAGACCCAAGTAAAGAAAAACTCTTTTCTAGCACACCTCACTCTGGGAGAATAGTGGAGATGCTTCCCAGGAGAGCTGACCTCTCTCTGCCAGTGGGAACTTATTTGTCTCCTTCACTCTTTCTCCGCCTGCCTCTGAAAGGAGGATGCTTTAACCTACGCTACACTAGCTAGAGATCGTCTTGAGTTTCAGCCTTTACCATTGTCCCACGAGGATGCGCTCGACTTTCTCAGGTTTAGGAAAACATGACAACCTTTTCTAAACAAAATGAGAAGGAGAGAAAGGACTTTGACATGTATTAATTTACCTATTCAATTAATAATTTACTGTTGTTCAAAATTCAACACTGTGGATGTAGCCAAAGCCCAGACATGAGTAAATATCTCACAAAATTTGTAATCCTACTTAACCGAGTGTAAAAAAAAATATTTTTCAACTATGCTACCATTGTACCATTCCATGGAGCTGTGTTTGTAAATAATACATCTTAAAAGCATGTGTGTGATCATACAGACGTCTACTCTCTCATAAGTCTCCACTTGTGCTACAGTGGACAGTCCATCTCTCTGAGATTCAGTTGACAGACCTCATCTAACTCAGACCGCTGCAATCTCTCTCTTATTCTATTTAAATTAATGTATATCATAACGTGGGAGATAACGACATTAACGCACAAAAGAGATGTGCTTTACTTTAGATTATAAGGCCACTCTATGGAGTGTAGAGACTGGGTAATGATTACTGCCACCATCCATTGACAATGTACAAGTAGCTGAATAAGTATTGACTTGAAATAGATAAAAGAAAACTGTGCTTATTCACATTGGGATCCATAGATTTAATTACAATGAACAGAAAGACTCTTGAAGATGTTCCATAATCCTACATTCAAAGCATGGAGGTTAAAACAAGGTTGCCAGTTTAACCAGTCAGAGTTCCTGTGGTCTCAGTGATCTCTGACCCTGACTTGCACTTTTAAGGAGGTCCACATTAGTTCCAGTGCAGATACACCATAATCTCCTAATTTCAAAGAATAAAATCAGTTTCAGATGTTTTTCCTACATTTTATTTTAATTGTTGCTGTAATCTTTCAAAAAAGGGTCCACAATTTTACATTCAGAATAATCTGTCACTTCTCTCCTTTGTGGTGTCATATAATGCATAAATGAGGAAAGAAACTCCTAAATAATACTAAATGCTACAAGTTTCAACACTGTCACTTACACAGACACACACACAATAAACCTGCACATCTACTTATTTAAAGAAACACACAAACGAAAAGAAAAGGGGGAAACTAAAGAAGAGGACTATTGTCACTGTGTCCCCAGAGAGGTCCTCTAGTCATATCCCTGCCTCAGACAGGAAGTCACACATAATGTTGGCTAAACGGAAAGATACCAGGGGTTCCCTGAAGGAAACCTGAGACTGTAGGACACCGGATCACCGAGGGGGCCCGGGCCTCCCTCTATATCTGCAAGTACAATAGAACCTGCTGCACTAAGTACTATTCACCACAGGTAAGGGATATAAGGCCACCAAGTATGGAGAATAAAGTAGACAGCTAAGTATCCGCTGCTCTTTATTTAGAGGGGATTGTGTAATGGTGGCACAGGAAGAAAAGAGGTGATCATAAAAAACAGCAGTGTCGCTTTCACCTGCAGGTGACATCACTGGACAGTGGACACCTTTAACAGTGCCCAGGGATGTTGACAGTCTAATGCACAGTTCTTAAATAACAGTAGTGCAGGATTTATATGTCAAATGTTCATCCAACCTAAAGCGCTGTAGGTGTTTGAGCTCTCAGGGTTACAGACACTATGGAGGGTATATAACATCAGTGACCTCACACTTAAAACACATGCACACGATAAAACAGGATGGTGACCTCCTTACAGATGTGTTTGGCTGATCAACAATCGATAACAGCATTTGCCACCAATTAACAAGAATAAGGACAAAGGATGGGAACATTACAGAACAAACATATGGCACACGTAACAAGTGTCCTTTTTTCTTTAGTATGATCACAGCGTGTCAACAGTGTGCGACTCACTCTGCAACTTTGTGTCTGAACACGTCAGAGCCCGAGAGAAAATGAAGTGAGCCTGACAGGCATTCTGTTTTTTAACCTGATCCTGATGTATTAACCGATTACAGGCACATGCAGTGTAAATATATCAAGAAGAAAGCCCGGCAGACAAAACCAAACCTGAGGATAATTTCTGAGGCAGTTTATCATATGATATATGATATGATGTATATCATATAACATAAAATTGTGCATAAGATTCCCCAGCAGAGCATGAAAGGTGTGAACATTGTTATAGCCACAAACATGTGGCTTGCAAAAGTCTAAATGTATCATCATCTATCTCCTGAAGTTTCTTCAGTTTTTACATATAGCTGCACCCCAGGTGTGCTGTGTAAAGTGCAGTATGCAGGAGGCTCTACAAAGTGCTATTTTACATTATCTGCACAAATAGAAATGTTGCCCGTCAACATTTTAGCTTGTGCAAACAGTTTACAGCACTGACACTGCACATCATCATTATCTCCTGACAGTTCCAAATCCACATCATATGACCCACACGACACTAACAAATGCAGAAACTGTCAATCAGCATTAAAGCTCAGAATCCAACACAGTTTATTTTCTCTCATATCTGCTCTGTGTCTGTTTATTGATATACAAGATTTAATTTTCAAATTTTTGAGATTTTTCAACATAAGTTTCACCTTCATGTCAAATGTATGCCAAGACAATTAGTTAGAAAATACAAATAAACAGTAAAAGTACATGCAGTGTCTTCAGAGATTTTTCAGTATTCATTCAGATGTTTTGCACATTTTTTTTTATTGGCTAAAATTGCCATTTACTTCCATACAGACGTGAAACAGACATTGTTGCAGAACCTTTCCCCAGACATATATTTCTTGGAGGTTTGCCTAAAGGGTTTAATTCTTGTCTTATCAGAGTGAAGAAGGTTTTTCTCTCAGATGAGCAGTCAAGCAGTCATATACCTTTTATCTAAAGTGATAAAGTGACTCCACCATAAATGCCTGATACTGCTAACATCCCTCTGATTGGTTCTCCCACCTATGCAGCTCTTTTATACCCTTTTTATGAGAACATTGTGTGTGAACTGTGTATTAATTGCAAGTAGACCTGGCAAAGAATACTGAGCTGCTACCGTGCAAACTTCTACAAAGACTGCTTGTCAGTTGCTGAATTTGTGTTATTTAAACTCATTTTGTGGCTATAAGAATGAGTGAAGATGGACCTGCAGGCAGCTATTTAGCATCACTAGCATTGTTAGCATTGCTGTGCCATGCTGTATGTGCCCGTGTAGAAAGTGTAGATGCTGTTGTTGTGGTTCAACAGACCCATGCTGGTTAAGTGACATGATAAGTCATCGTTGTACTACTGCAGAGTCCTTTGACCTGATAATGAGCTGATGTACCTTGTCACTGCTGAAGACAATTAATCCAGATGAGTGCTGATGGCTTTTTTTGTCCTGTGTGACTTCGGAGTCTCAGTTGGTTGGTTCTTGGTTACCTCATGACCAAAGCCCTTCTTGCCTGATCACTCAGTTTGGCAGGACGAGCAACTCGGAAAGGTTCCAAACTTCCTCTGGCTCACAGTGAGGCCTCTGTGCTCCTGGGGAAACTCAGAGCTTTAGAAATGGCTTTATATTCCGGCTCAGAGTTATGCTTTGCCACAATTGTGGGCACAGAGATCCACAGATGGTTTCTCTGACTTGTCCTGACATGTAATGTGAACTGTGTGTACTCTGCTGTATGTACAGTCAATTCACTTTGCCACGTGTGGACACATCTCAAGGAAGATTAACAAACACAAAGCACCTAACCACAATGTGCTAAGCCTCTACAAAGAGACTGAATACTTTAAATACTTTTAGATTTGTTGTGAATTTACAACAATTTCGAGTGTAGTGTAGATTGATGAGGAGAAACGAGCTGTAAGTTTTAGTTCATCCATTGTTTTATATATCATATCATTATTTTAAAAAATGTTGATAAGAATTAGTTTTAATCTGACATTTAAAGGTATTGTTGTGTTGATCACAGTGGCGATTTCATTTTACAAAACAGAAAGTGAAAGCACACGGTAGAAAATACAAGGAAACTCTTACTAAAATGGAAAGTAGTCGCAGAAAGTCAAAGTCAAACAGTTGGCACGGCATCTTTTAAATATCACACTCATTTGAAGAAGATGGGACTTCCTCCAGCTGAGGTGGTCATCAGCAGAGGGGGATTTTTCACAGCCGGGAGGTGATGACGAGACCTGACAGATGTGTATTCTCACAATTTGAAGAACAAATTGAACCTAACGACCGCCCACCTCTCTGACCACTCCTTCCCTAATTTCCATTTTAAGTAGTTGGGCAGATCGAAGTGTGCGTGTCTTGTTGTTTACACCAAAAAGCCATTTGGTCCCAATCATCATAAATAATGGCTATGTATTATCATGTATTTTTCCACTCTCTGAAGAGGGGTAGTTGCTGACTGGTTTATTAACATGAACTAATGTTTTTGCTGTTTATGAAGTTATTTGCAGCATTTATAACCAATGAATTAATCCTCACAGTTTTTGAATAAATTTGGTTGTTATTCCTGTAATATCTCACATTTCATTTCTTCAGTTTAATGCCAGGAAGAAGCCTGATCAATATGTTGGTGCAACATTAAAGTCGGAGCTGATTCTTCTGAATCAGCCTGCCATCTTTTGTCAACGTCTAGTCAATGTTTGGCTATGGTTAGCAGCGATTAGCATCTAACGATCATCGACTGGGCGATGACAGCTTCCTCCACCCGGGATGTCCCTCCTCACTTTTGCGTCAAACAAACATGTCAATCAACTTCACTTTTGTCCTTGGAGTGAAAGTTATCGCCACCGTCACATGTCAACATTGCTGCATAGATGAAGAGTTCAGATACCCGTCTGAGTGAGATGAGCAGTGATCTGAATAACTAATTAGGTGCGACTTATCACAGCCAGGCACCTTATTTTAGCATTGAGAGCTGCCATTGTCCTTTAGTCACTGACAAACCCAAACCACTACAGTGTGTCTGCGATTGAGAAAAGTGAACTGTAAAATAAGACTATGATATGACTACTTTTTAAATTTGATAAACCTGTCTTATAAAGCTTAGATATGTATTTAAATATTTGGCAAAATAAACAGAAATATGTATTTAAAGGCTAAAATTAGGTAAATACAAACAGTGCACAGTGCAAAAAGATCAGATTTCTCCATTGAATCTTCTTTAAAACTTTTAAAAATTGCACTTGTTTTTTTATTAGTTCTATTTTTATAACACATCATTTGGAAATAAGCAATGAAACAAGCCAAATCAAACATTATTTAATTGCAGCTTTTTAGCCTTAAAAGACGAAAAGCTGTCTCGCTTCACAAACACCGAACCATCAGCAAACATTATATGATTCACTGTATTTTGTTGACATCAGTTTTGAGTGATTCATAAGCATTTTAGACAAAACAATAATTTTCTATATGTTTTCCTTTCTCGCAAAAGCTGTTTGCAGCGATGCATTATTGTGACACGTCAGGACATGGCGTCAGTCCGCAGCATATATAGGGAGAGGCTCATGACAAAAGAGGAATGCACATTCGTCAACAGAGGAGTACTACCAGTAAGCGATGTTGTTTAGAAATAGTCGTGAAATGCTTTCACTGGAACAACCTGTTGTTTTGTGGGGACCACGTGATGACTGTCACTTGTGGTATTTCTCTGTCCGTCTGCACTGACTGCAGACATGTTCAGACTAGTTCTCTCTTTGCCTGAACATTCATTTAAAAAAGGTTTCCTAGAAGCACGACCACAGAGTTCAACAGAAAGCAGAAGTTATTTTGTTGTGCTGAGTTTTTTTCAAGTTCCAGTTGTGTATTCAAAATAATTCCCGGCACCAAAATGTTTTTTTGAAAAACCCCTCATGCACACAACGGCACAGATTAATAACAACAGAGACAATCTATAAACAAGAATTTAATGCTTTTATATACATAAAATGGGATTATAGAGATTATTGGTAATGTGCAACAATCTGACAGCAGATTATTGGCTGACGTGAGGTAAGTATCAGTGAGATAGTGTTGGGTTGAAGATGTTGGACCTGGACATGTTCCACACTGGTTGGTGATTTCACATCATACGGGTATGAGGATGTAGAAACTGAATGTTGAAAAGGGTTTGTCTTTTGTGTGTGTTTTAATTACAAGCTTGTGATGAGGACCTTTGCTCTGATTGTTTCTTCATTACCCACCTCAGATTTCCTGGAAAGTCACACTGTGCTTATTCCTCTGACTCGCTCACCATTCATTCTAAGAATTTACATCGACGAACCACAAAAAAATTATTTCTTTGTCTCTATGTTTCTCAGGTCCGATGTAGACTCATTTAACCTGCTCGTCCTTCAAAGCCATGAGAGTCAGTTTCCTGCTTCTTCACTTCACACTCCTCTTTTTCTTTTATGTCTCAATTTCAAGGTGTAGCACAGTAGATGTGATTGACTTGAAATAAAAGAGAGAATCATATATTTCCTCAGGGTGAAGTTATCATCAAAGCTCTGCAGATCAGTGAATTATCATGATTATTATTATGTTGTGAAGTGGAAACACTTCACAACACAGTTATTGCAGATGTCTCCCCCTGTAATTCTACACACAGCATCATTGACAACAGACAGTAAATGACTTAAGTCCTTTAGATGATTTTTGATCGTCTACCATTAATGGTTGCATGGTTAAGTTGGCGATGCTTAAAAACCATAGAATTACAATGAACTTTGCTTTGTCTTTTGTACTTATATAAACCATATACTACATCAGTGTATACAGCACAATCTAAGGCTCTTAATGCAGGTTGTGTGACCACACTTTGGTTTTGTTGATAGTCTCATGGACTTTGTATGTGTCTAGATGTACAAGATCTGTAATCCTGGTCCTTTGACTAAAAGTTTAACTGTTAGTTAAAAGTGCGGTTGGTAATTTGTTTCTGAAACACTTTTTTATATTATTTGTTCGCAGACCTTGCAGGAATGTAATCAGCATACCTGTCACTAATGGACCTGCCTGCCGGCATGTACCCTGCCCCTGTGCTCTCTTCAGACAGAGACAAACAACCCTGAAGCGTAGACGATACTCAGAAGTTAACGAGCGAGTCAGGGAAAAGTCGGCTTCTAGCAGTTGTCAGTCAGTACATGTTTGTGTGTTTTGGAACTTTGACAAGAGGGCCGATGGGGATGTATGGTTAGCATTTATTCAAAATGTTGCCTAAAGCCTAATGCCTAATGCTGCTAGCTTTTCTGGGTTTACCAACCCGAGCATACAAAGCTGTCATCATGTAATGTCACATTTTGCACATAAATGTACCTTATCTAACCCTATTTAAATGTACTGTATCTGTGTCTGTAGATAATCTCAACTCTTCAGTGTGCAGGAAGTTTTCCTATGAATGGGAGGGTTGACTCGACATCATCTTTTGAAAAGTCTGGATTCAAGAGTTTAAATCTCATAACTCTTTATATTAGGCTACTAAAACGTATCTTATCATATCCATGTGGTTATGTGACCTGATATGTTGCTGTGGAAGTCTGCTCAGTTAACAAGAGGCACACAGTAAAGCAAATAAGCATATTTCCCAACAATAACTTTGAGCATTATTATTTTCAGAAAAACATGACAGGAAACTGTGTTGTTTTAGTCAAATTCAATTCCGGTTTTGGTGCTTTGTGTAAAAAGAGAATATATTATAGGACAGCCTCAGAAAACAGCTTTCAGAGGTCATGTATCTTGTTTGAACAGAGAATCCAATTTAAGTGAAAAAGTAATTCCATATACACTATGGTACCGAACTAGAATATACTGTCTGCAGACCCTGCTGAAATCAAGATAAGAAAATGTAAAAGAACTGCTTAGATTTGGAAAGTCACTAATCTGCTAACATTAAAGTTATAAATGTTTACTGAAACAGGCTCCTGCACAACAGGTCAACATGTGACCATTCATCCTCATACAGCACAGAATTGACCTTAATTCAGACAACTTAAAATAAAAATGTACTAGTCATATAATCACAGATATCGAGTACACTAAGAATTTATTGAGAAAAGTTTATTAGAGACAAAACACTTATCTTATAAACCTCATGTTTTCTTGCACTTTTGTGGCAGATTGTTTTTCGAGTTGACTCTGTGTAGATGTCTATCTCTACTAACAGCATTAAATAAAGATCCTTATCTCGATCTGTCTCTCTCATCACTTCTTCCTCCCGTCTCTTTCCTCCCATCCCTCTTTTTCCTGCAGTCACTTCTTGGCTCCCTGTGTGTGTTGGATTTGAATCAATATCCTGCAGTCACCAGGAGA
Source organism: Hippoglossus stenolepis (assembly GCF_022539355.2). NCBI lineage: Eukaryota > Metazoa > Chordata > Actinopteri > Pleuronectiformes > Pleuronectidae > Hippoglossus > Hippoglossus stenolepis. The sequence goes on along the minus strand of NC_061487.1, from coordinate 6,759,479 downwards.
CGGGGCTGTGTTTATTCTTGTAGAGCCTCAGGTGATACAGCTGCTCTTAATATTAACTGAGCGATGTCTTGAACTGTGTGACATCAGAAATGTAATATCGTTGATGGATGTTACTCAGGTGCAACTCTTTGGGATTGTATATTTAAATCACACAAAAGAAATTTCCCACCATTTCTTACAGCACTGTTTAAGTTTATTTTAGGTGACGTGCACATTCATTCATTTAAATATTGCTGTGTCATAACATCCTAGAATTTGAAGGAAGTTCCAAGCAATTCTAGCTACTTACTGTCTTACAGATAGATAAGGACAGATAGATAGATAGATAGATAGATAGATAGATAGATAGATAGATAGATAGATAGATAGATAGATAGATAGTTACAGTGTAGGTAACCGATGCCTACACTGATGCCATCATGCCCCATGCTCGTCCTGTTGTTAACTGACTGCAAAAAGTCATCAGTTTATTTGTTTATTCAAATTACCTACCAGTCCTCTTAACTGATAGCCGATTAAATTATTTAATCTCTAGGTGACAAATATTTGTCAGTGTAAGAATAAGGTCCATATTAAAATATAAAATTTAAATTCTGCACCTAACTATTTAAATGACTACTATTTTTTACTATTTAAAACCATTGTGTACTGAATGGGCATCAGTATAATGTTTTTAGGAGGTTTTATTTGTGTCTATAGAAAATTAAATATTACAAATTTAAAACTGGATATCGGCCAAGCCCAAGTTGAATATGATGTTATTCACCTTGTTTGTGACTCACACACAGACACACGGACTGGGACAATAATTCAGGCCGGGAATTTGACTCCTTAAGCCACCCTTTTCACGCAAAGCACCAGGCCTCTAATTTTGTAGGCTGACCCACATTGTTGCTGTAGCGGTTACCAGCCTAGTAAACAAGTAAACTCACTGCCCTCTGTCATCTTTTTAGTGACATCATCTTTGTCAAGTGCCATAAGAATCTGTTGCCACAACCAAAACAGTGAAAATATGATATTTCAAGGGCTTTTACTTTGAAAAGCTACATCAGATTGTTCTGATATTGTCTGAGTGAGACTCTGAGGTGGTGAACTGTCATAGTGAAGTGAAATTAGTCTGTGGGAACAGGTGGTTTCTCAATGACAGTCCAATATTTTGTGGCTTGAAATTAAGGTTTTCTTCATTATAAAGTTTGACTAACTATACCCACAGTGGTAATGAGAAATCATAAATTAAGAAAAAGTCTTGTAAGTTTATAACATTCATTTTATTATTCATCAAACTTCATTCAGTTCAATGCATTTTGTGTATTTTAATTAATCAATAGATTTTTTACCTCATTAATGAATCCATGCATTCACAGACTGACCAAATGTGACGTCCAATTTACAGGAAGGTCGCTTTTATTTTGAAATCACTCTAACATGCTCGTAACTTAATGCTTAGAAACAATGTGCACCTTGAAATGAGTGGGGGCTAGTTTGACCGTGTGTTCCGGAGTGGAGGCTTGACCTCAGTCCTGCACAGTGTGAGTGTCACGTGACTGACCTGGTCCCTTCCTGGCAAACATGTCGCTTATTTTGCAGCATCTAGCTGCATCTGAGGAAGGAGCTTTTCTCTTCTTAATTCTCTTCCCTCTCTGCTCCACCTTACCATGAGCTTCCATTTCGCCGGCGACTTGTTATAATACTATCAGAAGCGTGTGCACGGCTGCTACAACAATTTCAGATAGCGGAGCTGTAATATTTCCGGCTGCTTTGTGCGTTGCCGAGAGACGTCACATCCGACCTGATTATGTCGGTTACGTCGACTGGTGGTGAAGGTTTCAGTTCAAGGCCAAAAAGACCATCAGACCACGGGAAATGTCCTGGTGCTCCCCTGCTCACACACAGTCTCCAGTGAATCGTAGAAGTCTGATGTAACACTGTTTACCGATGGCGAGATATGATCCTATAATCACATGTAATGATATAATTGTCTCTTTAACAAACTGCTATTTGAGCTGTTTTTTTAAACAAACATTGCAAATGACAGTTTATACAATTACCTCAGATGCCGTTTTAGGCTCAAACCCGTTTTCTGCAAGCAAATGATAAAAGTCGATGCTAAAACTGCCAAACGCACATCTATTTTCCATAACTGATGTAGGTAAATTTCATCCACCCTTCACAATAGCAGACTGGATCAGGTTTCAAGGGAAATTTCCACCCACAGTTGTACTAATACAGGATTATCTTATTTTACCTTTAGGATATATAATAGTTCCATAAAGAAGCTAACCCTTGAGGTTGAATTGCAGTCAGATATAATATTTATTAATTGTTTTGCAAAAAAGCTATAAGACAAGGTAAAGCGGACTTTATTTATTACTGCTGACTGTGTATGCCAAATGGCAATTCATACAAGCACATACAAATTATGTAGATTTGCCATTTAGATACCAGACATCTCATCACCGCCTGAAGCTTCTCTTCGCAGATAACGTGCATGTGAAAAGAAGAAGGGATCAAGCTGCTGCACGATCACAGTCTACTGTCTGTCCAAGGGTGCTCTGAGGAGCTACACAATCATGGCAGGCAAACTGGAGAACGTCTTCTTTGAGAGCACACACAAACACACACACACATTTGTACATCTATCTTAGAGAGGACATTCATTGGCATAAAGCATTCTCTAGCCTGTAAGCCTCACCTTACCAATCAAAACTAAATCCCCCACCACATACACACACACACACTACTGACAGATCTGGAAAATCCCCCGTCCTCCCCCCCCCCGGTCGTAACTTTAATTGAAGCCTCATGCCAGCAATTGCAGCATTTGCTTTTATAGCCCAAATTTAGCAAATGATTTTAATGAGAGGGGGACAGAGGCTGAGCGATGCTAGCAGTTTAAAGCTACTGTTTTAGGGGCCACTTGATTCAAAACAAATGTGTACCCCCAGCTAATCCCTGAGTAGACAGAAACATATCAATCAAGGTAAAAAACAAAGCCTACACACTTTAATTTATTCAGATGTGCCATGTAAAGACATCTTTGAAGCGATGATTTACCCAAGCTTTTTCTAAAACCCTTTCTCCCTCTTGTAGAAATACAACATGTAATCTTATTATGATACTATGACATATTTTGAGATCTTTATTGGATTCATGTCACAGAAAAAGAAAACTGAAAATGTCTTTTGATACTTCGTGGCTTACGTCTTTTGAGTTAGTCTGCCAAAACTAACCTCAAAGAAACAAAATTGCTGCTTTGGGGAGGCTGGTGGAACATGGAGCATTTGCCCCCGGGCAGCTTCTGTCTGGGGAGGGCTCCACTCTGGCTCCAGTGGTTTACACTTAGCTGGGGAGTCTTCAGCCATATGTGGTGAGTTGCATGTGATCAATGCCACTTGGGAGTTTAGTTTAGTTTTCATGTGACGGTAAACAAGCTGACTGATGCCAGTTTGTCAGGAGTACTGTGTACTGTCTATGTTATCCTTAAAGGACTTCCAATCAGTTCAATGTTATTTCAGGAGATGGTAATAAAAACCTCTGAAGGGATTTTTCTTGCAATACAGTGTAAGGGCAGGGGATACTTCTGTACCTCACTGCATATATGCTCTGCATGAATACAATATATCTCTATATTTATTATTGAACCAATATCTATATTCAGTCTGTGACATCAGGTTACCAAGCTCCTCTCAAACTGTCTCCTGTACTTCAGTGAGTTCCCGAAATTGATCCTTTGAAATGCTGGATTTTCCCATGTGTGACTTTGAGCTTTGATGTAAATTTGTGAGGAAGCATCTCTTTCATGCTCGTGCTTTGATTCTGTGAGAATGACTCTTTTAAAGATCTAGATAGCCTTCAAGATAGCTAAAAAAACCTCATCTTACTTAATATTTTTTTACCGGAGGCATTATGTTTTTGGGTTGTCCATCCGTCCCACTATGAACTGATTAGATTTTGTGGTCAAAGGTCAAGGTCACTGTGACCTCACAATGCATGTTTTTTGCCTTGTGGATGTTATATCCTTAGAACACCTTGAGCGAATTCACTTGAACCCAGATTTCATTTTGGTTGCCAAAGGTCAAAGGTCAAGGTCACAATGGCCTCACAAAGTATGTTTATGTTTTTCATGAACCTGATATCTTAAGATCGGCTGAAGGGAATGTCTCCAAACGTTCACTTGGACTCAAAGATGAATGGATTCGATTTTGGTTGATTAACACAATGCACCGAGTTTGTTACACCAACTCAAAAAGTATGTAAAAGATGTAAAAAAAAATATTTAAAATTACTGTCTGTTTACATTTTTTTGTCCAACAACAGTTTATTTATTTCCATTTAGTTTATCCATGCAGAGCCAATGCTACATGCTTGGCTACGAAAATTCAATGAATTCCTTTTTTTTTTTGTCAAGAAATTGTATCAGCACATTACTAAAAATGTTAAATTGTTCCTTTAAATTTCCGCCTCACCCTCCCCCTTTTCATCGCAGTGAACCGGTAGCAAGGATGTGTGGGTGCCTTTGACCCAGAGTGACAGTTACTTATGTAATGACTAGTCCCTGCACAATGAGTGGGAGAGCAGCAGTTGAGCATGAAGCAGTACTGTCAAGGTCAGTCTATAATTAGCAGCTCTTGGCAGGTCAAAGTCGAGGAGGACGGAAGTGTGGCTGCAGTCTAATTAGCTTTGGTGTAGGTGGAGGAAGGGAGGTGCACAGAGTATATGGAGGGTTCGGTTACACACTGCGGTTACAGGCATCACACAGACACAAGCACACACACACACACACACACGCATGCATGTTTCATTTCTAGTGTCAGCCATCGATGTTTGACCTGATCTTTGACATCACTTCACCTCTTATTTTGTGAGAGGTTGCTGAAGATCTGTGAATTCAGTGGACTTTTGCTAGTGGTGGATATAGAACCCCAATAGATCTGACGTAAAGAGGAGTCCTTCATTTGTTTTAAACTTCTCTAAAGCAGTTACACTGACTCTTGTCAGGGCAGGATGTCAGAACTGATCTCCAGATTTCATTCAGTTTCAAATCACAAAGTAAATGGATTATATCCACAGCTTTTTTTCCAGTCTTATTGACCACTCAAAGCACTATACACATCCATCCATTCACACACAGTTCATACAGCGCTAATATATTGCTTTTTCTATTAAACACCATTCTCACAATTTGCAGAGGACACTTCGGCATGAGGACCGAAGAAGCTGGAGATGGAACCCCTGGCCTTCTGGTTTGCCCCACCTCCTGAATCACAGCCACCCAGCATTTTATTAATTAATAATAAATAACTGTAGAAAAACAAAAAAAGAAACAAAGAAATGTAGAGTTGTATGAATGTAGAAATATGGAAATTGACCTTTTCATCGCAACCTGTATTTATTTACGTAATTTCTTTATCCTTCATATTATAGGTGGACATCCTAAATTAAATTGTAAATGCATTTACATTTAAATATAACAGACACTTGTCACTCTTTCTTTTGTTTCTGATTTGTGCAAGAAAAATCACACAAATCATTTCTTGGTTTTCACTGTAAAATTATGGAGATGCAGCTCGACCATCCGACAATCTGTTGGGGTGTACTGGCCCCTTAAGAGTATAGGGGGGAAGGCGTTGCATGGTTCATGTTCCACCTCACTTTCATACATAGGTGAAATTTAAGCTTTTCCATCTTAACCTCAGCCTTTCTATTTTACTCTACAGCTCACCATTACCTGTAGTCAACATCACTTTGGCATATCTAATGTGTGCTATTGTAGCATCATTTGTGGCTGAGGATCATAATCATGACATCATTTGTGTCTACAGTGTATAATCTGCCTGTTGAAGCTGGTGTTCACTTCATCAACTTTAAGAGACAGTTTTGCTAACTTGTAAAAAGAAAGAAAAAAACCTTATCTTCCCTCTATATCTTACCACTGTAACTGTCCTCTGCTCTTTTGCGGTATCCGTTACAAATAATCTTCCCCGACACGCTGTCTTTCCGACCCCCCCCCCACCATCATCGCCACTCACCCTCCTCCCTGTCTAGTGCAGTGATAGATGTTATCAGGGCTTTTTCAGCAGAGGTGTTGCAGAAGTAACTGAGTCAGAAGGTACGGTTGGCTGTGTGCCAGAAAACTAGAGCAGAGCTCTGGCTGTGATCACAACACTGCTAGTGTGTGTGTGTGTGTGTGTAATGGGTGCTGACTGGAGGAACTGTCTTCTTAATGTTTGCTTGGAGGGATTGGACATCAGCCAGGTAGAGTTTAAGATTACTTACGGGCACCCTGACACTTGCTGGGAGCAGGCTTGTGTGTGTGTGTGACTATCTATTATTATGAGGGCCAATATTGGTTCAATACCATCATTATGAGGACATTTTGACTTTTTGAGGACATTTTGGCTGGTCCTCACAAATCCAAAGGGTTGTTTGAGGGTAAAAACTTGGTTTTATGGTTAGAATTAGGTTTAGGTTGGGGTAAGGGTTAGGCATTTAGTTGAGATGCTTAAGGTTATGGTAAGGAGCTAGGAAATGCCATTGAGTGTCCTCACCACTATAAAGAGACACGTGTGTGTGTGTGTGTGTGTGTAGCTGCTTTCAGACATGCACTGAACTTCAGAGAACCTCTGGACTTTCTCCGGAGAATCTGTATGTGCGAGTGCAAATGTTCAACGAAGTGCCTCCGGACTTTCTATTGGCTTTCTCCACCTGGGCCCCTAGTACTAAGGCCCAATACCATTTCACCCCTTTACACTAGCCCTTAAACCTTCCCCTTTGTTTTGCAAGTTCACGTTTAGGGGTGGGCTGTCCCAATACCTGTTGGGACGGAGGGGTACGGCCAAGTGTTGAAAGCCGTATAGCCCTTGAAACAAAGATTTTTGCGACCGTCACTTCAAACCAAGGGGTATGGAAATTTCCCAGGGTGCCTTGCGAATCACTGGCAAGCTGGGAGAGAGACCCACAAATGCAGCAATTTCTCCATTAATATGGATTTAAAAAATATGATAATAATTGTAATATCGTTACAGTTGTATTATGGTCACTTTTTTCACAACAACCTTAAAAAATAAAGATTGCTAGCATTAGCATGAGCATCCAAGCTTTTTAATTTCAAATGTCATTGATTCACCTGCATTAGCATAGATGTAATTTGGATATTATAGTTTTGTCACTTTAGTAACTGCAAACAATAGCATTGGTTTATTTAAGATCTCAACAATGTTATTACAATGACATCACCGGCAAAACTGTCTCGTCTGTTTACTGATGACGTGTCGGGGTTCCTCGACGACTACTGATGATGTGATGGCCTCTTGAAGGGCTGTCCCAATTCGTAGGGGGAGGTTTCAACCACTACCCCTTGTGAGTCCGTTTCAAGGGGTAGTGGTAGGGGTAGGGAGAAGGGGTGAAATTGGATCGGGCCTGAGTCAGCAAGTCCAGAGGAGCTGATGTGAGAACACAGCAGGATATCCTGCTCACAACTCACCTGAACACTCAGGAGATTTCTGTGCTGTTGGGAATGTGTCTGAGCGAAATATCTTCTGCCGCGTTGTGCATGTGTGAAAGAAAACTTCTCCGGATATCCTCTGGAGGTCATGTCTGAAAACAGCTTATGTGTCTGTGCGTGTATTACTAAAATCTTTTATAGCAGGATCGCCACCTTCCATCAATGTAATGTTTGTGTGTTTATTTATTGTATGAATGTATGTAAGCGATTTACTTGGGTATGAATAAAGTTTTTCTTACTGATATGTCACAGAATGATGGAAGAGACTGAAGATGTACAAATTAATTCTGTCATGCTTGCATAATGACAATGACAATTGAATTTGAATTACGTCCCATAAATCGGTTTACACAATGGCATTTTGGGGACGGAGCTCAACATCCTTGTATATGTGTGTGTGTGTGTGGGGTTAAAGCTATACTGTGCAAGTATACATATCCTCTTATGCAGAAACATAGGTACAAAACATGTTTCAGACACAAAGTAATGGATGATTTATAAGGACGCTCAACTTGAATTTTTTTGTATTTGTATGAATCAAAGGCGAAATCTAAGTAGAACTTGTCTTGTCCATTTTTGTTTTTAATGTTGAAATTTATGAATCAAAAGCTATCCATCCCTACAGAAGGCTTGTTTATTGGACTAGCTTGTTCTGTTCTGTAAACACATGCAATTATTTAAGAAAGCTATTGGACTTGTTCCAAACTACACGTTCATTAAAAATGCAATACTTTATGGTGATGTGCTCCTAAATGTGAAACTGACATGATGGTTTCGGGACGTACCTGATAAAGTACAATAAAGTAGTATGGTTGTACAAACATATACAAAATAACAGTAAAGAAAGTAAAGAAACTGTGACCTACAAAATCACAGATGGACAACTGACTAAGTGCCGACAGATGGTTTCTCACACTGTACAAGCTACTGACTGGCACAGCTCCTAAATCCTCCCACTCACACACCTGCAGACTGACTCCCACAGAGCACGCAAACACACACACACACACATCGCTCTGTCCCATCCCCACTCAGCCTGCCCCACCCCTTCATCATCCATAGCCCCGGGCCGTGCGGGGATGAAGACCGACAGAGGCATGTCTGGACGTCTGGATACTGCGTGATTCACTCACAGAGCTTCAGCTGGGGAAAGCACTGAGCTGTCTGTCCTCTGACTTCATCCAGGAGTTTAGATCTGGAGGCTTTGTTTAGGCTGACGTGCTTTAAACAGCTGCAGATGAACAGACGAGAACGAAATACAGAGTCCAGATTTACAATGTGGACTAGTTGATGGATTATTTGATCTGTTTGGGCTCATTAATCATTACAATTGGGCTGCATTGCAGACAGGGTTGAGATAAGGATAAGACAGGCACAGTAAAAATAAAAACACATCAATCAGCTTTAACCCAGACCGACACACTTGGTTACAAAGTTACAACGATTTCTGTAACAGACCTTCGTGCCTTTCATCTCCCGCTGACCTCCAGACTGGGGCCCTCAGAATCAGACAGACAGATAATGTTGCTACATACTCCCATAATTAAAAGTGGGATTAGGCAGCAATGGCATCATCATCACAGTATGTGTGCTTGGGTTAGATGTGTAGGATATATACGTGATTCTTTGTGGCTTATCTCAAATGACACAGTCCATATTTTTAAGTTTTAGTGGGATTAATGTTATTAAGTTAAAAGTTTATATGGGCCTGTACAAAACAGAATTACAATTAAAAAAGTAGTTAAAAAGCAGTTATTGTAAATTTAGCTTGCATTTATTATTAAATAAATGTATATAAAGACATGGTTGTTTCTCTGTCCAGAAGGAGCCAAACCCTAATGTTGTCTCACAAACATTATAGCGACAGGAGCTACACTCGCACATTTAATAAACAAATAGTGCCGATAAATATGTATAAAATATGACCAAAAGCCAAACAAGCACGTACCCCTCCATCTGCATATCTAAACACACAATGTCAAAGGTTGCATTCACTCTCCCGGGATCGTCACAACGTGCTCTGACAGGCCGGATTCATGGGGCAGAGACGAGAAGACACTGAGATTACAACTGTGTGGGAGGACTCCACACATGCTGATTCTAAGAAAAAAAAACACACACATGGCGTCTGGGGGCTCACAGCTTACAGAAAGAATATATCTGCCTTCAGCTGTAATGAAATAGTGTATCTGGACTGAAAGTGTTAAATGAGTGGATCATCTTTGTAGTCATTGCGCGACACTTTAAAAGGTCTACGAACTTTGTCTTTATACAGATTCAACTTTACTCTTTCATGGTTGTTTCTCTTTTTGTTGCTATGATTTTTTGCCAAACAACTTTTTAATTGACAGAAATTTTATATTTTCACTGGGTATTTATTTAGTTTACAATAAAATAGAAAAGTCAAAAAATATTTGTTAATGTGGCCTGAAATGTAAGACTTGGCGTCGTGTAAAATTGGATCAGCAACTTGATTTTGACATTTCTCGAGCATAATTTAACTCATCATCTTAAAGAGAGACAGGTTCTTTCTCTTTTTCCAAGTTTGGAAGAAAGAGCTGGTTTAACAAACGTATTTGTCTATGTCTCATAAGAGGGAGTATAATACTTGATGTTATCTGACTTAAGTCATTTTTAAACATGAATTCCAGAAAATGTCCAGATAATGGGGTCCGGACTTTGTACTGAGTTTGCCTTTCACATTTGAAGACTGCAACGGGAGATTATTCAGTCAGGCGCGTTCACAACAACAGGAATATTTCAGGAGCGTTCGGGGTGGGGGTGGGGGGGCAGGAGACAGATCCACTCTGCAGATGTTTCTGTTGACAGCACATGGACACTGGCATCGGCCCTTATCACCAAAAGCTCTCCGATTGGCATCTTCTACGTTTATGACAACTCTAATTCATCCTTAGATGTTTGTTTGCTTTTTTTCTGTTTTGTGTTCACCATTTGTTACGAACATCATCAAGACACCTATAGATCGTGATGATTCTCTTGCTGTGTTCTCTCATGTGCACACTCACATTTTATCTGGAGTTTTTACGAGGGGGCTGGCAGAAGAAACTCAGTAGATCTTCAGGAGCCTCTGTATCAAACATTTGTATTCTTATATACCCCTCCGTATAATATAGTTCGGTGCATGTCTGAAAGCAGGTTATGTCAGTGTAGAATTGTATGACCCTTTGTTAATAGCAGTGCTGACGGCACTAACCTGAGTGTGTCTGAAGACGTTGCTTTTTGGTTAGGAGAGTTTTCTTTAGTGACCTCTGACCTATTCTCAGTATGCTTGAGTGATGGGTGAGGTCAGACCATGACAGAGGAGATGTGGGACTTGTTTTCATGACGACATCTCAGTGGGGACTGTCCATCAAGCAACTCAACAAATCAGGTCTAACATTTACTTCAACCATGAAATCAGTTGAGCGGTAATATTTTTTGATTGGTGGGAGATCCCAGAGGAGTGGAAGTTGAGATTTTGTACACACAGTAGCACACAGGAACCTCTGGTTTATCGAAGGCTACTCATTAGCCCAATCCTAATCACTTGGCTAGGTTTGCTCTCAACTGGCGGCTGCACACGTGTATGTATGAATTTGCAGTCTATGGAACCTTGGCTGCCCCGTGGGTAGATGTCTGCCCACCCGTGGTCGTCTAAGTGCTGCTATTTAGGGGTCTCCTGTTGGCTCCGAGAGGTTATTACCATGGAAGTGGGGTCGGGCCGGAGCTGGGGCCACACTGCCAGATAATTGAGGTCCTTGTGGAGGTGGTCACATTTTAGTAGGTTTTAAATAGCAGACCCTGACTATTTTTTTTTCTTCAATTCAGTAGAACGGAGACTGTGATTGTAATTGTTTGATAGTCCACACATTTAGCTGAGTTACAGTCCTCAGAGGAGTTGTATACCTCTGACCCACAGCTGCTGTGGAGCACAGTGTCTCATTTGTTTTCACTGTTGTCTGGGGTCACGACATTATTAATGATGCTTGCCAACCTTTAAGTGACATGGGTCATATTATGGATTTGCTACGTTGAAAAGAAAAAGGTTCCTCTGTGTATAGAAACAGCTCTAATGAAAGAAAAAACACGACTGCTTAATCGCACCTCCATTTCAGTTAAGACTGTGGTCCATCAATAAAGCAAAACAAGTACACTACTCAGTCATTTTCTTCAATACAACACCTATAGTGAATGAACACATACATTGAAACAAATGCTGAATGCTTTTGTAATTGCCGGTTGTCAGTAGTGTTGGGCAGTAATATGACTCCTATACACTGTGTTTTACTGCAGCCAAAGTCACAATGTAGGTGTGAGTATGACCATGGCTATATAATACAGCATTGACCAACAGTTATTCTGTGGCTCAGTTATTATCAAGTTGCTGTGCACAAAAAGTGATGACACTTATCATAATCATGTCATTTTCAAATACAGCCAAAAAACTTCAGAACATGTATTTATCCTTGTAAAACACAAAAATATATAATTCTAAACTATATTATGAATGTGTCTCCTTCCTGTGAAACAGCTACAGAGCCACGACCGAGTCAGAACACGTAGCAGCAGAGCTTGTTGAAAGTTGTTGTCATGTACCCTTACTTGAACAGTTTTAGAATCAGCTTTTTCATTGTGGTCAGGGGTGTTGCAACAGGGTAGGCATAGCGGTCAATTGTCTGGGGCCCTGGAGCTGAGAAGAGGCCCCCAGGACTACTGATTAAGTTAGTCCACAGCAAAGAAAAGTTTTGTTTGGTTCAATATAGAGCCCCAAGTCTTTTTTGCCGATAGGGCCTTCAAAGTCCCTTGACACGCTCCTGATTTCCGTGTGTTTTTGAGGGAGCTGTGTTGAAAAATAATAACTTTTTCTGATGACTGATAATAAAATAAAGTTTACTTTTCTGTCAGTAATGTGTAATAACTAGTTTTCCAAGCCAATAAGCCAGATTGCTCAGACTATCAAAATAAAGTAAAAGGCTCCTTGAATGCTCTTCTCAGGTATTTTAAGGTCCTAAAAGCAGCATTGGAATCAGGTTAAAAAGGGCTGTTGACATGGTTTATTCTCAGCTACCAGGTGTTTATCATGTGTAAATATCCATTTGTGTGATTCTATGTGCACCCACTGTAAGCTTTTGGGTTTGCGTATTTACATTGTGTGAATACGCTGCATACTTTATCGTACTCAGGCTGCATCGTGTGCAGCTTGTGCTCTTATTTTACTGGGCTTCTCAAAATAGCTCTAGCCCCCAGAGTGATTGTGTGTTTGTGTGTGACGGACACTTCTAAAAACGTGGGGGGAAAGCTAGCCTGGCAGCTCGAGTTGTCTCACAGCCAAACCTCCAGCTCCAATGTGTGGTTAGCCCTGCACGACTATACTTAGCGCAACGTACCCTGTGTGCAGCTATGTGTGTAGGTGTGTGGTGTGTGTGTGTGTGTGTGTGTGTGTGTGTGTGCACTGTGGGGTCTGCTAGATAGAGACAAGGGGATGACTGTATCCAGCCCTGCCTATTAATTCTCTTGGGGTGGGGGCTGTGGCTAACGGTTAAAGCTAACCACAGCTAAATTGAGCCTTAGAGCCTTTTAGTGGAAGATATGTGTGTAAAAATGTTAGCTTCTTCTAACTTCAAAACTATATTGAAGTTGTTCAGTTTGTGTGTGTGTGTGTGTGTGTGTGTGTGTGTGTGTGTGTGTGTGTGACAGAGAAAGGCTGGGATTGAAATGTACTGTATGTATTTGGGATAATAGGAGATGGTGAAAGAAACTTTAAAAGTATCTTCTGCGTCATCTTCTTCTTCCACCTTCTTCAGAATGTTCAAATCCCCCCCGTATTCCATCTCTGTCCTCATTCTGTCCTCAGCTGTATATATGTTTTGCAACAGCATCAAAGGCCGTAACAGACCTACTTCCACTTTCCTCTGATGATAGCAGCCCCTTTGATCAGCATCGGGTAAAATGTGCAGATATCTGTTATGCTGCATTCACTCACACAAACAGACTCAAGAAAGTGACTGAAGAAACAGGATAATCATAAAGCACATATTCTGCTCAACTATGTCAAAGAACTTTAAAACAAAACAGGAAAAGCTTATCACTGCACTCAACTGCTTCCTGGTTCTGTACAGTAACTTCCACAAGCTATGGAACCTCATGTCACCTCAGTCTGCCTCATTTACTCAGATAGTCCAAACACAGCATATGCATGCATGCAGTTCTAGTGAATTTATAGCGTTACTAAGATACTTCTTAAAAAACAGGTTTATATTCCTGTCCATAAAAAAGCCTTAGGGTATGTTAATTATATTAAAATATTTAAACTTCGAATTTTATATTAAATTACCTGATGTTTGTGAAGACTTGCACCTTAAATACGGGAAAAAAACTTAAGCTGTGAATCATCTATGAGTCACATGAGAAGTGAGGTGAAAATGAAGAGAGATGCAGGGAGTACAAGCGTAAGGAGAAAAGAGAGAATGAGAGGAGGGTGAAACTGAAAACTGACTGAGATGATGGGAGAATAGCATAAAATAAATTTATAACTCACTCTCACAAGTTAATTCTGGGTCATTCCTTGGCAACGGTTTAGACGTTTATGGTCACAGCTGGAGTTCAGGGCTAGTTTTAAGGCTTTGGCTCTGGAATACAGGCTCGGGTTTAGAGTTCATTTCAGGGTTTTTGGGTTAAAGTAATACAGTTGCAATCCAAAATAAATCTTTGGTTTGTACAACAAAAAAAAAGAAGAAAACAAGAATTGACTTGAGTGTGTTTTGTGTGTGTGTACGTGCGAGTGAGAGCGAGGGTAAGAGTGTGTGTGAGGACAATGGCTATCGCCTGCATGCCTTCACTACGGTACAAAATGTTCTGGATTCAGGAGGGCTGGCGCCAGACCAATTCTCTGGACTGGAGTAACCTCAGTCTCACTGCACCATAACTCCTCTGGCTGGCCTTCGTTGACACTCAAGCTTAACCCCCACAGAGCTACAAACACGTATACACTGTATTGCTAATGAAACCTTTTTTCACAATGCACACACACCCAAAATCTGATAAATTAAATAACTTAGCAAAATATCCACCCACATAATTTTCTGTTCTTGTGAAGAAGCTTTACTTACGTCTGGTAACAGAGACCAACACTGACTTTTAACCTTTTTTCAGTGCTGTTTCTATTGTTTCTTTCTGGAATATTTTCATGTTCATGTGTTTGGTCTCAGGAATGCTCTAGGGGCAGCTCTGACCTTTTGCTACTGTATTATTGGTGTTCTGTTGTGCTTCTTACGTAGGAAATGAAGCTTGTATTGTATTGACTCACTCATTGTCCCCCCTAATTTTTCAGCCATAACAATGGAGTCAAGATCCTTCCACAGTAGTTAAACTTTAAAATGAACTGCACTGTCACAGCATAGCCACCGACTTGACAAGCCTTTGGCTAGCAATGGCATTAGTCTTGCTTTAAGTAGTGCTTTTGTTTGAATTGACCCATCACCTCAATCATGGTTGTCTCTTAGCAGGATTATGCAAAAACTACGGAAGAACTGAGCGGATTTGATAAATTAAAGTAATACAGAAATCTTTGTGAATAATAAGGCATGTTTGAACAGGTGAAATTTGTGCAGATCCATAAAATGATCTGGATGAATCTGATCTCATAGTGATATGGTGATAAAGTGACCAATCAGCCTCTGCGTATGTATGTGCTCTCTTGAGTGCCCTTGGATTTTGGGACTGTTGAGAATATATATCTCTACATTCGTATGGGCCCTCAGTGGCGATATTGTTTTGAAAGATTGCCATGATATATTTGACTAAATTGTGTTCCTCTGCACATACAACATGAAGTGTTCTCCACATAGTTTGTAATGTCAAACCATTTTGACATATAAACCCACAACTGCACACAAATGGACACTGTCCATGTTCGCACCTACTTGAAATCCTCATGTAGAGCAGAATTGAAAGAGACCGGCACATACTTTATCCTGGGGAGCTGCTGCTGAGAATCTATTAAACATCCAGTTCAACTAATTCTGACATTTGTGTTCACACCTATCTCCACTGAGGAGTTGTTGCACTGATGAACTGATGCACTGATGCACTTCTCTTTTTCACTGTCCTGACCAGCGAATCGGAAGTCATGATTTACAGATTAGACCTGTTATTTCACAAGACTTTGATATCCATTGAAACTAGAATGAGATTTTTTGAGACTCATTTGGAATCTGAGGACGATGTATGACTCCATCTGGCACCAGGAACATGGGAGTGCTTGTGGAGCAGCTAAGGGATGACTAATAAACACCCACTTTACACTGGTAGAATTGTGTCGTCTGAGCTGTGCGATTGGCTCGTCTTGTTTCAGGCAGGAGAGAGAGAGAGAGAGAGAGAGAGAGAGAGAGAGAGAGAGAGAGAGAGGGGCTTCAACTTTACTGATGGTCGTCGAGCGCTGGAGGCTCCTGGGTCTATGTAATACCCCTGCCGTCCTCAGTTACCATTTAACTTGAATAGTACAAATGGGTATGGCACATTCTTTGGGCTGGACGACTTATACTTACAGGAAGCCTTAAAGCCTTCTGACTCCATATGGCTCCTACATATTGTCTCAACCAGCAGGAAAGCCCCGATTTTCACCACTACTGTGTTTTCACCTCAACTGCAGCTTTCCTCTTGCAGCCACTGGGTGTGCAGTGGTGTGTGTATGTGTGCATGTAGGTGGTTTAATGATTGTCTGTGTGGCTGCTGAACTGCGAGCGTGTGTATTCAAGTGTGTAACTCATTGTTCATTGTTGCGTTGGCTGCTTTAAGTGTTGGTGCAGGGAATTTCATTCAATCCAAACACTTAAAATGCAATTCATCAAAGCACACCCAGAGCAAGATGTCAAAAGGCTGCTGATGAAGTGCTGTGTACTTTCGCATACTATATATAAACATGAAAAGCTGCCAAAGGCTCTGTGAATATTAAAGCTTAATATGCTCTTCACTTTGTGACATTTCTGAAAGAAACCAGACAGCAGCGAGGACTGTGCTAACACACTAAAGCACACATTCAGAGTGTACTGCATTTACACACGAAAACTAGACTTTAAACTAGACTTTAGCAAAATCAACAGCATCCAAAATTTTTGCAGTAGAGTGTATAAAACAATGTGTCTTCACTTCCTCCTGCCATACAAAAATTCAGCAAAAATAAACATAAAGGGTTGCTGCCATCTTGCACTTCTGATGTCCTGCCAATACACGCCATCAACCAATTGTGAGTCAGCCTCAACTGTCAAACATGACATTCAACCCCATTTTCATTACATCAAACAACTAATTGAAACCCAATTTAAAAGAAAATGAACACTTGAACTTGTACTCTGACTTTTTATTTTGGTCCATGTCCCATCTATGGATCAAACATGGAGGAGGCGGGGTTTATGACCTATACTGCAGGTAGCCACCAGGGAGGGATCTTTGCAGTCAATGGTCATTTCTTTGGATATCATGAGTTAGCTGCTAGCAATGAGATGATGCATCTAGTTGCACCAGTTGCATAGAGCATGAATGAAACAGCTGGTGCGATGCTCCTTTAAGGTTGGATCTCCAAAGGTTGTGCTTGTGTTTGTCAGTAAATTAGTAGAACATGTCTCAGTGCTGTCTTAAATACAGACTTACAGAAATACATCAGTACAAACCAGCTAACGGCGCACAAGACGACAGGGGTTTAAAACAGGAAATATAACATTTCAAACATAAAATGTTGTATGAAAGGTCAATTTGGTGAAGAAAGATTTTTGTTAAATTGTCACAATTACAGCCTTCAAATATCAGTTGTTTTGACAGCAAAATACGCAGAGAATGTATTTTATTATGGATTAATATCTTTATTTATTTCATTATTTATTTAGTCATTTCTAAGAGGGCTTGTAATGTTTAGAAATGTAAATAGCTTTACCGAGCTCACATAAACATTAAGATAAAAAATGTAATCTCTCTAACCATGCGGGTAAACACAGAGGACATAGTTTTATTGTGCTTGCCTCTAAACGTTTTAATTCACTCGAGGCAATTTACAAATTTAGAGTCATTAGTACAACAATTGTTCTCAAAGGAACCTGTATGTCAGATTATTTCCATCACAAACAGTAATTTAGCCTGGAATCGGCTCCAGCTATCTGTTGTTGTTTCCCTCCTGACAGCGTCCACAGGCAGAAAGATCCCACAGATGTCTTTTTTTAGCTGCAGATGGAAAAAACTGTAAGTGTTTATCATTATGGCTTTCTGCCTGTGGGCTCCAGCCACTGCAGCCAGGTGGGATGTGAGCGTCCATATAGACTCTCCTGTGTAGACGCAGCGCTGCGTAGGCCTGCTGCTGTGCAGCACCAGGCTGCCGTGGAATTTTCATTATTTTCAAACAGGCTGCTCCGTCTTGGGTGGTCCTCTCCATGTGTTGGCCACCAGTAGTGTAAATATGTTAGTTTGTGTGTGTGTATGCCTTAGTGAGTTTGTGTGCTTGCACGTTTCGTGAACAACTTTTGTCCATGTGGCTTTGCAAGTGTGCGTTTTTGCCCGAAACTGCACAAGTCACGGATTCTTTTCCCATGTAATTAGCCATAGCTGCATTTTACGAGGGTGATAATCTAAAGTGGGCGGCGGCCAACTAGTTAGGACACAGCTAAATGTGTCGGAAACAGACAGAAATAGCAATATAGAGAATTTACGCAATCAACAAACACTAATGGATAGAAAAATAGAAGGAATGAAAAGATAATAGACTCACAATATAAACAGCATTTTCACTTTCAGTAAGTTTCAGAAGATAATTATTCCCTGCTAAAAGTGACATTTTTAGCGTGTTGCATGATTCCTAAAACAGCAATTGTGGTTCAGGATACAGATTTGAGAACAATGAATATATAAAAAAAGGGATAATTACTTGCATTACACTGACAATGAACAGATTAGAGGAGGTCTCCTGCATGTACCATCAACAGTTCATTTAAAGGTTCCAGTAATAACTGAAGAAGTAAGGAATATATGCTTGAGATTCAACAGACCTTCTCTTTCAAGGACATTCATATTTTCCGAGAAATAAGTTAAATTACAGGATTCTTTCAATGAAATGTCATGGGAAATAATTATTCAGGAAAACAGACGAGCAAAACAAAAGCTTAATGTCTTCACCAAATGCTAGCAAGCTACAGAGTACAAGCGGGACAATGTTACAAGCAGCATGCATCTAACAGGTATTCTAATATTTTGCAAAATGTCTTGCCTGGACTTGTATGTATCATCAGATGATGTTCAAACTAGGTTCCTGCAAAAGTTGAGCCAAGATAGAAGTTCCTTGCCAGTTTCAATTTTTAGATATCACGCTAGCACCAGCATCTGGGTCTGAAAGTAATACTCTGGCAATAGCTGCCACACCTGTCAACAACTCCCCTGTACCTTCATGTTCTCAGCAATGTGTAAACCCAGTAAAAGTGATGCCTAAGCACACAGACGCACAAGCTGAATGAAGTTATTCCGTGTACAGGAACGCTAACAAAAAACACGGGCCAGCCTCTAGCATCAGCCCGTACTTGCATTGCCGTGATTTGCTCAATAGCAATGCTGGCCAACTAAAACATTTGGCAAATTCATAATATTAGTAAACGTGAGTTATTGTTATTATGCCTATTCTGGGACAAAAAAAGACATGTAACATTTTGAACAAATGACTTAATCTCTGCATCTAGATAAGCTAGTTCTGAGTCAGTCAAACCAAGAAGGCAACTGCATCATGACACAAAGAGGGTGTGTGACTCTGCTCAAGAAGCTACTACTTTATCTTTATGTAGAAATCTAAACATTAATGTTTAGTTTTTCAAGTTAATTATAGGTAGGAATGTGTCCACGATCACTGTTCATGTGTTTGTGTCATGTTTGAATGCAGCATTCATTCATGCATTCATCATCTGTTATCATCACATATATCTGAGAATTCTCTGTAAACAAAGCTAGCGGAACATTACATCAATTAACCCTCTGAGACCTTCATTATCTGTTCCGTATTTTAGTTGTTCACTCTATTTGTGGAAAATGCATGTCCTATGTGCATTCACCACAGCTTGATTCAGAGCACAACAAACTGAAGTATGTGTGGTTGTATGAGACAGGGAGAGAAACCTGCTAAGAAACCTGATGCTTCTCCTCCAAAAACACATTTTCCATTGTTTTGGCCAATTCCACAAATCTGGGAAACAGCCAGGCCCTGAGCCAAAGAAGCCGACTGCACGTTTTTTTTTAGAGCTTTTTGTGCCATCATTGTCTCATTACTAATCTATCACACTGAAAACATGGAAACTCAGTTGGTGTAGCACAGACAGAAATAGCAGCAGAGTTGGTGGTGTCACCTCTACTTGGACCCAGAGAAGATCACAACCCATTGTTTTGGTTTAGACAGTTTCCCAAGTATCTGTCTGATAAGGAAAGGCCAAGTGAAAGTAGAACAGGTAATTACCGAGTACAGCGACAAAGAAAGATGTTGGCATTCAGACCTCTTATATCTGAATCATCATTATTAAGCGTAAGCCAAGGACAGGAATATGGAATGTAGCTGCTGGTGAGATGTCATTGTAATAACACTGTGGATATCTTAAATAAACCAATGCTATTGTTTTCAGTTACTAAAGTGACAAACCTATCATATCCAAATAACGTCAATGCTAATGCTGGTGAATCAATAACATTTGACATCTAAAAGCTTGGATGCTCTGCATTATTTCACATATGAATCAAAAGCAGACAGCTTCAGTTTGCTAGCAGTGGTCTGTATGCAACCCTGTCAGGATGCTTTGTTATTAGAGGAGCCGTTAAGTTCAGTAACATCGCTGCTATGCGCTGGTTCAATCAAGTGCATCATGTGAGAGGGGGATAGCGATATGAAATTATGTGAAAATA
The DNA here is from genome assembly GCF_022539355.2 of Hippoglossus stenolepis. Lineage (NCBI taxonomy): Eukaryota > Metazoa > Chordata > Actinopteri > Pleuronectiformes > Pleuronectidae > Hippoglossus > Hippoglossus stenolepis. The sequence goes on along the minus strand of NC_061487.1, from coordinate 6,739,060 downwards.
CGGGACTATCATCAAAAAATAGGATTACCTGTATGCTAGCGCGAGCGCGATCTTTTGTTTTAAGGTTGTTGTGAAATAAATGACCATAATACATGAAAATTACATTAAACTAAGATATTACAATCATTATCGTAATTTTTAAGTCCTTATTAATGGAAAAAATACTACGTTTGTGGGTCTCTCTCCCTGCTTGCCGGTGATTCCGAAGGCATTCTGGGTATCCCTAGGTTTTAAGTGATGATCTGAAAAATCTCAGTTTCGAGGGATGTAAAGCCCTACGCCGTAGAACTACCCCTCCGTCCCAACAGGTATTGGGACAGCCCCTACACGTGAATACGCAAAACGAAGGGGACGGGCTAAGGGGTAGGGCCAAGGGGTGAAGGGGGATTGGGCCAGAGATGTTAATTGGATAAAATTTAACATGAGGCCATTGAGTTAATTCACTGTGTCTACCATTATAAATAAATGGGAGTGAAGAACAGTGACTTATGGGTGAATGGCCAGAACAGAGTAAAGTCTGGACATAACTTCAAGAAGTTATTATTACATATTAGTAAATGTTTTAGCCTTTTGTCTCTTGTTTTTCCTCCACCAATTTTTGTATGTTTGCCCTACAGAGACATTCCTTTGCTGAACCACTGTTTTGTCTGAAAGTGCATGATTCTGAGCCATATCTTCATCAGTGTAACAGTTGAACTCTTTGACACGAGCAATCTACGCCCAACTTTTTCTTGATGCAGAAGGTTTACCACAAAGACATTGACCTAGAAGGAGCTTTCTGCTATACTCTCCCCCCCCTGCAGTCAGAGGAATGTAATGCAATAAGTTAGAGAATGGGGTTTATGGACAGCACAGCCACTGATGGACTATGGAGAGGCTGGAGCGAACAGGGAGGAAGAAAACAACTAGTTTAAGAGAAAGTGGAGCATGCAAAGAAGAACAAGACAACAAGCTGTTTCTCTTTCAGTTTCTGTTTTCATCATCAGAACCAGAGAGAGAAACAGCATTTATTAAAAGTAACACATCTGTGAAGTTGTTGATCTATTGTTTTTAGTAGAATAAAGAAACATGTAGGTTTTTGCTCTTCGTAGTCTTAAGGGCAATTTTTTCAGTTTCGATACGGATAATTCAGTTTATTAAAGTGAGCATTTGTGTGTGTGTGTGTGTGTCAGTCTGAGTGAGTTTGTACTTGTTTGTGTGAACATGCCTCTTTTTCTTCCCCACTGGCAGGAACAATAGCCTGCGGGAAAGTCCTGAGGTGCAGCCAAAGCCAGGAACAATGCGAGGGGCGTCGCGTGCCTCAGCAGGAGGTGGTTCATGCCCGCCGGGCCCTCGATGGCCAGGACGTCGAGAGACACGACTAGAGCCAGGTGAAATGCCTGGCATGCCACAGGCCCATCTGGCTTCCTGCGATGGAAAACGGTCCCGAAGAGAATGAGAAAGTGCAGGACTGTGTTGGCCGTCCAGTGGAGTGGAATGTCGGGGTATAGGGAAGAATGTAGACGAGCCAGCGGTGCTGATTGGACCAGAACCACCGGCATTCAAGGACCAAAGAATCTGGCTTTAACTTCTCAACAGGAGGGGAAGATGAGGTGGCAAGAGGCCAAGGCCAAAACATACACTCTCTCAGAGCTCCATTTAATAACGTGTCCTCCACTATGTCGACAAATAAGTTGGTAGAGAAAACTGATTAGTTTTAAGAAGTAGTAGAAAATGGTAAAAAAAAAATGAATCCATTTGGCAGAAAAGCTTTGCTCTCTGATGGAGTCCTTAAAGAATGTGAACAGCAACTTGTACTCTACACGCCAGAGAACTCATCCCCCAAAAGAAACATACATGAGCATAAATCTCTGTTAAATCAACAGTACGAAAAAACGGCAAACAATGGAGGAGGACTTTGGGGGATGGCTGAGGGAGCTCATAATCAGCAGAGCAAAAGTGATAATGTCTGTGCTATACACCTGTAGGAACGAGAGTAGACATGTACATTGCATTCGAAAGTATTAACTTTTTTGCAGCATATTGCTCGAATCCTATTTCCCCCCCTCCTGAATCTATGTTTGTCCATAATAACATGTTGTTGTTAATAACAAATTGTTGAACAAAAAAGAAGCTACAAACAGATCTCAGAAGTATTCAGACCTTTCTCTTGTGCTCACTTTTACTTCAGTGTTTCATCATCACAGGGAAGATACACTCCTCTTACTGTTCACTTGTTTCCCCGTAATCTTGACTGTATATTGCCAAACAAGCAAATGTTGTTAATACACAAACACACACAGATAGAAACATAAAATCTCACCACCCCTCAACAACCACTTTGCTGATTTGAGATAAACAAGTGAGACAAGCCAGGACAAGTCACCGCGCTCGCTTTTCCTTTTTGGCTCCGCTTCATGTCCCAGATCTCTTAATCATTCCCTCTGAGGGAGGACGAGGATTTATTCCCGAAAAGGAAAATGTCAATGACCATTTTGTGAAACACCTTTTACAGTTTCCATGGGCGATTAGGAGTAAATCCTGAACACATAAAAACAAAAACAGCCGTAAATATTTATGTATGTCCCCCTTCTTTTTCTTTAGCTCTCAGTTTTCTCTCTCTCTCTGCCTCGTATGTGTGTGTGTGTGTGTGTTTATCACCATCCACCATCGTTCCCTGAGGTGTGAATTATATTAAAACCACATGTGCTGCATTGGCCTTGAGACATGTCCAGCATTTCATTCTATATACATTGAATTCACGGTACCTGCCGAGTTGGAAAGAGCAGGGCACCAAAAACACCTGGAATCATTCTGAGAGGTGTAAGATGGACAAGCTGTGCTTTCAGTTTCAATTTGTGTGTGTATGCATGTTTTATATAATGATATTTTATTAAAGTTCTCTCTATCCACTCTTTTCATACAATGTCAAAGACTCCATTTACACCTGGAATTAGAATGTGGCTTGTCTCCAGTGGTTATATATATATATTTATGATTTTAACCTTATTACATTTTCAGCTGGTATTAACATGTGACTCCAATGTTCACATTGAGATATGATTGTTCTGTCCAGCTCTCATCAAAAGCTTCTTCTTACACAGTACAAAAAAACACCAAATGACTAAAAAGATAGAAGAAGAAGAGTAGAAGAAGTTGTTGCTGTGAAGCTGCATTATTCTGTTTACTTGCTTTCTGATTGGTCGATTATCGTCTATAGTTTGCTAGCTAGCTGCTACCTCAGTACAGTCACATTTGAGTTTATATTTTTGCCCTTGCAGGCGTTGTTGTGGCTTGACAAAGTCTTGCATTTACACTTGTGTGCAGTGTGGTCCCAATGCATCCCTGATCACATTAAACACAATTGACCAGTTGGTTTGGCCAACAGGATCAATATCCATCCAGTTGCAAGAGGTGATGTTATGTCATGCATGAAAGAGATATTCTAGTTTCAGTCTATGTATTTTTACTCATTTGTAATCATGTCTATTACACATTCTACATCCAGAGTTTTAGCTCAGAAGTCATTGCTGTCGGTAGGTAGCAGATTGTCGTAGAAGGAAAAGTCTGAGGACTGACTAATGAGGTGGAAGTGTTGGAGTAAGGGTTAAAAATGCTTTGCGTTCAACTTTGGTAAACGAGTGGTGAAGGACCAGACCCAATCAGGATGAGAATGACGGTGTCTGCACCATTGTTTCCAAAAGACTTTACTTTTCAATTCTGGAGTTTTTACACAAGGACAGCAGCATTTCTAAAAGTCTTTGTTTTAGGCGCTGGTCACGAAGCTAAATTTAGCACAAATTACTCGAAAACCCATTAGTGTGGATGTAGCATTAATCTGACCTTCACTCTTACTGGGGTTGCTTGAGTGGCGCTTTGACTCAGGCTGTTCTTTGCAGCTGTGGATGTGGAAAACACTGAAATGTGGTGTCTAACAAGTATGCACAGCAAACAGATAAAACTCTGCTGACCTTAGTTAATTAAATAAAAAAATGTATTAAAAAGAGGACACAGGTTTTTACAGCAACTCTTTATCATCACTGCATCAAAAGGGTTGGATTTGAATTTCAAAAAGAAGACGAATAATTTTTGACTTGCAAAGAGAATAAAATCAATTCATTCATTTGCATCACTATGTTTGAGTCAAATGAATCTGCATCTTAATGGCATTTCCCCCTTTGAATCACAGCCGGAGAGAAACCGCCTCATTTTCCCATCGGAAGTTGACAAAGCTCTGTGCAGATCGTAAAAGGTGCTCTGGGACGTGTTAGGCCCTTCTGTCTCAGCGTCCTGTAGCGTCCCGTCCTTTGTGTCAAATCTCATTTAATCACTGTTATTGATTGTTCTTAATCACAGCTATTGCTTTCATCTCGTTTGGTGACCACTTCTGCGATACTAACGATACGCCCAGTGCCATCTGCTCAGAGCGTGAGGCAGATCTGGTTATCAGCCATGTGGCACGTATTCCCAGTAGACGTGCCCATACTACGTCATTCAGTCAACCTCCTCGTGCAGCAAAGAGCTGCCCCCGCCCCCCAGCTCATTACTGTGTTTCCTGCAGGATGCTTGTTAGTGGGGGGAGTGACTGTGTGGGGATGGGTGTTCAGGGGGAGGGTTGTCAGGTGCTAGTCTCTTGATTTTACCCTTTAAATGTACCCTTAGCAGGCGATTGTTTAGTATTTTTCTCTGTGAGAGATTCAACATTATCAAATGTGTTTTAAGATTGCAGTAATCAAAAGATCTACAGTGATGAATCTGGATTCGTAATTCACGATTCAATACTTTAGCCCCGATTCCACTGTTCAAATTAACCATGTCTTCTTTATTTTGAAAGTCTAGATGATGATGCTGCACTTTTTCACCCAAACACATACGAGGAAGAAAAGAGCCCTTTAAAAGAATAGAATAATAAATCCGAAAACCAATGTTAAAAAAAAGGAAATAAAACCCATGTCAATTAATGAATGAAACCCCAACTTTTAAAATACATAGATAAGACACACCCAGTATATAAAGTGTATAAAATTCTAGTGGACAGCCTTAGGATAGGTACATTCTGTAATCTGGTTCCTCTCTTTACACTTGTCAGTCTCTTAAGAGAAAATGAAAAAGCACTTAGCTGGGTGGGAGGGGTCCCTCAAAATCTTTCTTTTGTTGTCTGGCCTTGTAGATTTCCTCCAGTGTTGGGAGAACATACCCAGCGATTTTTGATGCAGCACGTCCCACCTTGTCCAATCGTCTCTCCTCCTCTGCAGTTATCGAAAAATGCCTTTTACAACACACTGTTAGACATGTATATTAATTGTATATTATTCTACTGTAAATGCATTTCATAATGAAACAGCTTTGAGTTAAGCAGTATGTCAAACAGTGAGTAGATAGTGTAGAATCAGAGCTTAACTTAAGTCTTTCTGTCACAGAACAGATTCCTTTTCACTTTTTCCATTGATTAAACACGAATAAATAGCTTCTTCCACTGATAAAAAAGCACAGACATGACTTCTTTAGAGTAAAACATAGAGAAAAAGTCATAGACATCATGCAGTTGCTTTATGACAAATGTCTTCTGTTACCTCAATTTCAAAAAAATACAGTAAGTTACTGTAAATGACATGTTGCATCATGGACTTTACCCATAATTCCATGCAAATTGCAGTAAGTAACTGTAAAGATAGTTTATGGAGTACTTATTGTGTATTGTGTCATATTTAACTATAAGAATACAGCAAAAACACAGTGCAGCTTTCTACTGATGTTTTCAAATTGAATTTTCATGTCTCCAAATCATTTTTCATTGGCTTTTTTTATGGCAAAGCATCAGTGGGAAGTAGGGGAAAACAGTGACAAAGCACAAAGGGAGGGCGGCATCCAAACTGAAGGGCTTCCCTCAAACAACTCCTTAGAATAGAGGTAAAAGAAAGACAAGAAAAAAAGTTTGGTGACGAGCAGCTGAATGTCACTGAGCTGATAATGGAAGCTCTGTGCTGGACATGGTGGCCTGCAGTTTTACAGCCTTTTACTCTATGGTAACTGAGCGCCAACAGATGTGTTGACACAACCTTTATTACCTGTCATTAATGAGCTGTCAGCATGTGTGTGTGGAAACAATTGGAGGTTTACCTCAGAGACATATGTGCAGAGGTTGTGATGGTTTAAATACATGGATCTGATCTTTGAATACAAGAAAGGAGAGAGAAAAATACTTAGCATGCCTTCAAATGAAATAGATAACCATGTCTGCTCTCTAACCTTTGCTACGTGAAAAGATTTATACGTCAATTCCACGTCTGTGTGGGGAGTAGCCAGGACTGAGGTATGTTTAGTCTAGCAACAGCTTGGCACACAGACTGGAAGCAGAGTTTACCTTCAGGAAAATGTGTAGTGGGGGGTTGTCCTTATGTGTCTGCGTAAACATTGTCAAAGTCCTTATCAGTAAAAACAAACTCCAATTATGCAAGTTCAAGGAAATTGAAAATGAGCAACCACAGCATGAGACAAATTTATACACGTTTGTACAACATTGATGTTGGTCTGTGTGTTGTCACACTTAGGTTTCATTCTTGCAATAAACATATTTGTTGCAATACATTTGCAAAACACTATTGTTCCTGTTTCTACAAATTAAGAATTGCAACACGCTTTTGCTATGAACCGCATGTTACTGACGTGACCATGGTTTATTTTTTCACATGCAAAGACGGTGGATGACGTACACATCCACCTCCAGTTCCTGAGAAAAAGGAAATATTCATGATGTAAGACACAAACGCTAATGACATTTTGTGGAGCTGGCAATTTTAGTGTGCATGCCACATCTCCTTTTCCCTATTATACTCAAATGCACAGAAATTATTAGCTCAAACACAACTTGATTTGTTCTATATGTGTCACCTCAGAGGCGATTATGAGTTTGCTCAACCTCAACAGCCTCACTGTGGAGAGATCAGAGCTGCAGAACAGAAACCTGGCAGGGACTCCGTGTCCTGCGTGACGATACTCCAGCAGGGGAAATGTTTGCAGACACAAGAGACCGATCCCAGGTTACATTGTGTTACATAAGCTGCTTTCACAAATCCACTGAAGTCTGAACAGTATCCGGGAATTATATATGTATATAAGGGGTTCTGTATGTGAGAACACAGATATCTGCATCAGTTGTTCTGGACATTTTCCGGAACTTTTGCCCTCTAGTAAAATGTGAAAATACAGCAGGAAGATTAACAGCGAGTTAGTTGGTGGGTTAATGACTTTTTAAGACATGATTAACTCAAAACTGGAAGAATACAAATATGTCTCTTGTCATCTAACTCTGTGCATTAAAGATCAAGCAGATTTCTCAAAGTATCAAACTAATCCCAAAGAAAGTATAGGGAATAAGGAAAAAATTGTGTTAGTTGAATTAGCTAAAACAGCAAAAACAAAAAAAATAGGTCAAGTTAATGGCAAGAGAGGGAAAAAAAAGGTTGAACAATATAAAGATAGCTTTGTTAAGGAAGTGAAAGTGCGACTGTGAGTTTATAAAAAAGGAACTTAATGACGCTGCTGCAACTACACAACAGCTCCCCATGTTTTTGATGAGTCAGTAGGATAAACTCATCATCATACAATCGGTCATAGAGGGTAACAGCCACTTTTAGACTGCCTTTGATTCTGGAAGTAAATATTTTTTTTCCACTGACGTGTCAGAAAATCCTTAAATATATATATATATATAATAGTTTAACGCCATAGAACCAGGCCGACCAGCTATAAGATGAAACTACACATCCCATAAATCATTGTGAACGATCCATTTCCAACGACTTCCGGCACACTTCTTCTTGAATTTCAACTTGTTGTAGTGATTTTCACCTGTTTGTACCTTGGTTTCCTCGTATCTACAAAAACAAATCTTGGTCACTCTGTGGTAAACGTAGTGGAACGCTGAAGCATCTGATCATAGCCGACATGATTGTTGTGGTTGTGGTAAACATTTCCATGGAAGCAGCGAGTTCCACCAATCAGAGATGTTAACATTACGTCTGAGGATTGTGGGTAGTGTAGTTTATCTCCTTCACATTGCGAATAAAACATGTTTTTCTCAATATGCAGTTGATATCATACGGACTTCTAGGAGCATATAACGCTGTTTCACAGTCTCGTAGCTTGTGGTGAGTCTACATTGGATGGTCTGAATGTTATGGCTGATAATCAAAACCTCTTCAGAAAATGAATGGGATTTTTACTTGAGAACCACTCTGTTGAGCTCTATTGAATTCATTTTATGAATCTGTCCGGAAAGGAAGACCATCCTCTTTCAAAAACGCAGGTGAAAATGACCAGCAGGGCCACGTAAAAGACTGAAAGTGTCTGTTTATCTTCTGCCGCAGTTTGTAGCTGTTTCTGGCTCGCTGCAGTCTGAGCCTTCGCTAAGGTCTACAGCTGCAGGCTGTAGTGCACTGTACAGACCTCTGCAATTATAGCAGAGCATGTCAGCCAAGCAAACAGCTACAGTGCACACTCCGGGGGAGTGTGTGCATGTGTGTGTACTGTTACATTGTGTGTTTAGTTATGGACAGCTGCCAGTGAAGGGAGAGAGCAGCTAGGGGCTGGTTGGATATCAGTGTTTGCTTTGGCTCGATGCCAGAAGACTGCTCTGTTTTTCTCAGCTGGCCATAATAAATGGAGAAGAGAGAGCCCGGGAAAGAAAGAGTTGAGAGGTAGAAAAGAGGAGGGAAGAAAGATGGAGTGACATGAGAAGAGGATGATAAGAGAAACGAGAGAGAGAAGGGGAAAAAAAGAAAAGCAGAAACTCCTTAGAAGTAGCCTGACCAGTCCTTTCGTAAGTAGACGGAGGAAGAGGAAGGAGGAAAACGAGAAAGAAGAAGTGTAGGGAGAATGAAGAATAAGACAGGAAGAGGAAAAGAAAGGACAAACGGAACAATAAGGGGAAGGAACGGGTGAACAATTAGGAGGAAAGGGGGCGAAAATGTCAGGCAGGGCATTTCAAGTCAGTGTCCTCTAAATAATGTTGAAGGTATCTCAGTGAGTAACATATACAGTCACAGCAAAGACACATGATTTCCTCCAAACAAAGTGTGAGACTACTTTGCATTGAGACAAGGGCTTAAAAAGTCCTGGCATTAAAAAATCATGTCTAGTTTGCAGAACCAAACTAGAGACAGACATTTGAGGCAATTTGATCAACAACCATTACTGCTGCTGTTTTGCTACCACGACATCAATGTGAAAAGTGAGCCACTGAAGACCTGTTTCTGTTGAGTCCTGCAGGCGAATTGTGTCGTCAACAGTATCAGTATTTGGTCAAGACCTTTTTTTTTTTCCCCCATACACACCTGGTATTAAAGGGATAGTTCGGCCAAAAATGTTTGAATCCACAAAACACTTGGAGTTTCAGTGGTAAACAGCGTTGCAGCCAAATTCAGTGCAATTGAAGTAACTGGCGACCACTTCCTAAAATGTAAAAAACAACAAAATAAAGTACTCGCGATAGCTGCAGTTACTTCAGCATGCTAGGAGGAGGATATCAGAGGACATTTAGGCTAAAACTAGGGTGTAAATGATGCAGTTTTAGTCAAATATGAATGTCGGGGCTTATGGACACTTGGATGACACCACACGAGCAGTATGGAGGCAAGTTATGTTGTTTTTATCCGATCACAAGTGGCCAGCTCTAAGGACAGGTGTGAACGCACCTGAACACACCTCAAAACAAAATCATTTGGTTTTAACTAACACTAATGACATACGTGTTCATTTGCATTTAGAACAGGGAAGTGAGATCCGACTCCAAGCGGTCACAGGAGACACATTCAGGATGCACTTTAATGCCAGGTGTGAACACATGTACTCAGCACTGGCCACTTGTGATCAGATTTTTTGTATTCTTAAGGCTTTGAGGAGAAAATGTCAAAGCATGTGCACCATTATCCCCTTTTGATCTGTATTGGTTGGCCACTTTCTATGAAGGCAGGCTATTTCACTGCCTTTGAGCATGGCTTTACAGATGTTGCAAGATGACACGTTGTACAATCAATTTCAACCATATATTGGCTATGAGGCCCTGCTTCTGGTGGTCCTTAACCACTGAAAGTTTAGTGTAATGCTTGTTTTGACCAGTTCGTTAGAAAACAATATCAATAGAATATAATTGAATAGAAAGCCTCTATTGTCACTGTACAAGGGAACGTTTTACAATGATATTAGAAGTGGTACTTCTGAAAAACAGAGCAAATATATACAAAAGAAACTATTTTAAAATCCGATGAAAGACACCAATATTTAAGAGTCACGAGCCGCTGCGTCCATGCGCGCTTCCATCAGGCATATAATGCACGACTACTTTGCATGACCACAGCGCTTTAAGCATCACTGTAGACAACTGTAACGCGTAATGCTGTAGGTCTGTGGAGGTGGCTGCAGAGCACCTTCACCTGGACCAGAGGATGAATCAGCGCAGGGCAGAGCTGTTAGCTGATTGATCCTCTGATACAAAAGGCTTCTGTGGTGAGAGCCCTGTGGCATGGTCAACTGCCAGAGTGGCGCCCATTGTGGGGCTCCATGAGATGTGGACCTGCAGTCGGAGACGGCGCTGATTCAGATGGCGGAGGAGTTCGGGGTTTTTTTGGACTCAAACACTTCACCCACCCCTCCATCGGCATAGGGGTGAATAGATCATTTTCATTTCTGGCTGAACTATCCCTTTAAAGTCATGCTCATTATGCTAAAGTTGTCAAGTGATGTACACGGACACATCAACCTCCCCTTCCTCACAACCCTCCTCCCAACTCTGGTTCAACACGGCCACTGCTGCACTTTGGTTGTTTTCTACTAAGAAAACATTCACTTTAAGTAGGTTGTTGCTGAGATGGAGCGCAACTTAGCTGCACTGTTGCACACTGCTGACACACACAGAGAGCGTCAGAGGGTAGCATGTTAGCGTCATGTTCGCTCATCAAGTTGTACAGCTGTTTCAGTCATAAAGAATTACAATGACTTAACCAACACATACACACAGACTCACACACATACAGCATCAGACCTATCAACCCCATTTGGGACTTTGATCGTGGCGACCACAAATCCTGCCGGGGCGGTGTTTATAGTGTGTAGTTGTCGCCTCTGTGTGACTTAAGTGCTGGGGAGGTGGGTGTGGCACTGAGCGACAGACTTCCAACTTCATAAAGAACAGCCAAGTGCAATTAGTACTGTTCTATACTCGGGGTCCTGCTACCCAGCAGTCCCGGGTCTTTTCAAGTCACCCTCTCTGTCTGTGTCTGCTCAAAAGGCTGGAAAAATAAAAGGGGGGGTGGGCTCTGAACCAGCCACGTTAGCTAATTGAGGAACCACATCTGACACATAGGCCTCGACAGCCCAGATGTGACATTGTGGGCAGATGAAAGAGTTTAACAGACATGTTTTTTTTTTGTTCTTCTTTCAAGAGAAGCGTAGCGTGGAGCGGAGGTTTGATTCCATGACGCAGGGCTTGGTCGAAAAAGATAAAAGATACAGGGATAAGTTTAAACATAATGGCTTAATAACGCCGGACCTGTCAACAAACCAGAATCACAGTCCCAACGTAACAGGGGAGGCAGATAAAAAGAGGCCCGCTCCTGGGGTTCAGCCGGCTTCTCACCAAGTTTGTTGTTGTTCAGTTTGAAGTTTTCTGTGGCCGATAAGAGTGGCCCTCTGATCCTAAGGCCTTCTTATTGAAACACTCAGAAGGCGGCTCATTACGGCCATCTGATAAAAAATAAATAGCAAAACAAAAAGGCTGATTTGTGTTTTCATACCAAAAGATAAACACACAATATCTCTGTCCTGCTGTCTTTGTTTGCTTACTTTGCTCGCCTCCCCTGTCTCTGCTGCAAGTGCCTCTTCAGGCCGATGGCGTCTTACTTGGGGATTTAAAATCTTAAAGCTCCTCTTGTTTGTCGGGCTGCTTTAATCAAAGGGGTGAAAATCCTCTTTGGATGCAACAGAAGCAGGGATTGAATGGGATTGGTCAACGAGCCTCTCAGCTACAGAGGAGTCGGGCCCACAGGGAAACGTATTATCTACGACTAGTTCACTGAAGGGGATATACATGGTCAGACGTTTTCATGAGTACTGTGTAGGCCTTAAATCTCCACAGATATACTGTCAATGAAGTGATATTAAAGCTGATGACCGGGGGATGGAGGCACAGTATCAGTCCTGCCAATACATGTGTTTAACCAATAGTGAGTCAGTCTCAGCGGTCAATCCTGAGGTTTCACTCCAACTGTAATACCAAATAAGACCTTAAGACCAAATTTACCAGAATAACACTTCACGATCTATGCAAAATATTTATTTAAAGGGGACATAGCATGCAAATTCCACTTTGTTAGTGCTTCTACAGGTTAATGTGGGTATCTGGCATGTCTACCAACCCAAAAACTCTGGGAAAAAAACACTCGCGCGTTTTGTTATGGTTCCTCTAAGTCAGAAACGTCATGCTTGAGCGACTCGATTGAGCTTCCTGGGTTTTGTGTCGTAACAAGGAACTGGAAGTCTCCCTACATGGTCTTGGTCAAAACAGGTCACTCTGTGGAGGGCTGTTTTAGACAGGGTAAAAAGGGTGCTGTTTTAAATGATCCTTGTGGTATTTTGACCAAAGTATGTTACAGACATTTCATTAAGACCCCAAGGAACCATATCAACTTGTGGTAAAATGGGCATGCTATGTCCCCTTTAAAAATGAATTTGCATTTTTTGTTTTGCCCATGTCCCATCTGCTGACATGGAGGAGGTGGGGTCTATGAGCTATAGTGCAGCCAACCACAAGGAGGTGATGGAGACACTTTGGCTTCACTTTTGGGGAGATGCCATGTCGTCCATCTTCCCTTACAATCTATGGTCCCATGCCCCCTAAGTCACAAACACAGCTCCTGCTATCTCCAAGCTCCAGTCAAGCTTTAAAAACCTTCTCTCTTTCATGTCGTTCAGCTGTTATTTCAGCACCATGACCACCGCACGACCCACCTCCAGCCCTGCACCACCCCAACTCTTCATACCCGCTCATCTCCCATCAAACCCTCCAACCAGAAGCCCTCATGAGACATCCCCACTTAATGTTACATTCCTCATCACCACCAGTGTCAAGGGAGGAAGTATCCTTCATAAACTCCCAATTCATAGGAACACTTTAATGGTCTTCTACTTCCTGCCATTGAATAATTGGCAAAGTCTATTATTTGCTTTCCCAGTAAATTTTATTTTATTGTAATTTAATCATTTCCATGTAATTCTCTGTGAGTCACTCCTGACTGACAGGATGTCTGGTTCCTTTCAAATTTTCAAACTACTCATCCAGGCGGTAAGTTAGCACTGTGTTTTAGTAACAAACACAAAGATCCCACATGATACACAACAATAAGCCAACTTTGGTGAAGCAGAGAAAGTTTTTATCATCTTGTATCCATGACAACAAAACTCCCTGTCATTGTTGGAGCAGTCATTTCAACCCAAATTAACTGCAACCAAGTAATTTTGTGCTAAAAAAAAAACGTTAACAGTATCATTGTGACATCTAAAAGCCTCTGAGTTTTCACCAGGGGGTTTTAACACTTCTTGAAGGCTCTGACAAATGACGGGCAATAAGATAAGTGAGCACTTCTGTGTGGCATTCTGGTGGGTGGGGACAAACAAGCAGAGGCAGCTGACAAATGAAAGAAAACACCTGAATTCATTAGTGGGAAAACAACAAATGCAGATGTTTGCATACAGGTCATGAGGGCTAAGTGGTTGGCTGTGGCTTAGAGCAGCTCGTCCACTGATCACAGGGTCAAACTGAACCCCAAACATTGGTGTCCATAAATAAGCAGAATAATCACCGGCACAAAACTAACTCTATATTCTAGAAGGAACCAGAAGTCTGTCATCCTCCCGTCTCAGTCTTCAACTCTCACTATGGTCACATGGGGGCATACTTGAACCGACAGACTGCTCTTTCTCCCAAACTCTGGCCTGTTGTAACACACACGCACACACACACGCGCCTTCACTCACAGAGGGCTCTGACATTCACTCTCACACAGGGGGACACCCCCTCTCCTTTGAGATACACAATCACCATTCACTCAGCAAAATCCACACACACCACGTCCTGTCTGCTTGGGTACACTTTATCAACACACACACGCTCCCGAACACGCACTCTCAGACACACACACACACACACACACATACAAACACACACACACACACACACACACTTCACAGAGGGCCCCTCGTCTTATTGCCCTTCCATTTGGCTGGTGCCATTTGTTCCACATGTTTTGTCAGTGGCCGAGGAAAAGCTGCTCCGAGCTGGTGGTGCTGTGAGGCCACATGATAGAGGTGCTTGTCCTGACTTGTTGGAGACTTGACCCGAGACTTAAACAAGCATGTATCTATCAGAAGTAATCCTTCATTGACAAAGGAAAGTTTGATAAATCTTCTGTTAGGACTGTGAGGCCTGGATTTTGAACGTATGCTACTGTTGGATTTAGTAAGATGAGTGCATATCTTATTTCTGTCTGAGACAAAATCTGAAATTTAAAGGGAAAATTAAAAGATGTACATTTTTATCCCCAAATATATCTTATCGTGTAGATGATGCAGGGCTGTACAAAATGACATATATGTCGCACGTGCTACAAAAAGAACTGTCAGAGAAGAACCGTGTGATACACTTTTGAGTGTGTCACACACAGTCCACCCACTTGTGTGTCTGGACTGCGATATGAGGGTTAGTGTACTTGCTGGTGTGTGAGGTGAGCTGATGTCACATTGCTATTCTACTTGGTCGTTGTGGTCTGTCTGTGTAAAGTAAATACATCAAACACCAAATCCCACATTTCCCAGCGAACAGTCCCTTTTTTTCTCGGCGTGTCGAGCGGGCTAACTCCGACAGACACCTTACAACTTGGAAAATTATCTTTAATGAATGAAAATGAAGCGGTATTTTCACGTCATAAATCGCACCCCCAATAAATGAGCCCCCAACATTCTCCTCTGAGCGGCAGAGGTAATGCACATGCTCACACACACGAGCAGCTTCTGGTTTTTTATTCTCCTATTAGTGATTTACACACTTTCTTAATCCAATATAAATATAAATGTGTATTTATGATTATATGAATTTGATGTGTTGAACTGCCAATTTGAATATAATGATTATAATATAATATAATTTGTATTCACTTGGGATGTCATCTGAAAACATTATGGTTTAATAAATGTCCCTTGACTGCAACAAGTTATTTCCTTGTCACACAAATGATTAACTCCACTGTACTTGTAATCTTTATAAGAGAACAGATGTTTTACTTGTGATACAACGTTGTGGCCTGTGCGACAAAACTACCAACCTCTGTAGCACAGTGATGTGCAGCTAACGTACAGCCCTGTCACGGTATGATAAAAAGATATTTCTATTATTGTAATCATATTTCTAATTATCAAATTGAATCAACTGATCTCAAAAGCCAACCTTTTCCTGTCTTGTTCTCACCGTATTCCCTTTTTGCTCTCTCCACCTGAATGCAACCAGTGCAGGGCCTTTACATGTGAGTTGCATACACACACAGCTGAAGGAACATGGGTAGAAAACATACAAAAGAAAAATGCTACATAGCACTTTTCACTTCTCAAAAGTCTCATTCATGCATATATTCATGTATCTCTATCACCTCTCTCCCACTTATCTATTCACACACTGACGGCACTGTGGGGTTCAGTGTCATGCCCAAGGACACTCTGACCGGAGGAGCCAGGGGTCAAACCAGCAACCTTCAGATTAGCGAAGGACCTGTTCTACCTCCTGAGCCACAGCTGCCCACAAGGAAGTAAAGGAGTGGAGCGTTCACTGCTGGTAAAAACCCTGAGCATATCTGCTGTTTAAAGTACACTTGACCCATTTGGGGCTGGAACGAAGGTGGTTTTTCATTACGTCAGCGGTGCAATGTTGCTGCTTGACTTTCTAAAGAGCTCAAGGCTGATCATTTAATCATATCAGTTGAGTTAAACAAAGTTGAAGTTACAGTTTGTTCACTTTTATTGTAAGCTACAACATCAGCATGTACAACAAGTGAACGCATCGCAGCTCCTATATGGCCGTGACATTTGGCTGTTTTCAGTCCAGTAGTACAATCAGTCTCTTGTTAGTCCAATCTGCCACGCTCAGCTCCGTCACTAACACAAGCACTGTACATAAACTGTACAACAGCCCAGCAGCCTCTGACTTATCACAACAATGTTTCTTTGAATCAAAGTACATTTACTTGGTTACTGTACATTTGTACATTTTTCATGTGTCTCTACTTAACTTGTGCAGATTTATTTTCAGGTACTTTTCTACTATCACCCCACCACACACATTAGCAAATATCTGTACTTTCTACTCTAGTACATTTTGACAATGATTAGCTTTACATGTTCACATTGTTTTTTTTATGTTTTTAAAAGAATAAATAAGGAGAGGGGAATTGGTTCATTCATCTTGCAGCAGCAGCACAATGGCCCGGTCACACATTTGTGAATGCAAAGGGAATAACGCGGGTAAAAGTTCACCAAAGTTGAACTCCACATGAAGCCACACTGCGATTTGCTTCGCCACAGGAAACAAATGTTTTATTCGCCTCCTTGCTCGCACAGATTGGAAGTGAATGAGAGGCGAAGGTTCGCCAATGAAATATTTGTGTATGTGACCGGGCCCTCGCCGTTGAAGAACATGTCAAATGGATTTCAAAGAGGCCTGCGACAAGACTCAGCCATAAATTATCATGACAATGTGTTTTCAGTAACTTAATTAGCAACATTCTTTATTAATATGAAAGAGTCTGCTCTATTGTTATATTACACAGAATATACAGTAGACACAGTGAATGATAGTAGAGTGTTTCATTAGGGAATAGGCTAAACTCTGCAAATACTTGTTTTAAAATATCCATTTGTACTTTTACTAGAGTAAAATGCTTTTGCACCTTCTCCAACACTGACACTGAACACCTGACTGACCCTCTCCTGCATAATCATCAACCAAAATTCTGTGAACTCTTTCTGCATAAATTCTCCTTCAGTCCCAATCCATTAACCCTGATTTGTTTTCTGTTATTTTTGTACAGTCATATTCAACATAAGCATGTGCATGATATCATCTGACCCACTTGCAACATATTTCCAATGTGTTTATATGGAAAAGGAGGCGTAAATGCAGTGTCTCTGGAAAGCCCCAGTCTGCAAACCATCCGCAGCGATAAAAAGGTTCCTCCACAAACGAGTATCGACTGAACCCAGTGACCCTTGGCTTGTGCTGGCCCTGTAAAAAGTATGTACGTGCTATTTGTCCCGTAGTCTTGTCCCTGTTAAGCATTAAAACAGGGAAGGTGAGCGTATGAAACGAACTTGTATTGTTATTGTAGTTATTGTATATTTTAATACAACACAATATGAAATGTATGAAAAACTGGGAATATTATACTGGTCTTCTGGTTTTCTCTGTCTATGCCGAATTGCTAATAAAATAATATCTGTTTATTAGTAAGATATAATTTCTCTTTTTGATTTAAAAGTTGCGAGTCGGATGGAAAAATGAATTATACACAGTATAAACTCTTAACTATATTTTGTATTTATATTCATTTTTATTGTCTTGGTCTGTATTTACTTCTATTCTTGGCGGAGCAACTGCAAAGAAAACCAATTTCTCCCCAGGGGATCAATAAAGCATTTCTCATTCTGATTCCCATAGATCAGTCACAGTTTGGCTGATAGGGTTTCAGCACTTGTTAATGATTAAAACAGATTGATTTGCTTATTTTAATTAATTAAAAGTAAGTGACTGTTTTTACTTACTGAAGGAGAACTCTTTTCTTATTTTGTTACATTGAAACTCCAATATCTAATCCGGTGGTTTCAAACCTGGGGGCTTGAGACCCTCCAGGAAGTCCTGAAATTAATCTGAGGATTAATCTGAAAAGAGGATGAAGGCGAAAAAAAATCTGTGGCGTAACAGTTTTAGCATTTTTGTAAATCAAATTATTATTCTTTTTTTTGTAAAATAAAGGATATCTTCACAGCCACTTTGTCCTTTAAAATTACTTTAAATCAAGGAATTAAATCCAAGAGTAGATAACAGCAAAAGCTGAACATGTTTGTTGGTAAAATATGTTTTACAATAAAATCAATAAATAGAAAAATACAAGAGTTATCTTGTTTCATCCATTTTAGCATAATTTCAACCAGAAAAATAAAATTATTGTTTTGGATTTATGAAGCTGATTCTTCCCCCATAGTGACTATCCAACAGTGCAGGGATCACAATGAAAATTTTGAGGGGTTGAAGGTAAAAAAAAAAAGTGGGGGTGAATTTGGGGGACAGACAGGAAAAGGGTGTGCCCACGGTGTCTGAGAGCAGATGGCGTGCCTCTCCCACTCTCTCCCTCTCTCTCCTTCTCTCACTCTTTCTCTTTTTGGTGACGTCCACTGGGAATTGGAGAGGCCTTTAAGCATTCCTTTAGAGGCCAGAGACAGATAAGTGAGTTATGCAGTTTACCACCATCTGGGCTCAGACAGTGCCTGGCCTGCAGCTGACAAGTGTGTGCGTGCATGTGTATACTATAGTAATAGTGGTCAAGGGAGGGGCGCAGGGGGCGTGTTTCCATAGCGATGGGACCTGGATAGAGGTCTGCGGCGCTGCACACAGCCCTCCTCCCCGGTGCTGTGTCGTCATTGTTAACGCAAATGCTGACTTTGAGAAGGTTTTCTTTTTTTTGTCCACCGTCATTGTCGACAAATTTCGGGCCATTCTTGTGCAGCTGACAGTGTCTTCATGGAACACAGCATCTGTTGTGAAACAGAGGGAGGGAGTGAGGGATGATGGCAGGGGACCATGTTAGGTTTGCCAATTTCCCCATTCCCATCGTCGTAAGCTTTGTGTGCACTGTCGTGTCTGATCTGCACTTGACCTGCTGCAGAACTGCCCGTTGTTATCTATGTTCAGGTCTTCTGTTCGGCTTGGGAACGACTCTTTGCAAATTTACGTTCTCTCTTCTGGACAAAACTTTTTAATCCTGTAGTTGCCTGGTGACTTAAATCTTTTTCGGGCAAATTTTGCTGTTGGTAGTTGCAGTTCCAACGTGGCATCAATGCTGCTGCTTCTGGTGCCACTACACTTGACACTAATACTGTTTGGTGATGACGGTCGTTTTAAAATTCCCCTGTGGAAACTTTCTATAAGAAAATTGAGATTCTGTTATTAATTTTGTTTACTTCACAATAAGTGACTCAATAAATGCTTGCAAGCCATTTATATGTGGGGTTTTTTATTAGTTATCTGCAACATCTTGTTAAACAGTAATGTGATAAATGGTTCGATGGACAAATGCTCTCTAGAAAGAAATCTGACCCAAATATGAGCTTACAGACATTCCCCAGCCAAGGGGGTTATGACATCACCCCTGTCAGTTTGCATGCTGGTTGGTTTGTATGCTTTTTAGCAAGATTGAGAAAAAACTACCAGACAAATCTCTGCAAAACATGGAAGGATCAAGAGTAGAAACTTTTGAAATTTGCAGTAGATCCAGGAATTCTTTATCACTTTCTTTACATTGCGAGATGAGACGAGGCGTTTAAAAAAAAAACATTTTCACTGATTTCCCAGGGAATAAGTCAAAAATCTGTCATATTTAGAAAATTGATATCTGCGGGTGTGAGCAATGTGATGCAGTTTGATTACATTTCCGGGGACTGCTGGGCCTTGGCGGAGGTATGCGATCTACTGAGTGATATTCTATTTAAAGACTTTGTTGGGCCATTTAATACTGTATTTCCATAATGAAAGGTGACATGAGGAAATAAGTCATGGATCTTAAAACAAAGAAAGTTCTAGAGGCTGAAATATCCTGACTTTGAGTCACACGTTGGGGTCATTTACCCACATGGCAAAATTGTTTTGGCCTTCATTTGGCCCCTACTGTCATCTGGCCCACATACTGCATGGAACTTGGGCGGTCGGCTCCTGTTTGCCAGATCTTGGCCATGGGCAAGAAATAGCAATACTGCATCTGAACCAAAGGTCGCTCGAATTTGTTTTGTGCTATTTTGGGGCTTATACACAGTTGACCACTTCAGAGTACGCCTTGCCCAAATCACCACATGTTTGCCCAAAAAGGCTAACAGTTTTTTGGGGGATATTTGGGACACATTTGCTATTTTATAAGTGGACCACTTTAGGCTCACATCAATTTTTGTCTCCAATCACCAGTAAGTTTTTGAAGTTTTTAATGTCAAAAAACACATACTAATAGCCATTGCAATACTACAGTCACTTAAATTCCAACTGCTAAAGGAACTGCTTTGATATTATCCCAAACACTATAGGAAATGTGTAACATCCTATGAATGACGCACTTTAGTTGGATGATTTTGGCCCTTCTCACCTCTGTCAGGCATCTGTTGACATTCTGATGCTGATGTTGTCATACAGTACCACGTCTGTGAGGATAACCTGCTGCTAAATCCCTTGATACATAGATTTCCATGTACACAATATAGGCTGGATACCCACTGTGTAAGTACAAAACCCCAAAACCCACATTGGGACAGTTTCCCTTTCCCTTCAGTCTCCCTCTTTCTTAAGTACCCATCAAAGCAGCCTGCCCCCACATCACCTGCCTCTCCTTCCCTCCTCGGCCAACTCTCCATCTATTCATTCATCCATACATAGACATTTATGTGTGTGTGTGTGTGTGCACGCATGCATGTGTGTTTTGTCTGAGCAGGGTTTTCCTGCTGTGTAATTGCAGGCTGCGTATCAGCCCCAGCCCCGTGTGGAGACCAAAAGATGTTGCTAATCTGCCAACAGAATACAGCAGGTCAAGCAGCCAGCGGCGGCTGAATTCAAGCAGGACCCCAGTCACAAATTGAGACAGGCTGACAAGGCCCCGTGCCATTCTGGGTATTGTTGCGAGCTGCCAACGAGACTCTAAAGCTTCTGGCGCAGTGTGAAGGGAAAAAAAGCCAAGGAAAGGTGAGCACGGCTATTAATCTATACTGCCACCAGACACTCAACTGCATGTTTGTCTGTCTCTCACACACACACACATACACACACACACACATATATATGCAGCAGCATCTAGGACAGCTTTCTGAAAGCAAAACAGAAACATTTTTGACATTTCAGCTCTCATGTCTCCTCATCAGCTTTTCTCAACTTGCCGGTCGCTGCTTTTTCAAATTAAAGTGACCGTGATTACACGTCTCATCAAAAAAGACACCCCTGTCCAAAAACGTTCCTAGCAGAGATACGCAGCTGAGGGCTCGCGGGATGAACCCGAACCTTGCCACTCCTTGCTGTCTGATGAATGATGGGCCTTTGTTGCGCGTCCCATAAAGGGTTCCGTGGCCGTCCCTTTTCACAGGACCTGGCGAGCAAATGTGAGGCGTGAATAGCATTAGTCCGAGTCAGTGCACCCATAGCAGTTTAGCCAGCCCTGAAAACACAGCCTGCTCGCCCTCCTCCCCAACTTTTATGAGCCAAAATGATTGAAGGAGAAGGGAACTGCTCGGCCAGTGGAGAGGGACGGCGAGCGGAGGAGCGCAGAGCCGAGGTGTCAGAGATGGATGGATGGACAGATAAAACAGAGACAGCAGCCGCTCGACAGAGGACAAGCATCCCGTGCAAGAAGGGAGGTGAAGGGGAACAGGTTTGGCTTGGAGGGGCTGAAAAGGGCCCAGACAAAGGGAGAGTGCAAAAGAATGGAGGTGGAGGACTGTGACTGTCAGGACTGGCGCTGGGATGGAGTTAGATCTCATTTCTCAAGTGTCATCGCACTATCTGGGTCTCCTCCTCTCTCCTCTCTGTCCAATTACTCCCACAATGCAGCAGGCCCCTTCCTGTAAGGCCACATATGGTTCTCTGGTTGTAAACCCATCACTCCCTGGTGCGGGTTTTTGATTGGTACAGTATGTGTGAAACTCAATGGGCCACAGTGGGTTGTTGTTTGACAGAGCCACTGCTGCGACTGCCTGTCTCAACACGATTTCTTCTGAATGCTGACACGCCGCCATGTCGATCACAGACCACGGGCTGCACCGCAGGACCCAATCATCTACTGTCATTCTCAAAAATGCACTTACTTGCTCTCTTTAAAAGGTGGAACATAACTAAGGCCAATTTGATTAAAACTTTGAATAAACTGATGTGGAGCTCTCAGGTGGAACTTAAATACTCTGTAAAGAAGACATAACAAGGGCCTGCTTTTTAACCACTTATAAGAAAACACATCATTTTCAAATTGTACACATCTGTTTGAATTTTGTCATTGCTCCTTGTCGTTTCTCTATGAAATCAATATTTAAGGGAAGGACTGGTTTCAGTGGCTGCGAGGCACCTTTATTTGTCTCACAGGTCGGAATTCCCCCGACATCTGTGGTTTGCAGGCATCCAATAATTGCATTGCATCACTGTCTGCATTGATATGTGTAGTCTGTGGGAATGTAACACACACACACACACACAGCAGATGTTGATGGTGATGTATCAGTGGTACCACAGAGACACCAGTGTTTTCTGTGAGTGCTTGTTTGGGGTCAGACAGTGGATCAATCAAAAGAGGGAATCACTGTCTCTCTCAAGGGCAGTGAAGCAGCGTGGATCCTCTCTCACATGACATGAATGGTCCTTCAACTGATGTTGTTTGCTTAGTGCTGAATAAAGTGAGAAACAATGTATGTTGGTGCATGTTGAGCAGCTTCGCGCGAACACTCGTGTAAAATGTATTTCGACTGAGGACTTTATCGTGAGTTAAAGGCGCCAAAGTTTTACCTTTGCACCCAGAGTGCCATGGTATTGCTGCACCTTACACTAGAGAGAAAGTCCGGCTTCAAATGTCATTTAACAGCAGTGGGTGAGAAATGCCTCTTCTTCTTCTTCTTTGCTCAGTTTATTGGAGAGTGGCAACCAACCAATCAAGGTGCATTACCGCCATCGACTGTGTTGGTGCGAAGGTAAAACTTTGGTGTCTTTGTTGATCAAAGTGATTTTAATCAAAGCCTTTTCCTACAAATGAAAAACTTTTAATAGTATGACACAAGGTCCGTGCTGACTGACTGACTTTGCATGTATTGATCGTGCCTGATTCTTGGAAACTGCAGAAGATCAATACTGAATCATCTCCGATACAAAATCTATACAGACTCAATGACATTTTATTATTCAGACTTTGGGTCCTGATATAATACAACAGGACTTAGAATAAAGTAGATTAAATGAACAAAAGATTTATATAAACATGGAGTATATGTTATAAATGCTGTATAGGCTAAAACTAATATTTGATCCAACATAATGCCTTTTAACTACTCTCTTAAATATCTGTCAAATAGTAACAACGGCAATATGTATTCTTATAAAAACACATTAAACTTAAAAACATTATCCCTTTTAAAACAATATTATACTCTGCTCTCCTCATCCACACTGAGATAAAAAACCTGACTGTTGTAATTAACTCATAGTGTATATTCCCCACACATTCACTTGATTCATTCTTCTCAGATAAACAAAGTTTTAATCTCCATCAACAACTCATTTTCTAATACAGTCTAGCGCGCGTGTTTGTGTGCGTGTGTGCGCGCGCGCGTGAGTGTGTTTGCAGAACACTGAAGCTCCATCACGTCGTGTAACATTTGTAAAGGATCTGCTTTTCTTCTCTCTTGTGGACAGCGTTAAATCCGATCCCCTTGATGCGTGGTGAGAGCAAAGTGAATTAGAAGATTGAGGTGGGAGGCTGATTAACCCCCCTATGCACCCCACCCTCCCCCTCACCCCTGTACCCCCCACCACCACCGCCTCCCTTCCAACCGAGACCAAAGTCGAGATGCAGAGAAAAGGAGGAGACCGAATAAAAAGGGGAGATATGTGAAAAGCTGCCACGAGTTCCCTGTCACACCGCCTCCTGCGCGGATTGAGTCGTGCTCTTTGTTGTCCCCGGGCATGAATACTGAGTGGATGTAAAAAGAAAAAGGCCCAAAAGGAAAAAAAATATATCGGAGCACGGCCTGTGTCTGGAATAAAAATAAAAGTAAAGATAACCTGACCCGGTTCTGGTGTCACCAATATGCGGTGCAGTGTTTTGCTGACATTAATCCTGTTTTTTTCTGTAATCCTATAATAATCCATTATAAACAGTATAGTGCGTAAAAGGCGACTTTAAATCTACGTTGGTTTTTTATTTATTGACAATATTTCTGATGTATTACTATTAGATAAGGTTTTGTGTAACAGTCTAAATAGGCTTTACTTGGTCAGGGATGATAAACTCCTAATAGTTCAATGCAGACGGCTAGACTTGTGCGCGCTATTATCCGCCTTTACATATACATTATGGCTGATTCGACATAGATCATTAACTCACCTCTACACACATACACACACGCACAAAGAGAAAGAGAGAGAGAGAGAGAGTGTGTGTGTGTGTGTGTGTGTGTGTGTGTGTGGGGGGGTCGTCCCATCCTCCGGATACAATCACCTTTATGCAAACGCGTGGGTCTAGGACTCCAGTCCTGAAGTGGAGTGGGGGGATGAGGGCGACACAGGTGTCCTTCAATCTAACGACCGTGCAACCGACGCCAAAACATCCTCTGCGGCGCGCACGCACGCACACGTCAGCGCAACCTTCAAGCAGTACAGCAAACAGGAATAATGAGTATTTTGATAAAGGGATTTGTTAAGTTTAGAGTGAATTAGACGCGAGAAGAAAAACAAAGGAGGCATTTTGTGATTTGTTGTGCGTAAGTGGCTCAGCAGGCCTGTGCCTCAAAGGTCAAAGCCCAGTTCAAGATACAATACATCAGCATTAACATTATTCATGTGAGTCATTTATGTTATTTAGTTTATTTTGTTAATACAACTGAACAAATAGTTTCGTAAGGAAATCCATGCCTCATTCTGCCTTATATTTCAACTAAAACTTATCATCGTTTACCTCAAAACTACTGGAAACGTGCATCTGTGTTTCTCATTTATTTTCAAAAACCAAATATTGACACTATCTATTATTAGATTATTAGAGGCATAATCGTTTGTAGATCTGCTTTCTTATTTGCACCTTGTCAATAATTCCCAGACAGTTTTGCTCCGCAGCTTCTAAATACACACAGTCCTGAATTCGGGCCTTCATTCGTTACGTTATATGGTTTTTTTTAAAAGTCTTATTTGGGGGAGGGGGGGGTAAAGGGGGTCAGGGAGCTTTAACTCGGTGACAAAGACTCATTTGCAGGTCAATGCGATGGCACACTCGCCTCTCCTCTCGATCCTGCTCGCCTTTGTTCCCCGTCGCCTGCGCCGATGCCAGATGGTCATGGAAAATGCTAATTCCTCTTGGCTGATTTTCCTCCTTTCCATATTCAATTGTGCTCTTTGCAGACTGTCCCGTTAATTGTGTGTTTTGAGTGGTTTAAATCTGTTTTTCTCTCTCCCAGAAATTATATTTTTTCAAAAACGACAGGCCACTGTGGTTTGCGTATGTCTGGTCAGGTGTCTGCATCCAAATTATTTGGGATTAACTGACATGTTTTGCCGAAGACCGAGAAGGTTTTATTATAGGAGCCAATGTGATTAATAGCAAAAGATAAAATGAACAGGCTCTGCAGGCGCGCACACAGAGGATTCAAGATCCATTCACTTTACGCAGGAACTTTACGCATCAGGGAATTCCATTGCAGTGACTACACGTTCAATTTATGACTTCGAATATTCATTTATTCGTTTTTTTAGCAATCACACTACACATTATATCGTTGATTGCAAATAAATTATACAAAATGTCATTTTTCACCCTTACACAGAAAAGAAAGCGTGTTGTGATTTCAATACAAATTTCAATCCAGTGAAATAAAAGGGAATGACTGCTCACATGATGTCTTGTACCTCCAAAGAAAAACATAGCTTTTCTCAAAGTATTTAATCAGTTGTTTTTATTATTTTTCATGGCGATAACCATCTAAAAGGTCAACTACATTTTTTCATTATGGCTCTGAGAACATCATGATTTGTAACAGTTCATGGTTTATATTGATAAAGATCTAACCGGTCAAGGCAAAATGAATATAATTTCACTGATGCCTGATGGAAATAAATCAGTGGATGTGAGCAAGCTTAAAGGTCAGATGGGAGACTGAAGGCCCCGCGAGGTGGATTCTCTCCATCAGCAGCTGCTTGTTCACTCATATATTCTCCTGCAGCAGCAGCAGAAGCAGGGCTTGTTAATGAGCTCTGTATGTTAACTGTCATCTCTTTCCTGTATGTCCATCATAGCAGGGTTTAATTAAGTTATAAGCTGTGTGCATTTAAAAAAAAAAACACCAGACACAATACACGGAGGCCTTTGGCACAGTGGCTCACCGTATTTGTGACAACCTGCCACTTATTACGCACGGATGGTCTGATTAAATTGATGAACGTGTTTGTAATAAAAGCACATTTCTTTTACTTTATTTGTCTTTATATTGTGTGTGTGCGTTTAAAAGAGAAGCTTAGCATTTGAATTTCGGGCCTTAACCTCTGACCTCCCTCACAATGGCTCAGATTCAATACCTTTTTGATAAAACGAATGCGATTTTATGTTCTATTTATTGGGACAAATTCTATATAGTTACACAGCTGTAGAGACAAATAAAGGAAGATGACCCCTTTAACTCTGAGGGGGGACTCGATCCCCCAGAATGTGTCCAGTACCCAAAATAGAAGGGACTTCATTAAAGTAACACATGAACAGCTGTTGTCTTTAACATGTAAACTATTGAGAGTTTAAAACTGCACTGAAAGGCCCCGCAGCTCCCCGTGGGCATATGGGCGTTAATTAGCTGGATATAGCCATAGATTAATTATAATATTTTTTTTCTACCATTCGTATCAATAGAGCAGCCAGACAAAGTGGCCTTTGTTCTCTGATGCAGGACATTCTGTGGCAGACTGAATGGGTCTTGGCTATGTCTACATGGATTTGCCATATGGCAACAAAAAGGAAAGAATGGAGCCGGAGAGCGCTTTGTGTTGGAAATCAGAACAAGGCCGTCAGAGCTTATGGCTTTGCGGAGCTGACAAAGTCACCGTGGCCATCAAAAAGTCTCCATTTTCATCAAAACATTCATGTCATACAGTCAGAGCCACTCACACAACCAGGGGGAACTTATGGGAAATTATGACATCTCTTTGTTGGCCCTCTCCTGCATGCGCCCTGACAGTGGATCCAGGCCCTGCACAGGCGCATTCAGCCACTGCTGCATTTGGCTTATTTCAATTAAAGGGTAAACTTGCAAGTGTGACCTGTTGAATGGTTTGTTTCAATAGACGAGGACAATTACAAAGACTAGTAGTTTTCTTTTTCCAGCTATGGCAGGTGGCCTCCACGCCCGGTGTATCCAC
Source organism: Hippoglossus stenolepis (assembly GCF_022539355.2). Taxonomy (NCBI): domain Eukaryota; kingdom Metazoa; phylum Chordata; class Actinopteri; order Pleuronectiformes; family Pleuronectidae; genus Hippoglossus; species Hippoglossus stenolepis. The sequence continues at coordinate 6,711,645 of NC_061487.1, read as the reverse complement.
GGCGGGGTAAACACAGTGTGTGTGTGCAGAGTGGGTCTTTAGAGGGCTTGTTGAGTGCGGGTGGATGTGGGGGTGTCTTCGTGGCGGACAAAGCGGGGATCCAAAGGCAGCTGCTGCTTCTTTTAAGGGGCGAAAGGGCCTTTAAATCCCAGCCTATATCCCGCAGCTGCCGCGCTTGCCCGAGGCTGCGCGTCTGAATGTGTTTTTGGCCACGCAAGGTTTACGGGCGTGAGCAGCAGACAGATACAGGCGGGGCTACGTGGAAAAAGTGAAGTACCTGCGTGCCGTGCGGAGGTGGAGGGGTCGTAAACAAGTGTGTGGTAACACTGCATGGATCCTTCGTGGTGTTGGTTGTGCTTCCTTTGCGACCATACGTGCGTAAAATGTTACACATCCTCTTTAAATGCGGCTTGTATTTCACATAATTCAATAAATCTACCATGAAGCAACTGCTCATATTATAAATATCACGTTTACACATGAGACTTTTCCCTATAACCGCATTCAAGGTGGAATTTAAGCACGAAACACCCGATCGGAACAAGCAAAATGGACAAAGAACGAACCAACAAATCAGCTTTAAATTGAAGTGAAAAATATTTTATTCCCATCTTTTTTTGCAAGACATGATTAGGGCACTTGAAGGTATGAAACAAAACACAGAAAACAAACGGCTCAGAAACACAAAGAAAACCTATTTTTCAAGTGTGGACTATGGGGAAGCTACATGATTGCAAAACATCACAATGAAACAAATGTAAATAACAAAATAAAATAAAAATATGCCCTTTGGCTAAATCAACAAGGCATTTGACCAATATAAAGAAACATAAATAAATTATAAGTTAGAATAGTCTTAAAAATATAAATTTACAGAGAAAAAACAGAACAGAAATAAAACATTTATTTAGGCTATTGTCTCTATAAAGCTGTACACTTTTTGGCCAGTGTATTTTTTATTTATTTAAGTTTTTTAGGATTGCACAGATGTTAAAACATTAACACTGTCGAGTGGCTGTATGCAAAAGCAATAATGAATGCTACATTTGTACTGGATAGATGTCACTCGGCGATATTTGTCATCCCTTCCCCCTGAACCCAAACCGTGCGATCCTGAGAGTCTGGTCCCGGTGCGCCGCGCCGAGCCGAGCCGAGCCGAGCAGAGGCAGCCGAGCCCCGGCCGTGCGCCCTTTCTCCCGCACCGTCCCCGGGGTGGGGCGGACCAACCATCTTCGCCTCCTCCTCGATCCTCAACGAAAAAAATTGCGCAGGCAAGTAGTGCAACAAGAAAACGAACGGGGTGTGAGTGTACACCTGGAGGAAGAAGAAGAAGAAGAAGAAGCACGGTGAGTTTTCTGCAGAAGTCCGAACCAACAGCAAAGGCACGAGTGCGCGTTCCGAGGAAACAGGAAATGTAACCTCAGCAGCAGCGTGCGTCACCCTTTACCCGAGCACTTTTCCCGCCACACGGTGACGCACACGTCCCCCTCCCCCAACCACTGGTGTTACTACTTCTTCTACTATCACTACTACTGCGATTTCACCACCCCTCCCCACCCCCACCACCCTCCCCTCCTCTCCATGATAAGCCTGCCTGCGCTTTTTTGGCTCACGTCTCTAATCCTCTACAACCATCCCAAAGAAAAACAAAACAGAAAGAACTCGTTGCTGGACACAAGCTAAAGTTTTTTTTTAGCAACACTATGAATAGTGTCGCGTAAGAATCTTGACATTTAAAACTGGTAAATCAGAATTTTTTTCGTACCTTCAACGGATCCTCTTCCGTGGAGTCTGCTCTACCGGGATCGGAGACTTGGAGAGGTGGCACGCACCCGTGTCACTGGGTTTTCTGTCAGCAGCCCTCCTTCGTTTCACGAAAAAGTCTGTAAAAAAAAACAGATGAGACGTTAGAAGTGTTCTCATGTATCCACATAAAAAAAAGATTACGCACGAAGGAGCGACAGACAAGGATTCAGGGCGCAGCTCCGGAGCGGAGCGCACAGCCTGGATGAGAGAATTGTCAGTGTCTTGACTGTTATTTACCTGTGATGTGTGTGTTGTTGTCAGTAGTGGCAGCCCTCTTGCGTCTCAGACACGGGACCTGTCTGTGACTCGTCCTCCCTGAGTTGATCTTGTCCGTGCGGTTCTCCTTGACCTCCACCTGGCACGGAGTGCCGCTGCTCTCGGGCACGGCCAAGCGCTCCAGCGCGTCCGTGAGAGGCGTCTCCGGCACGGCGGAGTCCGAGGAGGGCCTCTGCTTGACGGGCACCCGGGTCCTGTCGTTTTGTACCGAGTCCTGGTAAAACTCCGGCGTGTTATCCACGGGCACCTCTTCCCACTTGTAATCCCCATCCAGCGGAGTGTTGGCCTCGAAATTAAAGTTCCACCTCTGCTGGTCGCGCTCGGAAATCTCCCGCATCTTGGCTGTCATCTCCCGGCTCAGCTCGTCGTGGTCTACCGGCCCGAAGAGGTTGCGGCAGACGCTGGTGCGCCTGTGGAGAGGGAAGGTCCTCCTGGCCACCAGCCTCTCCAGCGCGCTGCACGATAACTGGACATTGGACATGTCTGAAAGGTTTCCAAACAAATTCCCCAAGAAATAAAGAGGAAGATGCCCGATGTGTCTGATTTATCCCTGATGAGAAACGACCGGGTGCTGTTGTAAATGTCTCCTCGCTCTCACGCCTGTCCACACCCCACACTTCAGTTTAAATGTACCTTCGTAGTGAGATGTGGAGTATATAACCTCCAGGGTCCTCGGTCACAGCAGCCACCTCGCACGACCTTCTCATTGGCTGCCTTAAGTCCAACCCCCAGAATCACACAAACACACACTCACACGCACAACCCCCACCCCGATTCCCCTCTGAGTCAATTTGGCTGCGCACCGATCAGGGCGCCCCGTTTGGAGTCTTTTCTCTCGGAGTGTCAACCCTGCATGGGATAACAGAGATCGGACTTTCCCGATGTCAGCGCGAAAAAGTGTCGGAGCTGCACTTTTAGATCTCCTTTGAGTCCCCGTACAAACCCCTGCATCAATTATCGGACACGGTCCGATAATGGACCTACATTGGATCTGTTGTATACAATCCAAACGTTGAATAGTCGTGTAATCTTTGCGCAGTGTGAGTTGTTTACTATAATGTTAGAATTAAACGAAATACCATTTTAATTGCCCGATGTTTGAACCTCTCTCTCTCGCTCTCGCTCTCGCTCTCGCTCTCGCTCTTACACACACACACACACACACAACACTCCCTTTTCTCTGTCACCACAATAACAACACGAGCTCCTCGGGTCGTGTAGTATCTACAACAACAACAATCAGGAGAGAGAGAGCTGCTTTTTACGCACGGAAGCAAAGTGTACAACACGGATTTAAGGAAGTCATGAATCCAGATTAGAAATTGAAAAAAACACACACAAGAATTATTCTGAACTTATAATTGTATTATTATTTTTTTTGTATATATATATTTTTTCAATCAATCTACTGCTCATTTTAAAACGATTCCTGCAATCCATTAATGTTGTGTTTTTCAGTACTGGCAAACAAATAATATGACTGAAGTGAGGGGAAGTTTTATTCCATGTTTTAAATAAAGCATCTTGTTGGTATCACACTCAATCCACAAAGGTGTTTATGTGCTACTGTATGGAAGAGTAGGCCTATACAGAGTCACTCCACACCCAGGCGGTCACCATGGTGTCTGCGTGCCGTCTTGGAGGATAAGCATTGGTTAGAGTATGTAGCAAACAGTTTATTCGGTGTTGGTCAAGCATCATTATTTAGTGTGTACATTCACTTCAGTGTGACTGCGTGCTGCCGAGTGCAGGCTCCACTCTGCTGCCCTCAGATCCTCACAGGCAACGCCTTGCAGTGGAAAAGTGGTGCACAGCGCCCCTCTGTGGTTCAAAGCTACCACTGCAATAAGGGCATGTTAAAAGTGCAAACGTTGCAAAACTAGTGTGGTACTCAGAAGTGCCCTTACCTCAGCCTTAAATTCAGTCAAGCTTCTCCAAATTGCACACACTCATTGATATCAGTCCTCTTAATATGCCAGATTTTTCTTGATCAAGATTCATGAATTATTTATCTGGCAATTTGTAACAATGTCAAAATCCTTGATCCTCACAAAATGCTTAGCTTTCCCTCTGACCCATACCACATCCCTCCACCAATTTTTCTGTAAATGCTTCTGGTAGTTTTGAAGTAATGTTACTAACAAACAAACGCAGATGAAAACACAACTTCCTTGGCACAGGAACTGATAAGCCACAAATCTTTGTGGCTTATCAGTTATTTGTGGACATGTGATCTGTATGGTTAAATGTTTGGCCTTATTGCAGCCTTATCGCAGCAACTGCTGTCATGTTAACAAGTAAACTGTAGCGATTCTGATCTGCAGGAAATTACACATATGTTTTATTTTTATTGGTAACATATTTCTGACTTATCTGTGTATATCTTCACATTTGTTGTATTCATTTCTGTCTCTGGTCTCTTTCTTGTGTCGTCTATGCAAAATTCCACTCCTGGATAAAAACACGTCATCACTGTATCCCATTTTTCCTTGTATTTTGATGAGGTTATTTAAATGCAGAAGGCTATATAGATTATTTAGAAGCAGTTTTCCTCTGTGAGGCTAAGTGGGAGTGGAACATACTCCAGTGTGATGTTTGAACTTGTATATTGGTTCCTGTCACAGGTGATTCGCTCACCAGTGGTCAGCTCTCCGTACGTCACCTCACACCTGGCTTTAGAACGCGTGTTAGAAACTTCGAGCGTCGTGTGTCATGTGACACCATGATGTCACACGTGGATCATGCAGGTCGATAAGGTCAACAGTGTCACACAAAATCAAGTGTGAGACCACCTGGAGAGGGGATGGCTGCCTGCCTCAAACAGTTCACCTGTTTCAAAGTCCAGGTGGTCTCAGAAAGTGACACTCCCTCACCGGGTGATGCTCTGTTCTGCAGGCTGGAAGTGTGACCAATCTACAGTGATGGTGCAAATGAATTTACATACACATATTGTGCATCAGGTGGTAGGCAAATCACCTCAACATGCACAACAGGAGTATAGTATATAGAACAGGGAACTGTTTTCTTGATGTTATCTAACTGAGTTCTTGGATGAGGATGAATTAAAAAAAATTTGCATCAGAACATCCGTTGTTTTACAGCTCACCTGATGTGATTAAAAAAATGAATTTAAAGTATGTTTTTCCTCGTGATTATTGCTTTTAATTCAAGATCAAAAAGAGCAGACCAAATTTGCTGAGCTATGATTAATGCCACAAATATCTGATGATCATGGTCATCATCCGGGCTCTGATCATTACCTTCTTTTTCTGTGATCAAAGCTGGTAGAAATCTCAGCATGGAACGTTAGCTCCCTCTAGTGGTAAAAGGTACGTACTAAAACTTGGCCTTACTGTTATTAGTGTAATTAGCAGTATATGTATACAGAAAAAGCCAGTGTATCTCATTAGACAGTGTTCATGTGAATAATTAAATTAAACACCCACCTTGACCATATTAATATTCCCACGGTAATCAACGAAGTGTATAAATAGTAAATAGTAAACTCTAGAATGGATTACAGATGATGATGACGAACTGTTAATCAGTTTGATTAAATGACTGCTTTTGTTTCTATAATGTCTGTTAAACAGTCCAAAACATAAACATGTAACATCTAATTAGTGTGAAATTGGTTACTGATTTACTTTGAGAGCTGGGAAGCATTTCTCCTCATACAAATATAATTGAGGGCAGGAGTTTGAATGCAAAGAGAAAGTTTGTGTCAGATATTTTTATCTCGCAGATTTCATGAGAGCAACGGGTCAGTCGACTCTAATCTGATGTCCTACGACCTGTTTGCAGCAGCGTGATGAATCTAATCACTTCGATCAACTTCAGGAATGTCTCAAGAACATCAAGGCCTGGATGACCCAGAACGTTTTATTTCAAAATTCAGACAAAACTGAGGTCATTGTAATCGGCCCGTAACATGTCAGAGAAACACTGTCTGACCAGATAGTCACCCTGGGTGGTTTTAGTTTGGCCCCAGCTCCACTGTGAGGACCCTTGGAGTCATGTTTGACCAGGACATGTTATTTGACCCACATATAAAACAGGTCTCTAGGACAGCTTTCTTCCACCTGCGCAATATCATGAAAATTAGAAACATCCTGTTTCAGAAGGATGCTGAGAAACTCGTCAATGCATTTGTTACCTCTAGACTGGATTACTGTAATTCTTTACTATCAGGATGTTCCAGTAAGTCTGTGAAAAGCCTCCAGCTGGTCCAAAATGCTGCAGCACAAGTGCTGCCAGGAACTAGAAGGAGAGATCATATAACGCTCTGCATTGACTCACTGTAAAATTCAGAATAGAAGTCAAATCCTGCTCCTCACATACAAAGCCCTTAACAATCAAGCGCCTTCATATATCAAAGAGCTCATGAAACCGTATTTTCCCAATAGATCACTTCACTCCTGAAAATCAGGCTCTCTTGTGGTTCCTAGAATCTGTAAGAGTGGAACGGGAGGTGGAGCCTTCAGCTACCAGGCTCCTCTCCTGTGGAACCAGCTCCCATGGGTTCGGGAGGCAGACACCATCTCTACATTTAAGGTTAAACTTTAATGGATAACTAAGCCTATAGTTAGGGCTGGATCAGGTGAGTCCTGAACCATCCCTTAGTTATGCTGCTATATCACTGCAACACCTTGAACCAAGAAAATGTGTGACTTCTGTGAGATAGAAGGAAAAGTTTAAGTCAAACAAAAGTAATTTTTAGTCTCAGTATATTGTTTTGTTCTTGTCTTTTTCTTTTTGCAATTTTGATGGTTACCAGGTGTCACATTAAACTAAAGATGGCTGTTGTATAAACGTGTATATGTGTAGGCCTTAGTGATACAAATATACTGTATATATTTAAATGCATTGTCACATTTTTGTGACTCTAGAAAATACCTAAAGAGAAAAAAGATCTAAAGTATGGCAACATTTAACTTATCTAACCACCTATAAACCACATGGTGCTTTCCTTGTCTGCACAGTTTACTGTTTTGTGGTCTGGCTGTGGGCTGGTGCTGTTGTTTTTGACCTATAAAGGCATTAACTAAAATGGGCCATTTCCAGGGTGTTGCTCTCCACCCCCACGAGACCCCTCACCTGAACAAACTCATCCTTTTGATGTGACAGAGGGGCTGCAGGCATCACTGTGGAGCTAAATGCTCATTTGATCCCACCATCCAATGCGACACCTATAAAACTGTTTCTCTGTGAGCTGCGTTTAAGCTTGAAGCCGGCCGTCGCTTGACACACCCACTTGCAATAATTTCCTATCTATTTCCTGCCTAATGATGCACTCCACCAAATTATATATGTGTGTGTGTGTGTGTGTGTGTGTGTGTGTGTGTGTGTGTGTGTGTGTGTGTGTGTGTGTGTGTGTGTGTGTGTGTGTATATCTTTAAGCACATCAGGCCCTTCAAAGACATGCAGTATGTTTAAAACAGCAGTGAGCAGTGCAGACACAGTTAATGTTTGATTTTCATTAGTGATAACTTTATTGATAGAGCACTTTTCAACACAAAGTATAAAGTGCTGTACAACAAGAAAACAAATGGTTAATATAGAAAGAATTACATCAATAATAATGGTAATAATAATAATAGAGATACAAGAACAACAGTAGCCTGGCACCCCAAGTAAATTCAGAAATATGCCCACTGAAAAAAGTACATTTGTAGAGACATCCTTATTTCATCAGGCAATTCATACCAGAGCCTTGGGTTCGTGATGGCAACACTCTGCCCCCCCATATAGTTTTCAGCCTAGATCCAGGGATTGACAGACTACCCCCCCGAAGATTGCAAGCTTCGTAAATATGAAATTAAAAAATCTGAGAAATAGCCTGGGGCCAGGTTGCAATAATCAATTCAAATAGAATGTCACTCAGTAGATTGCATATCGCCACCAAGGCCCAACAGTCTCCTTAAGAAACAATAGTTAAATTCATTAGATCTGGATATTTATTTGGATCTGCACCAAATTGCACACACTCTTTTCAGACACTTTATTCATCAAGATCCATAAATTATTCTGTGAAAGATCTACGAGAAACACCTTTAACCATGTTGCATTGGGTATGTGTTCTGTGTTTTTGCACTGTACAGAGTTATGTTTTTAACTTGTTCCTTTGTTATATTCTCTTATTATCAGCATCAGAATCAGAATCAGAAATACTTTATTGATCCCAGGGGGAAATTGTGTATGTTCCAATAGCTCCATGCAAGATTAGAAATATAAGCTTATAAGATTTACAAAATATATAAAATAAAATAAAATATGAAATATGCAAAAAGTAAATCATGTACAACTGTTGGTAGAGGAGGATACAATCAAACATTTTTTTATTATAAAGACCTAAATTAGAATATCAGTTGAAAAGGCAGCCGTGCATCGCCTGCACTAAATTTGTGCTGTTCCTTTCAAGATAAGTCTTTACAGCTGTGTGCTTTGTCCCGAAGGCCCTTGAAACAGATTTGAACTCTGCCTCTCCACTATTCCAGCTCTGTTTTATGGTCTGTAAAGGTCAGAATTGTTACGTTGTAGGAAGCTTTTTAGTTTATGAATTTCCCTGTGATTATGGGATTTAAAGAGGCACTGTAGGGCTATAGGCTCTAAATCAGAGAGGTTGTCAATATATTAAAATATTTATTGGTTAGAAACAATAAATTACTTCAAAGCAAACAAATGTGTTTTTGTGTTTGAATGCAAATTGTTTTATATGGCATGCAGTCAACATCATAAAGTAAAACGAGGTCAAACAAATACTAAAAAGCCCAGGGCTACTCCTGCTATTTATTTACCCTCACAAATACTAAACCTCTGTCCTCACACTTTATGATCCAAAATGGCTGCTAAAGTGTCAGTATGCCCCATCCAGCCTGTGGAGAATGTTGTAGACACACACACACACACCCAAATGCAAACAGGTGACCAAATGGCACTTGATCACCCTCAAATTTCGATAAAAAAATGTAGAGGTTGAATCACTATACTATTATTATTATTATTATTATTATTATTATTATTATTATTATTATTATTATTATTATTATTATTAATAATAATAATTACCAACTGCTCAAAGGTGATAATCTTTGACCCACAAAAATCTATTGGGATAAAAGGTACATTTTCCTCCAAGATACAGCTGAGTGAAAATGGGAGATTTTCCAAACTGGAAATCCTCCAGTCCGTTACTTCTGAACCGGAGTCCATAACTCTGGTTACACAAGAGAGAGATAACGTTGTTTTTGCCCTGTGTTGTCAGCTGAGGGTTTTTCCCGGCCATGAAATCAAGTCTCGAGGACGAGCCTCTGAATGGATCTTATTCAGTAAAATCCATGATGTAATCCAAACAAACATCATTTGGCTGAGCAGTGACTGCTCAGAAAACCATTAACAGCCCCTGTAACAGTTGTTAAAGAACAGAAAGTGGCTCCATACCTTGAGGATGGTGCTATGGTGAAAACTCCAAAAGAGAGAAAGAAAAGTTATGAATTGTGGTATCATAATGTGTAACTAACAGCTATCAATGGTTAATAAAACAATTACAGATCAGCATGCCTTGATAAGAGCAGCGTTTTTTCCTACGTTGGGAACATTTGACTGGTTTTCCTGTTCATCAAAAATTCAACTTGGTTGTTTATTTGTTTATCTCTGTTATTCATCAGAAAGTCTCCTGCAATGGTCCAAAGGGCAACTGCAAATAACATAAACTGAAAACATGTATCAACCTTACCCAACATTTACAACTGGACACTAGAGTTTTTTTTAGTTTAAACCAGCTATGAATAAAACCTTGATGGATCATTAGAAAATGAGAAACATTTAAGTAATTATTTCACTGGACAACCAGACTTATATCTATTATTTAAGCATAAGGTAATATAATATAATATCATATAATAATGTGAAGGTGTTAGAATTAAAAGCCATTGATTCATCATAACCATTGAACACTTATAATTTCTATAAAATGAATTAAAAATGATTAATATTATTCGTGTAGTTGTCTTTTTATTTAACAAATCTGTGTGACGTATGCGGTGCAGTTACACGGAAGTGACGACAGACGTGACTGAAAACATGTTGTTTGGACGCTGTTTTCCGACACCATGCTTTTACCAAGTGGCCCGATGAAGAATCGTTCTGTTGCAAATGGCTTTTATTCTGCCCGCTGTTGCTATGGGAGGTTCACACGTTGACTTGATGTCTTCAGCTGTTGTAAACAACGCTGATCCGCAGCTAAATCCGCCAGATAGGTCATCCTGTCAACTCCACAAAGCACCGGGAAGCAGCGGACACAGGTCTTCCGATCTATATATCTTCATTTCAAAATAAAAGCGTTTCATCATGTGTGGGTTTATGGGTGTTTTTAGTTTGACGGCGATGGGCCGGATGTGAAGTTGTTTGCACCCGTACCTTGACAGTGAGCGACGCATGTCCATGTGATGTGCCTGGAGTGAGCACACAGTTCACGGTCTGTGTTTGTGTAACTGAACCAGTCTCAGTGCGACAGTCTCCAGATTATTCTTTCTTTCTGTCCTTGCAGCCAGTCTCAGGCGGGTGTGCTAATGTAGCGTTAGCATCTCCTCAACTCCTCCACTCAGCAATCCCATACATTCAGCTGGTGAGTAATGCTAAGCTTAGATCCAACGTCATTGTCTAACCCACGTGAACTGGTGGAATAACGTGCGAGGTAACAATGATGGGTTTACACCGGCTAATTGCTAACAGGACTGTCAGTGAACTAAGCCTTCTTAGCGTGGTTAGTTAGCCTGCTACAGACAGCTAGCTAGATAGTTAGCCAAGTTAATGAAAGGGATGCTTCAGTCCTCGCTGCAGAGATATTGAGGTTTGTTTAGCAGCAGATACTCATTAACGTTACACAGTGGTTAGCATTGTTGCTACCTGACTGTTGAGCTCTTTTAGTGGAAATGTGTCTGTCTGCATTGTGTTAAACTGTTGTGTTACACTGTTGTGTTATACTGTTGTGTTACACTGTTGTGTTTGACTGTGGTGCTGAGTGTGGCTGGGTGGTGTTCAACCTCTCACCCACCAGCAGGATGTGGTTTCCAGGTTGTTCCCTCCGCCCTCGTCCCTTTTAACGATCTCTTCCCTCCGACCACCCACAGGATGCTGACAGTCACCTGGGTGGGGCTGACGCGGATGACGGTGCACGGGAGCGGAGCTCAGCGATACAAACCTAACCCGCTCAGGATTACTGTAAAGCAGCCAGGGGCGGTCGGTCCGTCCGAAGCCAAGCCATGACCAAGCCCGAGTCGAGGAGAAGCGGCGCGGCTGCGATCAACGCCGCCGCGAAGTGCGCCACTGCCGCATCCGCCGCCGAGCAGGTCAATAACGGCGCGGCTGAGCCGGGCTGTCCGGGTCAGAGCGCCCCGATCAAAGCCAAGGTGATGAAGCAGAGCTCCAGGGAGAGCCTCTTCCGGAGGAACACCGAGTGCGAGGTGTACGACGACGGGACCAACACCTTCTTCTGGTGAGTGCTGGCTGACAGTGACAACAATGCAAAATGTCAGAATGAATGCTGCATCATCACAAGAGAAGGTGGTGTAGTAGCAGCACATACACGAAATCAGTTCAGATCGGGAGAAGCCGCTGCAGGAAGATGCATGTGTCCGGTGACAGCATGGTGGGGTTCAGGTTTCAAGGTGAACTGAAAGACAGGCCCATGACACCTCCATTAATCACACTAATGCTTTGATCCTGTTCCAATTCTTTAAGATCCACAGAGGAGGTCTGAGGTCAGGCCGACATACAGTTCGGTGCTCAAATGCAAAGTAATCGGAGGGAATCCCCAAAGGTTACTCCACAAGGATTCTGTGGTTTGCTATAAGTGACACTGCACAGTCAGAGCTGGTTGCTGACACGAGAAAAGTTAATATCCCAGCCTGCTCTGCAGAAAGATATCAATGACAGACTGGAAGTAAAGACAGCCGTCTATGCAGCCCGTTGATATCTGTCTTCACTGTCCATGCGGTAAACTGGACGAGTGTGTTGTGCATGCACCCACAAGCGACAGAGGTCGTTGGCATGTGCAGGATGCAGGTTTATTTATATGAGAGCATGAGGCCAGTCTGGAAAAGTGACATTCTCTCCTGCAGCTTTCGTTAAATTTGCAGCTACCGTGGCCTTTCAACCTGTTACTCCAGGAATATTTAAGCCTGATTAAAGTGTGAGTGTGTGTGTTTTGAGTGCGTGTGCGTGTCCCAGCTCCTCTTTGCGCTTAAAGCAGGGGGCATTAAAAAATCTGCTAAGCTATATCTTTGGCAGCAGAACATCTCTATCAATGGGTGTTGGTGGGTTTTTTGTTGTTGTCCAATGTGTGTTATTCATTCATCCGTTCGGGGCGACTCTTGACTACCCCGAGCTACTGACTAAAAGCAGAGGCTGTGCATTGAGTGCCCATAGCTATGCTGTACCTTTTCATTGCTTCTAAATAAATACTTTGCAGCACAAACTACATCTGACCTAGTGACCATATAGCTGAATAAACACCTCCATTAAACCAGTTCCAACAGATGAAACGATTATAGCCTTCATGGAGGTAGGATCTATCATGGGTTTGTGACATTAGACAGTATTCATTTCAGCTAGTTGTACCTGATAACCTGGCAACTGAGTGTAGACAAATCCCATGATGCAATATGAAGATGCTGTATCAAAATGTCATGGTTTTGACCATCTGCTGACTCAATGTGATGAGCAGCTCTATGTCATGCTGCTTGTGATGTAGGTTATTACTGTGAAGGAATGTGGTCTCGCAGTGGTTTGTTGGCACTCCCACTGTGGATATAATAGAGATCTAATAATGGAGAATGGCTTTGTGGACAGTGTGAGTCATATGGCACTGAAGATCTATGAATGCAGGCACAAACACATTGGAATCAAGAAGCTAAATAATAGTGAAAATGCGTAGTATATCTTAGTCTTTTCTGACAGAAGTCACCATATTTCTTTTCAAAAAGTGAATTAAACTCAAATTAAATCATAATTAACAATTTTTAGCAGCTGACTCACTTACAGTGAATAAAGTGGCTGTTAATCAAACCATACCCTAGAGAAATTTGGTTGCTTGTTGTGGATTCCTCTGAAACACAGTGGCTGGATGTGGGAGTTGTGTTAGAGTTTAACAGCTTCCCCTGGTTGTCAAGGAGAGTAACCATGTGGCATCATGCAATCTGCTTTGTAAGCAAACATTGGAACAGGGGGAAGTTTTTTTTTTTTAGAAAAGGGGTGTAGTGTATGTTGGAAATAGACCTGATACGGTTAGAAACAGACTGTCCCTTTTGGTTTTGCTTCATACTTTGCGTAATCAGTGCGATTTACTTAACAATCTAGTGCAAATATATTTTTGGCTTGTTTGAAAGACTTATGGGGCATGAAAAATAGGTTAAGGGGCCGTTTCCCACATGCCTCTGCTCCCTATTCTTCTGTCTCTTACCTTTCCCTATTCTTTGTATTAGCTGGTTATTTTCTAACTTTGTTTCCACCCAATCCTTGTTGTTTTTAATCAATTATGAATGTTCAGCATAAGTTACCATAGTGATGTACCCTGGTAAAAAGCAATCAACCATCTTAACATTCAACACCCAGAGTTAAATCTGCTGTTACCTCGCTAACTATGAATCTTGCTTCGCACTACAGGTCAAGCATAAGGGCTTTATTACACAGTGAGAACCAAACAGGGATAACATCATTGGTTTGGTTTCTTTCAGACATGCCCCCCTTTTAAAGCCTCCATATCTCTGAAACTATAACGGATACCAACTGAAATTTTTGCACACCAGTGGCTGGACATTTACATACAATTATACGCAATTTCAAGATGGTTGGTCAGGATTTTTTTGCCAAAAAAACCTGTTTCAGCCTCACGGTCAACCTCAGGACAACATCAGGATATTTCTACATACACAGACTATAATTATCAGTCGCTCATTTGAACTGGATGTACTGTCTTACTCTTAGTGGCAAGTTTCAGTCTAAGCTTAGCCTGCCTCTCAGTTGCACAAGACTGGTCTTTCCACTGTGTCTTTTCATTCCCAGCGATGTTCTGTGGTTGCTAGGCAAGAGCCAAGCCAGGTCCTCCCTTGTGTCTCCTGCCAAATAAGGCAGGTTGATAAGGTCAAGGAACAGGGAGAACATGCTAATAACACCTGGTCTGCCATCTCCATGACAAGGACTGAGCCAAGGTTAAGGGGGTGACCGCAGTGATCAAAATCCAATAGAAGCTTCTGAAACCATGCAAATATGCCTTCAATTATAAGACTGGTGTTATTTTGTCTTGTGTTTACCAAGTTCCCTGAAGACTCCATATCTGCATCCGTCCCATTGGCCTCTATCGCTATCCCAAAACTTTGTTAAACACATAAAGGAGCCACACCTCTGCTTCAGGTCACATTTTCTTTAATTTCCTATAATGATGGCAAACACGGCTCAGTGTGGCTGAAACAACTCCAGACTGCTTTGTCAATCTCTGGAAGGGTAGCTTTGTCAGGCACACATCACTGAGCAAGCTCTGGGACATGGTTTCATGTTTGTGTATTGCTTTGCTAGTTAAAAGTGCTTAAAGGACCAAACTACACTCACAGTGTTAATTAAGAAAAGTTACATGAATAGTTTTTCTGCCTCTGGGGAGCAAAACAACATTCAAATGAGCTGAAGGATACACAGCCACTGCACATCATGTTGTCTGATGCTGAGACATGCCCCCATATGTTGGCACGTTCATGGCCACCTGTTTGATATAAGTCTAATATTCTCTTTCCATTTAGTTCTATTCTGGTCTCTTCGTACGCATGAGGAAATATCTTATCCAGAGTCTGATGAAGATATCTGTGGCACTAATATTATTTACGCTCTTGGTTCATCCCAGATATATCAGATTTGGCATATGTCTGTCAAAAATCACCAAGAAATTACAGGACAGAAAGATATGTTGCATTCTTACCTCAACCAAGAAGATTATGTTTTCACCCCTGTCCATTTGATTGCTGGTGGATTAGTTTGTTTATTTAGCAGGATTACGCAAAAACAACTGAACTGATTTCTGAAATTTTGCAGAGGGGTTGAGCATGACCCCAGGAAGAACCCATTACATTTTGGGGTTAATCCAGGACTTTTAGAATTATTTTTGCCTGTCTATTAACTTCACACTTAACTTGTTCACCACACTGTTTGGTGTCTGTCAGTGTTTAGACTAAGTTGATTGGGCATTATTGACAGCCAATTCAAGATCTGCAATAGGTCAGACATTTGACCCTGACTCTGGGTGATTTAAATAAATACTGTTCTCTTTATTTCATTTGTACATCCTGAACAATAATGACTACTGGCCATCCGATCAATCTAATCTTCTATAGTATTGTATTGAAACCTTGCACTGACTCCTCCAGTGCTCCTACCACACCTCATTCTCTCTCATAAAGGATCTTGCTATTATTTCTTGTCAGTTTTCCAAAGATCATTCACGATTCATTTGCACCCTGTGTACAGATAGCATACAATTATCTAGCTACTATAGTGTGCAATGTTGACAAAGGCCATGTTTGTTCTGTGCTGTGGTGTGATGTGGAGATACTGTATGAGCTTTGGCCAATAGCACGACATGAAACCTGAAGTTCAACCTGTCAACTGAAGTGAATAATTGTTTTTAGTTCCAGAGGCCATACACAGCCTTAGGTAAGGTCAGTCTGCAATCAGACAGGTTCGACACACAGACAATAAATTGAAAGCCGTTTTTGACATCTCTTCCTAACTTTATATGAAGGAAAATGTTGAGCTTGGTTATAAAATGCTTATCTCATCGTGTATATTTGTTTTGGTTGTTGCACAACGTTTTGTTCTATTTTCAGCAGAACTAAGCCACTTTCCCAACAGTAACCTATTTCATCTCATCTCCATTTTCCTTTTTCATCACTTTTATTTTACTCTTGATGACTAGAAAAAAGTTTTTTCAGCCCCAAGCAGGATGTTTGAGTCTCTGTTAGGACACTTTGTTGAGTAATCTCCTGTTTGTTATCAGCCTATTTTTGCATTAATACTATCTGATCTGCAACAGTATTTTTTAAATGTAAAACATATTAATGTGGATGTTACAGACAGAATTACGGTGCATTAATCCTGCTAAACATTCTCCCTCTGTGGTTTCAGATATCATCTTTTTTATATTAATAACCCCCTCTCTGTTGTTCTCTCTGCAGGCGAGCCCATACTGTCACAGTACTGTTCATTCTGACTTGTGCTTTGGTCTACGTCACGCTGTTGGAAGAAACCCCCCAGGACACGGCCTACAACACCAAAAGGTCAGTAGGCTGTTCTCGTCATTTCCTCTGTGTCCCTGCAGGACCCTGCTGGCTGCCCAAAAAAGGACCACTTAATCCAGTGTGGCCTTTTGATTGTACTCAAGTTTGATTAAATAGTTGGCAGAAGTTTAGCTTGAGAGAAAATTTGTTTAGCTTGTAAGCAGCCTTTATAGTATTTGTCTCTTTTTGTCCCTTGTTCTCTCGCTGTTCATACTTGCCTATCGGGTCACATAACTAAACCAGCCAATAATCACATAATTTAGCATGAAAGTACATGGATGAGATCCAGAATTCATCATTCAAAACTGGATCATTTCCATATTCAGTAGAATTCAACGCCAGTCTTCAAGGCCACATGTCACTCAATGAAACCTTTCACAGAAAAATCAAAACCTGATGACTATGAAAACGATGAGCATGAATCTCAGGCTTTCATTTCATTCATGTGTTATTGTCTTTAACACAGAGATAATGTGCAAGCCAGTATGTAACACTGAGCTATAGAAACGTAGAGACACACCATACCTCAGTGCCTCTCAACTGTATGGGTGGTTCACTTTAATGTGAAATCATAGCATAAGGTTACTATGAGCAAATCCTCAGAATATACCAATTAACTGGTATTGTAAATGCTGGTGTGTTTGTGGGTGTGGTCTCATATCCCTTTGAGGTAAAGTGGCATTGGTTTGTTCTTAGATTTGACTTCTTACTTTAGGTCTCTATTTTTAAACATGAAGTTCTCAACTTGGGAGCGAGTTTCGGTCCCAAATGAAGGAGGTTTAAGTGTCTTCGACAGAGATCAACAGGCAGATTGGTACAGTAACGTTGGCCATTGTGTTGAAGAGGAAGCTGAGCTGGGGGCTAGTGACTGGAGGAGGGAAATTATGAGTACAAGCATCCAAAATGAGTTTTCTCTGTAAGGTGGCTGGACTCACCTTGAGAGACACAGTTAGGTCAGACATCTGTGAGACATCCGATTAGAGCTGCCACTCCTTCGTGTGGCGAGGAGCCAGTTGAGATGGTTCAGGTTCCTATAAGCTCCTTTCTGTTGCCAAGGACCAGGCTCAGATGAGTGTGTGGAGATGTAAACAAAGGAAATTCCAACTTTTTTTAATGGATCATATTAACCAACGATATGTAAAAAAGTTCCTTTAATTATTTTGAGCTGCTTTGATATTTTAAATTTAATTTGCTATTTAACTAATGGCATTGATAGGACACTGTAATCACGAGAAGGCTGCATAAAGTATGTGTGTGTTGTGGGAATGTGCTTAACAGGATTTGCTGCAGTCAGGCTTGTTGAGATAAAGACCCTAGAGCTTCTTCCTGGCAGCAACAAACAAACAAACACACACACACACACTCACTGTCCGAATCTCTGTCACATACTCATTCACACACCGTCATCTTCACTCATCCTCTCTCACATATTTTGAAACATTGTTGGTCTAATCCCACACGCTCACTCGTTCACACACATTTAACCCCACTTTGACACACTGATGTACTCTCCTAATCAAAAACTCTTACTTTCTACCCACTCACACTTGTACAGTCAATCATCCAATCACAGACTCTCCTGCTGCCACACGAAGTTCAGAGAAGTGTCCTCGTGAGCTGTTTTCAGACATGACCTGTGGGTAAAATCCAGAGAATTGTCTACGGAACTAACCCGCAGTTTGTCTTTCACACATGCACAACGCAGTAGGAAGTTCTCTGCACAGACGCGATCACAAAAGCAAAAAACCCTCCACATTTCTCAGGCGAGAGGTGGAGCGAGATTTTCTTGACAACACACAGACACCAACGTTGGCTTTTATCTCCACAAACTCTCTAGACATCTCATCTAGACATTTGGTAACTTTTAGTTTTCTTCATTTTTGTGTCTGAAGCTCTATCAACCCCCCCCGCTCGCTAGCGGTGAATCCCGTGGAGATCCCCTGCTGTGTTTTCACATCGACTTCTCCTGGATTTCTACAGACATTATACCAGGTGGCCAGGCGGAGAAAGTCCTCAGAGACTGCTGAGCGTGTATCTCAGACATTTGCATTCACACTTGCACCTCCTCCATAGAAAATAAACATAGGAACTGTGGAGGTCAGTGCATGTCTGAAAGCAGCTATGTTGTCTCCTGGTTTTCACATCTCAACACATTAATGTAACACAACCTGATAACAGAGAACTGTTTATTGTTTTAGAGACATAACACCTATTTGCTTTATTTTTGTGTATCAGTGGTAGTGCCCACATAACTAGTTATCAATACTTAGTCTGATACGGCCGTTACAAAGTGAAAGTGTCCGATCCGTGCAGAAAGTTATCAGATGACATGAGGACAGTTTTCCAACAAGGATGATGAGGATTTGTTGTGACAGTAAAACCATTTTGGATGTTTTGATGGTCCTCCAGCCACTGACAGACAGGTCAGTGTGTTGGAGAGAGACAGTGCAAAACACTGTTCACTTTACACTGAAGCAACAAAAGATAGTTCATGTTATTATAAGAATAGAGCATCACACTTGGGTAATTAAACACTGCACACAACTTCAAGTGCAGCATCAAAGTCCAACGTTTAAGATCTCAACTTACATTACATTTACATTTCTGTGTTTCTAATTGTGCTCCTTTAGGGGGATTGTAGCCAGCATTCTTGTGTTTCTCTGTTTTGGAGTGACACAGGCCAAAGATGGACCCTTCACCAGACCACATCCAGGTAAGATCGTTACATTTATCACATTCATTTAAGGGGAAATTACTTTTCTAGTCTGTCACCCTAGTCTGCTCAACCCTAACCCCAGTGTTTTATGATCTTTATGCCACTTATCTCAGCAAAAGCACTTTTCCCCATATATCTGGGGAACCTTGTTTCATTTCATACCCATCGCTCTCCTATCTTGTATATTGTTTCTCTGTATATTATCAGCTGGTTAATAAAGGCTAAAATGCCAAACAAACACTAAAGAAAAGTCAAGAGTTTGTCAATAAATTACACATGAATAAATGAATCATGTTACAGAGATGTTTCCTTCATCTTTGAATCACATGCACTTGTTTGCCCTGTGTAAGTGAGGAGGCTGAAATGCATCTGTTAACAGCTTTGCTAACTTGTGAGCTGTAACCACTGCGTCGCTCAACAGTCTCATGTTAGTGTCTGATATGATATTTAGGTCCTGTGAGGGCTGGGAATCAAGGTTAATGTAGTAAACAAAGTAAAGGAGATGTCTGTGTCGATGAAAAATTCAGTTGAAAGCAGGTGAGGTATTTTACATGGTTTGCATTACATGACAACCGATAAGTCCCAGTTATTGTAACTGAATAGTGTAATAGCACATTCTGATGTAGGTGATTATTTCCAATTAAGGTGCAGGTAAGAACAGCAACAGTGATGCTTAATTAAAGAGCTCTGAGCTTCTGTTTTTTGTGTTGCCAATTAAAAACGAAAAATAGATATGATTTGTAAGAGCCATGTCAATGTAATACAAAACACCTTTGATATTTGTGTGAATCTGGAAGGTAGAAGAAGGAAAGAGGACGTATTAAAAATAAATATATATATTTTTTGTACAACAAAGTGCTAAAGAGAGTGGACATTAAAATCAGAAACCTATTAAACCCTATGAAATGTAACAACAAAGAAGCTGATGGATTTGAGGGCAGAGTCGAGAGAGAAAGGGGAGTATACTGTACTAACACACACACAACTTTTACACAGAAATCACAGAAATTGGAGGCCTGTTTAATCACTTGAACTTAAACTCGAGGTTTATTATCATACCTGTAATCCCTGCTTGATTTAAAAACTCCGAAATGTAACTGTATGGTGCCTTAATGCAGCGGAAGCGCTGTGGCATGAGTCTGCATGAAGATTGAAGGATGCAGGTGTTTGAGTTTATTTGTAGTTGTTCTTGTGAACTTATTTGTTGTTTGTTGGTTTTGACATCACCGTCGGTATATATTTATTTGTACAATTGTTTTCAAGACTTCATCAATCCACATAGGTGGTGTTTATCAGCCTAACTATAACATTGTCCCTTTTTTTTTCTCCAATCTGCGACACACAATGAATGGATGCTTATATTGAAAAACAATTAATTTCTTAAAGTAGTTTGTTATTTAAGTTTAACCAGCTTATGTAGACACATCTCTTCTCTCACACAACACACTACTTACTCCAGAGGGGAAAGCAGGGAGGAAGGAAGATAACAGGGTGTGAAGGACAGTCACGCACTGAGTCACGCGCTTAATATTGTCGGTCGTTGTTGACGTGAAGTGGGACACAATAATTTGTGCCGCCGTTGTTGCTTAACTTGTAGCTTCTCGAACCCTCCTTTTGTGGAGTGAAAGACAAGGGGTTTCAGTATTTTGTGTTTAATAGTGTAGTGAGTGAGTGAGTGTGTCATACACCCTAACCTGTTGAAGCAGCAGAGTAGGTTCAGTTGTTGTCGTTCAGTTGTGCTGAAGTTCCACAGGTTTGTATCTTGGGAAAACGACCAGGTGGGAGTTTCAGATTTTATAATCTGCAACTCCCCATGGACGAGCGGCTGGGACTGTCACCGGAAGCTCAGCTTATAAATTTGTCTAAAAAAGATATTACTTTAACACTAACACTTGAATTTAAAAAGGTACATTCTTTTGTAGGATATTAGTTCATGATTCTACTAAATATTAAAACCATGACATCTCAGAAGGATGCTTTGGCCTCATTTCAGACGGGTCCATATTCACTTCACAGAGAGACTAAAACCGATGTCATATTCAGTCCCAGATGTACTTCGGTTTTCTTTTTATTTCTTGTTTGAAGTGACACAGCAAATGTCCAGTATAAGTTGTTTCTAAAGTTTCTCACACCCTCTCACTCTCAATGCAGCTTACTGGCGGTTCTGGCTTTGTGTCACTGTTGTCTACGAGCTCTTCCTCATCTTCATCCTATTCCAGGTGGGTCCACTGATGGTGGTGATGCCATGACTGACTGAAACACTCACATTTAAACATTCAGAGGGGCATGCATACATGAACAAACATTTAATTGGGACTGAGTGTAATTTGTTTTGACCTTTTTTTTAATTTGTGTATTTGTATACTGGTGTCTGTATTTGTTACTCAGTTTTTTCTCACGTTTTTTTTTTTACCTGCCAAGGGACAACAGTTGTAAACTAGAATGGCACTCAATAGAATGCATACCTCAACCAAGGCCCAAAAGTCTCCTTATGAAACTACATTTAAACTCACTAGATATTTGGATCTGTATCAAATTGCACACACTCATAAATATCAGTCCCTAAACATGTCAAGACCCATGAATTATTGTCTGAGAAATCAAGGAAAATATTCAAAAACATTTGCTATCTCACTATGTTAAAGAAAGTGAAGGGAAATTCCTGGATCCGCCCCGTGATCCAGCGCCACATCAAAATGTTATGGCTTTTTCCCTGAACCATTCCACAGCCTTTCACCAGTTTCCATGGTAATCCATCCCATAGTTTTTGTGTAATCTTGCTTACAGTTAAACAAACCAACCAACAGAGGTGGAGAAGGGGGGTGAATACATAACCTCCTTTGCAGAGGTAATTAGCATTCTTTCTACCTCTGGCAACCTTAAATCATCACAGCAAACCCGTATAGCAATCACATGCACACTGAGACTATGTCAGTGATAGGGCATGCACGTCTCTCTCAGGTGTTAAACTTGAACATTTTGGTGATGCACTCTGCTCCCAGAACAAGGCACCAGAGCTCTTACAGACCTGACTTTTTTTTTACATTGACCATTAGTTTTTTAATGTCCAGGAACCAAAGCAACACAGCAACACTCTGAGAAACGATCTGGCGAAGGCCATAAATCTTAAAACCATAACAAACAAAATATTGGCTTTTTGTTTTTAATGTTCCACTCCGTTCACTGGTGCTTTTTCTTGTGGGATCTGCTTCCTCATCTAGAACTTCACACCCAAGCTTTAATTTAAATGACTATCACTGAGTGAGACCCTATAATACAGCAACCGTTTACAGCTAGAAAACAAAATCTCATCAGGCCTGGACACTAGCAAAAAAATTTGAAGACAGTTTTCTTCAGTGAGTAATCCTTACATCGGTCTTGTGATCTCAGTTTGCCTCTGTGTCTCTTTTCAGGAACAGTAAGTGCTGACACTTTCCATACTTCCCCTCTGTCTTCTGTTTTCCAGACGGTGCACGATGGAAGACAGTTCATGAAGTACATTGACCCCAAACTGGGGGTCCCCCTGCCAGAGCGCGACTATGGAGGGAACTGCCTCATGTATGACCCAGGAAACACCACTGACCCCTTCCACAACATCTGGGTGAGACTATTTATTTGATGCATTTCATTTTACTCTATATCACATGTTATGGAGGTTTGTATGACTAAGTCTCTTTGGGAAAACATCTACACATTTCTGTTGGAAGCAGACTTTATTTTGTAGCAGAACCACTCAGTATGAGGCTGCTCTCCAAGAAGTGATATTTCTGTCCTGGTGCTGTTATTTATATTATGGTCTACTTTTATCCTCAGTTATTACGATGAGGAAATGACCCAGATCTCAAATAAAGGAGTCTGTACACATTCCTCTGACGTGCTGTGAAACTGACAAAATCCTCTCTTTCCCTCTTTCACTTTCACTCATCAATTCACACTCCCTCAGATCACCTTCGCTGTCTCTTTGTCTTTTTCTTTCCATCTCCCTTCTCTCTTGTGCATACACACACAAACACACAGTTAGTGTGGCTGGATGCTGACTAGCACCAGAGGGTTGTGCCTATACTGCAGTTTGTAGCCCATCAGTTACAAACAGGCCTCCTTCCCCCCTGGGGAGATGGTCTGATGCTGCTGCTGCTGCTGCTGCCGCTGCTGCTGCTGCTGCTGCCGCCATGCGTGAGCAGGCCCTGTCTCGTCTGTCAGCACGATTTCAGCCTCTCAGAGTGGGTCAAACCACCACAGCACCAATATATTACAGCCAAGCTATGTGAAAAGCCTTTTTTTTTTTTTATGTCTAATTATGGAGAGATGTCTAGAAATAAATAATAACCAAAATGAAATAGATTTGGGCTTCTGGTTAAAAGAACATAATAAACTGAAATGTACCAGATTACGAGGAATGAAAAAAATTATACAAATGTAGTTGAAGAAAAATAAATCATAGTACGGGACCAGTGTGTGACCTGATAAACACAGCTAATGACTATTTTAATTATTTGGATTGATTTTTACTGTTAAATGTTCATTCCATTTAATGTCAGAAAATAGTGACAGATGTATTATCGCTTGATTTACTCAACTAATTGTTTGTGGGTAATTTACACTAACTGTATTTACCTTGTAATATACAGACATAAATATAAACATTTTGTTTTGTCATAAGCAGACATTTCAAATACAAATGTTAAAAATTACATTTTTGACTTAATCCATTTGTGAGTAGAACCGGGAATTATCTGTGCATGTGATGGAGGAATGCACTGTGCAGGGTTGAAATTCAACTTGCAGCGTGTGCTGCATTCCATACATTGCTCAGCGTTTAATTTGCGGTAAAACATTTTTTTTTTTCAAAATTCCCGATCTTATCTTCCCATGGAAAGTTTCCGGAAAGTTTCCGGAAATTTTCCGCCCCTTTGCAACCCTATATACATTACAAGAATCTATACAGTGAGAGCAGAATATATGCAGTGTAAGGGATTGCACAAAAGCCATTGAATTGCACACAGATAGCAATGAGTTTAAACCTGAGTTTCGTGTGTGTGTGTGTGTGTGTGTGTGTGTGTGTGTGTGTGTGTGTGTGTGTGTGTGTGTGTGTGTGTGTGTGTGTGTGTGTGTGTGTGTGTGTGTGTGTGTGTGTGTGTGTGTGTGTGTGTGTGTGTGTGTTCGTTCTACTGGGAGCAGAACTGGTTGAACAGACTTACAGCTGCAGAAAGGGACAACCTGTGATACCTCTCCTTCAGACACGTTGGGTGGATCAGTCAAGATGTCTTGATGATATAATAGGTGTAAAAAAAAAAAGAGTTTGTTTATTTATTGTTCAGACTGATTTTGACATGATGAGAACATGTTAAAGAAACATGTTGGTTTGTTTCTACAGGACAAGATGGATGGCTTTGTTCCAGCTCACTTCCTGGGATGGTATATAAAGGTGAGCGTGCAGATTGCATCACACGCTGAACACGACTGAGCAATAATATGCACTGACTGACTGGCTCCAACTTTCAAAACTCGCTCTCCATTTGCGTCATCATGAGAGGAGTTGAGCAAGGGACATAAAACTCATATGTACCTTGTCTGTTTGCAGCAATCAGTCCTTGACATGCAGAAAATGAAAACAACTTCTTAGTCATCAGTTACAGAAAACCCATTTAATGTGGGTGATGTAAGAGTATATACCATGTGATGATAGACAAAACGTCTTTCTGTCAGATTATGTTCATTTCATTGAGCTGCAAAAGACTCTTTATGGCAATATTATGGGTAATTTGTATGCCGCTGTGCCTTCCTCTACTTGGCACAGAAAAAGGAAAGGGTAAACAACAGGAAGCCAAACTCAAACAAACACGGAGGAGAGTAAACATGACAGAATGGGATAGCTTCAAACAGAATAAGTACTCTGACCAGCCAAGACAATACGAGGAGCTTTAGGCATCAGACCGTGATTACACGATTGACCAACATTTTCCTTCTGTTAAACTCATAAAAATGGATTTGGACAGGTCTTAAATCAATTGCGAGTTTATAACAATAAATGCCTGCAATTTATTTACACATAAAAATTAGGCTGGATAATTGAAAGAGTCTCAGTTTCAGTTTATAATGAAATGACTCTCTGATGATTGACATGTTTAAAAAATCTGTCCTGTAAAACGTGATCTGTATTTTCTGTAATAGACTGACAACAAGTCTCTATTGTGCTGTTTTGTGAAACACATAGAAACCACCAGTCTGTTCTGTTCTATCTGTCAGCATTGTAGAATTTTAGATTGCTTTCTAAATAACTTCCTGACCTCCTCCTACTCCACGCCATTCTCCTCCTCCTACTCACCCAACCCTGTGCTCTGTTTTCTTCTTCAGACTCTGGTGATCCGGGATTGGTGGATGTGTATGATAATCAGTGTGATGTTCGAGTTCCTGGAATACAGCCTGGAGCACCAGTTACCTAACTTCTCTGAGTGCTGGTGGGATCACGTACGTACATGTATTACTGATCTTCTTCTTTTCTCACATGCTGCTGTGCTGCACAGTTTTACATTACTGTCGATATCATGTCTCAAGAGAAATCTAATCCTAAATCAATAAAAGTAAATGAAAGTCAGTAGATATAAAATGTGAAGCGCAAGCCTGTTCGCCCACTCAAGATGAATGAAAGCACAGAATCACCTGACACTTAAACCTGTGTATACATTTCATAGAAACACTGACATATTCGCTGAGACAGCGGATGGTTCACAACATCCAGACACCAGCTCTTCAAGCCTTAGCAGCAGTGGCTGCTGGCTTAATTCTGGCAGTATACTCTGAGTCACATTTGGAATGTTCTCAGACCTGTGCTAAGAGTTGCTGAGAGTTGTCTGGTCTGGCGTTCCACGCATACATAACTGATCCCACATTCCACTCTATTCCAGTAGGTGGTTACTTTGTATGTGGAGCATGCGCAGTAGACGCGTATAGTCAGCGTGGTCACAGTTTTTTGGGCTGCACGCGGACATCCACATAGGGGTCTGTGCGTACCCTAGTGGATATGGGTGGATGACAATGTCTATGTCACAAGGACCATAGTGGACCCCAGTGGACTGGTGGAGGCAGAAACTATAAATTTGTCTTTAGAGGAAGATTCCTGTGAGCCGCCATGAGAACTCCCATTAATTGAAGACATGTAGACAAAATATAACTGTAAAAGTAAACACAAAAAGAAACATAATTGCATGCTCCTTGTTGACTCATAAAAGCTGTCGGAGGACTGGGGTGCAGTGAATGAGGCTGAAATTTGCATAAATAACTGGTGCAGCGAACCTGCTGTTAGTGTGCGTAAGCTTGTGCAACTCTTTACAAGGACAGACTGCTGCAGCATTCCACTTTAAGAATTGATTTGTTTAAAATGACCTGATGTATTAAAGCAGTTTCATTTTTTGCCATTGAGATTTATGACAGTAATTAGATTCTCATTTGTTTTTATGATAGTACCTTTGATTATACCAATGGGAAACTCTGCAGCGTAGTTTAAGCATCACAAATGAGAGCAAGTGTTCACAACAAAATAAGTGAGTGTAAACAGGCCATTATATGAAGATCAGGTGTTGATGGTACAAACATATTAAGAGTCAGTAAGAAGTACGAGCAGTTACTTAAGTTGTTATACAAACAATTGATTATTTACATTAAATATGATCGTAAAAGATTATGGTGGCTCAGAAAACGTACACGCACCATATGATGTTTTCATTTCATTCTCTCTCACAAAACTCACCAGGTTTAAGGTTTGAGGAGGAGCAGGATGTCATTAAGTCTTACAGGATGGATACAGTGTCAGTTTTACTTTCCCATAGGAAGCAACTAAACTAAAATGAGAGGGATGAGATTTAAGGCGAGCTCAAGCTGTGTACGCCCACACAGTCCTAAGAAAAGGTCTAATCTAACACACTAGTGTAGGTTGATCCCAGTTGTATAAGGCCCTGTTTAAACCTTTGATAACACTGGTACTTTGTCTCTCTGCAGTGGATCATGGATGTTTTGGTGTGTAACAGCCTGGGAATCTACTGCGGCATGAAGACCCTGGCCTGGCTGTCAATGAAGCCCTACCAGTGGCAGGGCCTGTGGAACATTCCCACATACAAGTACGACTTTCCAAGTTTCTGCTGAGAACAACTGCCTGTATTAACCCGAATTTGATTTCAGAACACTGCTCTTATTGAATTGAAACCTGACAAATTAGACTATTTTTATGTCACTGCAACATTCAGTGCCCAAGTCCAGGGTGAATTGATTAAAATTGAGTGTTGTAATGTCAAGGTCACCCAAAAAAACCTTTGTTGCCTTGAGAGAATCTTTCAAATTTGGCACAAATGTTCACTTAGGCTCACAGATAATAATTCGATTTTAGTGGTCAAAGATCACGGTCACCCGGAGTCTGGAACTAACTGTATGTAGACTGAAACTGCTCTAGTTGGCAGAGGTATATAACTGCATGGGGATATTTCTAGTTTATATTTCTACTTTTCTGTTGTATGACCCATTTATAGGTAAAATGTTCAGTTTTGTTTCAGTAGTTTTAAACAGAACTTCATCTTTGATCTTTATAAATGTTTAATTCTAACCGTGTCTTTGCTGTGTGCTTCTCAGGGGGAAGATAAAGCGCATAGCATTCCAGTTCACACCTTACAGTTGGGTGAAGTTTGAGTGGAAGCCCGCCTCCAACCTTCGACGCTGGCTCGCTGTGTTAGGAATTATATTCATGGTAAGAAATATCCTGTATTTTATTGACAAAATGGTTATAATGTCAATAAAGAATGAGATGACTTTACTTAAATGGAAAATATGGAGAATTAAATATATTTACTCATACACCGTATTGACACTGCTGAAGCTTTTTCATCTTAAAATTCAGCCCAATGTTTTCTGCCATGAACCACTGCTGACTAACTTTTCTGCATGATGGATTCATGCCAGATTTAGGTATATGTAGTTTCAAACTATTACTTGCATATCAGGAAATTATTCTGTGATAATCATAATGCGTTTTTTTTTCTCTATTTCTGATTGAATTTTGCTTACATTTTTGATTATGTAATAGCCTTATACAAGACTTTTTAGACTTACTCCGTTTTTTTCCTGCAGCCATTCTGCTGAATAGATTTTTTTTTTATTAAGTATAAATATCAGTAATAGCTCAACTGTATATGAAAACATGATCTGCAACCACCCACAACTGTAAATATGATTTTTTTTTTAAATGGTTGCAGGATGTAGAAGATCTACAATAAACAATGTCCTCTTCTGTTTTATTCTATTAAATTATAATTTCATTGCACCGAAGTTGAGATGTGTTTCTTTTTCTCTTCTCACCTCTTCTCAGTTCCTCCTGGCAGAGCTGAACACCTTTTACCTGAAGTGTGTGTTGTGGATGCCCCCTGAACACTACCTGGTGCTGCTCCGCCTGGTCTTTTTTGTCAACGTGGGCGGTGTCGCCATGAGGGAGATCTATGACTTCATGGACGACCCGTGAGTTTTCATTCATGCATGCAGCTGACTGCTGGACAGTGCAGGGGTTAGTCGGGCCGTATATGTTGATCACGTGTGCAAATTACTGGAACAGTGATTCATAACATGGATCAAGTATTGCATTTGGAACTTGCATTCACACAGCAGGTAGCTCTAATGTTAAGGTAATAAAAACCAGGTTTGAGTGAAGAGTTTGACTCGTTAGTAGCTTTTTCAGGCAGAAAAGATGAGCAGCACAGTGTATTTGTGTGTTCTTCTAACAGCACCGACGCAGCTTTTCAGTCATTCTATGTGGACATTCAGTCTGTGCTGCAGTTCATTGTAGGTCATTCATATTTTCCAGTTCAGTGCAAACAAAGAAATCTTGCATCACTATGTGCCCCATGTTGGGTTGATGTTGGCAAGACTTCAGGTCAGCTTAAGGAGTGAGCATATTTATTTACCTGGCTGATGATGTAAGCTTCTTATCACATCCGCATGTGGAAAACAAGCAGTTCGGGTATCATTGAGGAAACATTTCCACTGTCACACACACTGAAGCTCCATCCATGGCATTACTTGAAGTAGAATCCAACCAAAACAGTTCAGTGGAAGTCGGTGTAGTGTAAAGTCTGGGTTTCAGATGGCAGTGGAGGGAAACCGGTGTGAAAATGTAGAAGTTAGTTTACCATGTTGCTTCCCATCCGTATTCTACTGAGCTTACAGTCTAGCTATGTAATTCTCTATGTTTGTACATCATTGTGTAGCTGTAAGAGTAACACTGACCTTGAGTGATACAATGATTTGAACTTGTGGTTTAGGGCACATAATAAGCTTCCCCTTAAACAGTAACAACATCCTCCCTGTTATTTGACTGTTCTGTAACCACACCTTATGTTATTTTCCCATCAGGAAGTTCCACAAGAAGCTGGGCCAGCAGGCGTGGCTGGTGGCAGCAATCACAGTGACAGAGTTCCTCATAGTGGTCAAGTACGACCCCAACACCATCATGCTGCCCATCCCCTTCTTCGTCATGCAGTGCTGGTTGTTAGGAATCTTCCTCATCTTCATCTGGACTCTGTGGCGGTTTTTCTTCCGGTAAGAAGTAGGCTGGGTTATAACTTGAAATTAAGACAAGAAATTGGTTATAAAAAGCTAAGACATTACTCACATCTCTCCATTTTCCCTCTCTCCTCCTCTGACCCTCCTAGTCCCTACCACTCATGCTAATTAGTAATATTAGTATTCATTTAAGGTGGGCACAGGAGATAGGTGTTTGTCCCTGGCCACTCCCTCCTGTCAGTGTTTTTTCCTATTCTGATCCATAAGCATCTTTGAGCTCCTCTGGACTCATCTGTTTTTAGACATGAGTTTGCTTTTCACATATGACGAACGCAGCAGGAGATTATCTGGGTCAGACACGTTCACAACAACAGGAACATTTCTGAAACCTTTAGGCAAGGGCTGGCACCTGGGTAGAGCATGCAGGACACAGTATGTTTACAGCACATAGACACTGGCGTCAGCCCTCATTACCAAAAGCTCTCAAATCTGTGTCTTTCACATATTTTCGCCGGCATCTTCTACATGTATGGCTCCACTTTCTTCATTCCGAGGTATATTGGGTAACTCAGACATTTTTTTGAAATTTTAAAATGGGGCTGGAGGTTAAAGTCCCCTGGAAAATGTTCGCAGCAACTTTCTTGGACATTTGTGTTCTCACAAACGGCCCCTCCAGAAAATTTCAGGGAATATCCAGACTCCAGTGCATTGCTGTAAGCAGCTTTACTGATGTTGCTCGACCCAGATCCTGCATGGCACTTTGCATCTCTTTGCTGTGGTGAATCATATCATCTTCACGTTTTCAGATTTCCCTTCACATCATTTTTTGTCTCAGTGGCCAGTGAAGCGTTCAGAGGACAGACCACATTTGCTGCCGATGTAAAAGTGATACACAGGAGACGTTCTCATTAAATGAAACATAGAAGAGCAGATAGTTTTTACACACACACACACACACACACACACACACACACACTGTTCTAGTCAGCGTGTTGGGGTGGCAACTTTACAGTATCACTGTTTAAAGATCACTGTTTTCCTCTGTGAAAAAAGCCATAAAAGTGAGAGGAGCAGAAAGTAACTGGTGGGAAGATTTCCTGCAGGTGATTTTTCTATTAACAGGTTGTCTATTTTCCTTTAATCCTCTCACAGTGACATCACACTTCGTTACAAAGAGACCCGACGACGCAAACAGGAAGTGCCTGCTGACTGGGACCGCCCTCTAAGCAACAGCGGCACCATCGCCCCCTCTGGGCGCAGCAAACTGAATGGCAGCTCCGAGACTGTGAGGCAGAGGAAATCCTGAAAGAGGAAGGGGGTTGGGTTCTCACTCAGCAGCTACTGAAGGAGAAAGGACAAGGTTTGATGGGAAAATAAATAAAATGAGTGAAGGAGAATGGTGACACAGAGACGCATGCAGAGACACACAGATGGACACGTATTTGCTGTGTAGACTGTTTCTGTGCCTACGTGAAACCAGGAGTCGTTCAGACAGAGGTGAGGGCGGAAGGGGCTGTTTTCATTTGGTGCATCGTCTAGTAATTGTCATACTACACGGATTTACCTCATTCTATTTTTAAAGTACATGTGCGCAATCATGCACGTGACATTATTTATACATGTGAATGATGAAGAGGGGGAAAAAATGCTAATGTAGAGTATTGGAAGGAGGGATAGAGGTGACCAGTGACTCGACCAATAACTGAAAACAGATTCCATTTCTCAGCTGCACTTTGTCTTAGAAAACAAGCGTCAAGTTCATGTCGCTGTAAATATGCTTTTGTTCTGTGTCATTCAGTGCTGATGAGAGTAATGTCTTTTGATGTGATGACTGATCTGGATTCCATTTATCGTCCATTGCTATGCAGTCTTCAGTATCTTCAGGAGTTTGGCCACACTATTGCCGAGCAGCAGTTAAAACCAAGCTTGGTCAATAACAAAACATTTCTGTAACCTTCAGTTAAAATGACTTTAAGGTCTATTGATTCCCATAAGTTTTTTACAGATTGTACTTCCCTGTTCTTAAGTTTGATCCCAGTTTTTTTTTTTTATTATATAAATATGTTAACATGTTTAAATGTTTTCATTTACTGTTCAGGTGTGTGATTCCTAGAAGCGCTGACCCTGGAGGTTATTAAAACTGCTGCGGGATCCTCCCTCAGTCACAGAGAGGAGAGGAAAATCCTCTAAAGTTGTTCTCTCCTCTCACGCTTTGTTCTTGAAAAGAACGAGTTTGTAAAAATAAAAAAAAACAAACAAAAAAAGTCAAGACGTACCATATTCTAGGTATTTAACTTCCGATACTACACATGATATGAGATATAGTTTGGGTATTTTTTTGTAGATGTTTTGATGTCACTGTTATTTCTTTAGGGTGAATCGATTCTGAACACTAGATTGTACTCTAGCTCTTTTTTCTTTGGTAAATGTGGTGCAGAGAAATCGGCAGCATTCTCATAAACAGATCCAGGACAATCCTGCTGACAGGAAGCTGTACTCACTGTCCTCTCTGATGTAATGAATCTACACTGTCAAGGTTGAGGCTTTGCTGAAACGTTGGCTCATTCGGTCACATCAGAATGTGAATTTAATATCTGTTTCTTTTTAATGCCAAATCTCTTTTTCCAGTTGAATTAATTCAATTTTCGAAAGAAATGAAGGTTTAATGTCGAGTTAATTTGTGTAAAGGTTGGGGGAGAGAACCGATCTTGTGTGTGTGTTGGGTGGAGTTGCCATATTGCACATGCAATCAGCCAAAGCTTAGATCTCATTATTTTTAAAGCCATAAAAGTAACAGATTCACTTGAGCTGCTCCAACTGCCGTTAAACCTCACGCAGATTCCTTTTGATTTTAAGCAAAGCCGAATTTCAAAGCCATTGGAGTGAGTTGCCTCAGTAAACAGTTTTATGTTCCAAACTTAACTTGACACCTGGAAACCAAACTGACAGTAAGTCAGTAAGTTGGAGATCTCACCTCATTTCTGTCACACTGGGTATCTCGTGTCAGATGCTTCTGATTTCCTTCAGTTTTAAACCTTTAGTCCATGAATCGTTCATCAACAGAAGATACATCCACAGCTATTTTGATAATCAGTTGTCATTTTTAAATTAAATATGTCAAATATTCTCTGGCAGCAGCTTATGTGGTAGTGAACTGAAGACCCTCAGGTCTCAGCTACTGGACGAAACAAGGAAATTGAAGACATGGCTTTTTTTACTATTTTCTGACATTTTACAGGCCAATCAATTAGTCAAGCAAATGAGCAACAGATTAATCAATAATCAAAATAGTCATTAGTTTAAGTTAAAAAAAAAAAACCTGCCTGACCCAAACCTGGAAAACCAAGTGTGAGTAGCATCATCATCACTACCATCTGACACCAGACACTTGGCCAAAGAGACGAAGTTCCTGCCATCATTTAAAAGAAATGATCCAGAAAAGTCATTATCATATAACACGATAAGCAAACTGAAAATAACACCTTTCGCATTCTGATCTTGCTGAATCTCCACTGTCAACAAAAAAAGCTTTAGTCTCTTAAGGTCATAGAATCAGTGGTTAACTTGTGTGTGTGTGCGCGTGTGCACGTACATCCGTGACGATAGCTCCTAATGATCTTGTTGTGAACTAGACTGCTGCTGTATAAAGATAAAGTCCTTTCCTTCTGAATGTAAACCAGCAGAATCTGTTGTTCAAAAGAGAGGGATGTTCATCATTTTGAAGTCCTGACGTTTGTCACATATACAAAACTCTTCATTCTCATCCAGACTTTTGAAATACTTCAGCCTCTTTTTTTGAACTCAGCGATGCTGTGCAAATTAAAAACCCTTAAAACCTCTAGCTGATGTAAAACTGTGCTCGTTATTCTGTGCTGTCCTGGTTCAGTGGCTTGAGAACTTTGTAGGAGTTCACAGAGTTTGCTTTTTTCCTTCTTAAATCAAATTGATTTAGATGTGGGTCTGGGGGATTCACTGTGTTACTGTGTTCATGTCTTAGATTGGCTAAAGTGCATATATTTGCACATCAGCTCTGACAACACTAAATAGTGAATTCAGAGACTGAAACGGGAACTGGCCAAAAATAGTAATAATAAATAAACAGGACCTTTTCCTTTGTGTTTAATGATAGTGTAGTTTCACTTACGGACACATGGGGGCGGTATATGATTTGATTTACTGCTGGCGCTGCCCTTTGTTCTCGTCTCCATGACAATGATCATTGGCAACTTGCAGTTAAAAGCCATTTTCAATGATGGTTTGTGTAAATGTGAAACATGTTAAAGATCAGAGAAATTAAATATGCTGCTGCACCACATAATTTTATAACGTTTTCAATAAAATCAAATGAAAACCTGAATCAAGCTCAGTCTGTGTCTTTTTAACAAAACATCACAAGTTTGGAAGAATTATCAAACAGCTTCTATTGTGGTAACGTGATTGTACTATGATACTGATACTCCACTGTTGCTCTTCCACTAACAGAACCCCTTAAAAAGTCTAAAATGTGAATCTAAGGCTTTAAAAACTTAAATGTCAAAATATTATGTAATGTCTTTAATAGGTTTAGGTAGGTCTCATTTATGTTCACATTTGTTTAACATTGCTTCTGCTGCACTTTATAATTAGTTTTGGTAACATGCAGTTTATTTTGTTGCAGTTCTTTCTCAACAGTACAGACGTCACTGTAATAAAACTACAAACATGGAAAACAACTCTCATACAATCAGCTTCACTGTAGGAAAGACCGATACCTACTGTCTCTGCTGTAACTTGTGAGGTAACGTGTTTAGAGAGTTAATCTCTACTCTGCTACCTCAGTTTATCTTAAGATATGGGGAAGTGTAAGCATATCTGGGATTGATATTCCTTCATATCTGTCATACTGGACATAAATCTTATATTAGAATCATTTATATAAAAAAGTCTTCAATTGAAATTGATGAAACCTGCAGAATACCTGGTTGTCATACATGAAGATGTCTTGTGTGTCAATTTCCTGTCACACATCGAGGAGAGGAGTTGGTGATGAAACTATTCAACCTTTCACTACATATTGAAGTTGAGTAGCTGGGTCTTAAGTACTTAGTTGTGTTTTGCATTAACGCCACAACTGCAAAAGTTAAATACAGAAGCCTCAGCACAAAAAAAAAGCGAAGTGAGCAACAATGGGTGTTGACCATGAACTGAGCTTTTGCAGTTGTGTTTTCCATTACGGCGCTTGTGTGACACGTCTCGTCCACCATACACATACACGAAAAATATAACATTTTGTCCTGACCAAATTGCGTTACTTTATTTTGTAGCTGCTTGCTTCTATAACAATGAAGTGCGTTCGCCGACGACCTGTCTGCATGTTGGCAGCTTTATTTCAACTCTTCTCCCAATGAGGTTCCCTTCAGTAGTGTGTGAGCAGGCGAAAGAGAGACGATGTTGAGTTTCTTTGTTCTTCAAAGGAATGACGAGGGGTTTAAAAGGAGCACTTCATTCCAGGAAATCAGCAAACATTTTAGAGCTCAGCCAAACTTGGTACATTTACAGTCTCAATACAACAATCAAAAATTACATATTTTCAGGAGACTTTTAAGGAAGAAGTTTTTAAAGAAATAGTAGCCCCATAAAGTGTCTCCCTAGTGCAGAGCATTTCAATTTTGTGAATGGAAGATAGTTTTTCTCCATGTATGTGACACATGAATTAACCTGCTTCACTTAGTTTAAGGCAGAATATATTATAGAAGCCTATTAAAATAATATATTGAGCAGTGTCCCACTCGTCTCTAATTGCATAGTTTCATCCATTCTTCAACTTATTGTCCTTCAGCTAATCCATCGACATACACGTACAAGTGATGAGAACCATCTTGCACAGCCCAGTGCACTGCAGTGAACTCCTGAAAGAAAACACTCTGGGGTTAACGTAGACATAACTACTGTCATTCTCACACATTTCCTGTAGTACTGGATTAATCAGTACAGGAAATGAACTCTCTGGACTCCCTGAAGCAGCTACAGTGGATATCAAGCATTAGAAAAGCAGTGCATAGAACAAACAGGAGTGTAAGAAGAATCATTTAGCTACCAAAAAATAAAATATAAAACTTCAAGCTCTAGAAACAGATCGCTTGGACTATAATTTATGCCTGAGATCGTCGTCTGAACATGTACCACAGCCTCTTTGGTTTAAGAGCGCGATGTCCTTTGGTAGTTCTGTGGTAAAAGGCACCGTCCGAATGTATCTAACAGTAAATACAAAGCAAAAATGTGCAAATTTGTAAATGGGCTCAGTCTCAAAATGAACTGGGATCTCTGAGTCAAAGCTAAAAATACACATCTATATAATAATCGTCAAAGAGTAGAAAACTGATACTAAAGAGACAAAAAGAGGAATCAATCAGTAACCAAGTGATTAGTTTAGCAGTAACAAAAAACAATACTGGTTAGGGATATGGTCTTATTTACGTGTTTTAGAAAAATGTTCCGTGTGAAGTCTACAAATAAAACTTCCCTGTTTGTGTTTCTAAGATCTGACCAGTTTGAAGCCTTGACCTGTGTCCAGTATCGCTGGTGGGAACCAGTTGAGTTTGACTCTCTTGAGGCATCGCAGGCAGACGCTGCAGATCCACAACACATTCATGCTGCCGCACCACAACACCAACTGCACCACGGGGTACGTCATCCGGGGATAGTACATGCTCCAGTGGTTGGTGACGTCGCTTCCGGTTGGCAGGTGCAGCGTGTAGTCACTCCAGTGTTTGGAGATTCCATATGTGGCAGAGACCCCCCGGGCCCTCTCAGACCACTGGATGTTGCTGCTCGAGTTGCAGTTATACTCCACCCACTGAGAGGTAAAGTCTCCGAGCTGCGGTGTGTCCCGCAGCTCCACAGCCATCCCCCTGGCGAGCGTCGCTCCCTGCACGGCCATGTGCGGGCCCTCCACCTTCTTGACCTCATTCACCCACGGCGACGAGTTGTCGCAGTCCAGCACCAGAATGAGGCGCGAGCAGAAGCTGCCGTTCTTCTCCCGCCACCAGTCCAAGATGTGCCCCAAGCGAAGAGTGTCTCCTCCTGATGAACAGAGAATAACATTGAAAAAAGGAGAATAAGATACTTGGCAGGGATCGCTAAGGAGATTTGAACAAAATGCACTAGATAAACAACATTAAACATAATAAATACATAATTAAAAACTGCAATAAAATTATAAACAGACTGAGACTAAGATGTGGGTAAGGGTCAAAGTGGGACCACACATTAATCATGTAAGAAATCGAAGAGAAATGCTTTAAAAATTGTAGACATTCATTATGCAACTATTTTATTGGCTTAGTTTTAAATAGTGTTGATCAGGAAACTCCTGTGTTCCACATCCTGTATGAGAATTGTTTATTGTTCCTCTTTGACAGCTATTGTACACGGAACTATAAAAAACAAACAACTGTCTTTAGCAATCTAAGGACATATTGGTAGGTTTTAAGCTCTGAAAGTTGAAAGTTTTTTTGGTACAATAATGTGTTATTTACAGGGACTAATGTAGCCCAGACCTTCTGCTACCTTTATATACAGTATGAGGACGGGTTCATCTCATCAACATCACCTTTAACATCCTGTTGAATTATCCTGGTCTAAAGTGTTCCAAAGGCCTTTAAAATTGGATACATGAGCAACACTAGATCCTTATAGACCTGAGCACTTATGGTGAGAATAATAATGCCAAGAGTGTTTGCTCTATATTGAAAATACAATTGTTTATCAGGAGTATTCATCATTCGTCAAAATTTATGATATAGTCAAACATTTACAATTGACAGAATTGACTCGAATTGTCAACATTTAAGGTTAATTACAAATAAAATTCTAACTACAGTGTATGCATAATGCCACTGCATCATTCAACCAAAGCTGCTTTCAGACAAGCACTGAAGTCCACATCATTTTCTGGAATTTTCCAGTAGGGCTGAATTGGAGACATCAAATCAGTTGCTCCGAACATTTTCCAGAGGTTTTCCTGCCAACCCTGTGGTTAAATATCCAGAGTGAGCCCATGTAAGAATACAGCAGGAGAATTCACAGTGAGCAAGTGGGTGTGTTGATGAATCTTCTAACACGCAATGG
The DNA here is from genome assembly GCF_022539355.2 of Hippoglossus stenolepis. Classification (NCBI taxonomy): domain Eukaryota; kingdom Metazoa; phylum Chordata; class Actinopteri; order Pleuronectiformes; family Pleuronectidae; genus Hippoglossus; species Hippoglossus stenolepis. The sequence goes on along the minus strand of NC_061487.1, from coordinate 6,673,878 downwards.
ACATAAGAGTGAAAAACAAAGAAACATCTCAGGATGAAAAAGAGGTGTCATACAAGTAGAATATGCCAATGAAGATTTCAACTTAGAAAGACAACGAGCTTCAAGAGCTTTTGATGATAAGGGGCCGACGCTGGGGTCAATGTGCTGCAAACTAAAACACGTGCTTATCGCAGTTGAATCTAAACATCATGGCCTCCGACCCGCTGCACCTAGAGGCCGCCTCGCTGACCTGCACAATCTCCTGTTGCATTCTTCGGGGAAACTCAAGAAATGTCTGGAACCTATTTTCCAGAGTTCGAAACGACTCAAAAAAAGACTTAAATGTAACTGTATTTTCTAAGTTTAAACTCATAAGTTGCTCATGAAATAAAACTCAAAGCATCTCATCTCTTCACAATAAAGCACCTACAAAAACTAAATTTGTGGTTAGAGACAATCTTGTAACAGCACAGCTAATCGTGCACCCTGATTTATTTTTGTGTTAAGAGCATGAGACTTGTACTCTTCTCACCTGACAGCGCCCACTCTCCACTTCTGTGGGTATGACCGCTGTAGAAGATGACGTAAGTGTCGTGGCGAGGCCCGTCTGCCGTGCGGAGCTCAAAGAAGGATTTGATCTTGGCTTGCAGGACCTCTAGAGTCACGCCGCTGGTGGAATAGTCGCAGCCAAAGGTCTCGATCAGGTGGTGGGCGAAGAAGCGCTGCACGTTGTTCAACATGCCTGTGGAACGTCTGTTCAGATCCTGCACCTGGTCCGGAGGCAGCAGCATGGGCTGACCGTCGGGGCTGCAGCACAAATACAAACAACACAGAGGAGTGAATGAAACGTGTCTATTTAGATCAGTCAAGCTGCACAGGCCAGAGCAACCACCTGACTGTGACTGACAACTTCTTGGTTTTAACTATTCTGACAAGCCATATTGCATGTGATGTTTTCCTGCTGAGGAAGACGATTTTAATCATAGCTGTCCAGGCAATAGCAAAATCCAGTCGTGTCTTATTTTTGTGTGGCCAGATGCATAAAAACATAATAAAGAATGACACACAAAGCAAAAAACTAGAATGTCACTAGGTAGAGCGCAAACCCTGCCAAGGCCTGCCAGTCTCCTTTAATTCAATCGAGCTGCACCACATTTCATACTCTCCCAGTTATCAGTTCCCTAAATGATTTGTTGTTTTATCTTTTAATATCTAATATTCTTGGCCCACACACAGTCAACTTGAACATGGCTGCTCGTTTATTTCCCACTCTGCAAGTGGTAAAGCGTCACACTGTACCTGCAGTAGTTGGTGGGAATGACCAGTGCGTAGCCCACACAGGTTCCTCCCAGGCTGTTCCCCAGCTCGTGGAAAAGCCCGTGGAACAGAGACTCGAGAGGCAGGACCAGCAGAGCCATGCTCATGAAGAGGCTGCTGGAGGCCTGCACAGCACATTTATCATTCAAACACGGGTTTAGAGTTAGACAGACAAGAAGACAACTTCTGTGTAAGCCTAAAGCACAGATGTTTTTACATGAATCTTGCACACAACAACTTAGCAAAACTCTCAGGTTCAGATTATGATGCGAGTATGCTCCTAAAAAAACATTACTGTTAAAAAAAGTTTAAAACAATATTAATCTGACCCATCTTATAGCAGGTGAGAATTCGGAGTTATTACTTGATATTTAAAGATGAATTTATGGGTGATAACAGTTTGTAACAGATATATCTGTATTAGTGTATTTTTTTTCTGACATGCACCAACATAAAAACTTTTTTTTACAGAATATAATGCAAAAAGATTGTGTCCGGGGACAACTGTCATATCAGTAATGCTCATCATACTCCGTGTTGCATTAGCTACCTAGATAACAAGTATTTTCATAGCTTTTCAGTTGAGTGGAAGCGAATGTGAGTATCTTCTGTCTTCACTCTATAACATTAAGAGTGTTACTAATGGTAATGTTAATCAAAAACCAACAATTCCAGCCTCTAAATTTAAAAAAGTTCAAACTAAAGTGTCTGGTTTCCACCAGAAATATTAAAATGCATTAGCAACATATATAAATGTGTATAGTAAGGTGTGTGTGTGTGTGTGTGTGTGTGTGTGTCTGGCCATTATTTATTTCAACTATTTATTAGGACAAGAAAATGGGTTCTGAGACTGTGGTGTGTTCTTTCTCCTATTTTCCACATCTTTTAGACTTTTGATAAACAATTGAAAGTTTAAACTATAATGGAAGAAACATTGGTTACAGCCCTAAGGCATCTTACACACGGATACATATTTCATTAATGTTTTAGACTTAAAATTCTATGTTGATGCTTATCTTGTTCTTAAAACATTGATACACCTCTCCACTCATTAATGTTTTAAATATGATTTCGTTGATGTGCTCTGTCACATGCAACTTCTATTAGACTTCTGTCCGTCCTGGGAGAGAGACCACTGGTTTCTATGGTTTGTCCCCTGTAAAATGGGTTTTGGGTAGTTTTTCCTCACTCTAATCAAAGGTTAACGGCAGGTGTGAAATTGTGATGTGCAATTTCCCCCATTTTCTACGAATAATAGCTTATTTTACATTTGAATGAATTGAAACGTAAATATGAAAATGTTGATGCTTGTATTATAATTATTATTATTTTTAAATCATTATCTTTAGCATGATTCCTCTTTTGAAAATGAGCAGATAACTGTGTATGTGATGCCTGCTTGTAAAGTACATGTGTTGTCTCATACCTGCCAACAAAGAGCAGCAACAGCAACAGTTGTGACCAGCGTGAAGAGCGCCAGGCGCTCAGAGATGAGGCAGAAGTGTCTCATGCCCTTGGAGGCCATGATCTTGTCCAGTCCGCTGACCCCTGACCCCTGGTACAGGCATACCCTCTGGCAATCACTGAGCTTGGTGTGGAAGCCCCACACAGTGATGACAAACACCAGGTGGAAGACGCACCAGAGGATCACACACACCACAAATCCTGGGATCATGAAGTACCACTGGTCCCGGTCCGTGAGCTTGTGAGAGGCCAGGATGATGAAGGTCACCTCCAGTGCCAGCAGAGGCAGCAGGGACAGCCGCCACCACAGGCCCCTCCACAGCAGGAAGGGCTGCCAGCGCTCGGTCACGGAGAGGCCGCTGAAGTAGACATCCAGCAGGGGGTCGCAGATGAGCTGGCTGAAGAAGCAGGCGAGGGCGAACGGGTTGGTGGGGACTTGCAGCGAGTTGAAGTACAGCGCCGCGGTGACGGCGGCGAAGCACGACAGGTTGAGGAGAGCCAGGACCGCCTTCATCCGGAGGGCGATCATGACGGTGGCCAGCGCCACCACCAGCACCATCACGCTCAGGGACTCCTGGAGGAGCAGCGCGATGCTGGCGACGGCGAAGCCCACCAGCTCCATCCGCTCCGCCGAAGTGAGGAAGGCGGGTCGGTACCGGGTGCACCCCAGCAGCCTCTCCAGCAGCGCCCACAGCGTCCTCAGAGCCACGCTGGCCAGCAGCAGGTAGTTGGACACCCGCTCCTTCACGTCGCCCTGCACCGCCGGACTGTTGAGGAGGCAGAGCAGCCCCAGCAGGAAGCCGAACAACAGGTGCAGGATGCTGCGGCTCACCCGCTCCATGCTGAAGTGGTAGTAGAGTATGCAAGCCCCCCCCAGGACGAGCAGAGCCAGCACGAAGATGACGAGCAGCGTGGAGTCCGTGGTCCTCTCCCAGCGGGCGTAGAGCCCCAGGCACAGGGCGAGCAGCAGGTTGAGCCCGGACAGGTACCCGAGCCACCGCACCGAGGACCACATGCTCACCTCCCCGTTCACCTCCTCCAGTCGGGTCATGGTTGCGTGGAGGCAGTGGCTGAAACAGTAGCGTAGAAACCGACACATTCTTATATTTAAGTCCCAAATAAACCGTCACTTTGACGGGCTACAGTCGCTTTACAGCCCGGTAAGACATTACAAACCCCGCGACTGACTTCCGCAACAGGTTGAGCTGTTGCGTGGCTAGCTTAGCTACAGTTAGCTCACAGCGGTGCATCTTTACACCGGTGAACGTCAACACTCACACCCTGAAGACCGTAGCTCTGTAGCTCTGCCATCGTTGGATCTGCTTTACTGAATACAGGATGGAGGGCGCAGACACCGGCTGTCCGCACCGGGACAAACACTTCAGGTTCAAAAGTTTGTGTCGCTAAAAGTTTTGGGTCTGATGAAAGTCGCCATGACACTTTCTCCGACTACGGCATGCGCAGAGGGTCAAAAAGTGAAAGTCAAAAGTCAAATCGGTGTTTTTTTATTATTTAAAATGTCCGATATATACAAAATATGTAGTTTGTCTGACATAATTTGGTTGAACATATTTATTTGATTAGCAGCTTGATGTATGATGATGTATTATCCATTAGACTAACCCAGGCACATGCCCGAGGGGTCAGGCTCCCCCAGGGCCAGGGACCGTCGATGTTTCTTGATTGAGAGCATGGAATGACCACAACTACGTCACACGATCAAACATAGTGACGACGATGAGATGAAAAATGACACAAAAACAACAAGAAATGAGTATATAGACACATACAATGAACATAAAGACACTATATGTCCTCAAAGACAGAAAATAACTATATAGAACAGCACTAAACAGACATTAAATGGCGATTTGACACAAACGTTACACAAAATGTCCAGAAAGATACAAAAAAGAACCACATAGACTCAGAAAATGTCAATTAAGACACAAAATGATCACGAGGACACAGAAAACTAGCCTCAAAGATATGAAACAACCATTAGGTCACAAAACATACAGAAAGAGAAAATCATCAGAGATAAAACAGACAATTCTAGATATAGATATATACCTATGATATTTTTTCACTGTATTTGGAGTATTTATTAATAGTTTTGTGCCGCTATTTTACTTTGTCTGTTTTTCCTACAAAAGCTGACTGTGTAACAAACGCAAGTATTCCAATGTACCCATGCAGTCTTGTACCTGTGGAAATGGTGTGATTCATATATTTAATGTGCAGTATTACTACATGAAGTGATCCTGCCTCAATTACACCGATCTCTGCTCTATTCATGTTTTCAATCTCTAATGTCAACTAATATTTTCAGCCAATGATCCACTTGAGCCACTATTACCGCTTCAAAACGTCATAAGCAGTAAATGATTAAAAAAAATAAAGGCACAATACACACAAAAAAAACAACACACCGACACTTCACATCTACATTCATTTATAAAAGAAAGATACAACCGTACTACAAGCACACATTGTTCTGCATTGTTGAAAATGTTGATAATGAAGATGAACCATCTCATGCAAATTGGCTAAAAGAAACACTGGAAGACAAATGCACCAAAATCAGTCACAAAACAACCTTCAGAGTGAGTATGTGTGGATACTGTTAAATGTTTTTTTTTCTTTTTTAAACAGAGAGATGTGCATTACTGAAAACTGATATGGACATGGCAACAACACACTGCATTACATCAACACTGGAACTGTTGTTAACTGTTAATATGACAAAAGGAGAATAGATTGTGTACATTGTTAAGATCCAGATATGCTTGATAGCTTCTGTTGAAAATAAATGTGGTGAATTTTCTGCAAGGGCATGAAAGTCGGAATGCAACAGAAATGTGAACAAAGAAGGCACCTTAGACTCACTGGTATCATGTTATGGGCCTATCGCATTGGTTGTAAACCATCATCGTACGAAAATAATTACATTTTGTAACACCCTTTGGGATCAGTGATAAAGTGCCACAGGCGAAAAAAGAAAAAAAACATCACGTGAATGTATTCCTTCATTCACACTGACAAACCCAACCACAGTCACACATTGGGCCTGCTCAGGGACAGGCGGCAACACACGCTAACGTTTCACCTGGTAGTGTCTTCGTATCTGGTCTTGCTGGCTATTGCTAAAATCTACAGTATGTCACCTGGTTCAGAGGTTCGGTTACGACAAAACAATAAATTAGTGCAAATTTCTTCTGTCCAGGTGAATTTTCTGACTGTGAGGAGATCAGATCGAAATGACACCGTAATGTATTTTCATTTCCAAGTTACAAAACTACATCAAAGGATTCTGGTGCTGAAATGGTCACTGACTCGCAGTGTTGTACTATGTTCCTCTGCTTGAGAGTAAAAATATACTGGAAATCTAACAGGAGATAATTCAATGTTGATATTTCTGAGGACAATAAGGAGGAGGAGAGAAGTGTAATACCTACTTTGAAACAATCGTACCTTGTTACACAATGAGTAAACAGCTACAGTTTCACATTAGTAAACCTAGTAATACTCCTACTGTACGGTTCTGAAAATGTTTAAAATGCTACAAATACCACGTTCTTGTAAAAGATACACAAATCATTCAGAGGATGCCAAGTTAAAATGGCACCGCCACACTTTTACACTGGACAACACCAATGTTCTGAGAATATAGATTTCAAAACAATCAACTTCTTATTCTTTTGTTTTGGAAAAAAACTAAATGCACATCAAGGATTATCAGAAAGTCGAGCTGCATGACTGTGACAGAAGCAAGCGTACCAAGTCCTGTCATTCCACCTCAGTCCCTCCAGTGCAATCGAACCATCAGACTGCATCGGGTTGCTGTATTTGGCATATATACTAAGCAGCCTGCCACACTAGCTTATTCAAACAGAGACCGAGTACAGAATGTAGACAAGCTGACTTTTGTTATTGAGAGCTGATTGGAAGATGGGGTGAAAATTGAGGAGCAGGGAGTAAAGATATTGTAAGGGAATTCACTTTCCAACTCTTAAGACTCTTAGAAAACCTATCTATTTATCAAAATATATCCTTCTTCGTGTGTGTGTGTGTGTGTGTGTGTGTGGTGTGTGGTGTGTGTGTGTGTGTGTGTGTGTACTTTCAGAGAAGTGTGTGTATGTGAGAAAATAATCTGTAAACTCTCTATCACACTGTGCAAACTGCATTGGAGGAGAGGGAGAGGGAGGATCAGGTGGAGAAGAATGCAGCAGGTTAAATTTGGCAGCGCAGCAGTTTGAAGGGGAGGTGATGGGGGAGGAGGGGGAGTCGCTGGTTTAGCCTAGCTTTGAAGCAGTATGTGGTCCTCGAGCTCGTGAAAGCCGGGCACCGAGCTGCTCTGGCTCTCTCCAGAATCTGAATCGTAGGGCGTGTCAGGTAGCTCCATGAAGCCCCAAGCCAGCTGGTCATCCTCGAACTCGGAGCGCACCTGCACTGGCACGTCGGCACAGTCGTCCTCCTCATTGGAGTGGAAGTCCTGAGGGATGTAGAGCATCTCCGGGTAGTTGTGCGACACAAGGTCACTGGTGGTGGCCAGAGACACCTTGCGGAAGGCGATGAGATGCATGTGGGAGTACTTGACGTACTTGTAGCGCTTGAAGCCCAGCGATTCCACCGCCACGCGCCAGCTGCGCATCATGAGGGCGTGGCGGTTTTGGTGGGACGAGTCGGGCGTGATGATGAGCAAAAGGCCATGCAGCTCGAGCAGCTCGTGAGCCTTCTTGCAGCAGATCCAGCGCTGGTACGGTGAAGGGAAGTAGGAGAGGAGCAGTGAGAAGACCACCACGTGGAACAGCTGGGCGGGCAAGGCGTCGATGGGGTTGTGGAGATGGCGGAGGAAGGCGTCGACTGCGTCGCCTGCCAGCTGGAGAGGCTGCTGGAGCTGGAGGTTGAGGAAGTCACACTTGTACACACTCTGAAGCAGAGAAAAGGCAGAACAAACAGCATAAATCACGGTTCAAATGTGATCTTTTACACCTACAACCAATGTCACTCCTCTTAATCCGCTTTTAGACATGCACTGAACTCCGGACAATCTCATGAAATTATCCAGAGGGACTGTATGTGAGAACAGAAATGTCTGAATCAGTTGCTGCCTGCATTCTCTGGTGTTTCTCTTGCCAGCAACCTAGAAAAACTCTGGAGAATGTGAGCCCATGTGAGAACAGCACCAGATAATCAGGAGGATTCATCGTTTGCAAGTGGGAGTGTGATGATGTTCTTAGTACACAACAGACGGTGTTTCAGACAGTGAAACTGAAAAAAACCCTAAAAAGAACACTACTATCTCAGGATGAAAGAGAGGTGGCATACACGTAACAGACACATGAAGATGTCAACTTGGAAGGACAACGAGATTCAAGAGTTTTTGGTGATACGAGCTGAGTGATACGAGCTGAGCTGTGATGTTGTTACATTACAGGCAGCTAACAGGATGTACAGCACTTTTTGTTCTGCTTTCTGCTGAACACACTCTTTACGCACACGCACACGCCCACGCCCACGCCCACGCCCACACATACATGCACACACCTGCACACACACAATGCAGACACCCCTGCATGAGTCATCTTGGCTCTTGCTTTGCTCAGTAATCGCAACACAGAAACCAGACAGGAAATCCTTATGTATTTAATGTGTCAAATATGTTGTCAAAAGAAAGAAGGCACACTGGTACCTCGACTGCAGGCACTATGTCGATACCAACTGTGAGGAACTCATCAAACTTCAAGAACGGGTTGAAGCAGCTTCCCACGTCAAGAACACGCATCTTTCTCAGATAAGAGATTGAACTGAAACACAAATGTGGAAGAAGTGTCGACTGAAGCAAAAAATGTATAATCCCAGCTTAACTCTGTATGTTTTTTTAAAAGCAGCTTATTGGCAAACAAACTGAATATTTAAATAGTAATGGATAAATGATTTTTGATGTTTTTATGAACATTATATGCAACAGATAAATACATATACTCTCTACTACATTTTACAGAAATTATGTTTTAAAGAAATAAACTGAAAATATTGCATAAATACAGCATAAAATATTATTGTGGTGAGGAGGGTGTTTTTTAAGATACTTGCTGAATATGAAAACAACCATTTTAATGATCAGAAATGCTCCAGACGGAATATGTTCTACACTCAGTGACTATGTATAATTATGAGTCCAAAAACATTCGACTTACAAAGCATTTAAAATGGAAACTATAAATATGTGGTTTAGAAATACAGAAAACACAAGTTATGTTGTGCGTCTGTTCTGCAGCAGAAAATGATATTGACCGATCTAATCTGATTCTAGATTTCTACTTTACAAGTCTCGAATATTTTTCGAAGGAGTTTAACAACAAACAATTGCAGTGTTTTAAGAGGCATTTATGAATTAGAATGAATCACCTTCTAAATAAAGGCTTTTAACATATCTCCCTGCTCTGCCATAGAGCGGCTGAAGAAAAGACAGTCTTGCGGTTTTTGAGGGTGTGGTGTATTCATATTGGTAAAAAGGAAGTATCCTTAAAGTCAGTGAAAGTGTTGTTGTTCATATTGATATTCACAGTTAAACATATTAAAAATATGATATTGGTAAAACAGCTCCAAAAACAGAAACATTTATTTTATCAGTGACATTACAAAGTTGAAGTCAACTTCAACTTTGCTACTATTGACCAATACACTATAAAGAATAGTATATATTCTGTATAATGAGTATGGAATCAGAACATAAATGCTATGTTAGATAAAATAGAAAACTAAGAACACTTTAACTTACCTCGGGATAGTGCTGTGGGGTTGGGCACTTACAGATGCTGCAGTCAGACCCATGGCGAGCGTGGCACTTTTCTCATCCTTGTCTAACATCCGTTTCATCCCCCCATCCAAAAAATATTCTTGACAAATACTGCAGGAGTGGAAAACATCACATTACTGTGAAAGTGAGGATGACTGGTAACTTCTAATATCACTGTCATGAGGTCCAAAAACTGCAAGGAGAAGACATCAAAAGTCGGCCATACCTGCGACACCATTCGATGCGTCCCTCTCCTTCGCAGTTCTTGGTCCAGTGGTTGTCTGCGAGATTCTTCATGGCCAGCGCATACTCGCTCAGTGTCTGCTCGTCCTCACAGTGCTCACGCCAGATCTTTTCAAAGTCACCCACTAAGATAATAAAGAAATTAAATCAGGACAAAATTAACAAACAAATATTTATCTGAGCTCACAGTTCAGATGAATAAAACAAGCCTGTCAAAGTTAGCTCAAGTTACTGCTATCTATCATTTCCATTCATTTCCTGTCTGAACTATTTTTGTCTTCTTCTAGTCGATCCACATCAAGTCGCAAACATTCTCAACCTACTTGCCAGTTGTGGTCATCCAACTTTGAACCAAAACATTATTTTACACCTCTGGAAATAAAATAAAAACAAAACAAAACAGTCCTTCACTGTTATGCTGTCTTAATGCTCGCTCGTCTCTGGCAGCACAGAAGTGGATTTGTATCCCTAAAAATCAAACTCAAAAAGGCATTTCATGGTAATAATAATGTCCCTTCAGCACATCTCCGGAGCTGCTCAGAGGTTTACAGCCCGTAGCACAGGCCAACACGCTGATAAAGGGAGAAATCCCATGACCACAGGGAAAAACTCACTATCTGATTTGCAGAAATGAAAGAACAACAAGTGGAGTGGTGGTAAACAGCGGCGCTCTGGAAGCATGACCACTGTGAGTCAATGCCAAGCCTACCAGATCATGCTTTACTTATTAACCAATCATAAGGTCTTTTAGCAGGACAGACTCCTCTGTGCTGCTCCGGTCTCCAAAACAACCAGTTCGTCTCTCATACTCTGAATAACTTCTGATTCAACATGCTTTGTTCAAAACATGACTTGATCCATTTAAAGCACTGCATTCATGGTTGTGTAGTGTTTTAAGGTGAAAAAAACAAGACAAGGCCCAGAGAAAATACAGCAAAACGTTCTTACTACACAACTGATACCAAAGAATTTTCTACAGCTCGAAAAGTATTACTGAAACTCTTTTTTATTACATTTTAATGAATTGTTTAAATGCTCAACATTTTCTTTCTGCTTTTTATTTTGAGATCTGATAGCAGCTAGGCAGTCAAGCAGGAGACGACCTAAAATCAAGACAGTTTGTGGTTTTTATACTTCCGAAGACAAATGCCATCGCCTGCTAGAATCATAAGAGGACGATGCACTAATACCAAGATAAAGAGTTTGCACCTGTCATGAATTTGCCTTTTTGTGTTCCCCTCCTACACAGTCTGCAGTAGGAAGAGAAAATGAGACAGAGTGCAGCAACAGCACAAAGCCTCAGTGTGGGTCAGCATTGTGGCAAGCGTTTAAATCTAGGGCACTTCACCACTGGTACTATGCCTGAACCACTGAGTCTTCTTCTTTGAGCGTTCTGAAGCTCAGATGTTGTTTAGCAGTGCCAAGGTGTTGTCAAAGGGTTTTTCCAAACTTCCCTTTTGACATGCTCCTGCACAGACTGACTCATAACAGGAAACAAGTTTAAATGCTCTCAGGACAGACAGCTGCAGATGAACTCACACTGACTCTTGTCTTTACCTTCTAGAGGCAGTGTTGGCTCAAATGACTTTGATATTTGGTTAATGAATACAAGAGTCATTAGATTACTTTGAAGTAAAAAAAGAAATTTGCATTTCCTACATCACACAAAACAAGACAGAGAAACACAATGAAGCTGAAGGCTAAGCCGTCCCCTAGAATGACACTTCACAAGATAATGAACAAAACAACAAGAGAGCAAGTGAAGATGAATCAACATATAAACAGCAGGCAAATAGCAGAGGAAGGGCAGCAAAGTCAACAGTCTTGTGTTTCTCTGGTCACAAAAGCTAAAAAAATGTATACACTGAATACATTACATGGTATTTTGTCAGTATATAAAAACAGATTGCATGAGGTTGCTGCTTAAGTAATTTATTGTGCAGCAGAAAAAATAAAGGGCCCTGTATACGACCCTGTGGCACCCAACATACCACGATTCTTGACTCTATGAAAGAGTCCAATTTACTTTCTTTTGAGTACATTTCATAGATTCGAAAATCAGCCCACTAAGACCAATTACTCAGTTTCATGAATAAAGTTCTGTGATCCTGTGTATGGAACGTTCTGCTAATTCAGCACAACACAACACTCCACCCTCTTGACTACTAATGAAGTCTGTTGAATACAATAAGCACGTTTCAGTAGAATGAACATAAAAAGAGCTAATGAAAATATCACCTCACCAACAACTGTGGCTCATGAGCACTGCAGTGAAAATGGTTGAAATGAAATTCAAGCAAAATCCATCTCACATGTTATATCTGCAACGAAAATGAGGAAGAAACTTAAGTGAGTGTTTCTTGAGGTTTTTGCAGAGAGCAGCAATTTTATTTCTGGTTTACACAATTTGCATAGACAGTCATTCTTCAGTTAGATGTTTTTGACGCGATGGTGGTTTTGACCGGGATTGAGATGTGTTTGAGTAAATGCTGATGTTTAAACTATTTCCATAAAGCGAAGCACTTATCTAAGAAACCCTGTGTGGCAGACAGGCATTTCATTAGCTAGTAGCTTTAGTTCATAAGACATATTTTTAAATTGCCATATTTTGAAGACACATCATGCAAGTCTTGGCAATTTACCTACAATCTCATTATACATCTTTCCATATATAATGTGAGTTGACTTCATGTTCTCTGCAGACCCATGTTATGGAATAGACTGCAGAAGACACTGTTGGTCAATATAGACACTTGTCTACCAGACTGTGCTCTTTAATCTCTCCGGTCACATTTGGCTGTTGTGTGCAATCTTGTATGATCAAGTCAATAAGTGAAACTGCTTTATGGAGGCAACATTGGACTTTGGACTGAATTGTGTATCAACGCGGAGTGCTTTGAAGTGTCAGGCATTTCTGGACCAAACAGACTTGTTATTTTGTCTATGGAGCATTTCTTAAAATGTTCACATGCTTTCCTATATCACGTTATGCATTTTTTTTTAAATTGTATTTCATTTTCAGCCATACTGTGCACCCCTTGCAGCTCAACCGTGCATTTCCCATCTTGCATTGGAACATTCCAGATGTGTAGTTCTGAATGCCAGTACCAAGAATAAAGCTAATGTGGTTGCAGAGGTTGCAGTGTATGTTTGTTTAGTCCACAACACTATTTATAATTTCTTAGCAATGCACTGGCAATAAACAAAGTCATTCATTGGCCACGGACAGGCTCTGTTAGTGTCTGTCATTAAGCTGTAAAGGTCCCAGTGGTCAGTAAACTGGGTTTGGGGGAGAGATAACACTGTTTGTAGTACAGACACAAGATAACACAGCAGCAGCAGCAGCAGCAGCATTGGAAAGTGTCTGTCATGTTAACGTTAAGCAGCTTTGAAGCCAGGCCCTGCTCTCTGAATGTAGAGCTCACTGGTGTCTGCACAGCAGAACCACACGGTCTGTGTGGAGGCTCGCTGACAGAGGCCCGTGTTTTCACACACACACACACAGCAGCTAGCGGCAGGGTAACATGGAGACACTGGAGCTAACGCTGCTCGGCCGCAGGGCCACATTCGGGTCGAGGGGCCCACGGTGGCTTGCTTACCTTCTCTGTATTTCCTGCGCAGTTTCCTGTGGACGTTTTTGACGACCACCGACAGCTTCTCCTGCTCATTCTTGCTCGGTGCCTCCTCCGGGATGGGGAAGTAAAACAGCTCCGGCTGGTTCTCCGTCTCCCCGGTCTCGACATTGTCCCTGGGGTCCATAGCACCGCACCTCCGATGCTGCCTCCGCCGGTCGCTTCCCCCTTTTCCGAGCTGCAACAAGACCGGCGAACCGGCGCACCGGCCAGCAACACGCGAGATGATTGGTGGACTCTGACAGGCATGTCGAACAAATGACAGCGCGTCGTCCAATCACAGGCCTGGAAACCTACCTGGGTCTGCGTGTGCGTCATGGAGCGTTTAAATGAATTATGTAAATCCCACAACTCCTCTATGTCTTTAAAAATAGCTGTCATTCATGTCTGTGTGAATTTTACTGTTTTTTAATCTTGGTTTCACACTGTTTATTGTTTTATCCTTTTTTAACTTTGTAAAGAAAAGTGCTAAACAAGTAAACCCGTGTGTGTGTGTGTGTGTGTGTGTGTGTGTGTGTGTGTGTGTGTGTGTGTGTGTGTGTGTGTGTGTGTGTGTGTGTGTGTGTGTGTGTGTGTGTGTGTACAACAATTTCCCTTATTTTACTCTATCTTTGTTTTATCAAACTTTAGCACAGGGCAAACATGTAAATTGTGCGTACTTTCAGTGTTTTTAAAGCCCTTCATATACAGTACATATTCATAACTCCATATAATTACTCTGTTACTTGCCTCTAGTTTGTCTCTTTGACTAAAACATGCTCATACAAGTATTTAGTACTACCTACTGGGATTTGGCAGAGATGCTGCTACATAAAAAGACCTTTGGTGAACTGCAAGTGAGATAATCAGATTAGGCCCAGAAATGGATGTAGTCTGCACAACAGATTTGAGAGAGTGTGACTGGGCATGAACATGATGCTTGGATAGTGTGGGGAGAGGCCATTGGAAAGTCCTCGCATAGTATTATGTTTAGCATGAGGTTCATATTATTCAGGTGCATTAGACATCTTGAATGGTGGAAAAAGGAAGATTATTATTTGAAAATTTGAAAGTTGCCTAAGAAATGAATACTGCACACAAGACCAATAACAAGCAAAGATTACTTTGAGTTAGGGAAACTTAAATTGTTGGCACAAGAGTTGTAAGCACTGTCGCAGCGTGAAGGTTCTTAGTTTAAATCCCAGTTCAGCAGGGGCTCTGGCTTCCTCACACAGCCCAAAGACATAAGGTTAATAATTAAACTTAAAACTCTCTGTGAATTCAAGCGTGAATGGATGTTTGTCTGTATATGTCAGCCCTGCATTATGCTGGCAAACTTTTCAAGGGCCTCTCCCTCTAATGCCAGATGTTGGCTACGACCCTCAAAGGATAAGCAGTATAGTGGATGGATGGAAACAACAGGATGTTGACATCACATGAAAAGCTTTGGAAAAAGTTACCATCAGTCCGTCATCTGGGATTTCTGTCACCTGACTGAGGCTAATATAAACAAGCTACTGTCTTAAAAACAGCTGGATAAATTGTAGGCTGCCAACAAAATTAGGAACACTGATGTTTACAAGAAAGCTCTGTCTCTGAGGCAATGACTTCTGGAGGATGCTGTAGAACACCTGTACTAAAAAGAATTATACATTTACCTTGTGCACCGACAGCAGAAAAAACTATCTGCATAATGACAGATTTTACTTGCAAAAGTTGAATCAAACATCCTTCATTTAGTATTAGAAATGTAAAATCCAAAAATGTCGTTCTTGTGCATCCGACTTGACTTGTGTTATCTGTGTTTGTTGTTTTACCCACATGGCTTCATTGTTATTTGTCATGGGTGGACCCCACATTTTCAAATACAGATCTCGCGATATTTCTCTTCCTCATCATTCTACCATGTTCATATCTCTGTACACATTTGTCCACGTTCATCAAAAATAATCAGGTTAACAATGTTTAAGTGGTTCAGTCTTTACAGCTGTGAAAATAGTTTCAACGGGGATTTTATCCAGACTTAAGTTAGAAATTCTTATTAATAGTTAAATACCTATATCACTGGTAGCTATAGCGTATCCTTCTATAACAAATAGCACATGATCAGTGCTGCACTGTTCATCACAGATACTGTCGGCCTGCGTCTTTCTCTGTGGTACTGTGGATGTAATTACACCATAACACATTTCTAGGTATAAATGGAGCCTCATCATGCGAGGTCTTACATAAAGGCTGCTTGTGGTAAACAGGAAAAGAAAGGCCTTATAAATGATAATTTATGTCATTGGTTACCATTGTAGCTAGTTTGTTTTTACTGTATTAATTAGAATGTTTCTGTTTACAGTGTGGCTCAGACCATAAATCATGTATTTTAGTGTGAATATTTGATTTAATAGACAGGAAATAGTCTCTTATGCTCAAAATGTTGACGGTGGCACTATAATACTGTCTGACTGTAAACGTTGGTCTGTATACTCACGGTACATTTGATTTATCACTGCACTCGAGCATAAAAAGAGCTCATACAGACAGTTGGCTGTATATGTAATCTGATTAGTGTTGGGTTCAGACAACATGCTCTAATGATACATGGCCAGATAAGCTCATGTGCAAAGCAAAAAAAACCTGATTACTGCAATGCCAAAAACACATTGCATCAAATAACAGGGTTATATAATGTTTAATGAAAAGCATGAGACAAGTAATGTGCATTCTGTATCAGGCAATGTTTTTTAGATATTTGAATAATCCATCCATGCATCCATTCATCCATCAATTATCTACACCATTTACCCTTTGAAGGTTGCAGGGGGCTGGAGCAAATCCCAACTGACCCACACACACACACACACACACACACGCACACACACACACACACACACAGGTAAAAACAATATCCTGCTAGCAGCTAACTCTTTGCACAGGGTACAAATGAACCCAGTATAACCAGACTGACAGTATAAGTTTGTTTCAGAAACAGCAAGCTGGGTTGAATCATAGGACTCAAGTCACAGATATACAATTTATAGAAAAAAAGTGTATTCGCATAGCCTGGTACCCCTGGAGGCTTCATTTGGAATTGAAACAATAATGAAGGTATAAACATTTATTCGTTCCATTTGAACAGATAGACCCTTCCTTTGTGTGTCCAATCGTGTCAGAAATGTTAGTGTGTTTCTTTGGGGGACTAAAATATGTTTTCCTGGCAAAGGCGAGAGGTAATCCTCATGGCGGGCTGCCCTGGTATCCCCAGGCGAGTACATGACGGCAGCTGTGTCCAGGGTTCAAACAGGGAGCAGGGACTACGTGCTTCAACAACAAGTCACTTTATTTGACTCTGCTGATTTATTCTGAGATAAAATATTTACCAACCTGTACTCTGAACAGGCATTTGAAGCTGTCAGAGGTGAACTCTCCTTTGCTAGATTTAATGTTGCGGATTAACACTTTACAGACAGAACTGTCAGAACTCTGCACGAACTTGGCTCAGGGTTTATCCTCAACTTGGAACAACTTCACCCTGACATTCTTTCCCAGAGAAAGATAAGAGAAGATGGAACAAGATGGGGAATAATTCATGAAAAAACTGTTCCCTACCATGTCCCTTGAGATTTTTTTTTCAATGCGTAAATATCAACTTTCAGTCTGCAGCTTGAAAATCCCACGGCATCTAAATGGTATTAAAATATAGGTTAATCTTTGTGTTTTTCAGCTTGATGCCAAACATATTTTAGAAGTGATAGGTGGTGACAACTGATTTTAGAGTAAGAGTTCGGGGGTATGACCACAGATCTCTGTAATAACACACTCATTCAGGTTTTCTTTTTGTTGGATTATCTACTAACCTGCCACCTTTAGAGAAAAATATCCCAAGACTACAAATCCTGCTTTTTATTTGTAAGCAAGTAAATAGCAAGTAATAAACTGCATTGATTTTAATTAAATCAGTTCCTACTTTATTCACTGTCAGGTGGCTGCTATCATTAGTCTATTATACGAGCTGTGACCTCCAACAATAATAAAAAGTCACTGACACATGAAATGATTTTTCTATAGTTCATTTTATTCATTATAGACTTATGAAAACTAGGTGTAACTACTACAAATACTAGGATACTATAGGGTAGCGTTCACATACACAGCAAACGGATGGGTTTCACTTGAGTAACGTTCTGCAGAAGTGGTCTGTGAGCACTGGTCCTCAGCCTGTTGGCTGAGTCGTCACTAAGTTTTATGTACAGTAAAGCAAGAAAATTGGTTCCTACTCTTGACAACAGAGAGTCAACATCCTCCCATAGGGAAAACATAACATTTACCCTGATATATTCTTTAAATCAATACCCATTATTTGTCACTGTTGTCTAATTGTTGTTTTGGAAGTGCAATGAATTCTGGGATTGGTCGGGCTGGGAAGAATGGTTTCTCAGGGATGGAAGGACATATTTGTCAGCCACACTTGGAGGAGACAGCCTTGTTGTGTCGCTGTGACACAATTTGTCTTCAAATGCAGCCTACGAAGGATGCGGCCCCTGAATGGAGACACAGCTAAAGAGCAGGCATGATGGTTTGCAGAACAAAAGGAGTCCATTATCCCATATGAAAGATAATTTTATTTGTATATCAGGGTGTCACCTCACAGCTAGAAGGTTCCCGGTTCCAATCCTGGTTCAGTGGGAGATTTCCTGTTTGGACTTTGCATGTTCTCCCCGTGTCTGTGTGGGTTCTCTCCAGGTACCCAGGTTTCCTCTCACAGTCCAAACACGTGCAGTTAAATTGGAGTTTCTAAACTGAACACAGATGTGTAAGTGAGAGTGAATGGTTCGTCCCTGTGATACGCTGGTGACCTGTCCAGGGTGTAACGTGCCTCTTGTCCAATGTCAGGTGGGATTAGCGGCATAGACAATGGATGGATGATTGGTGGACGATTTATTTCAACCTATTCTGTTGTTATTCTTCGATGGTTTTCTCTCTCCTTGAAAGCAGAGCCAAACCACTGATATCAAGTAGAGCCCAAAACAAGCAAAAAAGTCATAATGGTAAGCCACGACAAAAAAAAACACCAACAATGTGATGCATAGCAAAGTCCTTGATAGGTTGCTGCAGGAAAAAGTCTCTTTCCACCAGGAAACGTTTGTATTCACTGTCTCCTGTCCGCCCAGCAGTGACGGAGCTGCGGCTGCAGGTTGGACATCTGCTGCATCCGTGTCTTCGTGGTTGTCCTGATGGCAGCTGAGGTGTGGGTCTTCATCCAGAGACTCAGTGATGGAGGGCATGGGCGTGGAAAGCAGTTTGCCCCGGTTTACAGACGGCCTTTTACCCATACTGAAACCCGTGTCTTTGTTTTTGTCTTTGTTTTTGTCTTTGTTGGCCTGAGCCCCAGTGTGAACAGCCCTGAGACAGTGCATGTACAACTCCACCTCGTCGTCTGAGTCGGACTCTGCGCTGTCGTGGCCTGTTTGGTCACTTTCGGGCTCATCTGTTAAAATGCACGAGTCTCCCTCCATGGCCGAGGACAAACGCTCAGCTTCTGATCGGTTATTTGTGTCATTCTCAGTGCCTTGAAAATCCTCCTCTTTGTAAAAATATATTTCAGCTGGAATGTGTGCACTTCCCTCCTCCCTGTCTTTGTTACAGGCCTGCACACGGTTCATCTGAGCAGATAAACCCTCCTCCTTAACTTGTGTGACGTCTAACATCTCTTCAAAACACGACACTTCATCTTCTCCGTCCTCTGCTGTCATGCTCTCTGAGTCTGGATCTACAACCTCTGAGTCTCCTGCTCCATCCAATGCAATCTCCACCTCGTAATTTGGATTCTCCTCCTCTGCGTTTTCCTCCCTTGGTTTTACTTGATCGTCCCACACCACGCCATCATCATCTCCATTGTTCAAATCTGTTTGCATTTCCTCCTCCCCTTCTATCTCCTCCTCTTCTCGGACACCGTTCCTTCCGATACTGACCTCTTGCATCTCTGCAAAGTGTTGTTCTTTCTCTAACTCTGTCTCCTCTTGTTCCTCTCCCTTCTCCATTTCAATATCCCCATCTCTGTGTTCCTCCTCAGCTTCTTTCTTTTCTGTATTTTTGGCTTGAACATTTTCTAATTCTCCCACCTTCCATATTTCCTCTCCATCGCTCTCCTTGTCCTCCAGCCCCTCGGCTTCTTTAGCCTCAGTCCCGTTCTCCCCTGCATCACTGAGCTCCTCGGCCAGGCCTTTTCCCCTCTCTGCTGAATTTCTGTCTTCTAATTCTGTCTCTATCCCTGTGTCCTCTGAGCGTCCTCCTTGCTCTGTCTCAGTGTCTGCTTTTAAACACGTTGCCTTGTTTTCCTCCTGATCTGCTAAAATATTCTTCTCGTCCTCTTCAACCATCATTTCCCAGTTATTCTCTTCAGTAGTGTCTGCTAAATCCTCCCGTAGTATGGCTGCTGACATTGGTTCATCTTTTAAAGATTCTTCCTCTTTCGACTCCACAAACGTATCATTGCCACATGTGTGATTGTCCCTCACTGTTGCTTGTGTCATTGACTCATCTTCCTCGTCGTTGACCTCAGCTTCACCTGAATGTTCTTTTTCATCCTCATACCGATTGTTAGTCAACTTGTTTTGTTCCTCCCCATTTCTAGTTTCTGTCTGAGTTTCTCTCTGAGTTTCTGTCTGAGTTTCCTGAGAGGTCCCGGGTGTTGAGGAATAGTTTCCCTCAGCATCTTCACCATTAGACATGTAGATATTCTCAGTTTGTCTTGCAGCTGAATGATGGACTGTGTTGGGTGTCAAATCTTCATCAGGTTCTACAAGGTTATCCACCTCTGGAGATGCCTTGGTTGTTGATACTGGTGTGTGTTTACAATCTTCTATGTCATCTTCTCCACCCTTGCTGGTTTGTTGGACTGTCTCATCACCATCAGGCTGAAGTGGCAGAAGCAAATTTTCTACACTGGCAGTGACGTCATCCGCTTCAGTTGTATCTCTTTTAGATATAGTTTTTGAACTTGTATTCTCTGAAGGCTGAGCCTGTGCTGCTTCTTCTTTAGTTTTTTGGTTTTGAAAGTCACATGACAGACTGTCTTCCTGTGCATCTCCCTGCTGATGTAAACTCTCAGTGGGTACTTGTGTACTTAACAAATCTGTATGTAAAATATTTACTTCTGCTCCAGACAGAGTTTTAGGAAAATCAGATGCATTTGTGCAGCCCTGTACGACCTCACCTGGATGCAGTAGATTTTCTATACTGTCCTGAATGTCACCTGCCGTCTCATACAAACCTGTCTGCTCTTCCTCATTGGGAGGATTATTTGAAGTGGCATCTAAGTTCTCTTGGTGTGATTCCTGAGTGTTAATCACATTTCCCTGAGATGTGTCAGCGTTATTTCTAAGATCTGTTAGAAGAGTGCCGCAGCTCTCTTTCCCTTCAGAGTGAGGATAACTATGAGTTGATTCTCCAATACTCAGTGTTGCTTGAATAGGATTTCCCCACTCACCTAAGTTTTCACTCTCACATCCCGCTCTCCCAAACATCTGCTGATACAGTGGAGCCACCACAGTTCCAAATGTGAAGTTGGTGTTTTGGCTAACAAGGCTGTCACTGGTCACTACTGAAGTTACACTGTTGACCACAGAGTTGTTAGCGGATTCATAGCTTGTGTGTTGCTCCTGAGTTTCACCCTCAGCTCTGCAGACTGACTTTGCAGGAGCAGACTCGTCATGTGAATGCAATGGTTTATCTGACGTATCCGTGGCACTCCCACCACCTGTTAATGTTGCAGAGTCAGTCAAATGTCTGCTCTCAGGTTTCTCTGGCTCGCTGTTAGATCTGCTGTCATCCCCCAGTGACGTATCATGTAGAACATCAAGAAGGGATTTGCTGCATGTTTCCAGGGCCTCTGAAACAACCTGAGAAAGTTCTGATCTGTTGCCTCCCTCGGACAGTGACGGCACATCTGAATGCTTTTCCACCTGCTTTTCTTCACATGCTGCCTGTTTTGCTTCTGGAGGGGTTTCCTCCCTTTCAGTGTCGCTCCCTCCCTTCTCTCTTTGGGCCCGAGCGATCCGCGCGGCCTTCCTGCCACTTCTTCGGCTGCTGATTCGTCTATTCTCGTTCTGTCCATCAACAACAAGAGAAGATTAATATCGGCCATGCTTTTTTAATAAAAGGGAGTGGGGATTTAAAGTTGTAAGTCACAAAGGAACGTTACGTTAAATACTGTAGCCTACGTTTTTATCTAATACTAAAGTGATTAGAAAATAGCGTGCATGCAAAATATGAGACACAGGGGAAGTGCAAACAGCATGAACGTCTTGTCCTTTTGGAGCAAAGTACAACAGGGCGGAGCTTCTCAGGCTGCAGTCAAGTGACATTCTCTCAGAAAGTGCACCCAGGCTCATGTTAAGTTTCTCCTGTACCTCACAAACAAACCATGGTGTCTTAAAGTTCCCTTTCATAGATACTGGTGTAACAAACCTGCAAACACAGTTTTGTTGCAAAAAGAAAATTTATAATCTTGTGTATTCAATTGCATTTGGCAACTAAATAGTCTTAAAGCAAAACACAAAATGTGATAGTGAACTGGTTTGTTATGTCCTGTGTCAAGTAATCATGAAAAAAAGAACTTACCTTTGTTTTTTGTCCATCTTCACCATCAGAGATTTGCTTGGCTTTCATCGTGGTCGCTTCCTCTGCATATTTTGACACAACTGGAAAAAAGCAATATTGCACATTGTGTTTGTCATTCTTCAAAATTAACAAATATTTTCTTAAGTTCACAATCAGCTGAATTAATATTCACCTGAAATAGCTGAAGTACTCTCCTCAGGAGAAGCATCCGTGGTTGAGATGTTTTCCGCAAAGAAGTTCTGACTGTGAATTAATAAAATAAAATTAGGTCTGTCTCATGTGTGTCTCTCGCCAACTAACACACCACGAGACGACGATGCATTATTATATACTACAGAGGAGCTTTCTTAACTATATGTTCAAATAATTTGCTTCAAACTTTAAGCAAATGCTTTACACATATTCTTGAAATTGAATGGCAGAAATTGGACAGTCTATTCTTCCATCCATGATTCTTATAATTAGATTAAATATAATATACTATAAGCCATATAATAGTATTGACATTTTAAAATCCTTCACAGTTAAACACACCTGACTGTCTTAAGGCAGCTTTTCTTGTTCACGTTGTCCCTCTGTGGTTTGTCTTTCACCCTCTGGTGACAGAACAGCACATAATTCCTGTTGTTGTTGTTGGCCCAGAATGTCCCCACAGGAGTCTCGTACCGCAGACAAAACTCCACTCTGGCTCCCTGCTCCCCGAACGGGGGCACCAAGGTGAGCTTGAATGAGAAGCAATCCATCAGACTGTCATTGGAACAGGGGACGAACTCTGCCAGGAGGTCAAAGTAGCTGGACCAGGCGTCCAACGTAGTTCGGACATACACTGTCTTACTGAAGGAGATGTTGAGGACACGGATCACGCCTTTCAGTATTGTCGTCTTATTGTGAAGTAACTCGATTGTCTCCAGCTCCAACCTCTGGTCCCGCACTTTGACGAACAGCTCCTCAGTGGACAACGGAAGGGAGAACGTGTGAGGAGACAGGAAGTACTCCTCTGCCTCTGTACCTTCACACTCAGGGGAGCCGTACCCTGGCAGCTTCGGCACATCCCATGTGTCAAACTCCTTCACTTGCACCAAACTGAGGCCCTTGGAGTCTGCAAAGGACACTCTCCTGGAGCCGCTGAGGGGCGGCTCGGGCTCCCATTCCTCGTCAGTGGAAGAGCTCCTTCTCCGTGGGAGGGGAGAGGATTTGGGCCTGATGCAAATAACATCTTCACCCTCATCACTGTCTTCGTCCAAGGAGCTGGGGCCTGGCACTCCTAGGAGGTTACAGGTCCCGGAAAGTCTCGGCTGTCCCACAAACTCCATGGGGCTATCTGTGAGAGAGTCAGCGGGAAATGACTTGCAGTGCTTCTGCTTCTGGCAACTGACATTCAACATGCTCTGACTTAACAGATGGAGTCGAGTTACAGATGACATTGTTGCAAGGGCCAACACTATAAATAGGCCAGAAGGGACTTAAACTATGTTTAGCAATCTAAGCTCAGGAAGAGAAAATATCATGTGTTTATGGGATATCATTTACAATATACAGTAGATCAATGATTATCTCATTTTCTTTTTGCAAAACTCTGTCAAAATCTTCACCTTTTTTGTCTCAACTGCTGTAATTGCTCTCTGAGTATGGTATTTGCACTACAACCATGACTTTTACCTTGACGGCTATTTCTGATTGTTGCTTTTGGCCCGCAATAGGTCACATGAGGACTAAAACGGACCAAATGGCCTTTACATTCTTTAGGCCTCCAAAATATTCACCTCTGACCAATAAATCACTCTCTGAGTCTGACATGGGGAGAGACCACTTTCCCTCAAGATCAAACTGCGGATATTAGAATTACACAGTTTACTGTTATGAATACTATACTATTACTGTTTGTGTTACTTCCTGTGTCCTGTTCATTCATAATCTTACTGGGCAAAACTAATGCATATTTTAATAGTAAGTAAGTAGTAAGTGTTTTGTCTGAACTGAAGAATGGTGACCTCCACCCTAAGATATGAACGGTATAAAGGCATGTTAAGTTACATAGAAGACAGGAGATGTCCAGTGTTATGTCCAACAGGAAAGAACCAAGCTGTCAGAGGATGTGGGATCGGATACAGGCAGGGTACTTAAACTAGTAAAAATTATACAATAAATACAGGGATAGGAGGAACAAGACAACATCTATCTGACAGGATGCAACATCATGGAGGAGAGCATCAGAGAAATTATTTTAAAAAAAAATCAATGCTAGAGGGTGTCAGCACCTATGGGAGTATCCTCACAGACCCAGTCCATCCTCCAGAGACCACGATGAGCTCCTCAGACAATCCCTCTCTTAGGAATACACAGCTGTAAACCTTCGCTCTCCTACGTTGCTCTGATCGCCACAGTCATCCTCTCCTCCCCCTCCCAGAAACTCAACCTGGCGTCCATCTACAAAGCGATGGCGGAGCGGTTCCTTTGTGAAGGTGAGCCTCTGCGGCCGGGGCCATCACTGGGGCGTCCACTGAGCTCGCCTGAGAGACTTCCAGCAGAGTTTTCTGGAGCCACCGTTCCCGTGGAGGTATTTGGAGTGGACTCACCCATGCTGTCTGCCCTGGAGTGTCCATGTGGGCTGGGTACAACCCCCCAGCTGGATGACACAGTGCTGTTTTCTGGTCAACCGCACTGATGTGACAGTGTTACCGCTGGTACAACACAAACTGCACCGTATGGACACTAATAACATGACATCACGACACCAGCAGCACAACCCCCGCAGGACTCCTGGTTGCTGGTGTGTGACCCCCGTCCCTAAAGAGTTAATAAAACCATTGCCTTACAGAGTGAACTTTTAATTTCACCCCTGAAATTGCTAAGGAAGGTTTTTTTCCTGTGGCTGAATACACTGAATATACTGAACACACGTGTGTTACTTTTTTCTTCCATAAAAGCTTCAGGACAGGTAAATACTGATCCAGTAGGTGGCAGAAAGTTACCTTGGTAACAATATCTACATTTCAATCATTAATTGCTCTTATATCTGCCCTACATGTTTTGTATGAGAGAAAGAAACATTTTGGCCTCAATGCTCAACTGTCTCTTACATAAATACATACATAGTAAAAATAGTTTAATCTTTGACATGTGGTAGTCGAAGATATTACTCTGTATATTTATGTTGTTTGTTCGTTGCACTACGACACGAAATAAACATCGAAATATAAAAGCACGTGAAATGAAAATAATGTATTCAAGGCTTCTGTTCCTACCTTGAAATCCCTCTCATCTCACCAGAGGAGAATGAGTCTTGATGTTAGAACAGCCTGGCCTCTGCTGCACCTGCAGTCTGTAAAACATGTTCCACAATAAAGAGCTGACATTAAAAGAAAAACAGCTTTAGGTTTGCATAAAGGAAAAGCAAAAATAAATGGTCTGTATTTATGGAGCTCTTAACAGACCAGTTTTTGACACTCACCCATGCACACACGATTCATACATGTATATGCAGCACTTTCTCTATCACACATCACTCTTACACTCAGGGGCCATTTGGGCCCATGGACACTTTGATATGCAGAAAGGGGGAGACTGGGATCAAACTGCACTGCAGAGCAGCTGGTTAGTGGACCACCCGCTCTACCTCGTGAGCCACAGTCACCCCAATACATAATACTACATAGAAGAGAATGAAAAACGTGAAAATGTGACTGAGCAGAAACTTCCTGTATAAAGCTTTATTACATCAGAGTCATTTCAGGTGTCTGTGTTGAACTTCTGCACTCCGGGTGTTTATCAGCAGTTCGAATCAACACACTTCTATTTGTTTGTCGTAGACGCACTAATGTGCTATTCAAGTAAAAGTGCACTACCCTACTGTAAATAGCTCTTTGATAACAGTTTGACAGTTGAAGCCACGGAGCTCTTTTTGTTGTTTAAATTTCTTATGTCTAAATAAAGTCACAGACAACTATACTTGTCTTTTCTCAAAGGGCCCTTTGTTTTCACCATTAAAGACAATAAACGATGCTCGGATTGAGGATATATTTTTTTACTGTTACCTGATTGCATACAGTACGTCTATGAATATCAACAAAGGAAATGAATGCATTCTCACAGCCAAATGGGTAACTGAATATCACAGGGTTATGTTTTCATGCCACAATATAAATAATCTTTGCATTATTAGCTGTGTATTGATTTCTGTGAATTTCTAGGGAAGCTTGAATGTAGAAAATCTCCACTACTCACCAGGGACGCTCTCTTAATTTAAAACTATTTCAAGCCCTAAAATAAAAATAATTGTCTGCAGCTCAGGCTGATTTTCATCTTTTTTTTCACAACCTGGTGATCAACTTCTTTTCTCTGTCTGTCTACTTTAGTGACTGAAGCTGTGGCTCCTCCCTCTCAGGTAGACACACAGCTGGAGCACTTTCTCCCCCATCCTCACTCCGAACCGTATGAGTGGGAGACACTAACTCTGCCCGGCTGCTCTGTCTTCAGCTAAATGGTACGTATGTTTATAATGTTATTCTGGGAGATTTAAAGGCAGCACAGAGCTCTCAGTTATGGACATGGGATGACAGTGTCTTCTTGTGTTGTATCACTTGAAGTAAAACTCCTGTTTGTGCCCAGTGATTGTGAATGTGAGAGGTTGGTTTTTATTGCTCGTATGTGTGGTTCTTTAAACTGTATCTACAGCATTTCATTAGATTCCAAACCTTGCATTGTTTGTTTCAATTGTGCAAATATTTTTTCTTCCTTTCTCTTTGTATGCCCTATAATAAAACACACATGCTTTGTATTTTTAAATATCACAAAGTATATTTTTCTTTCTTGCCTTGTGTTTAGTGCAAAGCCACATGAAGGTGTGATGTAGCAGCTATGCTGAAGTGTATTTTCAGTGTATTTTCGGTTTATTTATTGTTGAATATTTTCTTTCAGGACCTGAGCTGGGATGCCTGAGTCTCCTCTCAGTCCCACGGCAGCCCGTCAAACTCCAGCCGCCAGCAGCCTGCTCAGTCACACAGACAACAGTGCGGCAGAGAGAGTTGCTAATGGGGACTCCTGCCGTGGAGTGAGTGGTGAAAACTGGCAGAGTCTCCACCATAAACAGGTACTTTCATCCTCCTCCTCTCCTTCCTTCCTCCTCTTCATAAGCGGGAAATAGCACAGTCTTTGGCAAACAGATGTCAGGAGAAATACAGCCAGTCAGCTCCACATTGGACATCCTCTGACAGGACAGCCAACACAAGCCTGCAGTTCTGTGGACAGTGGCAGGGAATTCATTTGAGATCTGATCCGAGCTGGGAGGTGACATGCAGAAAACTCTGTTTGTACTTAATTGTTAGATTGCATGTCAGAGCCGAGGAGGAGTAATTGTCCACAGACCTCTGCCAAGCAGACGCAAGTGAAAGTGAAAAGTGAAATGAGCATGGCCCAAGATCATTTTATGGTTGTCTGCTGCGATTCCATCCCTGGGAATCTTAATCTCCGGGATCAGTGAAACAACAAGGTAATGAGTGTGTGGTCGTCTCCGTCTCCTTCAGACGGCTCCTCATCCTGACAGTCTCATCCTGTTCTCTTAATTCACTTTGATCAGGACTTGTAAAGGCCTTAAACTTCAAACACCTTAAAATATTTGAACAATATTATAAAAACATTGCTGCTGTGCATAATCAATGGTTTCATCTTAATGATCACCACTGTTGACAATGTTGTCTGTCGTGACTCCAGTCTTCAAAGCACAATAATGACTTGTGATATGAAAGTTTTTAAATGTTAAACTCTAAAATGTTACAGTTGAAGACTATTGACAGTGAAGAGCGGGCTTCTCTCATAAAAGAGCAGGGCCTCAATGTGTAATCTGTTGTGTGGCACGCCACACACTCAAATGGTGTCAGTGCCTTATTTAAAACTTTGCTTCAAAGAAAATCCAGGAGGGACACAGAAAGTAAAAGACTAAACCTGCAGCTGCTTTTATTTTTCTGATACATTATTTAGTAATTAAATTTACTATCATTTATTAAAATGTCAGAAAATTAATAAAACTGTCCATCACCGTTTCCCGAGTCTAAGGCAGCATCTTTAAATTAGCTGTTGGGCTCAGTTACACTACCCTGCACACTGTCATACACGTGGCTGACTTCTGGTCGAAACACCAGCTTTGTTGACTGGTGCAACCAATTCTATGATAATTAGCTACGTGTTTTGTTTTTTCATAGAGAGGAAGTTTATTGAGATGAGTTGATTTAGGTGATTTTGGTTATATTAAGTTTGGGGAAACCGATTTCCTGTTCCCTTAACATGTGGAGAACTCGTGTACATAAAAACTTTAAATAGTTGAATAAACACTGCACATTTTCATCTTATTTCTTCATTACTTTGTGTCTGACATTAGTTTATTCTGATTGTCACAGTTCAAAAACCACAGATACTTGCTTTATTACTAGCTGAGAAAGTCCTCACGTATAATGCATGGAATCGTTTGCTTAATGTGTCTGAAAACCGGGTCAATAAGAAGGTTTTCCTTTTAATCACACAGCTCTCCTTTGGCAACAGATCTTCCAGCTGTTTTTGAGGAAGCTGAATTATAATATAATATGTATAGAAATAATTGACCTTGCAGTTTGAACACAATTAAAAGAAAGTGACTTGCTACATTTGAAGAAAAATAGTCAAAAGATGTTGCAGTAAAACTGAAATTACGATCATATATTAAAATCAAGCACACTAATGGCACTAAATCTTGTGCTATAGCAAACGTTAGTCTATTTAAAAACATCCCTGTGGACAACAGATTGAGTGAATTAAAAGAGGTTGAGAATGAATCACATTCTATTCTGTGTTGCCTTTATTATGATGAATTAAGATTATAGAATACATGAATAGTCCTTTCAAACTTAAGAAATGTTCTGGTGCACTGATAATGACAGATTGGTTGTATAGGTTAAATGCTCATAGGTTGCTACCTTTGTTTCTAAAACGCCAGGATGGTTCATTTGTTTAGTGCTAATATTGATGCTGCTACTTTGGTTTCTTTCTTTCTTCTTTATTCTTCTTCTAAATAATAGTGTATTGTAAGCCTGCTTTAGGCTGGGCACATAATGTACAGGACACAATAATGAAAATACATAAATCAAATATAACTGGCTGTTAATGCTTCGTGAAACTGTTTAACTTACATACATTTTTTTTGTTGATCAGCACATTAACCAATATAATAATTGTTTAAATCTTAAATATGACCAAATCATGAATAACAGATACAAGTAATTCAGATACTCAGATACTACTACTATCTGATTTATTGTTTTTTGGAGTGTCTTATCTGTCTGGTGGAAACTTGTGTGGGAATATCTCAAAAGTCTTATTTTATTACATCCAAGATTATACACCAATAGAGATAAAGTGAGGTTTTACTGAAACCTATGAAGAACATAATCAAGTCACAGCCTCTGCACATACGTAGAGAAAATTACTTTATCTGTGTAGAAATAAAGAGATATTTATCATAATGACATTTTTTAGCAAAAATAAATATGTAGCACTATGTCATTATATTATATATTCATATTATATTTTAAAATAATTTGCAATACAATATATTTAATTTGTATGCACCTTTTGTTGTTTTAAAAATGCAGTCATGGCAATTGCCGCTGCCTCTGTTTGACTACAGAAGGAGACGGACACAATCACTCTGTTATTTGACGCTCAATCAGTAACAGTGCAGATCGGTTATTATTCTGCCAGTGTTTGCCTTTATTAATACCCATACACTTCTATTAAGAGTCACAACAAGCATGTAATTGTGTTGCTAATTAACTGGTCAGCCCATCTCCCATCTCATTTGGGGTCAATGACACAATCCGACATTAGGATGTTCACAAAAGGTTGACAGCACTGTTTGGTAATTGGATTGGAAAGATTCCCATTGGATGGTTATTACTGTTTAACACTTGACACTTGCCTTCTGTCGGGTGCACTCGTCCTCTCGCCTTCACTCTGTAGACTGTTTCTCCTGCATCATCGTATCCCTCCTCTTCCTCTTCAAGGTGTGTCTGGCGATGATGGCTCCTCGGCAGATTCAACAGCTGCTCTCTCCAAACCAGCTGCAGGCTCTGATCCACCACAAGCAACAAGCTCTTCTGCTCCAACAGGTATTTATAAAATACTTACACCAGTACAAGTGTTTTTGGTTCCAATGCACAGGACTCTGGTTAACTTGACTTTGTATAATTTATTTACATTACACAAATACTGTACTTATTGGACTGAAAATACTGTAATTTAAGGAATAAATGCAATATAACATAAATATAAATGTAATGCAATATACCCTGGATGACTGTCCATACTGTAACTACAGTACTTAATGTTATATAATATATTGCATTAAAATTGCAATGCAATATAAAGTTAGCCTAGCCAACTGACCATATTGCGACTCAGTGAATAAATTCTTTAACATAATGCAACAAAAAATGTAGTGCAATATTAAGTTAATATTAAGTTAACCTAACTAACTGTTAAGTTGTCATCCTAACTATCCAGTTAAGTGAAACTAAGTGAGTTACGTCTGCAGAGGCCAACAAACACAAAACACCATGGTGATATCTTGAATGATAATTGAAAGAAAAAGTATTCTAAAGGAAAAAACAAGCTAGCAAAAAACAACTAGTAAGCATTATATAAGTTAATGTTAATTAGTGAGTATACTGTTGTAAATAAAATACAAATTAGTAAACTAACCCACCGACCCATAGATTGTGAATATAAACATTTAACCCAATATATTTTCTTTTTTTGACAAAGTGCTGAGGAAGTGTAAAAAAGACTAACCGCTGTCTGATCTGAGAACAAAACCACACACTTGAATAAGGAAAGACTCTTGGGACAGAAATATTTTTACAGTTGGCCATTTATAACTTAATGTATATTGAAGTTTACTATTTCAAGAATTTTTTTGTAAGTTGTTTGAGAATGAATTACGTGTCTTTGAAATAATGGTTCACCATTTCCCAGCAACATCTGAAAGAGTTTTACAAGACTCAACAACAAAAGATTCACCTGCAGCTGCTTCAACAGCAACCCAGCAAGAAAGTCAAGGAGGCAAGTGATGATTTGTCTATTATATTTGTTATTATTATTATCTGTTGTTATTAATTTGTTTCAGTTTACTTGACTGATTTTGCATCTATATACCTATCTATATTTATCCATCTTGGGGTAAGAGCTTTTATGAGGAAGTCCAATAAGATTTAACAAATAAAATAATTGCTGGTGTTGAAATCTTTTCAATGGTTCCAAATAAACTGCTACAGTTTCCACAGAAGAACATTTAGCAGTGGCCTGCAAAAATAACGAAATCAAATTATAACGGAAGAAGACAGGCAGCCTAACAAAAACAGATAGAAAAGAAATTATTGACAAAAATTCAAATGACTATATAAAGCATAAAAACACATTTAAATAAAATAGAGACCAAAGACAGATATCTTCACTTCACCAGAATATAAACTGTACAGTGGTAGTAATCATGTGCTTAATGATATCTAATGAAGATACATGTTCATGTGCTTGGTCTTGTTTTGAGAATGCAATGTTCTATGTTTCTTGCCGTCATCTATAGATGAGATTGTGAGCGTGAGATTTCAAAGTCAGGAAAGTCAACTCACTGTGACGTACTAGTTAAGGGGTGTTATGACAGCTTGTATATGTCACTGATTTTAATCCAGATTCAAAATCCAGAAAATGATCAGAAGACAATAGAGTGTGAGCAGAGTTTTAAATGGATATTACCTCACTTTTCTGCAAAATGAGTTGTTTTCTGTTTGTCTCCTCCAGCTCCCTGCACAGCAGCTCGTGTTCCAGCAGCTCCTCCAGCTCCAGCAGCAGCAGCAGCAGCAGCAGCAGCAGCAGCAGCAGCAGCAACTCTTCCGGGTGCAGAGACCAGTCCTGTCCTCTTCTACCCTCCCTCCAGGTCACTGCTCTTTACATGTATTACAGGGGTTAGGGTTAGTTCTGTGGTTCTGGAGTCGTCTTCAGAATTATTTCTTGTCATTAGTGAGTCCTCCTCAAACAGTTCTACAATATACCGTCACTTTTTACTGGACGTTGTGTGTAGAGCTTTTTTACAAACAGTCTATGGTGCAGAGTAAAGTTTGTGTTCATCCTACCTGGTTTATCTGCAATGAAGATTTCATAGTCAATGTGTGGCTTATGTTGAAGTTTGAATGATTCACTGAATTGCTGTTATTTTGTATACATTATACACTGCATGTCGGCAGAGTGCTGGTCGGCTGTTTGTCACATTTGTATTTATATTTAACGTAGAAAATGTGAAAATTGCGCCAAACTCGACACAGCACTTCGTCAGGCAATTTAGAATAAACATGCCATATGTGCGAGATATGCGTTCCACATACAGACAGACAGAAAGAAAAATAATTGTAGTTGTAATTATTCCTGGATTACAGTAAAATGGCTCATGAGAAAGAGATGCTCCCCTAGTTTCTCCAGAAGAAGTGTGTGAATGTGAAACTGATTTTAAAAAAGCACATGTGTGAACAAAAAAAGGACCCTTCGCTTTACAGTATTTATCGTAATCTTGCTCAACATACAAAGCAACATCATTGGATTTTACAAATACTGTTTGTTTCTCTACGTTTCAGTGGGTTTCAGCCCAGCAGAGTTGCAGCAGATATGGAAGGAGCTGACAAATGGATTAACTGAAGATAAAACCACGATTAAGGGCAATTATGACTCTTCCACTAACGACACCAGGTCAACACAAGTCAGGGGCAGACAGGCCGATGTCCAGCCGTCTCCCTCTCCTCGCAGGACCGAATGGTGAGACCAGTCCGCTCCTGCTGTAAACAGACACTCCCTCTCTTCTAAAACATCAAGCACTTGTCACCGGCAGACGTTTTCCTCTTGTCGAGGTGTGGGTGGGGAGGCGTTATCTTTTGCAGCGAGGCTTCACTTTTAATTCCCCTCGGGACGATAGATTTTTGTTTTGCTTGTTTGCTTTGTGTCCCACCACCTGAAGTGGTTATGCAAAGAAAAAGAAGGAAAAAAAAGTTTACATGAGTACATGTCCCAAATCAAAAGTAAACACTTTTCCATTTATTTTTCAGTGCTCCCCTTCCAACCTCTCTCTGTCATTTTCCTCCACCCGAACAGAAAAGAAAACACTCTCATGTCTGTGTTATTGCTGTTGTGTTCTTGTTCTCTTACTGTTGTTTGGCTGCTGTGGTTTTTTTTAATGATGACAATACTTTCCTTCTTCACCTCCCTCGTCTAGTGCTGATCGTGCCGCCTCACATGTTCTCTACAGTCATGGTGTGTGTAACTGGCCCGGATGTGAGACCGCGTGTGAGAACTTGAACCAGTTCATCAGGTATTTAAACTCCATCCTAATGCATTTCAGCTTCAGTTTGTTTTTCAAATCTGTTTATCATTCAAAGTCATATTTAATATTTTCAGTAAAAAATTACTCACTCAGTGAAATGCCCCAGTTTGAGACTCTTATGAATTATCATTTCATTTGAGTGACAGAACTAAGCATCTGTTTTTCTGAAAGATAAATCTCTGGAGGTTGGTTAACAGCACTTAATGCTGTTTACTGCATATTTTCAGATTTGTCAAAGATCCTTCAAACCATGTAAATAAAAAAAACTGCGCAGATTATTGATCAGTTACCAAATTGCAATTTCTGAATTTTCTTAACCATAAATTAAATAGCTCTGCACAATCATTTTTTTTAATTGTTTGAAGTAACCTCTCTGGCGGCAGCAAGTGGCCAGAGGCAATTGGTTTTTGGGTTGTCTGTCTGTCCCTTTGTCGTGGACATGGTATCTCTGGAATGCTTTTGTGGAATTTCTTCAAATTTGGTACTAACATCTAGTTGGACAGATGAACTGATTTTGGGGGTCAAAGGTCAAATGTCAAGGTAACAGTGGCCACACAAAACATGTTTTTGCCTCTTAAGCATAAATATCTCAAGCCTGCCTTCAGGTTCTTCACATTTGGACCAGTTGTTACTTGGACTCAAAGATGAACTGATTAGATTCCAGAGGTCAAAGGTGAAGGTCAAAGTGACCTCATAAGATTATGGAATTTTTCTTTAAGTAGACTGGAACTGTACTAGTCGGTGGAGGCAGGGTGATGATTCTAGATAGGAAATAATCATAGCTTGGGTATAATTGTATTTATCATGCAGCAGGATATTGTTTCATACAGAAAAGAGGATTCTGGAAAAATATTCAAAAGTGTTTGTATAACAAGCTTCAACTATTTTTCAGACACACTGATGTTTATCTCCGTGACTTGAATGTAAGGATAAGACATGAGTGTCACAAACAAAGAGATAAAAAGACTATAGTATTTTTTTCTTTTGGAGTTGGAGTCAGCTGTAGCAACAGAGCAGTTACAAATATTAAGCATTGTTTTGAGAGCTATTTGGGGACTTGTATATTGTACTGGTGTATGCAACTATGGAGCAGATTTTTTCAGTGGAGCGTTGCTTCGATGCTCTTGTGTGT
Organism: Hippoglossus stenolepis; assembly: GCF_022539355.2. Taxonomy (NCBI): domain Eukaryota; kingdom Metazoa; phylum Chordata; class Actinopteri; order Pleuronectiformes; family Pleuronectidae; genus Hippoglossus; species Hippoglossus stenolepis. The sequence goes on along the minus strand of NC_061487.1, from coordinate 6,639,325 downwards.
GTTTCAGGCACATAGGCAGTGAACACACTCTGGATGACAGGAGCACAGCGCAGTGCAGAGTCCAGATGCAGGTGGTTCAGCAGCTGGAGCTTCAGGTATGAAGCATGAGTCCGGTCAAATCTGTCCAACATCAAAAGTTAGAGCTGCATGCAAACCTGTCCTGTAACGATGTATATCTGCACAATGACAATCTAACTGGGTGCACTGATTAGAAGTGTGTGTATTTAAAAGGTATCTCCCCAAATATTAATAGAATATTATTTCTCCGTAACTGATTCCTCTACCACCTAAACACCTTCTTTCTCTCAGTCTATCCAACACCTTCTCCTCCTCCCTCCTGACGTTTGACACGCGAGGAAAATGTACTTTTCAAAATGTGTCTGGTTCACAGCCTCCCATTTCAAAGATCTGTGCTCAGTGATTTTGAATGCGACGCCATCCACAGATCCCCTCTCCCTCCCTCCATGTCCTCTAACAGCTCTGCAAAGAGCGGCAGCGTCTGCGGGCGATGACGGCTCACCTGCATCTGCCATCTCCAGAAGCTCAGTCGCTGTCTGCACCCGCGAGTCAACAGTTGCCTGATATGACTGATATGGCTGCTGACCCACGAGCTCCACAGGTAGTGTGTGGTAATAGCTGTGTGTGTGTGTGTGTGTGTGTGTGTGTGTGTGTGTGTGTGTGTGTGTGTGTGTGTGTGTGTGCGTGTGTGCGTGTGTGTGCGTGTGTGCGTGTGTGTGTGCGCGCGCGTGTGTGTGTGTGTGTGTGTAGCAATAAAGAGCTGTGAGCAAAACAGTAAATATGTGGCGGGGAGTCAAAACACCATGTGTCTGCCTGCAAACTTATCTTCTCTGGATGAGGATGCAGCCGGCCTGTATTTGACCTGGGAATCTTTTACAGTTGGATGAGTTGCTCTGTGTGTATGTTGGTATTTTCTTTGAGATAAAACAATATGAGATAGACAGAAACCCTTGAACCTGCTCATGCAGATGCATGTCTGCAAAAAGTTTTACTTTTGTAAGGTCCTTTCTTTTTGTACCGAAAGTCTTAGCTGCATGACGAGATCCTTCCTGAGTGTTTCTTTTCCCTCTGGCGCCCAGCTGTTGACATCACATGGCCACCATTGTGTTTTCATACTGCGGAAATTCTCTGTGTAGAAGCTAATCATTTGTTAATCTTGCAAATATTGCACATTAATCAAAACACTCACCAAACAATTTCACCCTATAATTAACCATAATTTCTTGTGATATTAGTGGACTCACCCCTGAGGAGGCGAATCGAATCGCTCTGTTACACTGGAAGTCTCTCTCTGTCTGATTTGTTTTGTCTGTCACTCCGCCTGCTGCTTTATTAACCTCGTCTGCATGTGTCGCTCTCAGCTCAGTTCCGTCACCAGCGACCTGACCTCGCTGAACTCGTTGGACGGGGCACGAGTCTCCTCGCTCCAATCTCTGGGTCCTGTCAGCTCTCCGTCCCTGGGCTGTGAGGAGGAGTCGCCCACTCACACAGGATGTGCCGGGGCCATAAGACGTCGGCAGCACCCTCTGGTCTACTCGCTGTCCTCAGGTAAATCTAGAAATGCACACAGAGAGATGGTTCATTTTAAATGTGTCATGTGCTACATCTCTCAAATGTCTTAGTATTATGAAATTATTACAACTTCATAATTATAAGATGCAGGTCAGCAAAATGACAATACATTGACAATGCCACCCAACTGAGATTGTGAGGCGGTGACGTTCGGAGCTGACACGCTGATGACCCTGATGGAGCGAGCTTCTTTAGGGTTTCCGTATGAGATTTCCTCATTTCCAGGGACGGAGGCCTCACTGTCACATGTGAATGCACTGAGCTAATCAAATAGCTTAATGTATAATAAATGTATTCTGTTGGCATATGTGAGGTGTACCCATTATATCAATGCTGTGGAAGAACTTTGTAATAACAACCGCAAATTGTAAGTTGTGGTTCTATCAATTCAGTCTGAAGGCATCTTGAGTGATGTTGGTTAATACTTGCCTCCAGAGCATGCTACATTATTATGTGTGAGGTACAGATATGTCATATTTGTGGTGCCCCCTATTGGTCGGATAAAAATGCTTTGGTATACCTATTCCCAATTTAGACCTCAAGATATCTACCAAGATTTGTGATGATTGGTCAAATTCAGCCACAGCTCACTAAGCCCCGCCCTTTGCGATAATATTTTGGTTGATGACGGCATGTTTGTTTTTTACTAATCTTTGTCATGAGTTGCTAATAGGGATGGGTTTCTCCGTCCCCCAAGGCTGTGCACCAAGTTTGGTCAAAGGTTCTATTTGTTTCACTGTTTGGCTAAAACTTTGACCCCATTGGATGACATTGATCTTTGATGAGGAAAGAAAAAAAACTCAACACTGAACCCAAACCAAGCAGCAAGTTTATTCCAAATTGGATTAAATCTGCTTCAGTTATCACTGTGACACACAAAGAGATGTCACTGGTTACAACACACCCGCCTGCTACATCAACTAATGTGGTGTAACAAATAATGTGGTCACTTTTAGCTTTATTCCACTTTCCACTTTCTCTTCTTTCAGAAAATGAGTATGAGCTTTACAAGAACAGTGACATCAGACCACCGTTCACCTACGCAACACTGATAAGACAGGTACCATCTTTGACTCAATAAAGCTGAGCTCTTTCTAAAATATATATATGTGAGTGTGTTTCAGTGTGTGTCTGCATTTATATGTATGATTTTCTTCACATTTGTATTCAAGCATCCAGATGTTTTCCATGTGAGCTCATTCATTTGAATCACTCGTCTAAAGCTGAAACATTTTGTTATCAAAGTGACTCTTCCATCAAAAATCACCTGGTTTCAGCTTTATAGTTTGATAGTATTGAGTGGTAAAAAAAAAAAAGACTTCAAATAGGTCATCTTGGGCTCTGAGCTTTTTAAAAACAACTTACAGTTTTATTTTAAATGTACAATGACTGAATGAATGAATTAAAAATCATGTCCAAATCAGTGGATCATGAACACAATCTTTATAGAAGGCTACTGGCTTTAATACTTAAATAGGTTATTTTAAAATTAACAAAAGGTTTATTCATGGGGCTGGAAACAACGGCCACAGGCTGGAAAAAAATTGCCTCTGGTTTTTGAGTGTATGATTTTTCCCTCCTGCCTTTTATTAGAGGTGAAACAGTCATGGCTTTGATTTGATCCTATCATGTTTTGTCTTATTTCCTCTCCATGTACAGGCGATTATGGAGGCATCAGACATGCAGCTGACGCTCAATGAGATCTACAACTGGTTCACACGGACGTTCGCTTATTTCAGACGCAACGCTGCCACTTGGAAGGTATCGCCCGCTCAGATAATTAACTCTGTGATAAGAGCGTGTGTGTCTCACCTGATTTATGCAGGATGTACTCAGTCACAGCTCCTTCGCTCTGATTTTCTCTGGATCAGAACGCTGTGCGCCACAACCTGAGTCTGCACAAGTGCTTTGTGCGGGTGGAGAATGTGAAAGGTGCCGTGTGGACGGTGGATGAGGTGGAATTCCAGAAGAGGAGATCCCAGAAGATCACAGGGTAGAGTAGATAACACCCTGTTTCATCACAGACTTCTTATTATCAACATGTATTTCAGTTTGAATTTAACAATAATAACTTTGTTTATACAGCACCTTCTAAGTGCTTCACAAAGAGGACAAATAAAAACAGGAAAACAAAACATCAAAGGCAACAAGCAAAATAATACGATGTCATTGAAAATAAAAGACAGCAAATTATTGAAAATAAACAAAGAAGAAGAGATTCTCAAGGGTTTTTTGTCTTTGCTTCAGTATTCAAGAAGAAAAACAGAAAACTGTTTTGCTGCCTCTGGCTTTTAACACAGATCAGGGACCATCTCCTGATCAGTGGAGTGAAGTGTAATTAACATGCAAATAAATAAATCCTTACAAATTGTAAAATTGGACCAATACAATATAAACTTCTTTGTCCTCCACAAATCAAATTTAATATTAAACCTTAGACCTTGAATTTAATTAGAAAAAAAATAAGTTTTTGTTTTGAGGTCCCTGTGTGAGCATATCTGGGGCTCATCGATTGACAGAAGGTAACAAATGCATTAAAAAAGCATAAAGCAAACACAAGCGTCCATGTCCTGTGTTCTTCCTGTCGACAAAAACAAATCTATAATACGTCTACTGTATTGAACATGAGTTTTTTTTATTGTCTTTAATAAATTAAGGATTATGGTGAGAGTCACTATGACGACAGTTTCGAGGCCTTGTCCCGATCATTCACGCAAATTAATTATTTGTCATCATAACTGACCTTGCCTCAAACTACTGCTGTTTACCGTGTTGTTTTATCAGTGGAATATATACGTTATTGATTTGCTCTCCATAAATTAGACATGGCCATTGCCTATTTCTAAATGATTTACCCTTTGTTATTCTGCAGGAGTCCATCACTTATTAAAAATGTGTCCTCGAACCTTGCTTTGGGGGCAGCTCTGACTGCCAGTTTACAGGTGAGCGGGTGTGTGTTTGAGCCTCTGGATTAAAGGTTTTTGGTTGATCTGTGATGACAGTTCGATTTTTTGTATCCATTTGTTGTAGACAGCGCTGGCTGACACGTCACTGCCAGGGCTCTCAAAGGAAAGTGTGAGCAGGAACTCCAGTAGTCAAACACAGGAGAGCAATGGCCACAGTCACCAAAACATCTCTGCACGTGTCCAGCAGTGAGTTTATTGCAAAGTCCAGAAATCAAACGACTCGTGTACAAATATGGATTTTCAAATGTCTTGGTTTTTCACCTCTTGCAGGTCTCTTTTCCTTAAAGAAGAAACAATGAATCTGAATGAACCAGAACGACAGATGGCGACGGTGAAACCAGCCGCTCTGCAGCATGGCATGACTGGAAATGACCAGGAGCACTTATTCGACCTCGAATGAAACCTTGAGCGTGGAAATCTTTTAATAATAAAACAGTAAAGCAAGATTTCATTGCGCGTTCAGGGATGGAGGCAAAACAGTTCACAGTACAAACAGAACCATTGTGATTTCATGTGATGAACATGTCACTGTGCTGCCAGCTGGCCTGGAATCTCCAAAACTGGGATTTAAATCAGATCAAGTCCATATAAACATTTAGCTGCTGTTTTGCAGTCAGTTAAGAAATATAAAGTAACACATGTGGTTTCTGTGTTCACCCACAACTTTTTCAATCATTTTTTTAATATTCAAATTTATAGGTAAATGAGAAAAAATATTTCTGACTGTAAAATAGGAGCAATAAATGTATGTAAGTGTTTTAAGTGTTTAAGTTCAGTGATTCTTGATGCTCTACATTTCAATATTTGAGTTTCAAAGTAAACTATCTAGAGAATAAAATGTTACGTTTGGTGATAATCTACAAATGATGTAGAGTAAAGCAGGTGAAGTTACAACATGATGGAGGTGTCGTGTTTGTGTTTACAGTTAAAATCATGTACAGTTTGTGCTGTCCGACTTTCTACTCTGTTTTGTCTGTACATAGAGAGATATTGTTATGTACAGTATATACGATTTTTTTGAGGAAGCAGGTTTTTTATGCTTTTGTTTAAAAAAATAAGTGTTTTAATTTATCTTGTTTTACCACTGAAAGAAAGATAGTTCCAAACATTCCTCTTTTCTAAAAGTTAAAAATATTCTGAATAAATACTTGAGTATTTATAAAGATGTATGTGCCTGTATGGTTGTATGTCCAATGTATTTCATTTCCATTAAATATATATATATTGTAACCAGTTTAATGTTTATCTTATTGTTAGAAAACTTGTGATAAATGACACTGATAAATACAGTTTTTGTTTTGAACTGTGTTTTGAAATGTGTGTTGAACAGGCCTAATTATAAATGTTCATGCACTTTAAAATTCACCCTCATTTATCAACGCCTATGAAAGTGTATGTTGGTTATTTAGTTGATTTTTACAAGGAAATGAATAAATGACTTTTCTTGAGTGAATACACCTGTAGTGTTGTGTTTAGCAGGCTGACCTGGTTACACTAATCCCTGATGGAGATCTTGAAGGCTCAGGACCATTGTTGAGCTACATTTAGTGATCATCAAGGCATCAATCATCAAGGTCAACATATCATATTGAAATAAAATCTCAGTTTTCATGAATTTTTGACAGTTAACAAGCTAGGAAAATATTTTTTTTATCAAAATGTCTCTTAATTACAACAACCACTGAGTACATGTAGGTTTTCATTGGAATTCACATAATTTACCTTGAATATGATGATTGTCGCACCTCGTTAAACCCTAAGCAACAAATTGTGATATTTAAATATCGTCTCTACAAATAAAATGTGATTGATCTACTTGATGAAAAACCAGGCATATTGAGTGTTCTGAGGTTTTAGAGTGTGTTTAAGTTAGTGCAGATGCAAAAATAACAAATCTGGATCTAGCTAATTTAAATGTGATTTCATGAGAGTGCCATTCTAGTTCCCTGGTAGAGTGGTGAAAATGCAATTCAATGCCTTATCTTGAAATGTTAAAGAAAGTGATCATAAAAATTCCCAGATCCGACCCTTTGTCCAGATCTGTGCCACATATGTAATAGGTTCTTTTTGACCCATGCATGTCCCATCCTTCCACCAAGTGTTTGTGAAATCCATCTGTCAAACAAACATATAAACCAACCAACAAACAGATGGATATGACTGCAGAGGCAAATATGAGTAAATTATTCGAAATCTATTTACATTAGATATACAGTGCAGGGAATATCTTTTATAACACTGCAGCAATATGTAGTTCTAAATGTTGTATTATCAGTGTGTGTTATATGTTGTTATTGACATGATGTGTGTTTGTTTATACATACAATTATGATTCATTTATTTCTGCCATTCACACACTGCATCTATGTGCAGCACTTTCTCTATCACTCATCCGTCACACACTGCCACCACAGTGGTCTGAGGCAATGTTTGGTTCAGTGTCTTGCCCAAAGACACTTCGGCATGGAATGGGGGAGACTGGGATTGAATGCTGACCTTCTGGTTAGAGGACAACCTGCTCTACCCCAGAGTCTCGGCTGGTCCTGTTCTATGAATTAAGTGATTATCAACAAATGAGGAAATGTTGGGAGAACAGTAGTTGGTTTGTTCTGCATCATTCATTCTTTACTAAGTTTTTGTCCAATATTGATGTGTTTTATTTTGCCCCTTGATGATCACTGAGATGAGGTTCTGGTTTTTCCTCCTGTTTAATTTACGACATCAGCGTGTAAAATATTGGATTAATAATAAAATCCATGGACAAACAGTCCCGGCTGCATCACATCGTCTCATCGACTGATGAACGCTGTGAAGTGAAGCTGTTAACGTCGACTTCACAACCAAATGAAAGAACAAAGGCCTCAGATTGTCTCCGCTCCGTGTTTTGACTAATGTCAGTAATTGTCTTTGCTGATAACGAGTTCGTTTTAGGTTTGCTGTTGCCTCTCAGGGCTCCCTTTGATTTGCTGTCAGCCCATTAGATGACATTCTCCTCTGATTGCCTCTCCGTGCAGTGTGTTTACTGACGGAAAGTTAGCGTGGTGCGAGACAACTTCAACAGCTTCACTTTTGTGTTGCTTTGATGTGCCACATACTCACGGTGAGGCGGGCAAGTCAACATGTTTTTCAACGCAGCCCTTTTGACAGTACTTAGTCAACAGCCCCTCCGAAAAAGAGCCGGTCTCTGTTCATCTTCTCATCAACATGTAACAACGATGCTGTCGCCAGCGCCTTCACCATCTTCAAAACATCGTCTGTGGGAGAATACGATTTTTTACAAACCAAGATAAACACCAAAAAATTTCACTGATTGAAACTAATTACTTATTAATGGTGTTTTTCCTTTTTGAAGGTTAAAATAATAATAATAAAAAGACAGAATCAGAGATTCATTCCCTTGAGCTGAACCACATGAAAACAAGACTGAAGGTCTAGAACCATATCGGTGGCCGAGTGAGTACAGACGACTCAAAAGTAAAGGGGGTTACAGGGTGTCAGAAGAAATCAGAAAAAGCGTATCTAGTGTACGTGAGAGTTTTAGGACATCTCAAAATGTATGTTGAACTTTGTAGACAACATACCTCTGCCAAGGCTCAACTGTCCCCTTAAATTCTATCAGGCTGCACCAAAATTCACACACTCATAGATATCAGTCACCTGAATATATCGGATTGTCATCATCATGCATTAGTCCCCTGGGAAATTGGGGAAAATGTCAAAAACGCCTTATCTCACAATGCCCCTTTGTCTTGATACGCCCCAAAACCTGCCTGGCCCAAACCACATCTTACCAAGTTTTGTGGAAATAATTTTGATAGCATTTGCACAATCCTGCTGAAAAACCAGCAGACAAATGGACAGGGGCGGAAAAATAACCTTCTTGACAGAGGAAACAATTTTGAGGGATTCTGTAGCGAATCTCTCAACCACAGGAACACAATGGGTTTTGTTTGAGTCTGTAAAAAGTCACTACAGTAATTTACCACACGTAGACAGACGTCAAAGATGAGGCCACAAGGCTCTTTTAGAAAACAGCCCGTGGACTTCTATATGAGAACACCAACCACTAAAGAAAACCATTGATATTTGTCCATCGCTAGTAAACGGAACTTCTCTTTCACAGAAAAGTTTAAAATAAATAAAATACAATTTTATTTGTACATCCCATATTCACAAATCACACTTTGCCTCATAGGGCTTAACGACCTGTATAAGGTGAAACATCCCCTGACAACAAAAAGGGTAAAAAAAACACTAAAGAGAAACTAAAGAGAGAGTCACATGTGAAGGATCCCTGTCCCAGGATGGAGAGAAATATAACAGATGTGTAACAGAACAAGAAAATAAGAATATTTACAACAGATAACACAGTGTCTTACCTACATGCAGAGGTGCATCAATGTTTAAAGTATTTATACAAAGTCACAACACAATGTATTTAACAATGATTGTGTTCATTTGTGTTGTATGAATTGTTGTTGCTTTGAAAATGTGCCCATAAATACATGCAGATTTGTGTGTGTGTGTGTGTGGTCGAGGGTTTGCATACATTCAGTGTTGAGCTGACACACTTGTGAGGTATGTGTCTCCATTGTGTTATGTGACTAAAAGCAGAACAGAGGAGGCTAAAGTCACACGGCCCGGCCTCAGCTGTGTCTCTGCTGCTGTGATCAGCATGTTCACAGTGACCACTAAGATCTGCTGGGAAGGGGGAGTGTTGCCCACCAAACAACAACAAAACACACACACACTTCCAGCTCACTGTCTCCTGATTGGTGACTCAGGCCGGCATGCTGGGTGTTGCTGGAGTTTTCCTGACATCTTGGCGTGGACAGAAGCAGGAGGATGAAGAGGGCGACTGATTGATGAAAGTGAAACAAAGCTACGCAGACGTCATGAGTATCAGACATGTCACCTGGAGATCATTTACCTGTGGACGAGCAGAGCAACCCGACTAAAGGTAGTTATACACACACACACTGCTGCTCTGAGCACGGATGTTCAACTTCAACTAAAGCTGCTACTTATTACTTACAAGATTTCCCTGAGAAACTTGTTTGCTAGAAAAGTAGTAGAACCTGTGAAATAGCAGCGAAGGCATCATGGGAGTGAAACTACCCCCCCCCCCCCGAAATACCTCATTGCATTATATGAGAGTTAGAAAACGTTTTAACAGATGATCATTTAGGATCATTGTGCAAATTTCATTTCAAACTGTCTTTATCGGAACAATCAATTAATCAAATCAGAGGCAAAGCAAATGTTTAAAATAATCCTGGTTTTATGCCTTTTTTATTTATACGAGGTCTATTCGTTTTTCAGCTCACACAATTTTTTTATTGTGTCTCAAGGTGGAACGTTTTTAAATTCACCACAGGATATCCCTTCAGCTCGGGACTCCGTTAGCGGAGGAAATACCATCCACACTGACCTCATCAGCAGTAAGTGGAAACCCTGACATCTGCATTGTTGTTATTATTATCTTTGTTTTGTAGCTTTATATTTGGCCGGATTTAACCACTGCATGTGGAATCATGTACTTATTGTTTCAGTGAATTTTCGATATAATAATTATTACAATATGTCAATAAGTTGTAAAATATCAGTAGTGTGAAATAAATGCAGATCCTTCCTTCATAAAATGATTTAATAACATGGGACCTACTATGTTTCTCTTTTTCTTGTACTTCATTGGTGGAAATTACAAATCAAATTGGTATCAATCCAATTACAATAAACAATTTCTGTCAAAAAAAACAAGATGAAACATACGCTCCTTGGCGAAGGTACATTCTCCCACATACTAGAGAACATGATACAATCCTGGTTGAAAGACAACGATTTGTCTCTCACTCATTTTGAGTTGTAGTAGTTTTATCCCCGAGGAGCCTCCACACTGTTCCTGTTGGGCAGTAATCATGATCTCAATCTCTGTGTGGCCAGCCCAGCCTCTGCCTGCCTCACCGGAAGTAGCAGGGCCGAGGAGACCGTGTGACCCCAAGGAGCCCACCTGCCCACGATGTGGCCTCACAGTGCCAGACCACAGACCCCTGCCTGCTCCCCGGGACCAGAGCGGCCTGCAGGGCTCCAGTCTGTCCGTGCACAGCAGCGGCAGCAGGAGGAAGAAGAGCAGGGGCAGTGTGGTCAGCTCACCCCAACCTGCAGCCACAACAAGTGGTAGGAACTACAACTACAACACTGATTGTAAATAACTGTAAATAACACAAGACACTGTGATCTAAGATTCATATCATGATGAACTGTCAAACTAATTTTATTAATGATGGTGAGTTTATGTTTATAATATGACATTTTCTTTCTTGAACAGATTTTTCCTAATAACCTGGATAAATTATGTCAGTACAGACTTGGGAACTGAGATGTGGGTTGAATGATTGTTTGAACCATGATTTAATATCATTGGCTGTTGTTGCCGTTCTTGATACTTTTCATTGAAAATCTTAATGCGTGGTACTTCATGGGGGATGAGCAATTGTGTTCCAGTGTTTCTTTTCAACCTTTCAACCTGCTTTCTTCGTATTCTTCGTTTAACAGCCCCCTGAGGCTGAGGGTGGAGAATACTACAATTGTGAGGCTTTTTTTTTTACAAGATAAAAAGGTTCATAAAGAAGGATTTAACAGCTAATAAGAATGCTGAGTTGAAATTGTTCAGTTCTTGGGTAAAGTGAGCAAATCAAACAGTGGTGGATCCAGGGACAGGGTCGGGGGGGGGGGGGCACTGGCCCCAGATGAAATCTGAAGTCCTGTCAATAATCAGTTTTTTCACTTACTTACAATGCTAACAATAAATATGACAATTTGTTTTTATTTTCTTAAGCTTTTTTGAAGAACAAAATGATCACGGAACAATATAAAAAAATATATTCAAAGATGTGTGAGATGTCTGCTCAAAGCTATAGAGCCAACGGTAAACAAGGAATGACTTAGATGTGCCCCTTACTGAATCCGGAATAGGGATGTTGGTCATCTAATTGGACATCTTAATGGCCCCTGATTTAGGAAAATCTAAGATTTTTAACCACTGCAATCAAATGATTTTTCTGTTACCACAATAGAGAATTGTGGCTCTGCTTGTACAAACAAGCAGAGCCATAAAAAAAAGTTTCCATTGGAGACTTTCAAACTGCTGCACTTTCTTCCAGTTTTATCAAAGCGCGTGGTGGACGACTCTTTGTTTATCCTTGTGTTCATGTTGTTATCTCTATGAAGTGATGCATTAAATCAATACAGTAGCCACACATAATGCATCCTTTTTCATCTACACGCAGACATTAGCATAAGTTGTGTGCGGGGGGTGCATAATTTGAGCGGCTAAGCAGAAAAACGCCGGACCCCACTCCCCAGGGAATTCTGCCATCTCCGTTTCATTTACTTCCTTGAGTAAACAGGATAAAACAGCTCGATTTGCATGAGCTCACTGACTATGTGCTCTGTGTGAGGATGAAAACGCGAGCTGAGCACCGGCGAGGATCGCGAGAGACGCACAATAACACACCGGCGGGGTTAATGTATGCAATTTCATGGGCACCTAATTTGGGTAGTGGAGCAATTATCTTGTGACAGCTTCTTCGCAGTTGTTGCTCATCACCAGCCGCCTCTGTGGCCCTTTTTATTTTCCCTGGAGGCTGGAACAAACCTCCGTGATTAAGTAAACACAATCACACTTGATCACTGCAGCACAGTGCTTTCTCTTTTAACTTCTGCCTGGCACAACATGCAAACATGCGAGAGATTAATTTAGGGTTAATAGAGTTGTTAATGTCTGACAGGCTTTTAGAACAAACGGCAGCTTTTTTTTCGTGACCTCAAGAATTTGCAGCTGAATCTCTTTCCTGTCTCGTTGCTGACGCCTCCAGACTCCTGCGTTCACCTGCTGCTGGCGTGCCTGTGGTGCCAGTGCTCCGGGCTGCTCCTGGGCCTGTTGGAGGCCTGCTCCTCCTGCCTCCACGCCCTCTGCTCGTCATGCTGCCACGCCTGCGCCCGCTGCTGCTCGGCCATCCAGGAGGCGCCCGTAGAGGAGCTCAACTGCAACGCCCACTGCCACTCGGTCATGTTCGAGTCCTGCTGTGAGCCGACGGAGTGTCTCGAGTTTTGCCTCGAGTGCTGCGAGATCTGCCATCGCAACTAGGAGGCAGCTGCACCAACTGACCTGAGGACTGTAGTTTCTGAGCTACTTGTGGAAATCAACGAGGGATTGGTCCAAATACAATGAGACATCGTCAACATCGCTTGTTGTGACTCTCAAGTTGTGAACTGCACAAACAGCCATTCTTTTACGAATGTTTCTACTAATACTTTTACTATTTTTACACCAATTGCTGCTAAATACTTTTTAAAAACGTATTCCAATCCACGTGATTAAGGGGAGATTTGACTTCAATTCCTCAGATTGATCTTCAGTGAAGGGGACAACCCAATTAGTTAGATTGTTTCTGAAACATTTTTATGTTATTTGTTGAAATCGTCTTCACATCCCTGTAGCCAACAATGAATAAAGTTGTCTGAAGCCCAAGCCAGACTGTGATAATCACGACAAATCACGTGATTCTTTCCAGATGAATTGGCGTATACCTGTCTGTCACTAACCACTCACTGCCTGTGCTCTCACTGCATAGGACCGGAGTCTTTAGCCTGAGAGACATACACTCTTTGTGAATGTAAAAGTTCTGTAAAGTAAAAAAGATCAAAATCCGTGGTAAAGTGAGTTCCTGTCCTCCACTGGAAACACTGTGCCTGAAGCTCCTGGTCAATCGTCAGGCCCAAACTTCTGAGGTATCATGATTTCATTTCAGGAGCTAAAACCAAGTGTTTCCGACAGAGGCTGAAAGGAGGAGCTGCATCAATGGATACTATAGGGAAAGGGTTTTCCGAACAATGCAAGTGTCTGGTGGCTCGTGTCAGACAGACAGATTACATACTTGTCAATAGAAAATACACTTGCTCCCATGTGAGTGCCCATGGGTGAGTTGGTTGTAAAATGAGGTGTGGTCAGGTGCATGCTGGCACATTGACTACCTTGAGGCAGAGGAACTCAATGTGCTTTCAATGAACAGAAAGTCTTATTTATTCTAAGGTCACATTATGAAGTTAGTAATATGATCACTCTGGTTGTTGCACATAGATGATCTGCTCACGAGTAAAGTGAAACTGTTCCCTCTTCAGAGAAGTGTTCTCTCTGACAACCAAAACAATCCTTAGAATAAAAACCATTACAACCCTTACAATGGTTATCTGGGAGGATGCAACCACAGCTGGCCTTTGATTGGTTTATTACCTGTTATGCCTGAAACACAACCATGATTAGTTAAGGGACTTGATGCAACCGCTACGGAACTGACAGGAGAAGGAAGAAATGGAAAACAAATTCAAGAACCTTTTGAAATATTGAAATCCATTTACCAGGGTCATTTGTTCTGTTTGTAAAATACCTGGATGGATTGACAGGGAGAATAAAAGTCAGTGTGGGACTTTCTCAGACTCCAGTGTTGTTGTTAGTTATGTTGCAGCATCCAAGTGTTTTTTCTTTAATAAAAAAGTACGGATCACATAAAAAAGACCCACAAGCATGAAGAATGTACAGTTTTAAAGCTTCAGGCCTCATTCCACAGAAACACAGTTTGTTTGTTCATTGTTACGTTAAATGAGTTTGACCCAGACCCAGACGGCTCAGGCTCTTTGCAGCTATTTGTTTGGGATCTTATGTCGTAAGATTGCAGGTTTGACTTCTCCCCGCTCGGCTCTTTGCAGCTGAGGAACAGGCCGACAGAAAACTTGTCAGCCCTCTCTTGAATCCCTTTTCATAATTTGTCATATAAAGCACTTAGAACATAAAAGCGTGCGCAGTCTCTCCAGATCTCGGCAGATTGAAGCGAGCTCCTTTGAAGTCGTCATGTGAGGCGACAGCAGAGAGGCAGAGTAAACAGCCCAAAATAAAACAAAGCGTCGATAAAGACAACGCTGTCAATCTGTCCGGACGAGCCAAGAGGCTCACTTAAATCACGTTAGAGCGAGTAAATCGAATTTAAGTGTCTCTTTTGCCCACAACACATTAGGATTGTGCTCGTGACAAGAAACAGCGCTGATGTCGGATTTAGAGCGTGGCGAGCGCACACCAACAAATAATAAACAGCCAGGTTTGTTCCACTTGTCCCCCTCAATTTGTTCTACCCTCTACCCACACCTGATGTCTACCTCCACACATCATAAACAGAGAGAACACACATTGCTACATATGTCTCAGCCACACAGTCATACTCTGTTTGAGCCTCGATGAAGTTATTTACCTTTAAGTTTTGATAAAAAATTGCCATGATTCCAGATAATATCGAAGGAAAAAGGAACAAAACAAAACAAGCTATTTATTTGTTATTTCTGTAGGTGATTAAACAACCAGAAAATAAATTGATAATTAAACAATATAAATCATTTAAGTTATTTTATGAAAAGAAAAAAATTGGACTGATGATTGTCTTGGGTTGGATGGACAAAACGAGCAACATTAAATCTTCAGAAAATTCTGATGAGAACTTTTCATTATTTTTCATTCGCTAAATAATTAGTTGATAAATCAATAAAATAACTGGCACAATAATGAATCATAATCATATGATACTATAACAAATAATAATAATAATTCATAACATATATATAAAGCGGTATTGACAAATTAAATAACTAAAAGAACTAAATCAAGTCCACGAGTTACCTCTGCCAAAGAGGTGGTCTTCATCTGTTTGTTTGTTTGATAGTTAGCAGGATTACCATAAACTACAGGACGGATTACCATGAAACTTGGTGGAAGGATGCGGTATCACTCAGGGAAGAACCCATTACATCTTGGTGCAGATCCAGGATTTTTGTTTTCATGTTCTTTAACATTGTAAGATGCAGCGTTTTTCAACATTTTCATTTATATTTCAGGGAATTATTAATGGATTTTGATGACAAAAACCAGGCGCATTTAAGGAACTGATGTCAAAGAGTGTGACATTTGCTGCAGCTTGATGCAGGAGGTTGTTGGGCTTTGGTGAAGGTCTGTGATCTACTGAGTGACATTCTAGTGATGTCTTTTGACTCAGAGGGTTCAAAGTTTGACTAACTTCTAACCAACAACATAATATATCAGTGAAGACTTTCTCCATCAAAGCTTAATTTCCTTTTAAATGCTATTAAACTAGAAGGGCACTCGGACATTACATGTTAGTTAGTTAGACCCCAGTTCAACCTTTTATAGAAAATGGTCTAGACCTGCTCTAAATGAAAACTGCCATTCGAAAACTAAGCTAAAATAACAAAATCAGCTATGATTTGGCAAAATAAAGATGAAACTGATTTGACTCGAGGTTTAAAATGACACTTTTAAATTACTGTTATAATAACTGTTATATGAATAAATACATAGTAAGTAAAGTAAATACATAAATAAATAGAGGAATACATAGAGGTCTTTTTGTTTTAGGTCAAAGTTTCAGGTTATTGATATGGTTTCACAAATGTTTGACTTTTCTTGTATTGTTATTTGGTGTCACGCTTTCCTTTGGGTGTAAAGTGCATTTGCACATGTAGCATTGTCTAAGATTTACAAATAAGATTCAGCCGACGGAGCCTCGAGGTCGAGAACTGACACCTTGTTTTTGTGAACAGTTGTTGGACTGCTTCTCTGAGATAACAACACTGGGCACTACAGACGTAGGACGACCCAGCGAGGAGCGGCTGGTTTTAAACCTGAGCTGCTTTTCAAAAACAACCCTTTCAACACTTTTTTTTTCAGAATCTGTCTATTTGTATTCTCGCCTTCCTCCAAAGCTTCATGACAACGGTTGTAACCTCCTCAATCAAAACAAGGTTTATGTGTAGCGTATGATGAGGCATCTATTGGAAAAAAGGGGAAATAATAACACCTAATAGTCAGTCTGTCAGATGTGCCCATCTGCTGTAAAGGAAACAAAAATAAATGTAACCAGATTTGAATATCTAACATTTGAGGCTGACGCCGAGAGGACGGATCAAAGGGAAGAAAGACACAGCGGAGGGGGGGGCAAATCATAAACACATTGTCTCATTTTAATAAGTGAGGGGAATGGTTTCTAAACCAGCGCATACAATCAAGTTTAACGTGTTTGGGAGTGTGAGAGGAGGAGGAGGAGGGCGGGTGTGTGTGAGAGTGTGTAAAGTGAAGTACATCAAAACATGGCTAATGAGGGTTGGGTTAAAAATGGGTGTGCATGAAATATTGATGTTCAAGCTGCATTTTTATCTTGAATATACGACACCTGGAATCTAGAGACGCTCTGCAGAACAGAATAAGGAGCAATTCAAGCACAACAGAGTTCAGGATGAAAGATACTGTGTAGTTATACACCGAATTCAATAGTAAAATACATACGTGTACGTTTTTGCTTGTTTAAACTATTGTGTTTGTTGCCACTCAGATACAAGGTATCAATTAAAAACAAGTGTAAATGCTTTTTAAAGAAGCAGATTGGAAAAAGAGAAAGTTTGAATGTACTTTATATTTCAGTATATGTACTATTTGTGACACAACAAATAGTACATATACTTTTACAAATAAATCTGCATGTTAGAGTGTTTGTCACATATGTAGTGTTTGTGTCATACGTGCAATATTATTTTATCTCAGCAAGTACATACCACATTTAATCTGATATCTGGACAAATGCATTGTTTGTTGTTGCTTCTACCAAGGAGGTTATGTGTTCACGTCTGTCCATATGTTTGTTTGGTAGTTAGCAGGATAAAGCAAAAACTACTGGACAGACTTCTGACAAAACTTTTCCCCCCATTTTCCCAGATCATAATTCATGAATTTTGAAGCAAAAACATCTGGCACATTAAGGAAACTAATATCTTGAAGTGTGTGGAAATTGGTGCAGCTGGATTGGATCTAAGGGGACTCTTGGTGGAGGTATGAGTTCTACTGAGTGTCATCTAGTTTTATGACATGAAGTCAAACTGCATCAGTCACATTTCACACAACCGATTAACTGAAGTCCTCTTGGTTTCATTTGCACCACCGGCTGTTCACGTGCTTACATGAAATGTACCGGTGATATATATTTTCCCCCCGGAAGTTGGCTAATGTTAGCTAGGTTAGTGTAATCTGATAGTTCCCATTAATGACCTCCGACCCCTACATTTATGAAAGACACTAACATGTAATGTAATATTAGTATTAGTGTTATTTAATGTAATATGTCATTTGGCATCTGACATTTTCTTTTTGGCAGCTACAGTGACCTGCTGTTAATAGGTAATTGCTTTTGATTGGACAAAGACCAGGCAAACAAATTAGACATGACTAGTGACAATACATTGTAAACTAACTACAGTAGAAATTACAAAGAACTAAAGCTAATTCCCTCAGCCAAGGAGGTTATGTTTTCCTCGCTGTAGGCAAGATTACACAAAAATTACGAAACCGATTTTCTTGAAATTTGGCTGAAGGGTGGGGTACCAAGGAAGAACAAAGGTTTTTTCAGGTTCAATAACATTCTGAGATTAGCCGAGAGTGTGAGTTACTACTTCTAGTTTAGTGATGGACTCACCAAATGTAACCCAGGTGATTCGTCTTCTTGTTTTGTTTCCACTCAATATCCAAACATCAATGTCTCACTCAAGTTCAGGGTTTTTCCTGTTTTATTTATAACGTTAGAGTCTTCTGTAATGTACAGGCGTCATAAATGTTCATCAATATGTATAGTCTTACAAT
This sequence comes from Hippoglossus stenolepis, assembly GCF_022539355.2. Classification (NCBI taxonomy): domain Eukaryota; kingdom Metazoa; phylum Chordata; class Actinopteri; order Pleuronectiformes; family Pleuronectidae; genus Hippoglossus; species Hippoglossus stenolepis. The sequence continues at coordinate 6,621,019 of NC_061487.1, read as the reverse complement.
ATTCATGGATGAAAATGAGTGCATTTCCCTTTTGATAGCCCTGAAAACAGACCAGGCAAAAGCTGAAATGACAAGTGTACAAATGCAGTCACCCTGTTTCAATAACTGGAGAGTATTCCAGCTCGTCTGATTCAAGTATATCACGGTCATAAAAAAAAAGAAAGAATAAATAAAAGATTCATAAACACCATGCGCCAACAAATCGAATAATGTAACACCAAGACAGATATTGCACCATTTGATGGCACGTACCAAATGTAATATCTTGGCAAAAATAAATTCATGATGCATACATCAAATACTTATAAATTCAAATTTAGCAACACCAATATTCACAAACAAAAATCCAAACCACGGTTCTGTATATACAGTATCTTTTCTGCTAATCCAAACAAAACAGCTACAGAGGAATCAGAATTAGTCAGAAGGAACAAATACTTTCAAGGTTCTCTCTAATTGTACCCATCAATAATGCAACACACATATATTTCATATACATGTATATATATATATATGACTCATGCCCTCTGTTCCTGAGTGGTTAAGTGCAATGTGCATTATGTTTGATTTCTTTCATAAAAGAGGATACAAGGATGGATTGTTCTAGTTGCGTGACGAGGCTGTGGCTTTGGCCTTACAGATGCTGCTTTAATGGCTGATATAAGGAGACTGAGTTTGAGCAGCTGTGATGTGTGTGTTCAGATCATGTTGTTCTTCTTCAGTACCTCCAAGTACTGCTGTGTGGCCATGCTGACGGGGTCCAGCGCCACCCTTGAGACGGAGCTCACCGGGGACAACTGCGCAGAGGCCACGTCCAGCTCTGCTGTCGCTGAGGACGAGAGAGAGAGAGAGATGACGCCATGAGGCAGGAGCTACAGGTCACATCTCTGATAGCATTAATTCCATGAGACTTTTTTTGTGCCGTGATTCCAGCTGCAGTGAACTCACCGTTGTTTAATTCCTTCGAGATGTTTCTGTCCAACTCACTCTGCATCTGGAAAAAAAGGAAGTTGGAGTTTGAAATGTCTTCAAAATAAATATTTACACAAATCCAAAAAGATGCAGGGATGATATTTCATAACCAAACACAACACATGGTAAATGAAAACATTACTGCAGGGAAATCTGAACTATTGTGTGCAACACAGCGGGACACGCCAAGCATGCAGGCTCTGCTTCGGTGTAGGATTATTACTGCAGGTTATTTCATGTTGCCTTTAAATCTCACTGCAGGTACAGGCAACGGTCAACTCAAGTCATCTGCCTCCACTAATTATACAAATGTATAGATAGCGAGATAGAGATATATTCATACTGAAGATGAATGCTTTTAGGTGAATATAAGAATCTCACATTAAGGAAACATGTTTCTGCGTGTTACATATATATAGTATATATATATATATATATATATAAAAAAACACATTCAAATGTGTAGAGTTGCTGTTGAGATTAACTCAGTTTAGTTTTGCATAATTTATGTGTTTTCTACATTAACTGATTTTTGTTATCAAATCTTTTTTCTTATCCGAACTAACCCTGACCCTTCACATCTCCTTTGTCAGAGGTCAATGCCTGGATGATAATACATTTGAATGATGTGTGTAAAAACATGTCATGCCTCTCCAACATGCTTACACAGTATTGTATGTTGTATATGTTACTCTCCTGTGTTGTGTTAGACGACAAATAACCGATCAGATTTGATTCTGGCTAGTTATTCATTTGATCTCAGCAGGTTGTTTTCTTCTGTAAAATCTGGACACATGCTTGTAAGGAGGTGATAAAAGGAGACGAATTAAGCTTTTTCAGTTTCTTTCCTTGAGTGTGTTATCTTATTTCTTTGTGAATGTAAAAGTTGGATACTATAAGGAAAGGGTTTTCCCAACATTAAAGCATATAAACCTTTTCAAGTAATAAGACAAAATTATGAAACTAAATGAGCATAATAAGTCTCCTCTAAATGAATCTGACTTGATTTTTTAAATCAAATACATACAGGAATGTGGGGCATACTTAATAACTTAATACAACTGGCTGTGTTTGAACTTCACTGCTAAAATCAGCTTCAGAACAGAGCATGAAGAAAACCAACTGAAAGACTTAGAGTGTTTTTACAAGTAGTAAATACAGAAGAAGTAAGAAGAAATACAAGTATTAGGCCCATATGAAGAAATAATGAGAATAACGTCATATTATTAGAATTAAGTTGTAATTGAGACGAAAGTCACAATTTCAACAGAATAAAGTTGTAATTTAAAGAGAAAAAGGTCATAATATTATTTTATATATATTATAAAATGATTAATATAATACATAAAAAAAAAATATATATATAATTTATATAAACAAGTCATGTCAATTATGTTACTAACCACAAAAAGCACAATCCAACGTTCCTGCTCATTTCAGTGTTGAAACCTATTGTTGACTTTGTTATTGTTGAATTTTCTATTTATAGATTTTGCAAATTTGACTTATTTTTGTAATTTGGCAAATATTTAAGAGATAACATCTTTATGTCGGCTTTTGACAATTTGTCATTTTAATTTAAAAAGGGTAAAAGAGGTAATGAGGAACAGTTGTTGAATTACATGTCATTATTTGAAAAATAAATGCATGCATCTAATTGCAGTAGTGGGAAAGCTCAGGTGTTTAACATCTGTATTTTCCACTGTGTAAATCCTGAATGTGATTGTTTTTACACACACACACACACACACACACACACACACACACACACACACACACACACACACACACACACACACACACACACACACACACACACACACACACACACACACACACACACACGGCGAATAATAAAAAGCTGATTCTGATTAAATGGGAGCAGAGGTTTAAATGTGAGGCCACCAGAACAGTGAAGGCAACAGCAGCAGCCGGTCAGACACTGAGCTCAACACATCTACACACCTGGTTATGAGTCTGGCTGAAGAGAGGAGAGATGAGAGACAGACTTTTGAGCTAGAAGCTAGAAGAGTGAGAAATAGAAGACAGGTTAGAAGTAGAGTCCCACTACATGAAGACTCGAGACAGAGCGAAGAAGAAACAATGTGTAGGAGGAAGAAAATAAAGTCAGGGATTAGAAATCATTTGAGTTTTGAAGGTGTTTTTGTAGAGGGAAGCTGGGCATTAAGAGAATTTAGAAAGCCACCTCCTCAATTTCACACCTATCGTCGGTTTTCTCACAATGTGAAATATTTGATGTGTAAAGTCTCGCAGAATAAAACGTCTCTGCGGTGATGAAAACATAACAACACACCAACTGGTCTATAAAAAGCAACATCTTTGAATAACACGTCACCAGTTACACAGGAACAACACTGACAACCATGATGCTGTGGAAATGAGAATGGCCCAAAATAAAGGAATGAAGTATAAACTTCAGTGAGTGAGTGAGTGAGTGAGTGAGTGAGTGAGCGAGCCGGGTTCATGACTGTACCGACCTTGGCCAGATAGTCCTCCACCCTGCTGTTCGGCGCATCAGTCACAGGGTTGAGGAGGGACAGGCCCAGGCCCAGGCCAAGGCTTCTGTTCAGGGACCCCAGTGTGGCCCCGTAGTTTGCCGGTGAACCCAAAGTGCCCACGTCCAGCGAGGGACTTCCAAGGCTACCGTTTGCTATGCTGCTGGTGATAAGAGACCGGCTGCGCTCGTTCAGCAGCTTGGAATTGGCTTCTGTGAGCCGACTGTTGGACCTGCAGAGAAAAAAACACAGCGAGGGTTAGTGGTTGATACAATACAGGTTTGGTGCCTTTGTCTAATTTTACTGTGCCGCGTGCTGAGATTTGAATCATCAGCCAAGCTACAAGATTGTGAGGCGATGTTAAATGTTCCTGTAGAAGCCACAAGTTTGGATGATGTCAACTGTTATACGACAAATGTGTTTATTCACAGTGTCAAGGAGAAGTAATACACTACCTGCAATCTGCAGGTTTCATAGTGATGTCTCTGATTGGTGGAGCTTGCCGTTACCATGGAAACGTTAACCACAACTACTAAAATCACATAGTCTACGTTGGGATAGTTCAGCGTTACATTACGTTTACCACAGAGCATCCATGAATTCACTTCCTAACATGTTGTAGTCTTTTATAAGGAAAGGGTCCAAACAGGTGAAAAACACCTCAACAACATTAAATTGAAGAAGAAGCACTGGAAGTCATTGGAAAGGGATCATTCACCATGGTTTATGGGATGCATGGTTCCTTCACACTTCTATGTGCACAGACGTTTACCTTTTCCTTTTTCCAATATAATTTTTTCTCTGAATCAAATGTTTTCTGATCATGATTCATCTCGTAGCTCGTCGGTCTGGTTCCAGGCTTAAAAACGCTTTTTATAAAGATAAGCTGAAATGTCAGTGGAGAAAATGAATGGGACAATTTCCTTCAGGAACCAGAGCCGTTTTTAAAGTGGGCGGTCACTGTCAAACATTATTTGTATTACATTAAATCAGTGATGGATATCAGGTTTTGAATACTTTGCAGATACCTGCAGCCGGACCTTCTTGTCCCTGTGGTGAGAACAAGCTGGTCTCACCTCTCTAGTTTAGCAGCCAGGGACTTGCTGAGGCGCAGCTCCTCGGAGTAGAGCTGGCGGTATCGCTCTAGCTCGGTGCGCGTGGACTCTTTTTGGTTAAGGCTGTCTTGCTGGGTGTTGCGGGCGCGGCCCAGTTCCCCATCCAGCTCCCGGATCTTCTGCTCCAGCTGAGAGCGCAGGTTAACCTCATTGGCCGCTTTAATCTGATCTAATGCTTCTTGGGATGCTGCCTGGGACTGGGAGATCAAAAGACACAATCATATTCAAATCAGAGTTATACGATCATATAGTCGCTTCAGTAGCAACATTGGACATACTGTATATGCACAACAAGTTATTCAGTAAATTGTCCTGTCTCTTATTATACATTTTGTCGTTATGATTTTCTAAAATATTTTTTCTATTGTATAAACTATTTGTCATTACTATAACTAAAGATTAGCTTAATCACCACATTTTCCCAGTTAGAATTGTTACCTGCAGGAAGACGTTGACCTGCTCCAGTTTCTGTTGTATCTCTTGACGGGCCCTCTCCTCTGCGTCACGGCGGTACTGGTCCACCTGGCTCTGCTCCATGTGAGCCGTTTCCATCCTGCGTCTCAGGTCCAGTACCTCCTCCTCGAGCTGCCTCTTGCTCTTCTCCAGCTGGTCGGTGTTGTGGCTGAAGCTCTCCAGGGAGGCCAGCTGATCCTTGAGCTCCCGGTTCACCTTCTCCAGTTGGCTGCGATGAGACGCTTCCTTCTCTAGCTGCTCCCGCAGATCGTCCACCTGGGAGAGGAAATGTTTGAGGTCAAAGGCTGAGGTCTAACACTACACCTCAGGGTTATTTGGGGGTTCATACTGAAATCACAGTTTCAGGCAGTCAAACCTTATCTCTCATTCGTCCCCCCTCAGCCTGGCTGTGTCTGCCCAGCTCCATCCTTATGCTGCTCATAGGAGAAGCAAACTCTGCTCCACCGGTGTCATGGTCCCTCAGTTTCTTCTTAGCAGTCTTTAATAGTGTACGCAGCCTTAAACACATATATGCACAAATACTATAAGTAATCAACAACATTAGGTTTGCAAAGAATCCGACAAAATAAATCAGTCACAATGAAGTGAGCACAAAAAAACAAAAACACTAGACAAACACCATAAATGAATAGTAATTTAGTTTAAAATAAAAAAACAAAAAACAGTGTTCCCTTACACCAGATACAGACATTGGTGCACCACAGCCACATAAGCCAGGAAAGACTGCACTCTACTGGATCCTACTTTATGTCTAAATGGAAGGAGAAGGCACTGCCATGGGTGAGGAGAGCCAGAGGAGGAGGAGGGTAGGAGTCACCTGTACATTTCTTTTTGAAGATCTGTGTTTCTCTTCATCTCTTGATCCAGACGAGTGTCTATGGCCTTCTTCTGCTCTGCTATCTTTTTGGCTTTCTTCTTCTCTATTTCCATCTGGAACATCAAGATCAGGAGGGATGGTTATATGATGCATAATACTCATATTACAACTACTAATAACTATTAACAATTAAGCAGCACTAAATTTCCCTGACTCACAGATATCAGTCACCTAAATGTGCCTACATCTGTTTTTTCTCATCAAGATCCATGAATTATCCCCTGGGTTCTTCCCTGACCCATACCACATCCTGCGACCAAGGTTCACAGAAAACCGTTCAGATGTTTTTGTGTAATCCTGCTAACAAATAAACCAACCGACAAATAAAAGGATGGGTGAAAACATAACCTCCTTGGCGGGGGCAATAATAGCATGCAAGCAAACGTATAACTAAAGCCCCTTTTCTACTGTTCAAATAACCCACTGACATCCGGCTTTTGTTTGCAATGGGACTGAGAGGGAAGAGAGACAAACTCCTCTACTGGCAATGGGACGGGGGTCAATTGCCTATCTAAGCATGTTTACGCACGTTACAACACCTACATACACCCACTAATTTTGGTCTACAAGAGATTTATGATCACCTGAGAGTTCAGTTCTCCTTTTTCCTTTTCGAGCTCTGCCAGGCGCAGTCCTAATTTAGAACGACTCTTCAGCTCCTCCTCCCACAAGACCTGAGAGTCCTGGGCTGTGTGAGACAGAACACTTTGCTTCTGGACCTAACAAGACACAAGTTGAATTATTATAAATACAGTTGTGAATATCTATATAAAAAAGAAGAAGTTCCAGTCAGCTTCTTACTGTGATCAAATTTCAGATTGATCAGTTAGCCAAACATCCTGCTGTTCTTTCAGTGCCACCAACCTCTCTATTGAGTTGATCTTCCAAAGTCATCTTACTGCTTTGGAGGTTTGTGACCAAATCCTCCAAATGACCTCTGACCTACAAAAATAAAGAAAGTCATTGTACAAATATAATAATTAAAGGTGGTGGGTTTTTAATACAAGAGATATATAAGAGAACATTTTTTAGATGTAAGGAAATAACATGGGTCATGCAGGAGGACATGAAAAGGAGTGAAAGACCCCACATACCAAGATCAGGCTTGGAGGACACATTTTAATATCACCAAGAAAACCCCAAAACCTACACCAAGCTATTACTACTGCTAGAAGTTTGGATTCCTGGTCGAACAGCTTGTCCAAAAAGCCCACACCAAAAAGTGCTTTTCATTTTGCAGATACATAAAGAATGATTTTAAATCCACACAGAGTTACTAAGTCTACATCCACAATACCAACCCCTTCTCCAGGTGAGCAGTCAGATAGCTGGAAAAGATTGGATATCTTAAAATATGATAAAAGACTTGATAATTTTAAAATCATAACACATTTCACTAAGTATGACATTACTGAGATATTGTAAGATGTGTTTGGTCAAACAGAAGTAGACATGGCACCGTGAGGATCCTGTTTAAAATATGGATGTCCATGTTACTGGGTTATGTATTCAGTCACTCACCATGACAGCTTCCTGAGCCCCTTTCTGAAGAACTCCAATTTTGTTAGACTGTTGCTTTGCAGCCGCCTCCAGTCTGGCATTCTCTATCTCTAGCCTAATGGGACATTATACAGAAAACACACATCCATAAACTGTACATCAAAGTGTGTATACTCATGACTAAAAAGGCATTTACACATATAAGCTCATATAATTATTATGTTTTATGGAGTTGGTGTAATTTACATTATTGATTTCATTGAATTTAACTGAATTTTTTTTTAAATGGATCAATCTTTCTCTCAAATAAGTTTGTGTCCATCTGTGTGTGTGTGTGTGTGTGTGTGTGTGTGCGCAAACAGCATATATTTGTAAATACCTCTGCACAGCTTCCTCCAGCTGTTTGATGGTGGTATCAGAGGCTGCTGAGGACGACAGCGCCTCCTGGAGTTTCTGAGCAGCAGTGGTGAGCTCCTTTTCCCTTTCATCGAGGCCGCTCTTCAGACTGTTAATACGTTTCTCAGCCTGCACGTACTGGTCTTCACTCTCTTCCAACTACAGACAAAAACAAGAGAACGCAGCTCATCAAAAATACTGACAACTAACTATTTATTTTAGGGGTTTACTTAACACTTCTTAACACTTCCATTACCTTTCTCTTTAGCCTGTCAATGTCTTTTAGGAGCCGAGTCTTCTCCTCCTCCAGGTCATTGCGATAGCGCGTGTTAACCTCCAGAGAGGCTTCGCTCATCGACAGCCTCTTGAGTGAGTCGGCGAGCTCCTGCTGCAGCTGCCTGAGGTTCGTCTGTGCTCAGGCAGAATCCAGACAAATCAAAGATTGATTAGATGTACAGGGAGATCCTTAACTGGCATGTAGTTATATTACTAAAAGTGGGTCTTGAGGAAGAGGTTAGTTAATTTTATTACCCTGCAGTCCTTAACTTACCTCTCTTTCATTCTTCTCTTCCTCCAACTTGTAGATCTGATCTCGGAGATCAGCAGCCCTACTGGCCAACTCCTTATTTCTCTCCTCCACTAGTTGTACCCTCTCCTCGCTGTCAGAGCGCAGCTTGGACAGAATGTCGCTGAAGCGCTCTTGGGCATCTGTCACAGCACGGTCCTTTGCGACACCTTTGTTCTGGGCCTCCTCTAGCTGTTGCCGCATTAACATACCCTCACTTTGGGCTTGGGCTAGCCGCTCCTGTGTGGCCTCTTGGCGAGCTGTGGAGCGGCTTGCCAGCTCCCTCTCGGACTGGAGAGACGCTTCTAGCTCCTTGGCACGTGCAGCCGCCTGGTCCTTCTCCCGCTGTAGGACATCCAGCAATAGGCCCTTCTCAGTCAGCTGCAGAGTGACCCGATGGACTTCATTCTCCAAGCTGTTCGTAGAAGCCTCGGCCTTTCCCAGCTTCTGGGACAAGCAGCTGACCGTCTCACGCTGAGAGGTTGCTTCAACTGTAGAGTAAATTTATTAGGAGTCATTTAGAAGCTCCCACTTATAAAAGATTGCAAACAAAAAGATTCACACACAAGCAAATAATCCAACAGACCCTCAGGCTACATCTATACTAATATATTTTAGTTTTAAAAGTAAAACGATAGTTATAGCTCCATATCTGTTATAATCCATTTCCATACTAACACACCTTAAAACACATTAAGTGACCTTTCACGTACACTGGCTGCAGATGATCTACTCTGCAGCCAGTTGCCTGCTTGCATCAAATACTATGAACGGAAAACAACAATGGTAAAGCTAAGAGAAGAGATTTGTTTTCATAAAGAGGTGGAACTGTTATTGACAGTAAATGTTTACAACATTTTGCCTTCACCACTGGTTCTCACGTTGTGGCTGAAAAGAGCCAATCAGGAAAGCAAATACAGGAAACTGCATCATCATTTTTAAACATCTCCTCCTTTGCCCGTCCAGACAACAACTACAAAGTTTTCAAAATAAAACAAGGCCTGAAGTGGTTCCAAACTTCTCCATTTTAGGTGCTTGAAAACTCTGGAGTAGGCTTATGGTTATGGCCGCCATGGTAAAGAGTGATACTTCCTTTGTGTAGTTACACTCCAAATGGGTTTGATTTAAATACAGTAAAGAGTATGCGAAGAGTGGCAACCATATCAATAGTTGACTACGTCAAATCTGTTTCTCAGTGGCAAATAGGTAACTCTTTTAAATTTGATCTTCCTTTAAATGGATCATAAAGGAATGAAGCACATTATACTATTTAACACACTTTGGATTAGTGAGTGTTTAAGTTATTAGAATGTTTAGCATGGCATTACCCAGCCATTCAAACTATCACTAACCTGTGAGTTTGTCTTTTAGACGCTGATGTTCCTCTTTCTCCCGGAGCAGAGCTTTCTCTGTGTCTGCGTGAGCTGCCAGGCAACGCTCAGCCTCCTTTATTGCCCCTGCCAGTCGGGTACGAGTAGACTCCACCTCTACCTCCAGGGTTTCCCGAGTCTGCCGCTCATTTTCCAGGCGGGTTGTGATCATAGCTAACTCAGACTTCAGGGTGGTCACCTGGTTGTTGCAATTGTAGACAGTTTGGGTCAGGGCGTCCCTGTTGAGTTTGAGATCTCGTCGAAAATCTTCTAGCTGCTCCTTGAGAGCCTCGTTCTCCTCCAAAATGTGGCTCTCTTTGAGATTGCTGTTGGCCTGCGAACGCTCCAGGTCGGTTCTAAGGATGGTCAGCTGCTCCTGGAAGGTCGCGTTCTGCTGGAGCAGCTCCCTCTCCCTGTCACTGGCTTCAGTGAGCTGAGACAAGGCCTGTTATTGACAATAGCAGAAAAAGCATGTCAATTTTGCCTCGAGTTGGCTGGTTCTCTTTAAAGTTTTGTCTTCAAAATACATTATTTATCCCCGTAATTTTAAAGATACTAATATGAATCTTCTATCTTCAACACCACACTGTATCACTGTTATTTTAAGATACATGTTCCAAATTGATGTATAACACGATGAGTGCCAGGATTACCTCGTTGCTTTTGCTTCTATTTCTCTTGTTCTCCTCCTCTATCTGCTGCTGTTTATGCAGATGACTGTCGAGCAGATTCTTCTGCAGCATCCTTGCACTGCGCTCCTGAGCCAGCAGTCTCTGGGTCTCACTGTGGTCCTCTTCAAGCTACATACAACATAACCCATTAATGGAAGAATCACACATACTGTATGGACAACAAACAACACCATCTGCACAAGATAACATACAAGATACATACATACATATAAGCATCATTGTGAATTCTAAATAAATGATGCATAAGGAGTATTACTTATTGTACAAAATACATACTGTTTGTATGAACTGATCTATGAAAGTATCTTAAGTCAACTCAAGATGGGCTCTTCTAACATTCATACTGATTGCTATAAAAATGACACAAACCAATATTATTGCAGTGAAAACAGAAAAAATGTGACAATGAACCTGTTTCATGTTGTTGACCAGTGTTCTCATCTCCAGCTCCAGGTTCCTGAGAGTCAGCTCTACCTTCTGTCGCTCCTGAACCTCTAACTGATGCTGCTCCTCCGTCCTCCTCAGCTTCTCTCTGGTGGTGTTGTACATCATGGTGGCATTGCGGCGATTTTCCTGCTCCTGTTTCAGCTGAAACCTGTCGCGCACAAAATAAAAACAGGCATTAGAGTTACAACAAGTACTGTAGGTGCGATGTACAAAATATGAGGAGAGACCAAGACAATGTTTCAAACTTTGGAGGAAAGGAAGTAATTCTCACTTGAGGTTTGTGACTTCAGTTTGCAGTTCTAGCTGATTTCGCTCCAAGGCAGATTTAAAATCTTTAACTTCCTCGAGGGCGCTCTTCAACTCTGCTCTCTCCATTTCCAGCTGGCTCACCTTATCTGCCAGGTATCCATGGCGACTCCTTGCCTTTTGGATGGAGCGCTCATATTCGTGGAAAATGTTCTGCAGCTTCACCATGCTTCTAGAGTCTGTGATATGATATATTTAAGTTTTTAAAGGAATCTTTAAACACTTTATATCTTTAAAAAGGCACAAACATTAGAATTTGATTGTATTTGACCTGATTCAGTACCTAAAGTAGCTGAGTCAAGCTTCTGAATGAGGACAGATGCATGACGATAGCCTGAAGTGGGAGAGTCGATGTCGTCAGTGGCTGTGTCTGACGACTGAGTGAGCTCATCAAAGTCTTCAGCCAACTCCTCTTCTTCTGTGTTCTGAATATGAAAACAAAACATGGACTTAATGCTCAGTTTCTTTGTATTGTGTACATAGATTTAAAAAATGCAGTTACTGGCAGAATGCGAGTTTTACCTCATTTCTTTGTTTTCTGCTGGTTAACCTGAGTCCATGAAACACAGTGAAGAGAAACAGGGGTTACTTTGGAAAAGTAATGTGCATTTTAAGAGCTAGATTAAGAAGCTGCTAGAAGAGTAATGGTATAATGCAGTATACAGTTCCTTTTTTAGAAAATCTGTGGTTAGTCATGCAGTTATGTAGGAAGATAGAGTGAAAATCAATTAAGATTGCAGCCTAATCATCACCCACCACCGATATTGTAAAGGTCTGTTCAGACTGAATGCAAAGCCAATTTATATCGGAGATATATATAAAATATCTGTAGTAGTGCAGACCAGGTCTGGACCACTAGAGCGTTAATTTGGGACAAACAACCAATCAAGACGTCATGTAACTTACCAAAATCTTTGTTTTCTCCCGTCTCTTATTTTGTATCTTTTCTCTATTAATTAATTTAATCAAGTTTGAAAGATTTAAGATGAGCATAAATGATTGGTTTGCATCGAGTCACTTCTTTCCATTGACCTTTGAAGCACTGGTGCCAGTACATTTCACCTTGACTTCAGCCTGAACTCTCATTACAGGTTAGTGACAAAGAAGTGAAACTGATACACAGACGTGGCATACTGCATATATACCTTCCTTCATCGTCCGACACGTCACTTAAAGTGCTATCGTCAAACACAGAGAGAGGATCTCCGTTAACATGGGTGTTGGTCTGAGGGGCTCTGCTGCGCCGGGCCCCTCTGACCAGCTCCAGCTTTAAGGTCTCTTCTACAGCCTGTCCCTCCCGTTTGTTGCTACTTTGGCTCTGCTGGAGGCGGAGATGCGATTGCTGTGGTGCCTCGTTGGTGCTAAAAAGAGCAATAAACCTGATAATCAGTGAGTTGTGGAACTTATAGGTACTGCTGATAAAATCATTCCTAACCCATTAAGACCTAGGATGTCGAAGAAAAACGCACGAACATTTAAGCATTGATTGAATCACCTTAAACACGAGGGTTTTTTGAGGAGCTGACAGATTTGCTAACTGTTAAGTGGGTTAGAAGGTGTCAATGTTGTTTTCATCAATGAAACTCTGCTGTACTCTGCTTTAATATCGCTTCTCTTGCTTTGATTGCCAGCCACCGTCTGAAACGCAATTTTAAATGATTTGCAGGCTAGGGGCACTGAAAAACAAACTACATCTGCCATAATGCATTTCACCTATCCTGGGGGGGGGTAATCTCAGCAAATGTGTTTCATCAGTCTCATGTCTCGAAAATGATGACATCATATAAAACACGTACATGCTCATCCAGCTCCAAAAGGAGAAGCATGCAAATGTTGCAAACGCTCTTTAAGGTTTATGCGCTTATGTTGCATCAGGTCTAAATAAGTTACTTAAAATACAGGGCTCTTTCTTTGAATGTGCCATTGAAGAATAAGTTGCATACAAACATGAGCATTACAGAATCATATAGAGACCACACATGCCCCTTTTATACAGAGATCCCATTATATTGGTATAAGAAGACCCCTTGTTGAGCTTCTTTACACCGAACCATACAACCATATATTGCCGCCCTAGTGAGTGATTGTAGATAGAATAGTGGCATCCTGGAATCAGAGGCGTAACGTGTAAAACACAATGAGACCGTAAACAAAATGAGTAATAACCTAAAAGATAAAATCAGATTTTTAAATATGATAGAGTTGTGGAAGTTTTGTTTAAATTATAAAGGGGGATACATTTAACATCAGGGCTAACAAATGTACAATAGGAAGAAAGAACTGCAGGCTGCTGTTCCTGCTGAATTGCTCCAGTTAGTCTCAACAGGGATCCTAACCTGCTCTCCGGTTTCTCAGTACCCGGCTCTTTCTGGGTCATTCCACCAGTATCCCTGGAAGCACTGGATTTTTGCACCTCCGCTACAGTCTTTGTCATCTCTTTACCAACCTGAAAAGACAAAGGCAAATATTTGATAACTCGACTTGTGACACTCATCCTAACTGGAAAGAGTCGGGGCCAGCCTTTTAAGATGCAGGTTGTGCGTGTACTTGCTCACTTTGTCGTGCATAATTCAGTGTTACCCCTCCCACCTGAGACCTAACACCCAGTGTGCTTACTCTATTTTACATTTTCAGTTAGTCACTAGGATGCACAATTCCATACACTGCAATGCTTGTGTCAATCTGTAAAACTGAATTGTGTCATGTGAATGGCAAGACACAAAAACTAGATGATATGGAATTCAAAGGTTATTTGTGAATTCCTTGTGCCCTCAACACATCTTTAGAATTAGTTGTTGTCCTCTGTGTGAGTTAACATGTCAAATCATGTAGCAAAGAAAATGTATATATCCTGTGTTTTCAGGAACACTCAAAAAGCTGGCAAAAATCACTCGTCAATTTTAATACCTCAATGTATGATGACTCACTTAGTCACATCATGCATTAATAGAGAACAAATCACAACTGCACTTCTTTCAAAGGCAAAGAAAGCATCACCTAGTTTGTACAACGTAAAGATACATGCAAAGTCCATGCATAATGACAGACAAGTCACAACTGGAGAACTCGCAAGACTTTCTGTAGTTTTCAAAAACAATCAAGAAATTCTTTTGTTTACTATAAGTCAGTACCCAAAAGCTTCTTGAGCGCAGCTCAAATGATCTGCAGCAAAATTTAAACCCAGTTTTACATGTCTTAGTTAAGGACACACAAAAAAACGTAAAGAGAAACATGCGGGATTAGATCTTCTACTTGAAATCAAACCTAAAGAAAAGAAATATTAAGACATGACGGACAAAAACAAGACAATGAACTTTTAACATGAAAGTCATAAGGTGAGGTGATGATGCTCGGTCAGTTTGGCCCTTTGGAAACAGCTGATGAAAAAGAAATGAAATTAAGTACATGAATGAAAAAAGAAAAAGAGAAAGAGAGGTGATCTAGAAGGGACTATGGGAGGGGCGGCCATCGTCTACCTCTTTCAGGAGTTGGGCCTTTTCTTTCTCCAAATCCATGAAGACAACCTTCAGCATCCCTACCTCAAGTTTAAACCTCTCCAAGTCCTCCTCCAGCTCCTCGTCAGAGACACCAGGAATAGATGCTGAATGCCTGCTTATTAAGGGGGGGCAAGACTTAGTGGCCTCCTCACGATCCTCTTCTGAACGGGCATTGTTCACCTCAGCTCCCTTTAGATCAGCAGTTTGGTCCTTTGAGATCAAGTCCAAATGTTGCTTGTGGAACGGACCTTGTTTGGTCTCGTCCTTTAAAAATGAGCTAAAGTCAACATTCAAGTCGGGTATAATGTGACCACCGGTAAAAGCTGTGCTAGCGTGATCTCTGTAGCACTCTCTCTGTGCTGTGGTGAGTTGTGGTGAAGGAGACCTGCTCTCCTCCAGAGAATCATCAGTGAGTAGATCTGGCTCCTGGTGCATGCTGCTGTCCCTGACCGGAGGCGGAGCGAGCTGCATCCCATCTTCACACCGAGAGTTGCCAGGTGACTCTGTCAGCGAGTCTTCCAGTCCAGACTCCCTCTGCTCAGGTATGGTGAGAAGGATAGTACTTCTTGCCCTAGCTGCCGGGCGCACAATGATTTCTCCTTCATCTTCATCACTCGACTCTTCTTCTGTAGAAGTAGATTCAGCTGTGGCCTGCTCCTCTTCTGCAGCATCTTCTGCAGCATCTTCTGCAGAACATCTTGAATTAAACAGCTCCCCAAACTTCTCTTTTAATTCACCAGCCACGTTCTTGAAGGTGGATTTTACTTCCCGCTTCTCCACCTCTACCCAGAGCTTCTCGTAGCGTTTCTCCCATGGGCAGTCTTCACCTCCTCCTTCGGGACTGGGTTGATCTCTTAACTCATCACAGTTTTCTCCTACACGGCCTGATGGCCATGGTTTATTAAAACCTAACTCACATGTATCTCCTGTATCATCTTTCTCCTTTGATGGCATGGGTTGACAAGGAAAAACACAACACACACAAGACAAAAACGCAAAAACCATGTTTTGATTTTAAATGACATACACAACAACACTGACATGAACGTGAAGCCATTATCACTTTCTACTTTTGTTGTTAGAAAATTAAATTACAGTATTATTTTTGAAACACATTAACCATTCACCACAACAAAAGCTAATAATCAGAATTATCATTCAAAGGTGAAGTCAAAATCTACATTCACAAGCTGCAATTTCTTTGGCAATAAATTGTTATCCCCACGTATGTTATACTCACATAGAAGCATTTACATATTTGCAAATACATATGTTACGATAATGAATTTGCATTTCTCCTATGATTGGGAAAGCATGGGAGATGCTGTTTTGTCTGGGCCTGAACTTGATGAGGAATGAAAATATGTTAAGATTGTGATACACAGTATTTTTTTTAGCATTTCTCACCTTGTGCTGAGGCCCGTCCAGCTCTTTATCCGTTTGTCTGTGTCCTGCCATTGATGAAAGCTCAGGAGAACCTAGGGAGACAGAGTGTCTTTATTAGAGGGCATGTGTGCACAAAGGCCTATTTCAAAAGACCAGTGATCCTTACCTGGTTTAACTACTGCCTGATGCTCAGCTGTGTATTGCCACTGATTGACAATTTTGTCCGTGATGGTAGAAGCAGAAGGTGCTACATTTTCTGGTTCCCAATCTGATTCTGAATGAGAGCAAATCAAAGAGAGAAATAGAAAATGAAATCCTATGTCTGTAAACTGAAAAAATAAGAACATGAAAGGTCTTCATACACTTTACCTTCTTCACTGTCTGGTTTCTGAGGGACCATCTTCCTTGCCCGAGGTTGAGGATGGGGTAAGAGTCGATGGGGTGTAATGCTGATGCTCCTCTGAGGTGGCGGGGGCGCTGCTTCATCTTGCTCATTCAAAGCTGGATGGGTGCATTCTGGGAACTCATCGAGTCCAGGGGAGGCCATTTTACGACCTGGCAGCGTTCTCTTGCTGGCCGTACTGGCTGAGTCCCAGTCTGATGCATCTGTGACATTTACACAAGAAGCTCCATGTAAATGAACACAGCCACGCACGACACAAGTGAGTATTTTAGAATATAGGACGAGAGTTTTGGTAGTCATTACTAAATGTGACTGCACTGACTCTAGTATCGGATTTGTGCAAACCTCCCTTATACAATGCACTTGTACACGACGATGGGATATGCTATAAAACTATTGTTGTAAACTGGGATCTCAAAAAAGAACTACAGTTAACAGTAAATAAAATGAAGTTCTACTAATCTAATCAGCTAGTTCATATTTACCAACCTGGTTTTACAGCTTCAAGACGTGTGATGACACAAAGTAAACATACAAACAATAGAAAGGTCAGGCTTGCAAGCAAATGTATAACTTCCATCAAAAGCTTCAAACAGTCAGCAGCTCCTGCGTATTTAAAGGTGAAGCTTTCATTGAGTAGAGATGTCTTGTTTATGCTTATTTTTTATTGAGATTTAAAACGAATCCCTTTTTTTTATGTTTACACTGTTTACATCTACATCTCTGGAGGTTTTGAGCACCTGAAACAAATACTTTTGGAAACACTGCTTAAAATTCATTCATATCATCGTGTAATTGTCTGACTAGCGCCTCCGCTTGAGTGTTTCTTCGAACACAATTTGATTTGCTGATGCTTCCAGTGCCACATGAAACTTCCGCCATATGCAGCAACAGCAACCGAACCACAATGCAGATGGCAACATGTCAGCCCATTCAAAGTGAATGAGCAGTGACGCGTCTAACCCGTACATTTGAGTCCAGCAAAAGTCTGAATGTGTAAGCATGGCTGTAAACCAATGCCGAGTCAAAAACCACCACCCAAAAATAACTAAAACTTATTTTACCTTCAAGATCATCAACGTCACCCAGACCAAGCTCTTCCATCAAGTCTGTAAAAGAGGAATACAGTAGTAAGAAAAAAAATCATTCTTCATGTAACTTAACTATTTGGGATTATACAAATCTTGATTTTATTTACCTGTCTTTCGGCCATTATCGCCTTCAAGTTTGCTCAGAACACTAAGTGGTTCCCATTTTGGCTTCTCAGTCTGGTAGACAGGCAAAATATTGCTACTTTATTTTAACAGGTCACAATTTTCTTTTATACCATTTAGTTGCTGAACTTACCTCTTTCTGTGTGATTTCATCTTTAGCATCATGTTCTTTTCCATTATCATCATTTCCAACTACAGAAGAGAAAAGACATGTTATGTTTGAGAAGACACATTAAACACCATCAACTCCTTCTGTGAGAAACAAAACATCAATGTGATGAAGTTGGGTGAGTTTGCCAGAACGATGTGAAAACAAAGCATTCCCATGCAAATGTGCTCATGGGTTAATCAGCATGACAACAACATGGTTAGACAGCAGACGAGCATTCAGATTCCCACGTTCTGGTTTTATTAGGACACAAGTTCAGCATCAGCCAGGAATTCTGACAACACCTGTAGCCATGTGTTAATATTATTAAAGCCAAAACATAAAAGAACCCCAAAAAAGCTGAAGTCGAACCCGTGGCCCTTTACGTCCCAAATTTGGGAGAATGGGGTTCATAGGTAGCAGGAGGAATGGAGTGGTGTATGCTGCATGCATTTTCTTATAATGATCATGAAGTGATAGTCAGGCCTCTGGTATGGTTAACATGCGGTTCTTCAGACCTTTGAGTCAAGACATGCATTTACCCTGGCTGCCTCTTGGCCTGTCTACACTCCTCCGAGGAACTAGAGCGACCATCTTATTGCCTCCTTCTCCTCTTAAAAATGAGGGAATATAAAACAAGTCTACAAAAGAAATGTAACATATTGTTCGCAAGGGTGTTTCTATTATGCATTTCAAATTCTACATATTTGCTGTAAACAGAAAGCTTTAACCATTAAATACTGATAATATTAATACATGCATTAATGCAGATTTGTAAAGTTAATAAGGTCATTGTTTCTGTAGCATGAAATGGTGCCTGGAATGATTTAATTGCTCTTAAAAACAAAAGGAATTAAATAAAATGCACCTACTCTCTTTATTTGCTTCTTCAGCAGTGGACGTCTCTTCTTGATCCTGAGTAGGCAAGCTTTGTTTCTCCACATGTGGCATATTGGTGTCTTCAGAACGGGACTGGAAGGGTAAAATCGGTCTTAATGACAACACGTGTGTAACAAACATTTAATCCTACATGGTGATTAGAAACATGTCCTTACTGTACCTCAGAGTCCCAAGAATCGTGCTCTTCTTCTCCCTTCTCTAGACCCAGCTCAGAGAGGAAATCTATTCAACAAATGTAAATTAATTCAGCTGAAAATATTGAAAAGTGGTGCAAATCAGTTATTTTGAAAGGGCACAAAAGCAATAACATCGTCAACTGCATTTTAAAATTGCATTAAAACATACATTCAATCAAACTAGTGCAGTGCCGATTGTAAACCTGCCTGTTTGGAATGGGCGGTTTGCTTGGTTTGTGGTAATGGTGGTTGCAACTTTCACTCTGAAACTGTAAAAGGGACCTGTAGTAATTGAGCTGCAGAATTTAAAGACTGGCTGCAGGACTCAGATTAGATAATTTTGTTGTTGATAATACAATTAGTAGGAGGAATGAGGACTGAGTCTTTTTTCAGATTATGTTTGATTCAAATCATAGCTGTACTGCTCAGGAACCAGTATTATTCTCATACAATTAAATTATGTAATTTTGCTAAATGAACAAACGCAGCATATTGTGTGTCTGAGTGCCACCATGTTTGCTGTTGTTATGATATTAGTAGCCACAACAGCTTTTCTGTGATGATAAATGATTTGCCACTGACCTCTTTTCTTATCTTTTTCTGTCTCTGGAACAGTTGAAGCTGCCCCAAGAGACTCTCCACTCTCAGCAGGCTGATCGTTTTCATCTGACATGTCTCCTTCTTCCTCATCCTCCTCATCATCATCTCCCACCTGCTCTTTGTCGTCATTGTCATCATCCTCATCATCAGTGGAATCTTCTTTCTGTGTTAAAAACATAGTTTAGAAATCACAAGGCATCTCTGATGAACAGAGAAGTGCTGAACAAACCAACAATAACCATCTGAAAGAAAATGGCGATGACACAACTAGAATATAGTCCTTATACAAACCACATTACACTAGAAAAACTGCCACTAGTACTAAAAACTACCTGTTATATTCCTGTTTTACCTGAGAGACACGGTCCTCAGTGTTTTTGGACTGTTGATATCTCATGCCTATTTTCTCTGCTTCATCAGGCGAGTCTAAATCAACATCATCAATGTCAGTCTGAGGTAACACTGGATCAAAAAATGTCTTCCCGTCATGCCTTTGATTAGGAGTGACCTCATCATCTTGATTTTGCTCTCCATCAATGTTGTGTGATGAGACTCTTGTCTGGGGAACAATGGCACTTTTGTCCTCTAGTGGAACATATGCTGTTAATCTGGCTGCGTGTTCATCATCTGACTTCTCGCCTCCATCAAGCCCGTTATCAGAACCGTCTCCCACGTCAGACACTTTGACTGTGGCGCTGGCAAAATCGTACTGCAACCGCTGGTCCAAGCTGTCAGAGTCTTCACTTGACTCCTCGTCCCTGGGGGGATCGCTTTTTATAACATTGACCAGCTTTTCTTCCTGGGGCCCGGTAGACTCATCATTTCCAACAATAACACATTTTGAATTTTCTTCATTGATTTTATGTCCATTACCTACTTCTGTTTCTTCCTCTAACTGCTTGTCCATTGCACTTGTAGACCTCGATTTAGGTGACCTCACACTGGCAGGGGTAGAAAGATTCATCTTCAAGAAGCCGTCCCTGTCTGCCACTTCATCCTTTGTCTTCTGCTTTTCTGACTCATCACTTTCATCTTCATCATCCCAACTACTGTCATCACTTTTCTCTTTTTCCAAGTCTAATTTTCTCTCCATTTGTGATGACTCAAGAATTAAATCGACATCATCATTATCTGGTATTTCATTTCTGGTTGTGTTTTCATCATCAGGTACCAGTGACACTGCATGGGGAGGACCATTTGACTCTCTCTTATGACTTCCTTTATTTCCTTGCCAGGAGCCATCAGAATTGTGCTGCTCTCCAGTCTTGTTTGGTGTTACATTTGTTTTAGGAACTTTACCACAAACCACTTTACCTTTAGTGCAGGAGCCATTATCATTGTCATCATTTTCAGAAGAAGAACTCCACTCTGATACATCTACTGGTGCTTTACCTGGTCTGCTTTTGGATTGATGGACTCCTGGAGAGGATTTAGGTTTCTCTACCATTTGCTTTGGCGAGACACATTTAGAAGATGGCACCACAGGTGATGAAGAATCCCACGAGGTATCCGCATGGTCTTCATTCGATTGAGTTAATTTACTTTTCTCATTCAGTGCTGCTGCTTCTTGTTGTAAATCTAATCCTCGAAAATCACTTTGCTGATCGAGCATCTCCTTCTTAACCTCATCTTCTTGTGGGAGATCACCGTCACTGTCCTCTAATGAAGACCCCCAGGACGACCTGCGTTTGTCCTCTTTGAGCACTCCTTCTTTTAATCCAGTATCATCTTCAGCATCAGAAGCACCGTGTGTATTTTCTGCACAAACCTCAGATAACTTTTTTTTTTGATTATCAAGTACAGTGTTGCAACCAAATCCCACTGTTTGATTATCCTCGTCATTGTCACTGTTGTTCCTCACTGTATCACCACTGTTTTGTTTATTGCTCCAGGAGTCATCATCAACATTATCCTTTTCCATTTCTCTCTCAAACTCTTCCTCCTTAATCTTGCAAGGTGAAAGAGTCTCTGTGCCATGCCTGGATGGCATAGGACCTCCTGTTGACGCCAGATGTAAAAGTTTGTTTTGGTCTGATGACCAAATGCATTCCTTCCCAAGGCTGTCATCCTCATCAGAGAACTTAGACTCGACCCTAATGGCTGACACGACACAGTCGTCCTCTACATTTAATGTTTTTAGCATTGCAAAACTTGGAGTTCCAACTGGGCAGACAAGGCCGGTATTCTGAATATCTGTTTTGGCATCTTTCTCTGTGGCATCTACTTTATCAGGAGTAGTTCCATCGCTGTAAGAGATGTCAGTGGCAGGTATCTTCTGACTATCAGCACAGTCAATAATGTTAAGGGCAGAAGCAACAGGGGGTTTTAGGGTGTCTTCATATTCAGAAGTGTTGGCCTGGACAGGAGCCACACAGTTGTTGTCATCCTCCTCACATTCATTCTCTTCTTCGTCCTCTTCATCCTCTTCCCCATCTTCCTCATCACTTTCCTCATCATCTTCTTCTTCTTCTTCATTGTCATCCTCTTCTTCCTCCTCCTCTTCTTCTTCATCTTCTTCATCATCGTCGTCATCTTCTTCTTCTTCCTCCTCCTCCTCCTCCTCTTCCTCCTCTTCTCCAACTTCCTCCTCAGAGTCCTCTGCTTCAGGGCTGCCCTCACGAAAGTCCGATGTTCCTTTACTGCTTGATGGTTGCTCTGAGTCTTTGCTTTTCCCCTGCTCAGCTACCCTGTCTGCTTATTTTTGGGCATTCAAGACAAAAGGAGAGAAAGATGTCAAAGAAATGCAACAAGCAAAGCTTTAACAGAAATATTTTACCTCTCTGTAGCTAGGAAGAGGGGTGGAAGTCATCTGGGGTGCTTTTGAAAGGAAGGAAATGGGAGTGGGATCTACAGGTTTCTGCAGAGCGTTGCTGGATGGTAACGTTTTTGGGAGGGATGGGATTCTCTGGACTCTACTTTCGCTCTCTGGATCAGATTCTGTACCGCTCAAGGATCTGTCAAGCAGTGCAGAAGCTACAGGGTAGGCAGGGACAAAAGATTACTATATAAACTACAGTGTCGACACAAAACAAAAGAAGTGAATGTTGAAGGATTATTTGTACCTTCTCCCTTTTTAGATGCAATCATTCTGCTTAGGTTTACTTTCTGTGGTTTCTGAAAGACAGCACAAATGATGGTCAGAACAAAATGTAGGGACAAAAAAATACTAGGAAAGGGTGGGTAGCACCAACCTTTTTGTTTAAAACCAATTCGTCATCATCTTCAGATGAAGGCCATTCATCAGAGGCACTTTTTGAAACCCTTAGGAGGGAGCAAGAATGGTTTGAGCTGGGAAATCAAATTGAATTGTAAGTTGCAGATCAGAAGAACAAGACTGTGCTCACCGACTTAATGACTCTGACTGAGAATTGTCTTCAAAACCTGAAACAAAAAAGAGGAATCAAAATCAAATCAAAAAATGGCTTTTAGTATTACAACTTTCAAATTGCGACATCTTGAGAGCATCTAAATTTTAAAAAGCTGAAAAAGTATTGGACACAAAGCACTACAATCTAGGCCACATAGAAAAGTATTTCCTAAACCAGTGATTCTCAACCAGGGGTCACCGCATAATTTCTAAAATTACATATTTTGATCTGTAAGTTGTTTTTACATTAAATTAAACTGTGGGTTAATAATTATAGTGTGGCCAAAAAACACATCCCACTTCCCCATCTGATCAGATAGGAGCTGCAGAACGACAACAGTGAGTGACAGGAAAAAAAAAAAAAAAGAAAAAATATCTAAATTCGATAGGTTAATTTCTGCTGACTATACTGGTGGGATGCAACTCGGAAAGGTTGAGAACCACTGTCCTAAGCTCATCTACACCAAGTAATACCTCCCCCTGCTTCATTTGCTCCATGCCCTAGATCCAGTCAAGAGGTAATGCATGAGGAATGAATGAAATAATCAGAGTCAATAATGAAGAGACACAATAATATCCTCACACTACTGGCATTTACTGTTACATGACAACAACTTGCACTCCTACCATCTTTGTCAGTGGCTGGTCCTCCCAGAGAGAAGCCTGCTTCCACATCTTGGAAAGGACTGCCTGACGCCCTTTTCTTCTTCTTCTTGCCCGGACCTTGGTGTGACAGGGAGGGGCCATCGCTCCTCTGGGTGCCATGCTCAATGATCAGGTGGGAACAACTGCAAGATAGGCAAGACACTGAGGACGTCGTAATGTCACATGCCTCCATATGCTGCTGTGATTTCAGATGTGGAAATGTGATAGATATAATGTGAGAGAAAAATGCGATGAATAAAACTGTAAAAAATGATTCCTAATAAAGATCAAAAGCAGAAAGGAGCAGTTGGTGGGATTTGGTTGTTTGTTTTGTATCAGTTTAATTTTCCACTCACACACCACTAAAGCATATATTACATAAAGAAATGCCACTCCAGGAAAATAAGTGCAAAGAAAAGAGCAGCTTACGGATGGTGCCCATTCATTCCTGCGTAGTCATCAGCCGACCATCCTTTGGTATCCTTTAGTGTTGTATTTGCGTTGAACCGCAAGAGGAGTCGCAACATAACGATTTGTCCATTGCCAGCAGCTATCATTAATGGGGACCTGCAGATACAAATCAATGATAGCAATATATACAACTGTGAATAAGAGACCGTCTTGTGTTTGGTTTACAAGAAGAACGTCCATCTACATGTTGACATTCTGACCCACGAGTAGTCATTGCAACATTGTTACACGAGTAATGCTGGATTACAGAGCTTTCTTCATTCTCTTCTTTCATTTTGACCTTAACTCAGACAAACACCTGTAAACATCTGCCCAACTACTCACAAACACACAGATAGTACACCGTTTCCTCTCCACTTCAACAGTCAACAAATGAGATAGTCTTCACTTCCCAACTTTAACCAACACTTAACTTTACTCATATCCACCAACCAAAAACCATCACTTTGCCCAAATGGGACAGGGGACAAAGCTTTTGTCCCCAATTAACTGGTCTTTAGTCTGAAATTTGTCCCCAAAGGTACCCCAAGACAGTCAGACAGACACACGCAGAAAACAATACCAGCCCCGCTGTCACTGATGGTAAAAAGTTAATCAGCAACATTAAAATCATTAGATGTTTATAATAGTTACCTTTGGTCTTGGTCCAGCAAATTCACATCAGCACTCTCGTTGAGGAGAAACTCAGCCATCTCAATATGGTCCTCGCGGACTGCCACAGTCAGGGGGGTGAATCCGTCCTAGAGAATGTATTACAGTCAACAACCTCATGAAATGGAGACGTGTCATCAGAATAGCATACCTCATCCTGCGTGGAAGGAATGAATGAATACATACATACATACATACATACATACATACATACATACATACATACATACATACATACATACATACATACATACATACATACATACATACATACATACATACATACATGACCAAAACATGTAGATTGTTTTTCTGAAGATCTTTCATTTACAAGACCTTTACAGAAGCCTGCTGACATCTACTCACAATTCAAATACAGTTTATCTGACACCATGATATTAACTGTGACTGTCCTAACGTATGGCTTATAGCTGACAAATAGAGCGGTGGTGGATAGAAAGACAGAACCACCTTGTTTGGGGCGTTGATGTTAGCCTCATGCTGCAGCAGCAGGATTGCGAGGGAGATGGATGGGATGTTTGCTGCTAAATGTAGGGCTGTATTGCCATTGATGTCCACCAGGTTAGGCTCGGCATGATTCTCCAGCAGCATGCTCACACATCGCTCATGCTGGCCCTGCACTGCCTGATATGGTCAAGAATCAACACAAATACAGAGTAAGGCAAATACAGCTTAACACAATGTAGAAAGATGATCATCAAACATGTTTTTCATTAAATTAAGATTCAGTCTTCAAGTATCATCATCCAGGATTACCTTCATTAAGGCAGATCTATTTTGATTGTCACATAGGTTAAGCTTGGCTTTGCTTTCGACAAGGAATTGCACCACCTCCAAATGTCCACTGGCACAGGCAATATGTAGTGCAGTTCTGTAATAGTAAAGCAGAGAGTTTCTTATATCCAAGTATTCATGTTCTAACTAAAGCACTTTCACTGACAAGGATCTCCTGTCCAAATGATAGACTGATTTTTAAGTTCTATTACTTCACTGCAGAGGTTGACATACTACAGTATACATCAAAAAACTTCTTCTTTGATCATGTTGATCATTGTGGCATTATATTATATTCATATGACAGACACTTTTCCCTGAAAATCCAGAGATGACTTGAGTGATAGTTACTGGTATACAGTGCTAATATGCAGTTACAACAATCACGTTATAGAACGTGTATTGTATAATTTGCAAATGAGTTGATATATATATAGGTATATAGGTATTGGGCAATAGTCCATTTTACCTATTCTGACATGTTGAGCACCTATCATCTTTTCCTTATTACAAGCTATTCAAAACATTTCAAATGGTAATTTATGCCTAATCTGAAACGTAAATTGAAAAGAAACAAAGAGGTATCATTTACATTCGACTCATTTTGCTCACTCAAAACACCTGGCAGTTTGTTTTTAACGGTTAACAAGCTGGACATCATTTTACAGTACAACAGAACCGCTATAGTTTATGAAACACTCCATACTGAAAGATATACTTAACAATTACACAAGGGTCTTAGACTTTTTTTTAACTTTATCATTATTCATATTTCAAAAGTGCTAGAAATAAAGCGACATATTAGTATTGCTGTGTTCACTTGTGGGAGACAATTTGACTGTTTATTTTTTCTGCACTAGTCAAAGAAAGCCTTTAACTATATCTCTTGATTTAAAGGATGTATTGGTCTGTTGTGGAATGCTAAAATACACTGATAAAACTTTAAAATAATTTATACAAGAAAATGAGAGATAAAACAATACCATTTCATAAAATATCCTGTATAGATCTATTTTAAAAGAACTATTCACCGAAGACCAACTTTGAAGGATGTGACAACAGCTGCTTTAATCCCACATACCTGTTCTCCTTGTCAAGCTGATTGACATCGTTCTTTTTCGCAAGCTGCTTCAACTTTGCCACATCGCCCGTCCAGGCAGCCTTGTGAACCTTCCCGAGGTCCTTCTCTTTCAGTTCATAGCCAAGGGAGAGCACACTACCGCTGTCAGGGGTACCGGACGGGTGTTTCTTTTTCTTAGTGAAGCTGAATATCTTCTTCATCGTGCACAGCAGCACAACACTGCCTCAGCACCTCCACTACCTGCCACTCATCTGGTGCTGGAGGATCACCGCGGGTGGCTGTCCCATCCCTAAGAATAAGACGTGCAAAGCGGATTAGAAGCCTATAAAGCTGTACAGGGGGCACTGTGGTTTGCTATATATAAAGACAGAACTGAGTACCAGAAATACTGCTCTCTACACGGTCATTTAAACTGACGTAATGTTGGTTTTAACCCATAAAAAACCATAGATCGGGTGCATGTAAAGGGAAGCAACATGCACAACGTTGGAGTATCTAATTACTGACGGTAAACACAGCTGTCATGCTAACAGGAGCGTTTCAGTGCATGCTAAGCTACACGTAGCCTGGTTTTCTTGACCATACCTCACAAGACGTCCTCTTCCGCGTCTGTTGCTCCTGGGTTTGATAAAACATGTCAGCGACCCATCGCTTCAGTGTTCAACGTGCACAGAGCCGATCATGTCCACGTTAGCTCACGATAACACACCGCGTTGTTCATGTGCACGTAGCGTTATATCTTGTGGCGTTGTTACCATGGTAACTGAATGTACAAATGGCAGGCTAACGTACCCAGCCTGAGGTTCACCCTCTTTGCTGGTGTTCAGAACTGTGTAAGCATCGTGTTGTGTCATGAACAGACCCTCATCTAATATTACCGGGTCGAAGGAGAAAGACCCTGAGCTTTGGTCACTCATCCTTATATTTACGAGTATTTGTTGCCTAGCAACATCACCTACCTTCAGCTGACTCCGTGCTGCGCCTCCCACGTCGTCACTTCGCGAACGATGCAAACCGCCACATTTAAACAGGACTCAGAGCAGAGCCGAGCCCAACAGGGAGCCGTGGCTGCAGCGCTGACACACCGCGGCGGATTTACAAGAGACTTCGGCTCAAAGACATCTGTCCTGCTCCTCCAGAGACAGAGCGGCGGTCCCTGGCTAACCTCGGTGTAACGACCGTAGCCCTGCTAACTCACTGCTAATTAGCGCAGGATTTAAATCAAAGCTGAGCTGGCTAATACGTTGCTCAGCACGATACGTTTGAAAGGCATACACATAGTGTGGGAGTATGCTACCACAGCTCAGGCTAGCACCTGTAGTAGAACAAACAACAGTATGTAAACTCTAACACTGACCTGTTGATTGTCTGAATCAGAGTAGTTTCACAGAGCTAAAGCTAACGAGCATTCGCTGAGAAGAAAATCATGCTAGCTGTTGGGATTTCGCGGAGCCAATCAGAAACGAGTTTCCCGCTCCCGACTGCGTAGCCTGACCAATAGGAGGCTGCGGTGTGTTAAAGGTTGGTTTACGGGACACAGATGGACGCTGTTTTCTGCTTGAGACGAAGGAGCCCTGGAGAAGAGTCACAACTTTACCACTTGATGGAGACATTTGTCCTGGAATAAAAAAGACCCCGGCACCAACTCACAGTCTGAGGCATAAAGAAGAAGACGAACATTATTATGATCAGTGTATTATACATTCAGATAAGCTCATTCATAGCAAACAGACATTAGACAAGCCCACAATTCTCGTGGTTGTGGCACAGTTTAGACCTTTGACTTAAGCTTTTTTTTTTTTTTAACAATAAGTCTATAAATTACAATATTATGGAACACGAGGAGATAACAAAAATATATAAATAATACCAACTGGCAGTATTGAGGCATCCAATGTGTGTCTATAGGGCTGGCAAATATCACTTTTGACCCAATGATCAAAGTTTGCCAGCAAAATCTAAGTCTTGAGTGCTTTTAATAGTCTCAAACTTTCAAAGATGCTCGGGCTATAGATCTTCAGATGTTTTCTCAAACAATCCCAGAATTTAAATATTCCCAACCATTTCAAGGCTTATGAAAGATAATCATCTAGGAGCTTTTCTTTATTTCCAAACAAAGAGAGTATTATTGAGTCTATGTGCTTTAGACACCAAAGTCTATAGTTACCAAAAGAAAATTGCACTGCATAAAAAGAAAATAGATCTTCTTGTTACTATTGGGAATACAATTACAGCCCTCACTGGATGAATGCACTGTAAATATGAATGTGACTGCTGTGCATGTCCACTTGCAACAGTTGTTTCAATTAAGGTTGATGATTCCAACTAAGGGTCTCACCATCGCAGGATCTAAAGTAAAAGCCAACCCTAATAACTGGCCTTATTCAGGTGCTGTCCAATATTATATCTTAATGAGATTCATAGCATTACTGAACATTGTGCTAGACATCATTAAACTGGCATTAAGTTCTTTTCAACCTCCACTGGAGCACAGCTGCTGTTGTGACATGATTGACAGAAATTTTACTTTATGAAATCATCCTGGCTCTGTGTTGTAAAGCTTCAGAGGAAGAGAGGGAACTGATGCTGTAGATAAAACAAATCAGATAAATAGAATCAAATACAAAAATATTAAGATAAAAAAAACAAATGCAACGGATAAAAAATGTAATTCCTTTTTTGTAACACACTGCCTAACTTTCCTATTAAATAACAAAAGATTTTGTTCTTGCGCACAAATCAAAGGTCAATGCCAACTGTTGAGGGCCCACTGAGATAAACCAGCCAGATACTAGAGGTGATATCTGGAATCAACACTCAATAATAACCCATGCTTCTGATGTTATTTTCTGAAAGCAGGGATATTTTTGATCCAGTAATCAATGAGTCAGAGTCAATTCAAAATCCCAGACGCCAGTGACCAGCGATCCATTAACCAATCTTAATGACAGCACCATGGCAGTCGAGATGCCAGACACATCATGCATGCAATCAAATTACATGATAAGAATAGCAAAACATATGATTTGGATTCTGCTCTGTATTAAGCCAAATGAGAAAATGATTCAAAACCATAAAGTGTTTGTTAAACACATTGTCAAGTTACTGCTTGTTTTATTCTTTTTTAAATATACATATACAAAATGGTTTGTGGGTTTAGGATGTCTCAAATTAGATTAGTAGATTTACTCAAAAAGCCTCTGTTTAATAATCGTTCATTATCATTCTCCATTTAACACTCTGACAAATAATGGAATTCATTGCGATACTTTTGACGTTATATGTCTTTTGTGACTTCAAAGATATCCATGCCACCCTAAATCCCTCCTCTAAATGAACATAGGCTGCAAATAAGACAGCCAACTTCACCAAAAAGGTTGTGTTTGTATCATTGACGGCCTGGTTATGTTTTCTTCGGCTTTTAGTTGTTTGTCTGCTAGTTAGCAAGATTACAAAAAACGACTTAACAAATTACCAAGAAACGTGGTGGAAGGATGTTGTATGCATCAGGGAAGAAACCATAGCATTTTAGTGTGGATCCAGCATTTCTGTTACATTGCATGATAGGACATTTAGCAACATTTTTATTGTTTTCTCTGAGAATATTTCATGTATCTTGTTAAAAAACACACACATATTAAATGGACTGATATTTATGATTGTTTGCAATTTGGTGCAGATCCAAATAAAACTGTGAATCTAGTCCATTTAAATGTGGTTTCATAAGGAGACTGTTTGAGAGCCCATTCTAAGGAACAGAAAACAACAATTCATACAATTTGGATAATTACACGCTGGTGAAAACATCTCTATCACGATTAGTTTATAGTCAATATCTGCCAGTAGATCCTTTTCACCTAGATCTTGCACACTGACCCATTTAGTGATTTTTTTTCTTTCTCTGCAGATGCTCTTGCTAAACTTTCCACTCATCCAGCTTCCTATACTTTATAACTATGTTCTCAAATTGAAGTTGGCTTGTTTCAGAGCCATCCAGCGATCACCTCAGTTGTTCACCTTCATGAAAGCTGTGTGATTTGAAGCTATCCGTCTGCCCCTTGAAAGGAGCTTAAATAAGGAAAATTACACAATTGTCCCCTATTTAAAGATAGGATGAATTATACTTTCATTGTGAAAACCTCACAAACAGTTCTTGTAATTTCTGCAAAAACCCAGGATGATGAAGGAGATATTATGAGTGACCACAAGAATCAGCCTTCCACTCTGTGATAATAATATGTTAATCCACAATATGAGTTTGTGTAGAGGATGGCTCTCTACCTCCAAAGTCTCAAATTATTTGGGTGACTCCATCATGTAGTGTTATGAGTCCACCATCACCTCTGTCCTCTGCCTCTTGTGGATGATTCATTTTATTTGTTAAGATTCCCATTTGGTCCAAATCCATAACAATTATTAAGAATATCTTCATGAACTTAACAGTTTGATCAGGTTATCCAATGTTCTTCATTTAGCATAAACATGGCTTTATCTTGTCTATGATTCATGTTTTTTTGTTATAATAAGGCCTATAACTAATAACTAATTCTTAATCATTAAACCTAAACATGCACATGCTTACCTCCTCGTCCATCCTTATAAGAACTTTGATCATCACTCACTATATCATTTTATGGCTTTAATCTGAAGTGTAAAGTATAACCAGACTATAGAAGTCTCCGAGGCTGTAGGGCTAGGTTAGTACTTTGCCTTAGATAGTGTTTTGAGATAAATGTTAACATCGGCCTGTTAACATTTATCATGCTAGCTGGTATGTTTACAATGTGCACCATCTGGCATGTGAGCATTTTATCATATGGAGATTAGCAGAAAAGAAAAAGTGCGGTTAAGATAGGTGGTAATTTTTGCAGATATTTCCACGGCAGCTGGTGCGATCATTAGCACCGTCAACTCACAGCAAGATGACCCCTGTTTGACTCCCAGATCTTGGCTCTGCCTGAGCTTTCTCCAGTTACTCCGGCTTCCTCCCATGCAGACATAGATCTCTTTCTATTGGCCCTGGTCCTGTCCAGAGAGTGACCCACCTCTCGCCCTTCAAAGGATAAGCAGTATAGATAATGGATGGATGGTTTTACACAAAAGTATTTGAAATATGTCAACCCTGACCTGATGATGGCACTGAGATGAGAAGTCAAAGAATGAGCAAAGTAATTTTGTGGTGGACATGAATGTTGCTATGGTCTCACTGCAAATCCTCCAATAGTGGAGCATGGCTCAAAGGTAAATATCACATTACCCCTCTACTGTCTGATTTGTGAACAAACTTAACACACAATGTAGAAATTCTGTTCAGTGTTCACAGCTTTGCATTAAAACAGGACAGGAATTTATTATGCCAATGTAAATTGGATTTTCACATACATGCAAGAGGCTAAATGAAAAATAGAACAGCCTAATGCCATACCATTTACCTGACAGCGTTTACACAGTAACTGCTTGAACATGAATTTAATATACTTCCATACTGTTCACATCCTGTGAACACACACACTTTTCCTGTCAAAACACTGGTGCACTGATGGAGCCGTGCGCTGCCTCACAAGACTCTTTCCTCACCGGGAGCTAATCAGCACCACATCGAATTGACTGACAGTCAACAAATGGCCGCTCCGCCAGAGCTGTGAAAGGTGGTAGTGTTAATGGGGGCGTTGAGCCTTGAGGGCGGGAGAAAAACAACATTGACATATGAATTCAGGATCAGTAACCCAGCCTGCATTTGTGGCAGATTGTTCATAAGTACATCTCAAAAATACTTTCTCCAATTGAGCATAATCTGTCATATTCAATGTTAATCTTTACATCATTTATCACACTGCTTTTTCTCCTGCATGGAGACACTGACTCTCAACTTCCCTTACAACTAGTGTCATATACATGTCATATGATCTTTACGTTTCTTGCGATTTAACCGTCTGTGACT
Organism: Hippoglossus stenolepis; assembly: GCF_022539355.2. Lineage (NCBI taxonomy): Eukaryota > Metazoa > Chordata > Actinopteri > Pleuronectiformes > Pleuronectidae > Hippoglossus > Hippoglossus stenolepis. The sequence goes on along the minus strand of NC_061487.1, from coordinate 6,588,514 downwards.
TCACTAAAGGCCTGCATTTCCCTGGTGGCACATGAGTGTGAGAAATTAGTGACCTGAACAGGGGCATAATTGTGGGACCGTGGATTTTTCTTAGTCTGAGGCGAATAGGTGTTAAGCAGGAGGACGTCAATAATGTCCTTTATCAGCTTTGCGTTAGAAAGGCATTTTGTGGTATGGTTAATTTAAACAACTCATGCGGCTTCAAAGTCAAGGCCACTTCATTTTTGGCTCAGGACGGAGCCAGCATTAAGGAAGTGGGTGCAGAAATATCCCCTTCCACAAATTGTTTCTTATTGCTCTCCCTCTGACCCAAAGAATGCATGGAAGGATATACTATGAATACTCATGTACGTGACATATGGTGAAATTGAGGGCAGAGACTCATCTGCAGGGCATATTGTGAAATAATGAAATTAGAGCACTTCAAGGGGTAAGCTACATCAATGTATCCATGATATGGTCAAATGCTCTTTTCAGTGTCCATGGTTTCAACTTGCTGCATTTAAAATAGTGTGGATGTGTAAACTGTAACTGTACATGACAGAGGAGGAAACGTTTTGACTTGAGTTACCACATCTAAATTGATTGGGCCCTGAAACTGGCTCACTCATGGTTGTGGTTAGAAGCTGAAAATAGTTTCATCTATCTGACATTTTCAACTCCTTTTACCACTGACACTGAAGTGGCACTTCAATAGCTTTTACTGTTTACAGCACAAAAAGCACTTTGGGCTCTAATTTACACCCAACACAAAGTGGCACTAAGCCCTATGATAGTTTCAGACTTATGCAGTTGTGACTTTTGTGTCCAGAGGTCACAATGTTTAAATAGCAATGTCTTGTGTACCTGTAAGTATCGTTGGTGCATTGCCATCTTAAAACACAACTGACCAACAAATTGACCAACTCCACCATTTTTCCACAGTATGAAGCTAGATTTGGTAATTGTGGGAAAGCTAGCAAGAGCATGCTACACTTAACAAAATTTAACAACACCCCCATACCTCCTTCTCAACTTCTGGCTATTGCCTCTGAATCAGTGGTGTATGTCTCTCCAGCTTAACACAACTATAAATATGGAGTGAGATTAGGGCAGGATGCACGCAGGCAGGCAGGTCTGTTAGTGACAAGTTTGCCGGTAAATCACCCCATTGATAGGTTGTGTTTATTACAGTCCTGCGAGGGCCACAGCCACTGTGTTTTTTTAATAACTTTTTTAATGATTGCTATCAGGACGTGAAGAGGTTTTCAACAAATGAGATAAAAAGGGTTTCAGAAACAGTTTACCAATCCTATCTTTAAGTATCAAAATTGGATTTGGATAGACCACAAATGCTTTTTTGCACCATGCACTTTAAAGCTCATTTATGCTCAAAGTGAGATACATATACGGAAAAGGATGAAGCCTTCTGACTGTACTCTGCGTTCATTTCATCTGTATTTGTGCAAGTCATCTGAACGCTTACAGATACAGACGAAACAGAAGAAACAAAGCACTAACACTGCAAATCTAGGGAGCAGTGTAGCCAGTGGAGCAAGTGAGACGACCACAGGACATGAGGAAGAAATTTCCACAATGTCGGAACTTTACAAGAAGAAGGGTTGCAAGTTTTTTTTAAAGCTATATGATCACAACCTCCTCCACCATCGCCATGTTTATTGTTGTCAGAAACTCTCAACTCTGCTCTGGCCTCTAGTGGATGTATTGCTTAACAACCATGCTAACGTAAAGGGCATGGACGTATGTGGGCACTGACATTTAAATCGTTTGAAACTGTACGTAACGGCAGCATAAATAAGCCTTTAGACCGTGCACTAAGATTGAGCCCTTGAACTGAAAGGATTAGTTGTGGACTCTTTCTCACTTAAACGTCAACTGATATTATAATTCCATTCAGTCCTTAAACATTAAGCTGATGTCCTCATTTATAGTGGACTGCTATTTATTTAACATCAACTGGTTGTTATGTATTTACATTCATGTAAATTGTCTTTGACCAATTAATGATCACAACCCCTTTTTGTGACCCTGTGACCTTTCCTCTTGCCCTGACATTAACCCAATCTTCAGTATTGACATTACGTACCCACCTGGCCGGGGGGCCATTAAATGGTGTTAATTAAGAAAGCTATTGACTCTCAAGACCCAATAACCATTCCTTCAGTTCCATCACCAGTATACCTTTCAACTCCCTTTAAATGAGCTGATAAGAGATGAATGCACACAATCTGCTGTGTGTATGTATGAAGCCAACATGAAGACTCCTGATTTCCTTTATATGAATCAACTGCTTTATCTAGTGCTGTATTGACTGGGAAAATTACAGCATAAATGTGGGTTACTATTGCCCTCGCTGCACTCTTCCGAGTCAGTCTTGTTCCCTTTATAAGATTGATGTTTCCAGCATGAATGCAAGATCAGAACATAAACACTGGGTAGCTGATGCTCATATTTGTTGCATTGGTCTGTCATGATCAAAAACATAATCACGATTCTTACACTTCAATAGGGAATTATTAGTCCAGTCAGGTTTGTCCTATAGAATAATTCTGAAAAGGACACGATTAAAGAAAACTGCTCAATACAATCAAGATATAAAAGAATTGGTACATACTGTATGTGGTTATCGTTGAAAATGACAACATTCTCAATATTACTAAAATCAACATTTATAGTAGAATAACAAACAAGTACATTTCTGTGCACCTGTCCTCACACACTACCTGCATATCATTTTTATTGTGGGTGGTTTAAAAGACTGAATAGAAATATATCCCGTCAAACATGCTCGGGTTCCTAATGCAGTTGTCAGCAGTGTTATCTCTTCATGCAGAGATTTATTTCTTTCCTGTGTACTCCTGACAAAAAAATTAAAACAAAAATTAAAACTGATGAATTCCCTGAAGAAATCAATTATTGCCTCAAATAAAAATTTTACTAAGGCAAAAACGTTCTTGTAACAGAAATGAACAAACGTGACACTGTGTATCCAAATTTTGGATGACATCATTTAATGACAACCTAAGAAAATGAGATGTGGCTAAATTAACTTCTCAGGAAACTTGTGTGAAATATTACTGTGAATGTTTATTTTTGGCAACAGTGACAGATGGGAAAGTTCCTACACCCTCCGTCTTTTATACCCTTTGTACCAAAATTAGCAGGTATACTCAAGTTTTTTAAACGTGAGTAAACCCCCATGAGTCATGTTCACCGTTACAATTACGCTGGAAACCAATGCATTGGAAACCTTGCTGTCTTGCAAGTGTTGCATCTTGAAGGAAAAATCATTGTTTCACGTTGTTCCAAACATGAAAAATCAATAATCGAACAAACGTTCATCACTATTTACTGGACGAGGGTCGAAAATTGAATGTGCATCATAATGTTGGGCCAGAAAAGGTGCAGGGTCAGTCTCTGGACTGCCAAAATGAAGAAAAGATGAAGAAATTAGGATGCCAATCAGGTGAGGAGTGAATACTGATTCTATCTATTCCCATTGCAGGCAAAAGCCAGATGGAAAAGTGGCTGTAGTCTTGTCTGTGAAGATTTTCAATCATCCAGGTCACGGTATCTTCAGAAGTAGCACAGGTGTACGTAGGCAACTGGACTTGCTTGTGTTTGAAGACGTTTCACCTCTAATCCAAGAGGCTTCTGTACTTTAAACTGACTAAAAACCAGTTGCGGCTGGTGATAACATTTATTGGGGAGGTTTTTTTTCACACAATATGCCAGTCCTGTAGCTTTCATCGAAATTGTAGCGTCATTGTAATTGTGGCAACTTCCATGACATTTCCATTTTTCGGAGAGATGTTCTAGTTCTCGCAAAACAGCAATCCAGTGAAGCAAGAACAGACATCACTTACACCACATCCAGTTCAACTCTGTTTCTCATAACAAGAGCCGGAAATGCTCCGGGTGTGAGCTCGTCCTCATCCTTTGCTGCTGAATCTGTAAAACAGCTCAGTCCAGACCAAGCCCCTTCATCCTCTTTTTTTTCATGTTGGGGTGTTTGGAAAGAAATTACTTGATTATCTTCGCCGGTCAGCCTGCAGCCAAAGTAACAGCGGACGTATCTGAGACGGCGTCAAGGGTCGACCAATCACATTAGATTAAAAAAACGTAAATCAATACCTATTGACTGTAAATAAAAGTGGGAGTGCCTGGGGCGCAGAGAGCTACGTGCCGTGGAAAATCGGCAAGAGTCAATTAAAGAGCAGCCTCAGGTCCCTTGGTTGTCGAAACGTTCAGGACCCCCATTCACTTCCATTTGGCCGGCGCCCCACACGCCAGCTGCAACTGGTAAAAACCTACAGTTGGGAAGAATCTCAGAATTCGGTTCGAGATTTATCGCTACAGAAAATGTAATTGTATAGCAGCAAAGTTTAAACCTGTAAATATTATTTAATTCACTGGGAACTTGTTCTTATTTGTGCACATCCTCTTCATAGCGACAAGATATTTAGCTGTTTTCACTGTTGTTTAAATAGAAATGTAGAGAGTTGAAGGTTAAGCTTCTCCAGCAGCAAGGACATTTAACTATGAAGTAAAGGCCATGACGTCTCCTCCCGGTTGTGTATGCCCGGTAAACCTTCAACTGGCCCCCAGGAGGCATCCTGACTAGATGCCCACGCCACCTCAACTATCCCCTTTCAATGTTAAGGGACAGCAGCTACCTCCAAATATCCGAACTTCTCACCCTATTTACAAAGTTGAGCCCAGCCATCCAACAAGAAAACTAATTCTGGTCACTTGTTTTTGTGAACTTGCTCTTTTGGTCTCTACTGTGGTCACTTGTGTTTATATCATATTTACTGATTTCTTAGGTCCTATTAGACACTTAAAATATATAGATAAAAAATGCAACACACATGATTAAGGTCAGGAAGCCGAACCACTGCTTTGATATTTCATTTCAGGAAACCCTGCTGTGTCTAATAGTTTACCAGTTAGTGAACGGAATAACACTGAAAGGCTTGGAGGTTGAACATTGTGCTGGCTAAGCTGAAATGGTGTCATGCAAACAGGACGGACGGTGTTTACAGCATGTGTTGCTGGGTTATCTCACTGAGCTTTAGCAGGCTTTCCCAGGAGTGATGATGGAAACCAGTAGCAGAGATGCTGGGTGGTATGAGGTGTTGTCTTCAGAGTTAGGAGATGCGATCACATATTTTGAACCTCTTCCAGGGAATTCCTCTCGTGAACATCCTGAAACCCTGCTTTGTATCTACACGGACTTTGCTTTTCTGCACACAACATGTTTAGTCGTTACAACTTTTGGGAAGCTAGTCCAGGAGTGAAAAGGTTATATGTATATTTACTTTGTGCTTCCCTGTGTATGTACCCTGTCTCCTCCAATTTCTGATAACATAATAGCAGTTTTATTATTTGCTCAGAGACCAAGAGACCAGTACGACCATGCTGAAAAAATACTGCAAGATCACAAGATTTGTGTGTTGCAATTAGTCATGGCACAATATCAGCTAAAATTATAACAGCTCTTTAAAGTTGAAAGTTCATTTGGAAGCTGAGAAATTGGTCTCACCACAAGGCTCATTAACTAGCTATTGTGGAGCTTTTGATCATATCACATGATCTTCATCAGCAGGTGGTGTTTAGCCATTTGTTATAGAATTACCTTTTGTTCCAAACACTTCAGCCTATTTGTACATTCTTGCTGAGGTTCACTGTTCATCCTTGAGTTCTGTGCCATCTGGGATGAAGATCATGTGATATGATCAAAAGTACAGCATAGCTACTAAATTGACCTTGTTATGAGAACTGGCTTAAAACTGCAGAGTTGGCACGTTGCTGTCAATACGTCAGGGTCACAAAATGATCCCATGATGTGGGACCCACCTTGATTGATATTGTTTTTCAGTGCTGCAAAATCCCTAATGCATGTGTAACTGATCACTGTACCAAAACTCACTGATACGCTGCCAACTTGGACATTTCAGGGGCCCTGGGAAATCTAGCAAGGGCAGATGGCTGCTTTTGTATTCCAACCAAGGGGCAACATCCCGGGCTGAGCGATGAGGCCAATACGGAAATGCAAAAAGCTGCAGTTCACTGGGTGAGGCTGGCTCCGAGAAGGCTGGCTCCAAGAAGGAGTCAATTCCCATTGACTCCCGACTAAAAAGTTAAAAAGCCCGACTTTAGAGCAGAATTAAACCTGTTTACAGCATGGTTCAAACAACGGTTTTAGTCTCAATCACTTAGTTCTTCCTTCATGACAACTCTGAGGGGGGTGAATTTTTTTCTAACTCACTCGTTTAAATTATATAGAGGTTTGATATTATGAATAATTACCACTTGATGGACAGGTGACGTCACCGTTAGCTCGCGACTCCAGCTCCTAGCCTGTTGCCTGCTCGGCTTCACCTGAGCTAACAGGCTAACAGGCTAACCCCCGTCACCGAACAGGACCTGAGTCTGTGGAGAGGTTTCACTCACATATCGGATGAATAATACGGTTTGATGTTCGGCTTGTTCTCCTGACAGATAAGTTAAAGACGTCTGCGCTCCCGTTTCTGTGGTCAGTAAAGTATAGTATGTTATGTATGTGTTAGTAGTGATGAGCAGGTATCGGTGTCTCTGTACCTGGCTGGTTAGTTTAGCTCCGCTAGCCTGCAGGCAAGATACCAGCAGTAATGGAGATGCTAACGGGACCGTACGGGAGTTATTGAACCGACATGAACCGACATGAACCGGTCCACACAGCAGAGAGAAGCGTTATGAATCTTTTAAACTGAGACAGGCGACTGTGTGTGTTTGGAGAATAAGCTCCACCACGTAAGATATCTAATGTTATGTAAAGTTGTTTCACTCGCCAACCCATTTGACTTGACTGCGTTACACAGATTATTATTCTGCAGAAACAGATTTACTGTGATCAACTGAAACGTGAGTATTTAAAGTCACATCTGCATTTTAAGAGCAGCTGTTTAAAGTAGCATTACGTCTCCTAAAGCTCTTTATTCAGAGTATTGGTGTTGATGTGTTGTAACGTGTTAGTGAAAACTAAACTTGTCGGCTACAGTCAGTTTTTACATCGTTAATCTTAGGCAGACTTTACTGAATTATTGTGTTAAATAAGTGGACATGCAGAATAATGTATTTTTTTGTCACATAAATAAATTATAGGAAGTGTAACTTTACTAGAATAGACAGTCACATAGAGAACCTGAGGCTGATGTCCACCACCTATTTCCTAAGCTGAAATGATTATGATCTGATGAACTTTGAAGTAATAAACTTTTATTTTTACCATGTAAAAGTCTGTTAAGGAGTTAACCTGGCACATGTATGACTTTACATATCTGTGTATTTGTGTTGAATGTTCCTCTAGGTGACTCAGACAGCCTGCACCTGTGGATGTCCAACATGAGACACAACTGGAATCCAACCAGACTGAACACTGACTCCAGGTACAGACCTGTTTCCATAACTTACAAACAATCAAAGCAAAGTATTGCACATAATACATAATGTATTAAATTATATATGCAATACTATTAATGTGGAAGAACTCCATACTGTACATTCATTGTCTTGGTAGTGCACTGTTTAATCCAAAACCATATTCAAATACATAGTTGAATATCCACAGAAAATAAGGATACAAACTTTGTTCATAAGTAACACTTCCTCTACAATAATGCCATACTTCTATGTTTCCTGTCATTTTATTAGGGACAGACGAGCCTGAAGGACGCAGCTGTGCTGACCGTGTTCTGTCTCTTATGGCAAAGAAGAAAAATAAAACACTGGGTTTTTATCTAAAGTGTATCAAATCAGAAAGTAAAAGATAAACATTGTTCTGATAAGTGTTCATTTTTTTAACCAACCATAATGAATATAGAAATTAACTCTATTATCCATAACACTTAGCAATGACTGCCAACTCTAAACAGTTGCAGGCCATCTTTAGTTAAGGGAGGAAAACATGAAGTGTTGTGCAGATGAAGCTGGTGCAGGTCGTCCTCATGTTGACCAGCCTGAAGCTGCCGATCTCCACCATGTTGCTGCTGCCACAGTGGATGCTGAGGACATCAGGTGCTGCAGTGCTTCATCTAATGAAAAGAAGAAACTCACTATAAAAGGATGTTTTATGTTGTGTATGTTCCAGCAAAGACTGGTTCTTACAGTTTATTCTGTGTTCAGCAGGTGGAAGCACCACAGATTTCAGACAGAACCGATGTACTGGGCTCTGGGTTTGTACCCTCATGGTTAAATGCACATATTGTAAGTCGCTTTGGATAAAGCATCAGCTAAATGAAATGTAATGTACTGAAAGAAATAAAACATTGTACAAATAGATAAAATGTCTTTCTACCTCATCTGTAATATTCAAGGTGATAATCTCTCACAGAGCTGTTGATAACAGTCCACATCAAGTCTCTCCACTTCTCTCAGTGTGAAAACATTATTATATAATAAATATGAGAACCAATAGTGGTGTGTGGAGATTATAATCTTATCTAAACTGTCTAATCCACTGTAAATTCCATAACAGGCTAAATAAACAAGGTGGCAATAGTAATGGTGGTTATACCAGCCTGTATCAGAACATTTGTGAAACATATAGTTACTATCACATGCAACTTACACATGTAGCGTATTCATATTAACTTATTAAAATTAAAATCAAGTCACAATTAAACACACGACTCTGTAGTAGTGTAGTTAATTTGCTTCAATCTGTTCATTACACGTGTTAAATAAACGGTAACTTTTATAACAATTACATATTAAAAACCACTTGAGGCATGTAAGCATATGATTATGATAATAGATAAAGCAATAGGTTTTGTTGTTGTGTAGTTTCAAGGTTACTTACCTCTAGTGAGTTTGTTGTAAAGATCGCGACCACCCTGAAGCAACAACGCCGCAGCGCTAGCCGGTTTGCGGCCGCAGATAGCATGTAGCCTAGCTCCTTAGCCTGAGCTAACCAGGTAACGTTGAGCTCTGTGGGCGTGGCTCAGCTGTCAGTCTTCACCTCTTTGCCCATTTATTGGTTAGCCAGGAACTAGGGGGAGTCAGCACCGGCAAGATGGCGCCGGGTGAACGCCTACTACTAGCCTCATTTTCACTCTTCAGAAACCAACGGGTGACGTCACGGACCTAACGTCCATCTATATATACAGTCTATGGTCTTCATCTGTGATTAAAGTATTACTTTGAAGTTGATCAAAGGAATCCTCTCTTAATAGGAATCCTCCTTTGATAGGAATCCTCCTTTGATAGGAATCCTCCTTTGATCAACTTCAAAGTCATACTAGTGTTGTAGAATGAAACAGATCATAGCAAATTAGCTCACCTATTTATTTGTCAGTGGAACCAGACACGACGACCGTGAGCCAACGTCAGACACACGAGAAACTTCTCTCCAGTGACTTTCGACCATCACAAAACAAGAGAATACTCTACAAAAACTTTTGTACACAGCTACAGAAGAAAGTACTCTACAGAAACTTTCTTGCTACACTGCAGCACCTGTTAATCGACATGGAGAGGATCAAAAGCTCAGGAGATGAGCAACACAAGTGCAGCATGGAGAAAAGACTCCGCCAGGCCCTCCAGGACTCGCAGAGGGAGAACCAGGAGCTGGCGGCTGAAAACGCCCGTCTGAAGGAGCTGGAGGCTGAAAGCGCCCGTCTGAAGGAGCTGGAGGTACTAAACGGCCAACTGGAGGCTGAAAATGCCTTGCTGAAGGCTGAAAATGCCTTGCTGAAGGCTGAAAATGCCTTGCTGAAGGCTAAAAACGCCCGAGTGAAAGACCTGGAGGCTGAAAACCAACGGCTGGAGAAGCTGACGGCTGAAAACGCTGCTCCCAAAAAGCAGATCACCATGGACAATATTTCCTGGGGAGAAGAGAGGAAGAAGATGGTCAAGAAGTTGGAGTCTTCTGCCTCACTTCTGTTGAAGTCCAAAGACGACCTGACCGGCTTGATTCAGCTCATGGAGTCTGAAAAAGCCAAAAAGAAGGAGCTGGAGAAGGAGCTCAGAAACATGAACATGAGCTTTAAAGTAAAAGAGGAAGAGGTCGTCTCCCCGAATGCAGACCTGAAGCTCCAGCAGGACAAGCTGCAGCACTACATCCTCAAAAATGAGGGCAGGTCCGAGGAAATAGAGGAGTCCCTAAAAAAGGAAATCAAGCTGGAGGACGCCATAAAACTCCCGATCCAGCAGAACATTGTGCTTCAGGTACGTTACACCAACTCATTCTGATTGAATAATATTGGATTGTTGATTTGTTTCCGATTCAGACTTTGAAAAAGAAAAGAGTGAAACTTATGTTGTCTCTGTGTTTTCAGGAACAGGCCTTGAAGACCGACAGCTACAAGGAGAGGGTCAAGAAGGAGAAAGAGGAGAAGAAAGAAAGGAAGAAGAGCGTGAAGGAGGAGAAGAAAGAAAGGACGAAGGAGGAGAAGATGAAAAAGAAAGAAAGGAAGAAGGAGGAGGAGATGAAAAAGAAAGAAAGGAAGAAGAGCGAGAAGGAGGAGAAGATGGAGAAGAAAGAAAGGAAGAAGAGAGAGAAGGAGGAGAATGAGGGGTCGACGAGGAGGAGGTTCCCCTGGTTTCTCTTCAACTTCAAATCCTCCTAATCTCCTCTCCCATCCTTTCTCTCCCTCTGCCCTGTCAATCATCCCCTCATCCCAGCTCCCCCCACTACCTTACACCTTAACCCCCTACCCTCCTTACCCTCTTCCCTCCCCTCCCCTCCTCACCCTCCATCTACCTGTATGTGTTTGAAAATAAAAAAGAACGATCCATCAGTAACAGTGACCTTTCCTCTGTCTAGTGATTCCAGAAAGCTCTGTCAGTATGTGACTTGTATATCTCAAGAACTGTTCTTCTTATCAGCTACACACATGTTTATTCAAAGGCCGATTGAAGAGCAGTTTTTGTGACTGTTGTGATTTCTTTTTTAATAAACTTTGAATAAACAGACAACCAGCGCTGTGGCTGATGTTTGGTCCACAATCAAAATTATGAAAACCAAACATTTATATGTAAAGAAAACTAAATATCTATTTATATTTTATTCCTTTGTATTTTAGCTGGAAAACCCACATTCTGCGCAGCACTATCCTTTTATTTGATTTAATTATATTATTTTGAAAGACACTGACAGACTATGTATCTACTTAACTAAGGTATGTTTACTTAGTTTTTCTGCGTATTATTCTGCATCAAAATATACAGAGGCTGTACATCACGTAATAACTCCGCTGCAGAGATCACATGGTTTTGTTGACACCCCATCGACACCGGTGTCGGCTATCCTCACAACAAACTCTCTTTACGTCTTCATCCAGTCTATGATTCCAACCTTAATTGTAAAAACACAGAATAACTTAAACAACTAATGAAACATTGCTTGTGTGTGTCAGACTGGGTCACATTGATCATTGCAAAATTAGTGAAAAAATACAACGGGGTCCAGCGGACTCATTGTGTGGTCTCAGACTTTTGGACCCAAGTATAAATGCATAATGCAGAAATAACTACATAGCCACAGCAGGTGATAATGGTTTAGTCACTCCATTAATGCTACACGCAAACACGCTCCCAACATCTGGCACCTGAGTGGTGCCGACTCTGCAGCCAAGTTGATACACATGCGGCTCCTCTGGCTCTGCACATGCCAGCTGTTTATAGGGATCAACCAACGTTTTTTTAAAAAGCCTGTTGATTTTACAGGGGAGGTAAGTGGACCACTTTGCCTCGTACTAAGCATTTCAATCATCTTTGCATCACGTTTATATGCTGTTTATTAAATTGAAAACATTATGCACCTTGCTTGACAGAAGCCCAGTTGCCAGCATGAATGAGGTAGGAAAAAGCTGGAAATAGAGACGCAAGCAAAGACAGCTGGTGAGATGTCCTGAGACCACATGAGCGAGAGCGACGACATCTAACATTTATTTTCCTATAACATTAGCATGGCTTCTCTGTTGAGCCTAAAACAATATTCCTTTCACGCAGGGAAAAGGCTGAATCTGATCAATCATTAAGTCGTTAATATATAAACAATGTGGGCTGCTAGAGAACATTTAAGCACTGTGCATTGATGGGGTGTTGTTTCAATGTAAGAGGCATTCAAGGGGTCGGCAAGTGAGGTCGCAAGCGTGGCCGTATATTTTCACCACCAACCAGGGACACCAGGGATGCCTCCTGCTGCTGTACAAGGAAAGGAAATCATCGCTGGCTTTCTAGACTCCCCGGGCGATGAATGAGGGGCCACTGGTCAGAACATCTGGAAAGGATTTGCCTGTTTCTCATCGTATTGCTCGGCTGGGAACCTTGGCGTGCAGTCAGGAAAGCGCATGTCACATCAGCTGAGAGAATCAAAGTTGTGGGAAGCGACGCATGGGTATGCATTACTCCACAGAACCGTTTATGTTTAATTAGTCAACATTCGACCTTGAGAAAATATATTAATCACGACGGAGCGCCGGCGTCTCCCAGGGGTTACAGAGGCCGTCCCTGAACGGGATAAATGAGGCCTCAGTCTTTTGAAAAACACCTTGCAAGCTTAATTGCGTCCAGGCGGAACAATTCAAATTGTTCAATCACTTTATGTGAACAAGCTATTTGTGACTGTATACGTTATCCTCTCGATCCAGATGATAAATCCACGTTGTTGGAATGACAACAGTTTGGAAATAGGAGCATTAGCTACGTTCAGAGAACTGTGCATCCAAATTAGGCTGACAAACTAGAATTTCAAATATATTAAATAATAAAAACATCAGTTCACATCTTATCTTAAAAGGCTATAAAGATAAGATAAGGAACTCTAATGTATTTCTAGTTGCCAGATTATAAAGTACACACAGCTTCAGTAACTACAACTATGTAACAGCAGAATGATTAAATATAAATTAATACTTTATGTTAACATTCTGGTTTTTTGAAGACTGTAATTTGTAATACTGCTGAACTACATTATAGTTGTTTCTTGTATGTTATCCATTTATATCAGCGAGGGGAGAATACATATTTGAATCTTTTCTTTCTCTTTTCCCTTTCTCTTTTCTGTCTTTTTTTCTGAGATGGAACCAAACAATACCGAATGGGCCAAAAAATACAAAAACATGCATGTCATGCATAAAATTGTTTTGTGTGGGGAATGTAACTATGTGTATGTGTTCCAACCCCCGACTGATTCCTAGAAACAAACACAGCAAATCCCTGGCAACCAAAACATTCCGAATATCTTCATGACATAAACACATTTGATGCAGTCCAACTGCTTCCACCTGTTGCGTAATGTTCAGGGAATTGTTCATTTCAGGAATTTTGGCTTGGTAAAGATGTTGATCCACAGATTTTCACACATGCAGGCAAGTTTGCGTATCTGTCTGCCAAAAACGAATCTGGTCATATGGAAGAAGACAACAAATCTGTTAGCAGACGGGGGTACCGATCGAAACTCCATGAAATTATATGAAGCATTTACACGTTAAAGTTTCCCTTGGCGACAGTGGAAAGCATTGATAAACATTAGATAAGTGCAAGTAAAACGCTTTTAAAACAGTTTACATACATCAAAAACCTCATGTAAATATTAACTGGATAATTATATCCAAATATGTGTCATACCCTAACACCTGAGTCTACGTTGCATCATGTTTTCATACTTGTAATGTATCCATACCGAGTACAATCGACTTAGCTGAGATGGTCCTGTACACTGCCTGTGAGAGACTTTGAATGTGACGCAATGCTGGAGCAAGCTGAGGAATGGTGCAATGTGTGAACAACAAACAGAATCTAATGCTCAAGTGGTTGTGTTTGCAGGTTTTGGAGAAATCCGTGGCAGAGAGAGCAGAAACGTCCGATGTAATCTGTATTTGTTAGACTTTTGCCTCTATGTAATTAATTTGACCTTAATAATCCATATGATCCAAGCAGATTGTGTAATTGTGTAATATTATATGGGACATTTTAAGTAAGTAAATCAGTACAAGTCTCATCATGCATTCTATTTGATAATAGCGTGCAATGTTATTCTTGAGGCCTTAAGGGAAATTATTTAGCAATTAGGAAAGTCTGAGCCACATACATGATTGCTTGTGGTCTGCTTCCCCTACTGCATCTCTTACCACAATTCATGTTCTCCATTTCAATAGCCTTACCATGATGTACAACGGCTGCTTTAGTGGTTAACACAGTGGCAGGAGTAAATCATCAAACTTTAATACTGGGTCCATTGGCTGGGAAAGCTAAACTTTTCTCTTCCCTCTTCTTTTTCTTGATGTGAGAACATCACAGCTCCGCATGTGAGGATGTGACTCATCCAAACAAATCAATAGGCCAGACAGGTTCACTGAGTGGCCAGGCCCACGCTGCTCACCGACAAAGATCTCTCAGATAAAACCTGAAAGTGCATGGATGCATACAAAGGTCACACAAAACTGGACAGTTGGTGTAAAATGTGCCTAAATATTATGCATTTTGAAATTGTATGTTATTCTCCATTAATAATCAGGTTTCAGAGTTCATTGCAGTGTAGTTAGGCAGTACGAGGTAGTTTTTAGATACATTTTATACCTTAAAACAGTTTCTAAATCATTTTGATGGTACACAAACTTGGGAAATTGATCTGTATGTTGAAAACAGCTTTTTCAAACCAAAACAATTTATGTCCACAGCTCAGTATCAATTTTAAGTAATAAACAAACCTGAAATGCACATCACGTGACAACTCAAATACCCTGGGCAGTAAAATTTGTATCTAATAACCTCATCACGATCGCCACCTTGATATGTAAATTAGGCTTTAATAAATTAAAATGTCCTAATTTGCATACATTTGCCAATTACTAAAACATATCACAGCCCCTGCTCCGGGTCCCTTGTCGGCGGAGAGGCCGACGCCTGCAGCCCCTGCAGCCCCTGCTCCTGTTGCCAGGGCGCCCGTGCGTGTGTGTGTTATTCTAAATATATACTAAACTAGTAGCATAGAAAACATGCACATTGTGGCATAGTTGCCTTTGTTGTTGCTGCTTGTAACCACAGGCATGGTGTTACTAAATAGTTATTTAATTGTCTTACCTTCATTAAATCATTTCTCTTGATATGCACACTTGGGACACACAAACTTTCATAGATAATTGGTGAACAGTAAGTTGACACACAGTAACTTATTAAAATAATATTTATTCTTGTTTGATTATTTGGTTGTGGAGTATGAGGCATCACTCGCCTGTAAAATACACAGAGCGCACTTTGATTAATTATTCAATGTGGTGAAATGTTGGTTAATTGTTAAGTATTGACAAAAGACTTTCCCGGGGGCACGAATACCTTTTTAATAGTTCCGGGAGGGTAAAACTAATTTATTTAAGTGGGCAGGGGGAAGGTTATTCAACTAGTAGGTTTTTTTGTATGTTATTTAATAGTATTTATCTGGGATGGTTTAGTGGGTAAATATTTGTTAATTGTTAATGCATATTTTTTGTAATGGCTTTATGTAAATTTATTTATTTATTTATTCTTTTTTTTCATCCTGGGGATTATGTGTGGGGTTCTTCGAAGATGGTTTGTGCCGGCTGAATGAATTGACAGCCATCTCTATATAAGGCAGCCAGTCTGAGAATGTGTGTGGATGCTGTATCACCTGTGCACCAGGGTGAATAAAATTGCTCAAGCCTGAACCAAACCTCTACCGTGTGTTTTTTACTCCCCCGGCACCTCGACCGCCCGGGCCGGCTAACACTGCTCTTGTGATAAACCTAGTGAATACTAAAAAAACACCATTGTCTCTGTGTGAACTGTTGAGTATTTAAAAATTGTGTGATTGTGAGGGTATTAAACTAAATTGGTAAGTAAGTCAAAGATGTGCTACTATATTTAACTTTTTGTTTTAAAACATTTTTTTTTTAATAAATAATTATGATAAGTTCCCTTTTTTTCACTTAAGCCCCTCAATCCATTTTGCTATCTACACTGGTAGCTGGGGCTAATGCTGGTGCTATAGCTTAGAGGCTAGTGCTCTTCTGAAAGAGGTCATGTGATCGGGGCCGGAACAATCAGCGAAGGCTTCGCAATGGGTTATTGTCTATTTGGCTCCTTTACCTGTAAAAGTCATGGTATAGTCAAGCTGTAATTTGTCTACCTTCTCTTTCACTTGAGATAAAAGTTCATGTTGGTTCATGACTTCAATGCCATTATAATATGTTCAACCCCACAGTACAGTCTCCAGAATACACAATGGGTCTGGAAAAACAAACGTATGTAAGGCAGCTCTTGTGGCCAAATACTGGGAAATAGGACTGGGGAGACGTGTTTCATGTCAGTGATGGGTGAAGATCTGATATGACAGGATGGATTGATGAAATTGTTAATCTGGTTTCTCTTTAAGCAGGCTGTGCTACTAAGGGTTAATATAGTAATAGAATGAAAAATGCGACATCTAGCGTTCAGAAAAATGACTTAATAGTGTTTCTGTAGTACATACTTACAGAATGTGTTGTAAATGCAGATAATTCAAACTTTTCTCTTGTTGATAAGAGCCTCTAAATATTATTGAGGAAAATTCATTGATTCTTAACAATAGCAATGGCTGTATTAACTTGAATATCTACTCATAGAAAGTTTGTTTGCTGTTGTACTTTACATTTAAACAACAATCTCAAGCATGCAGAGGTAACTGCATGTTTGGTTTGGAGTAGCTTTCACCAAATTGTATACATAATTCACTTTAGTCCCACAGCATTATTGAAATATATTTAACACAATGTCTCACACTAATTTCCTTGTACAATGTTAGTTATCAGTTATCAGGACTTAATCAACATAATTGCACAATATTGACCTAAACTGGATAAGACTTCCTCTTGTTTGCTCCCATATCTGAAAGGAAATAAAAACAGTGGGTTTTAAATATTCAAGAGCTTGTTTTTAGAGAGACATTTCTTGAGGTATGTACACATAAGTCAGACCCCAGGACTTCAGTGGAGGCCTCTTTTACCTTGAATAACACTGACAGCTTGGCTAACTCTGTGTCAACAGCTAAGAGGCACAGCAAGAGACCGGCCGGCATCAGCACTTCTAGATTAGATTTAACCACCCTCATGTGATTGGGATTAGGACAAAAGAAAACTGAAGGAGAATATGCCAAAAGAGATGAGCCTCAAAATGATCCTCACACCCAAACATTACACCCACGTGTGAATGTTGTCTCTCATCCTAAAACCGTTAGAAATGTACGATGACAGCCTCCACTACTCCGGCGAGGCTTTTAGAAGCAGGCTCCGGGGATATGTTTTGTTCCTGTCCAGCCATAAGAGCATGAGTGATGTGGGGCAATAAGGCCTGGCTCGCCATCGGCCTTCCAATTCCTCCCAAATGTGTCAGACAGGGCCCCATGCGTTATCTCTACCTACTGCTTTACCTCTGCAGGAGCAGCAGGGGACTGGAGCCTATCGCCACTCAGTCTGACACTCAGGGCCATGAACATGGAAACTCCACACAGCCAGGCCACAGAATGATCCTCTACACCACAGTTGTGGTTTTTACTCCCAAAAATGCTCACTAAATCTATGTTCTGACTGTGCAAAATACAACTTTTGTGCCGCATTAACTCGTCACTCCAGTGAGGCATCCAATTCACCCGGAATTATTGGAGCTGCAGCCAGAACTCACATGGAGCTGAGCAGCCTTCTCTGTTGTTTGTATTGTTTTGCCAAACTAGGATATATAATGGCAGGACACCTTACCCTGTTTCTCATAGGCAGTTATCAAAATTTGGTCTGGACATTTTCTGGACGTGTTCACAAAAACAGAGGCATTTATGGAAAATTCCCAGTGGTGGTGTCTGGGTAGACCACAGAGGAGGCAGGACAAGATCACATCAAGTTTTTGTTAACAGCACATCGACAGTGGCTTCGGCCCTTATTACCAGCAAGCTCCAAATTGTCCTGTCTTTCCAAGTTGAAATCTACATCGGCATCTTCCATGTGTATGGCACTTTTCTTTCACCCGATGATATTTGTATTCTGTTTGTTTTTTTCAGTTTAATGTCATTTTCCCTCTGTATTACCACATGGGGGTCCCTTACTTTTGTTTTTCTCACATACAGCCCCTCCAGATAATTTCAGGAAAATGTCTGGGGTACAGTGCATGTCTGAATGCAACTATAGAAAGAAATTTGGAGTGAAATCCCGAGTGACTGCTTCTACAACCATATAGGTTTCCATATGTTCTTGCGTTTTGAAATTGGGCTGGTGTTTCTGGTCTGGTGTTTCAGATGCACTATATGATTGTGGACCCTGTATCTCTGTGTCAACTGACATTAGGTTCACACAGCATTCCTGCCTGTTTCTAATTATATATAAACACGTGTTGGTGTTACTGCCAACAAAATGACCAAACAGTGTGAAATGTTTTCTACGTTCACTGAAAGACCAAGACAAAAGTGAAGAAGAATTGCAAAAACACATGGATATGAAGTTGCACGAAGGGTTGTGAATTACAAAAGTTCAACCTTTGTGTCAGCATCAATTTGAGTCGTGAGCGTTTGAAAAACATGTGGTGGCTCGAGAACGGCAAGAAACGATTTATAAAGGCACAACAGTCTGGTATTCGCTAAGGGGCAGATCTCCGCTGTGAACTGAGGGCTGTGAGTCAGACTGCCCAGATTTTTGTCTTTTGGGAAAGAGTTGTTGTGCACACACAGAAGAGGGAAGACAACAATGAATTATCACTGGAACAAGCGTCATCAGAGCCAACACTGAAACTACAGAGGAAACGCACAAACATGTGTGATCTGTGCAGCCGTCTATCAAGTGGTGAGAACAGCAGAGCAAGAGGTCAGAAACATGTTGCTTCCCCCAGCATCGACCGACCTATTTAAAAAAAAAATTCTAAACACGCAAAACCTCAGCGGGTAGATGCAAAGTTGAGGCCTCGGTGACCGCAGACAAATGATCACTGAAACAGTGATCAATAATCCTTCCACCCCAGAGCAGCAGAACACCAGTAGATCAGACTTACTCAGTGTTTTCAGACCCTGCTGCGGCTTTTCTCTTCCCACCGACATTCCTCACATCTGCTCAGCTGCTCGAACAGCTGGTGAAATGGGAAAGCCCGACATGTTCGTTGAATCAATTCAGTGTTGAAACTGCAAGCTCCAAATCGTTACCCTGTATAATCTGTAGTCGCATAAACGTTCACTTGGATTCAAGGATGAATTGATTCGATTTTGCTGGTCAAAGGTCAAGGTCATGGTGACCTCACATACACATTGTTTGCCTTGTGAATGTGATATCTCCAGAACGCCTTGAGATGAATCCTTTCATATTTGGCACAAAATATCACTTAGACTCAAGGATTAATTGATTTGATTTTGGTAGCCAAGGGGAGAAGGTCACTGTGGCCTCCCAAATTATGTTTATGTTTTTCTTAAACATGATATCTTAAGAGGATAGTTCACCCAAAAATGAAAATCCACTCAGTATCTACTCACCACTATACCGATGGAGGGGTGGGTGAAGTGCCTGAGTCCACAAAGCCCTTTCGGAGTTTCAGGGGTAAACAGCGTTGCAACCAAATCCAATACAATTAAAGTAAATGTTGACCAATTCTTCAAACAAAAAAATTACAGAAAAAAAAGATGGTGTCATCCAAGTGTTCATAAGCCCCTGCATTTAAATTCGACTCAGAATAAGGTCATTTACACGATGTTTTTAGCCGATTCGATTTTGGTGCCTGGAGGTCAAAGGGTCAGGTTCATGGTGACGTTCCTGTGAATATATATCAGGATATGCCCTTAGGAAATATCATGACATTTGGCACAATTCACTCAGACTCATTGATGACCTGAATAGAATTAAGTGGTCAAAGGTCAAGGTCACTGTGACTTCTCAAAACATTTGATTTGCCATGAGAACACGGTATCTCAAGAACACCTCGAGGGAATACTTTCAAATTTGGCACTCATATTCACTTGGACTCCAGGATTTACAGATTTTATTTTGATGCCAAACATGTTTTTGGCCTCTTGAATGTGAATTTCTTCAACCTTTGATCAGCTACCACTTAGACTCTAAATTGAAACTGATAGATATCAGTGGTCAAAGGTCACCATGACCTTGCCCTTTGACTATCAAAATAAAAAAAATATTAATGAGGAGTTGAAAGTAATTTGACAAGTTAAAACAAACTTTAATGATTGCAAATTTCCTGCTATCTGAGTTCACAGAGATCAACAGATTCTTGATGTCCTCCTTGGTAATGATTTACCAGATCTGTGCTCAGCCATGTTTACTTTGTGTTGTTTTTGGAGCTTCTAGTCTCCAGTCTGATCTTCAGCAAGTTAAAACACATGGTGACTGGTTTTACCAGTGAAAGTACCACTGCTTTTTTATTTAAAATTCATAGTTTGGGGACTTAGTGCAAGTCCTATAGTGTTCACCCATTTTGAATGCAAAACCCCTCAAATCAAAGCTGAGAGTTTTCACCAACACCTCATATACTCCAGTTAAACCAGGAGTCAGGATTGCAATTGCTTGACCAACATTTACAGGTGTAAATGCACCCAAGACACATTGAGGACAGGTAGAGATCTAATCAGTCAGGGACACATTGTGACAAGTATTAGGCTCTAAAATGCTAAAGTAAAGTGTACCTGCATACAGTAACTTAGTAAATGTACTTTGTAAATCTAATCTAATGCTACCAAAAGATATTTTTATTGGAGGAGTGGGCTCAAAAATATTGTATATATTTTAGTGTATAATCACATTGGACTGCTGAGGAGGTTTTGTTTTTAAATGGCCAAGTGGGATCAAGAGGTCAAACTTGGCAAACAGACAGATGTAATATATGATTGTTGTAGTTCTTGCAAAACATTGCTGAATGCTGTAAATCAGAGAATGGTACCAGAAACTCGCCAAGGAGGTTTATTGCAGCTGTCATTGAAAAATACTCCCATTTTTTGGTATCGGTTCACCACTTATTGAGAGAGGGAAGAAAGGAAAAGACAGAAACATCCGAACATCTAGTTTTGAAAGTATGATACCATGCACATGCTTTAGTGAATCAGCGTAAGTGACGGCTGATCTCTGCTTTTGAAACAGCGAGTCAGGTATCTCCCATCATGTCATTACCTCCCACTGAATCAATTTATGCCAATCCAGTGCCAAACCTGTCCGTGCTTATTATTTTCCCTTGGCCTCTCTGCGTGGCATGGTCAAACTGCATTGAGCAATACAAATACAGCATCCAAGAAAATACTCAGCAAACTCAAATCATCATAAATTGACATTCAGAAGAGAGGAACACAAGCATTTGAAAATCCCAGTTCAAATCCCACTTTAACTCCATTAAATGTCTCTGTGGCTCTCTTTGCAAGTGCATTTTTCACAACTAGAATTCAATTATCATATGAATGAGGCTACATTAACACCCCTGTGGTAGACAGGGGAAGGTGATTGGCATGAAATCTTCCTGATGAGAGGACCTTCAAAGTGGAGCCGCTCACTGCGCACACTCGCTGTAGCCACATTACACCGAAGACAGCTGCTGTCTCCTCCAGACAGCTCACTTGGAGTGATGCTTGACCTGAGGAGGCTGGGGTTATGACGGATTATGGGGGCAGAGGTTGGCATGCCAGGTTGGTGTCCATTTCATCATCTGAGTCATGTTTCCACTTGGCTTGGCCTTTCATCTGACACTAACAGAAGTGCAGAACAGATTGTCTGTCGAACCACATATAAGGTGAAATTCCTGCGTATGGTTATTGTAAATCAATCTAAACAACATTAGATTTTTTTTTTTATTATCTCCAAATCTAATGTGTGTATCCATACAAAGGTCAAATAATATGTAGTATATAGGGAGGAAGAGTTGGAGAGATGGTACTTTTATTAGCTATATTTCTTAAAATAACTTAGAATGTTAATATAAAATTGTTACAGGCCATAGAATTAAAAATGTATTTTAGATTTTACACATAACCTGAAAATGACCTTTGGAAAAATGTCTCACACCAACCATAATCAAATAATTGATTCAGGTATAAATATATATTTTTAACAGGCTGTGTTGATTGATGTGTGGAGAGTACATCTGGAGACATTTCGGTCCGTAGCATTACACCGCAGAGTGAGCACTCCTCGCTTCCACGCTGCTCTCCAGGGTGAAATCACTCCACTACCTCAGGTCCTCCTGTCTGCTTGGTGAGGATGGCCGTGACGTGACGGGTGCACAGCTGTGGACTTGGATCCAGGGTGAGTCTGGGTAAGACGGAGGCAGCTGCCTGATCGAGCTCCTAACATTTATCTTTTGCCTTCTGCTCAGAAGTGGTACATTTACAGCTCACAGCAACTGAATCAATGTAGTCTTTGGCTTTTGTTTGATTTCTACCAATCTCTGAGTTCATCGGCTCTTGTCTAACTGTGAATTAGCCTTTAGGGGGAACAGACAATATTTTGGGGCTTCCGGCGTACAGCTGATATCCGGTTCAAGACATTTTGGCTTATCTCTATTAACAACTGTTTACATATGAAAGCAGATAAATTAAAAAGCTGACTAGAGTTTGGGGCTGGGCTATCAACTTGGTTTTTTATGCTACACTTTCCTGCAATCAGGGATCACATTGAGCTTTGGTCGGGATCGGACACACAAAAACAGAATGCTGGTCAGATTCGGATCTGGCTTGTGTTTTAGACAGAAAATTACAGCCCAAGGCACATTCTCAGATGATGCTATCACCCTGATAGTCCTGCCAAACCCAGTTATAAAATCTGGTTGTTAAATAAAGCATTTTTTAATAGTTTAAAAGGACGAAATTGCCGTAAGTTGAACCGCAAAATTAGATTTGACTCACTTTATGGTACAGCCTTAAAACGTATTGAAACTGCTGGAAGTTGTTGAACAATGTTTAATTTAATATGTTTAGACAATTTAAGAGAACAAACAGTACTAACTTACCTCATCCGTTGTGCATTTGCTAATGATTAATAACAGAACTTGAATGAAGATTAATGACAGAGCTAAATTCTTGCTCTCTGAATGAAAAAAATCTGTTTTTGATGAAGCATCTCTTCTGTCAACAGTTGTCAGCATATATGATCCAACTGTGCCTGCTGATGTTCCATGAGAATCTAGCAGGCTGCATCAGTCAAAGAAAGCCTGAATTATGATCGCATTTTACAGTGGCTTGCCAGAAATATATCCGGGAAGATTTTCCGATGATTATTTTAAGCAGTGAATGAAGTTCAATATGTATTTTTGGAGGGCATTTTATTCATTTGTAGGACCGGGGCAACTGCGTCAAACAGTAAATTTTGTTGAAAGTGTTTGTCTATGATCAGGAACAATGACGCACTGCTGGGACTTCTCTGAAGACGTAACTTGGGTCAAGCTTGTGTGCTCAAGATGCCAACGACAAAATATATCTTGTATTGAGAAACATCACCAGATATATCTGATTTCCTGTTTGGTCTCTGCTGTACAATATTTCAGCCTCTCTCTTCAGTACTGTGACAATCTGACTTGAGCACTAGGATGGAAAACGGGCTCTGCCAGACACCTGTGGTTTTTTTGCAACCCGGGGGTCGGTGTAAATTAAAGCTTGCTTCACGCCTCGTCAAAGGATTTTATTTTTGGTGTACACATGTTAATACTTAAGCGGAATGTCAAAAGTGTTATTATAAAGAAGATCAGGAGATATTTCTCTGAATTAAGAGTTCAGTTTAATTAAAAGCTACATCTCTGTGTTAACGTCAGCGACACAGCAGAGCCCCTGAAGCTGAAAGATATTGCTCATTGACACTTCGGGAGTTTGACAGCTTTTTGATGTCTGAAGGTCAGTCTGATTATTTGACTATTTGCAAAAGCCTTTCTCCAAACAGTGACTATTTAATCATGCAGTAGTTTAGTAGACATTCAGCCAGTTTCAGTGACACATTAGTAAGTCCTCATCATAAAAGCTTTTTGTGAATTCTTAAATCTGATTCTGAATCTGTACTTTTCCGCGTTTCCTCATTAAAACCCTGGCCCAGTAATCTTTTATCTTTCCAGCTTCCCTAAAACAAGTGCAGTTTCCATTCTGAACCTGCCTGTTTGGAATGGGCTGTTTGCTTGTCCTGTGGTGATGCTGGTTGCAGCTTTCTTTCTGAAATTCTAAAAGTGATCTGCAGCAATTGAGCCACGGAAAGTAAAGACCGGCAGCTAGACTCAGTCCACAGAATCCTGAGGCTGCACCGCCGCTGCTGCACAAAAAGCTGATCACTCGAAGTTCTGTGAATCTCGACTTACTATGAACCCTGAACAAGAGAATCAGTTGACATTATTGTGATTGCGCAAATCTGAAAAAACAGACAGAACACAATTATCTTGTGATGAAAAAGAGGAGACCTACACGCTGAAGACACGGATGAAGTTGTCAACTTGGAGAGCCAATGAGGTTTGTGACAATCATGAAGTTAATGTGTGAAGACAAACTTATCCCAGACCTCATATTAGAAGCATAATGAAAAGGGATTGGATCAGTTGCAGGACCAGCACTCACTCATTGAAAGATCCGCCTGTGCCTCTTCTCATCATGGTTGTTTGGTGAAAGCATGTCCTGAAATAATAGCACTTTAATGACAGCAAATGAGACGCTATCAAAAACCTGAACCCTGGCATATGCATGCAGATGTGTGGAGGAGCAAAGACTACATTTTAAAAATAATGATTAAAAAAACATGAAACGATTTACAAGGCTACTTTGGACAAAGGTTGTCTATTCTCCTGGGGCGTCCTCCGTTCTTTTGTGTTATGCCTTGATGATTAACACATGCTGGATACGAGAAAGGAAACTGTTGAAGAAAAACAATTTCTTGAAAAGGTCACATGCAGCTTCTTCTTTTTCTCCTCATGTGTGAGAGATGATAACAGTCGAGGCAGGTCAGCTGAAAGACTCCCTCTACCTTTTAAGGTAACAATACATTTGAACCTGTCTTATCCTCTCAGTGTGTAAAACACACACCACTGAGCATTAGGATGTATAGCTTTACATTTCCACAGCTGCTGTTTAACATGTATGCATTTCCGTGATGCATGATATTTTTTTGGGCTTGACATCAAGGAAACCAGCCTGAGGACAACCGCCTTGTTACTTTTCAATAGCAAATCAATGTAACATCCAGTCTACATACAATAAGTAGTGCCATTCACACACATACACACACACACGCACATGCACACACATATATATATATATATACAGAACTTAGGCCAAATATCCTGAACGTTAGCACTGCCAGCGGGAGGTCGTGCTGATACCATTTGCTTGACCCATCACGACCAGTCTCAGCCGTCAATCAGGATATTTTACCCTGTTTTTATTGCATCAGATAAATAAAAACCAAACTTAGCATAAAGCATGAACACCTTAACAAACATTAGTGTGATATGAACTACTTAAAATTACAGAAACCTCCTTTGAGAAATATTTATTTGAGGTGTACTTTTACTCTATAATTTAGTCTTTGTCCCCTCCACTTAGATGGAGGAAATAAATTAAAAAACCTGTTCAACGTCAGAGAAATTTACCTTTAACTCTATGTCCTATCCTATGTCAAACTCTTCCTTAAAGAGGTCCTCAAAATATAGAAACACCTTCAAGATTATAGTCTTCATAAACACAACAGTACACGCCAACACACACACACACACACACACACACACACACACACACACACACACACACACACACACACAGATGAGCGTAGAGAGACACACTATTCAAAATAAAAAGAGGTCAACAACAAAAAAAAGGTTCATCCTTCTAACACGAGTCTCTTGCAGCATATTTATCTTACTGGACAGAATAAATATTAATGTTGCTGCCCTTCATGTGGAACATACCGTGTCCACCGGGAAACTCTGAGTCCATCGTTCCCTAGGTAAGAAGTTTCACAGCCTCAAATCTAACGCTGTATTCTACACTCACACAAACATCTATTATGTATGAGTAGCCTACTCAGTGCTGTCTTCATTGCAACGTTTCATGTAAACCTTGAATGAAAAAACACCTGCCCTTTAAAGACCTGCAGAGCGGTCAGACGGGAAAACGTGAGCATGTGTGCGTTATTCTACGATTACAGTACACGATTTCCAGGAATTTAAAGTGGAAGTATTCCCGCCAATGTACATCATACATGGATCAAGACAGCTAGTCCCTGAGTGAAGAGAGGTTTTGTATTTCAGCCTTGATTATTGCCCCTCCATCCCCATTTGTGGTTAAAGCCATTTGGCTCCACTTATATTTTTGACTGCAAGAGCTGAGAACCAAGAGGGACGGATGTGTGTGGGATATCTGTGATATTTCATGAGCTTGTCAGAGCCATTAAATGGAGCGGGGTCCCTTGACCACAACTAATCAACCAGATATTGGCCTAATGTATTGTATGGGCTGAAAAACAGGGACCCCAGAGGAATTTAAAGGAAGATATTTTAACATACATATTCACACCTTATATATATATATATATATATATATATATATATATATATATATATATATATATATATATATAGAGAGAGAGAGAGAGAGAGAGAGAGAGAGAGAGAGAGAGAGAGAGAGAGAGTTAAGACAAATTCATAGTTCACATTTTCCACATGTGATGTTACCATTCCACACATAAGAAATATTTGATTGCACCGACGGTAACACCCTGGTTCAGTTTACATTTCTGAAATGTTAGAAGCTGTTGGGTCTCATCACATGAGTAAGCACAGGTACTCATAGTTAAACACTTGAATACACTTGAACACTTCACTTGTTATGCCAACACATTTCAGGGGATTTAAACACCAGATCAGATGGATGTGGTCGATGAAGGTGGTTTCCAACCGAGAATCCAGACAGACGTGATGTCATTCTTACAGTTGTACTTATTCAGTGCATGTTTATCTTGAGTGTGGTCGTCGTGGTGTGTTCCCAAGGTAGATGTCATCACACTCTCTGTAGCACGTACGGCACATAAAATATATTCAATATAATATTTAGGGTAGGTCACAATTTCTTCAAATACAAACATTCCCTTGGACTCAGTGTCCACTGGGCATAAACTGCAGGATTCATACTGGAAATAGAATGTCAGGCAGAGAGTGCATGCGTCCACCAAGCTCCAACAGTCCCCTTTTGAAACCCCATCTAAATTCACTAGATCTTTTTTGATCTGCAGTTAATAGGTAGGTAAGTAGTTTCTGTGTTATCCTGCTAATTAACAGACAAACAAACACAGATGAGAACATGACCTCGTTGACGGAGGTGATTTCAGACAAATTTCAGACAAACGTCTAAACATGATAAGGTAATGAAATGATGACATTTTTAAGGTTAAAGGTCAAATTATTTGACTTGCAGGAGCTCACCCTCATCACTTTCTCTTCATGGATGACAAGCAGAGAGGTTGTTCTTCTGGTATCCACCACAAAGTCATTGGTTTTGCCTATATGGAGCTTCAGGTGATTGACACCATGTGACAAATCAGTCCTCTGTCTTCTTCTGTCAAAAATATGTGAACACAGCATGCTTCTCACTGGAAATTATTCACCAGAACCATTTGTGTCAGTTTAATGAGAACTTCCCTTTTGACAAAATAAATATTAAATAAATAAGATAAGATGAATTAACAGCTAAGTGGTAATTGTAGTTATTATTGGACATGATGTATCATTCTGACATTGCAGGACATTTTGTTTTGTAGAGAAACATACATACTTTGTACGCTTCAGGGTGTGCAATCCCCTATAACTGGATTTTTTAATAACAAGGTATTTTTGAAAAGTTTGTATGTATACAGACACTTCATGAAGTGTTTGGACACACAGCTGTGCTGCAGTTCTTTCCTGTGGCACCTTCAGCTGACCCATTTTAAAACGAGGCGAATGATGCAATCCACCTCTCTGTGTACTCACAATGTCAACACTGATTGACATAATGTATTTGCACAGGATACACGCCTATGGAGAAAATGGGAACACTGAATAAACACAAGGCAGAAGTGTTCATAAGCTTTTATATTGTAATGTCCGGCTTCCACTGTTACATCACAGATGATAGCAGCTATGTTTTATACTTCTTAATATGGTACGAGTCAATTACATTGTACTTATTCTGGATAATGAAAGTGTGTGCACTACTGTGTGTGTTTGACCAGTGGAGTCAGGAAACCATTACACTCTTTATTTTGAATGGCTTTTAAACTACCGGGTGAAACAAGTTCCCGGGTTCTCCATTCCTCCTGAGTCTGAGGATCATTTGGTTTGTGTCAGTCTATAAGTAAGAGCCAGAAAAGAAATTCTACACAACAGCACAGATTATCAGCACTGAAATATGAAATATGGGCTTCTATTAGTTAATTTAACGTATTTGAGTCTGCAGTGATAGTAGCGTGTATTTGAAGTTGTTTAACAGGACATGAAAGTCCAACATTGATTATTTTGTTGGTTCTTGCTTGCTGGTTTATTTGGCAGCAGGATTACGCAAAAACTACTGAATCAATTTTCATTACATAGAGATGGGGCCTGGACTTGGGATCCTTCCGACAATGGTGTGGGCGTTCCCAATTCGAGGCCAGTTGGAGCCACTTTGTCTGCCCAAATAAAGTGTGAGGGGTTTACAAAATAATTTGAATGTTACAGATTGTGTCAGTGGCTCCTCGATCTCGATTCGTAAATCTTTGACATTTCCGATAATTGGCTCCGACAGAATACTGAGCATAAACCCGCAATAGCCAATGAGAGAGAGGTGACCATGAAGTGTCACAGACCGGATGTTCCATAATTAAACAACAACTGACTCTATAGCAGCTAAATGCTGGCAACAATACTTGCAATGTTTATCAAGTCATCATTAATTTTGATTTATATTTGGTGGATCTGGACTTGTGCATGTCACACAAACAGGGATTAAAGCTAGGGTTGGTAATCCTGGAAAATATAGAAAGAGCAGGCAACACTTTGAAAATATGCAATCGATATATCCCACCGCCTTCTATCGGCCCTGTCATCAAAGCTAAGGGCCCAAAACACATGAACATGCACTGCCAAACAACTGATGACTATATGTTTTAATAAGATCAACCATACGAGTATATATATATATATATATATATATATATAATGGATATAATGGATATAATATAATATAATGGAGTATATATTTCTTGTTACTTTTTTGTTTAGCTGCCAGTGTAGTTTTCAGCAGACTATAGCCTGGGTTATACGATGGGAGCAGTAACTGGGAATTAAAACAGTAAAGTTTTGCCCCGCAAAACCAAAACTATAAATTGAAAGACTCTTACCTGCTCCTGTATAATTTTGGTGACTACTTTGTGGAGGTTTGTTGCTATGATCAATGCTTTTCATAATATATCAACACATTACATTACTAGTGGTGATATTTTCCATTCCTAAAACTCTATGACACTGTAAGAAAAAACTGTATAATTGCTTTAGCAGAGACCAAGGAAATGGGCACAGATTAAGGACCATTAAACTTAAGGAATCTATAGGCCTGTGGTTCTAGGTCTTTTTATTTGTTCATGCGTGGCCATTAAAGGAAACATCTATTTCATATAAACAGCACATTTTGGCTGTAAACTATGATATAATTTTAGCCAGACCCTTTACTGTGGATGACATTAAATTAAATTCTGTTGAACTAGTTGGACATGCACCATTAATATCACCAAATGTATATTGCATCTAACTAAAACAGATTTTCTTCAAGTCTGAACCTGATTTGTTCTCAGAGCCTCACCAGTGTTTGTACCTGTATTAAACCTTTCACTAGAAATTTATTTAATAAAATAGGCTTCATAAAAAAAGCTTAAGTCAATCAGGTTAGTGATACTTCTTCAATTTTATATAAATCCATTTCTCTAAGCTGATAAAAATTAGGCATATGTCAGTGTGTGTGTGCACAGATCCAGACATACTGTGACAAGATAAATATCCCTCGGTCTGCTCCTTTTATTCTCAGATTATCTTCTTCATATGAAAAACCTGATGTCTATCAAATTACTGTATGTAGATTCAACTGCAGCATTCCTTCCATTCACCTGGGCCATTTAATCCTCCTCATTCTATGATCCATTCAATTAATACAAAACCTTGACTAAACTGTGTCGAGGAACTGATGGTGCACTGACACAAAAGGTGAATTTTGTGTTTGTTGAGGGATTTGATGTGATAATGCAATCTTATCATCGTATGTACACACAATGTGTATTTCTAATAACTGTGTCGGGTGAAACCTATTTGTAATCTGTTTGTCTGTGTATTAAACAAAGCACTATCTCTTAATCTACTGTTATGAATGGAAAGAAATAGACACTATGTAAACAATGAAAGCATGCAGCTAATAAAGTCTTTCAACCTAATATTGGGACCTCAATGGGAATGCCTGACATGTAGACGCCTGAATTTGAACCCCTTTCTTTTTCAAGGCCCTCTGATTTATCATACATATATTTTTGCACACTGCTCATTAGGCCCCTGAAACACCTCAGTATAGTCCAGCCAATACTTGTGGGTAATAATTATGTCATGTGCCCTATGCCCAACATTTGCATAATGAATGGATATAGACTAGTCTGACACCCTCATTAACAAAGCCAGGTCAAGTGAGAAAGGATGCCCACATTTCCTACATGGGCTGAAAGTGGTTGACCAATCACAGCAGAGTGGGCATTATCAGGAGGAGGGGCTTAAAGAGACAGGAGCTTAAACCAAGTGTTTCAGACAGAGACTGAAAAGAGGAGCTGCAGTAAGTGACAGTATCAGGGAAGTGATGTGTTTTCTGAACATTAGAGGAAATTAACTGTTTCCAATTAAAATTGTGAACCTAAAAATGAGCAAAACATGTCTCCTTCAATAACAAACAAACCGGTGGTAAGACATAACACTCACAACAACAAACCACTTGCACCCCTGACCATTCTGAAATTAATGGTACAAGATGAAAAGTCATGAGGTCGCCAAAATCAGTAGGGCTCTTCCACTGGCTATGGCAAATGGTCTGTATTTATATAGAGCTTTTTTTGTAGTCTTGATGACCATTCAAAGTAATTTATAGTCCAATTCACACACACATTCAAACAGTGCATCTACTGTATATGCAACACTTTCTCTTTAACACATTGCCTGCACAGCCACCAGGGGCAATTTGGGCTACAGCGTTTTGCCCAAGGACACTTTGGCATGCAGAATGGAGGTGCTTGGAATTTAGCCACCGACCCTCTGGTTCGTGGATGACGCACTCCTGAGCCACAGCCACCCACATATGGCTACCATACAGGTTTGTCGAAATTTTCATCATGATCCAGTTGTGGAGATATTTCAATCTGGAACAAAGTGGTGGATACACTGACACAAAGACTAAAGACTGACATTGCCAATCACAGAACACAAGCATTGAAAACTAGTGAACAGACAATTGCTGCATTTGTAAACAGACGTGTCAATGCTTGCATGCACAAACACTTATAGTACAAATACACATGATCCATGCCTCTATGAACAGATAAATACAAAAGTCATTATAGTACTCTTTTAACCCTGACGACTGGAGAACCAGGTCACAACTTGTCTGCCACGGCAGGAGAAGACATTTATTTTTGCCTCAGTTGGCACATGAACAGAGACAAAGAAGAAAAATACCACAGCAAACTTTACTGCAAATTTATGTTCAGGAAGTTGACGTAGCAAGAAGAGAAGCTAAGTCAAACTCCATTTCTCATCGTTCCAGTTCAGACACAGTAATATATAATACTTAGAACTAACCTGGAGATGCAGACACAAACACACACACACAAAGTTCCACTGTCAAAATGTTCCGATTACCCATCTGCCTGTCTTAAAACTGTCAGTACTAATAAATTGTCTAATACCTTTGTCACAGCCAAGGTAAAGAAAACTGCCTGAGTAACGGTTAATGCGCTGAGGGACCTGAGATTTAAACGCTTACATGAACTGAATATTTTGCTTAAGCAAAGATTATAATGCTGTGGAAGTGTTTGCAAAAGGATTGCTAAAAAAGTCAAATGAGTTTGGCATTTATGTAGACATGGCACATAAACTTTTCTGTCTGAATCCTTAATAACTTGCTAAATGGAGTTTGGTCCAGATTCTATGCAAAAAGGTGAGGTGTAGCAGTCTGTGTGAGTGGTCCATCAATTAGCTAAAAAAGCAACATTCATGCTTGATGTGTTTTTCAGACTTGTCGATCCATAATTGTTGTTGTTAATGGCTTATAAGTAATATTTAAAGGAAGATCCCCTCTAGACTCAGCTTTGAGTAATATTTTATTAAGTGGTATTTCTTTTTAAAAAGCTTTAAACAAAAATAGCTATCCACTTCTCCCTGATGAAAAGAAATCCATAAATGAATATATATATGTAAAAATATATAATGAATATATGAAAATATGAATATATGAAAATGAAAAAAAATTTTTTTCAAGGGTCCTCAATTGAAAAGTTCATTTTAAGAGTATCTACACTGGAGGCTTACAGTTGCCATATCACAATTTTGTACACACGATTGTGACGTCATGGTTGAGCATAAATTAGTCTTAAAAATCACCTTCAAGGTGAGCACAAGCCTTTATGAATAAAATGTACTTGACACTAAAGAATCTTTTGCGGCCAATTGTCAAAGTCTGAACATACATGATTCTGCACAGTGAAGGTCAAACATCCAAGTGATGTTACAACAGGCATAAAGTCTTTTGAGTGGAGGTTTTAGTTTACAACTGATGAATTCTCAGCCAAAGCTGACATAAAGGTGGGGTAAGCGATTCTCAGCAATGGCTATTGATATTTGAACCTTCACTGGTCGTCTAGAAGCTCCACAACCCTTATTCATGCATGCACATTGCCAAGTTGAACCACCGATCTCAAAAAGTTGGAATTAATCCCCACAGGCAAATGGGACAGCACAATAATAACAAGATATAAGCGAAAATAATCAAGTTGAAACAGATCTCAACGTTCTTCATCCCTTTTCATTGCTTTCAACTCGGTTGTCTCTCCAGCGTTGAAACCCCTTACCGATTTTCACATGGGTCTTCACCCTTTTGTTATTTTGTAACTTTCAAAAGTAAATCGCTTACCCCACCTTAAATGTAAAGTGGTTTTAAAAATATCACATCGTTACCGAGGCTTCAGGTCTCTGCAGCGGCCCAGGTTCCATTCCGGCTTGGGGCCTTTTGCTGCATGTCACCCTCCATCCTATCAAAAAAAAAGGCCAAAAAGCACCACAAAAATATATACATTCATACATAATGTCACAAATCAACATCTGTGAAAACAATGTTCATACCTCACATTTGAATTTTCTTCTTTGTATATTCATCCTTATCACATTTCGTCGCATTACAGATTCTCTTCTGTCTCTCTTTGCCTGCGAACGTTGCTGCTCATCAGTTGTTGCGTAGTTGCACTTTTTCACAGCATGCCTTTTCAGACAAATGCACTACCCACCTCCACTGAAGACGTCTACTCAGTAGACTCTACTGTACGTATGTGTCAGTATGTTGGTTGTGAAAATGTCAACATAAATCCGTGTGTGTCAACCGCAATGAAGTGGTTCTCATTCTGTGAGCCTTTAGAGGTGTAGGTGCTCTACACTGTGTTTGGGTCGAGTGAAAGGTGTTAAAGCGTTCAGCATCCTCTCCGCTCAGTGCTCCTGATGATGGTTCTAGATTACAGCTACATTACATCGTTAGAGCTGCTTTCCTCTTCACCCTGAGGCAGTCTGTTCCCAAAAGATTAGCAGGGGTCTGTGTGTGAGAACACTGAAACTGAACAGAAATATGATTTTTCCTCCCTTGATGGCCAGAGCGTTTATATTTTCAGTTTTTTATCTGAGTGTAATGATTTGAAGAGCCTCTTTTCAGAGGGGAGATGGCAGTTTTATTTCCTCTGCTCTAAATTGTTCTTTAATGTCAGATGGGATAGGAAAGCCGTTTTAATGAATGAGATTCCGGTCAGTATCTCACTGATATTAAAATGGCCCTGGGTCATTGGCAGAGACAGCCAGTACTTATTATATATATATATATATATATATATACATATATATATATGTATATGTATCTTTATTGGGTCACTTCTCTTGATGACGGAAGACCCCCAGAGGAGAGTGTGAACCTTGAAGTTTTTATTTATTTTTTCTGCAGCTGTTTGGTCAATATACAGCGATCATACTGTCATTCAACAATGACCTCATACAAAACAGAAACAGTGAGCATTGAGCATTGAGTCAAATAAAAACACTGCCAAAATGTATCACTGCTGCATCGAAAACCTAGGCGCTCTCTCACCTCACCTCCCACCATGTAATTTGACCCATATTGAATGCTGATTGTGTTCATTCCCACTGCAGACAAAAGCCCAATGTAAGCGGGTGTTGTTTTCTTTTTGACCAGTGGACAAGTTCATTTTTAAAACTTGTTGATCAGCAGTGTTGTTACAGAGGGACCATGAGTGTTTTTTCTCACTGGTTCCCGGTCCAATGGCTTGGCTGAGTGCAGGTGAATCACCTTCACCTTTTCTCCGTCCCACTGCACAGGAAGTAACCCTGTTCCGATGCCACAACTGATGCACTAGATTCAACTGGACATGTTGAAGCACACAAACCCGACTAACAGGCTGAAACATGCAGGGTGATGTGAAGGTCACATGACTTTACAATTGTTGTCATTAAAGGTGCAGTCATTGTATTGGTTTTACTCATGTTACAAAGCCATTGGGCAAAGACAATATAATGTGCACTATGCCTTTAAAAGAACTCCAAGCAGTGCTCCATTTTACTTTTTATTTTCCTACTTCCGTGTGTTGCTGCTGACGACTCGTTGCTGCTCTGGTTAATGTTTATTATCTAAAGGTATGAATATACTTTACGATTTTTCCTGCTTTACCTTTGTGAAACGACTGATTTTAGCAAAAACAACTGCAGGACAATGATTTAAATTAAAGAATGACTAAAAGCATATATGATTTCTGATATTTACTTTTGTTAACACTGTTTTAGAGAGGTCTGGATCAAAGTACTTTTTTGTAGGATGTAGTTTATGGTCCTTTGTTTGTTCATATATACAGTATATTTCTGAATTTGTTTATATTTACATATATGGTTAAACAAGCTATACAAAAGTGATTGTCATAAGCTGATTTATTCAAGCACATTGTTTTAGCCTCAGTTGGCAATGGAGTACACACATACAGTGCTGTGAAAAAGTATTTGCCCCCTTCCTGGTTTCTTATTTTTTTGCATATTTGTCACACTTAAATGTTTCAGATCATCAAACAAATTTTAATATTAGACAAAGATAGCCCAAGTAAATACAAAATGCAGTTTTTAAATGATGATTTCATTTATTAAGAGAAAAAAGCTATCCAAACCTACCTGGCCCTATGTGAAAAAGTAATTGCCCCCCCTTGATAAATCATGAATGAACTGTGATTAACCCAATTTTTTGGAAAGCTGAGTTCAATTTCACTTGCCACACCCAGGCCTGATTACTGCCTAACCTGTTTAATCAAGAAATCACTTAAATATAACTTGTCTGACAAAGTGAAGTAGGCTAAAAGATCTCAAAAAGCAACACATCATGCCGCGATCTAAAGAAATTCAAAAACAGATGAGAAACAAAGTAATTGACATGTATCAGTCTGGAAAGGGTTACAAAGCCATTTCTAAGGCTTTGGGACTTCAGCGAACCACGGTGAGAGCCATTATCCACAAATGGAGAAGACTTGGAACAGTGGTGAACCTTCCCAGGAGCGCATCGACGACTCATCCAGGAGGTCATAAAAGACCCCAGGACAACATCTAAAGAACTGCAGGCCTCACTTGCCTCAGTTAAGGTCAGTGTTCATGATTCAACAATAAGAAAGAGACTGGGCAAAAATGGCATCCATGGGAGAGTTCCAAGGCGTAAGCCACTGCTGACCAAAAAGAACACAAAGGCTCGTCTCACATTTGCCAAAAAACATCTTGATGATCCCCAAGACCTTTGGGCAAATATTCGTGTGCGTCCCCTTACATCTGGCGTAAAACTAACACAGCATTTCATAAAAACAACATCATACCAACAGTCAAACATGGTGGTGGTAGTGTGATGGTCTGGGGCTGCTTTGCAGCTTCAGGACCTGGACGACTTGCCATAATTGATGGAACCATGAATTCTGCTCTACCAGAAAATCCTGAAGGAGAATGTCCGGCCATCAGTTCGTGACCTCAAGCTCAAGCGCACTTGGGTTATGCAGCAGGACAATGATCCGAAACACACGTCCACCTCTGAATGGCTAAAAAAAACAAAAAAAGAGGGTTTTGAAGTGGCCTAGTCAAAGTCCGGACTTAAATCCGATTGAGATGCTGTGGCATGACCTTAAACAAGCCATTTATGCTCGAAAACCATCCAATGTGGCTGAATTAAAACAATTCTGCAAAGAAGAGTGGGCCAAAATTCCTCCACAGCGATGTGAAAGACTCATTGCCAGTTATCGCAAACGCTTGATTGCAGTTGTTGCCGCACAACCAGTTATTAGGTTTAGGGGGCAATTACTTTTTCACATAGGGCCAAGTAGGTTTGGATAGCTTTTTTCCCTTAATAAATGAAATCATCATTTAAAAACTGCATTTTGTATTTACTCGGGTTATCTTTGTCTAATATTAAAATCTGTTTGATGATCTGAATCATTTAAAAAATCAGGAAGGGGGCAAATACTTTTTCACAGCACTGTATATGTATGTGTACTCCATTGCCAACTGAGGCTAAATATATATATATATGTATCTTGAAATTAGTTGCTACTTGTCCTATATCCAAACGATATTTAGAAGACAGTGAACGGACTTTGTTGGAAATACATGATAACATTTAATCTAAAGCAAATTTTTGAAGCTGTCTGGCACCAAAGCTAAAACAAATACCATACCATATATAAGGTGATGCATTACTACAACATTGCAGTGAAAATTACGATTATTTTGAATAAACATCTCTCTGACAAAGATTAGGATTTACATGTGTTTACGGTGTTGTATCCAACCCCAAAATTAATGAATTTAAATTTAAATCTCTCTTCCATACTCTCAGGTAGGGTCAACATGAATATGTATCTCAAAGAAACGTTAACTGCTGAGACACTGGGCCCTTTCTCCCATCTTCCTCACACACAGTTAAAGCAAATGCCTTTTATTAGCTGTTATTCATAAAGTATCCAGGGTTTTATAGTAGATGCTGATGATGTTCTGAATTCTGTCTTCTCTTTAGATCATGGAGCCAATGAGTTCACAGGAGACAGCAGACAGTCAGCCACATTCTGCTGTCTCACTGTCTCCCAATGTTCCTCCTGCACTGAGAGGTGCTGAGAGTTACCATGTCTTCATTAGCTACAGCAGCTCTGACCACCAATGGACCCACTCCATCATCAGCCAGCTGGAGTCCTGTGGCCTGTACGTCTGCTACCACGAGCGTGACTTCACTCCCGGCCGCACCGTGCTGGAGAACATGTCCCAGTGCATCCAGGAGAGCCAGAAGGTGCTGCTGGTTCTCAGCCCAGAGTTTGTGAGGAGCCGCTGGTGTCTCCTGGAGGCCAACATGTCTCTGTTCAGAGACTGTCTGGAGAGGAAGCCCATCATCCCAGTGCTGCTGCAGCCGGGAGTCTCGGTTCCTCTCCACCTCTGCCACCTCACCTACCTGGAGGCCAACGACCCCGACTTAATGAGTAAGCTGCTCAAAGTGCTGTGCACCCCAAACCAGCAGCTTCAAAGCTCCACTGTGATGCCCTTCCAGCCTCCCTCTATCTACAATGGGAAGGCCCTGCAGCCTTTGATAGCTGCCAATGATGAGGGACTCAATAAATGGGATTGTGGTCAGTTCAGTGACATGGAGGTGCCAGACCAACTGCGTCTGATCATTGAGGACCAGGAGAAGTACCGAGAAGCTTTGAGGATCATCAACAGCATCTCTCAAAATAAAGTGTGGCTCCGCCCACTCTGGCTTAGAGCAGTGATGTACATTATTGGTGTACTAGTGTTTACAGGCCTCATAGCTAATTTTGTATACATGATAGGAAATAATTGTTTCCTAAACCAAGAACCAGATGCATTTTGTTTTGTCAGTATCTCCAGTTTCATCAGTGTTCCTTTGGGGCTGATTATTCAGCTCTGTCTCTGGATGAAGGATGATGAAAAGTACATTGTGAGAGAGTTGCAGAAAGCTGTGGGTCAGGCAAACACAATCCTCGGTGAAGAGAAGCTGTTAATGGGCTGTCGGTCCAATTCAAAAATCTACCTGGTGTATGTTTCTCTAGATGGTTGCAAAGATGAGTTTGCAGAAACCTTTTCTGAGCAGGTTGGTGCTGAGGACATGTTTCACAGAGCTATGACCTTCTTCTCATCAGGTTACGCCTGCTGCCTCGCTAAAAGACACTTTCCTTTTCCTCATCCCAGCTCCACTGGTCACCTGGAGGGAGGGGTGTGTTTCTGTCAGTACGTCTCCCAGCAGCTCAGCAGGGGAGAATGGACATAGGGAGTAAGAATTTACAAAGATATCAACATGCATTAATTGTCCAATATATGTCAGGTAAATTGTCTCAAAAAATCACATTACTATTTAACACCAATTATCATGCACTCCCTCCATAATCCTGATACACCGGCAACCTGGTGACTTGCAGAGTGAGTGGAGTCAGATGAGCCACTGAGAGCTGTTAAAGGTGAAGTGACCTAAGTTATGTAAGAAGCCCTTGGCACAGTAGAACTGATTCGGTCCCTTTAACTACACCGAAAGCAGAACAGGTGCAAATTTTCTTTATCTGCACTTCCTGAGTTTAAGTTCCATTTGTTTCTCATCCACACAGTGCGACTACTCTTCATCGCTGTATCATCAATTGGTATGATTGTTCTTTACTCTGTACTGTGGGCTGTGTTTTTATTGTGTTTATAGTTTTTAGTCTCCAAAATATTTGTGGGAAAGTATTGTTTTCTTTTTTGTTCATTAGTTTTTTCAGTAAAATCAGTTGAAGCCTGAAAGCTGAGATGTCCCAGAGAAGTTATGACATGAATTTGCTTCAGTGATAAAAGTTTCATGTCTGTTTGTGTTTTTTGGACTTTGTAGTTCTCAATAACGTTTCACATTAGTTGATTTGATTACAGGATAACAGCCACACATCTTTTTGCATTTCTGGCTACTTACTGTATGTTTAGCCTCACTGAATTGCCTGAGTACTTTTTATTCTGCAGCAGGCGACATCACATTTTACTTTAAAGATTTTGAAATGTATTAATTTACTTGAAATTAAATGACCAAACTTGTTGTCTGTGTTTTGTTCTTCAATATATTGTGTTATGTGTAACCATCATTTTAATGACAAAAGTCACGTTTGCCATGAAGCTTCACTCTATTTGAGAATCTTTTGTACCGTGTTACATGAGGAACTAACAGAATGACTTTGTACCGTGATACTTGTGTCTGATTTATATCTGTTTCTAAGTGATTTGGATATTACTCTGTTTCATGATATTTACAATCTGTTTATACCAAAATCCAAAACACCATGAGCTTTGACACAACAGTGCATTCTTAACAGACCACATCTTTTACACAGCTCTTATTTCCACTTCAATTCATTATTTAATGTAAAACTTAGCTGTAACTTACAGACAATTAAACTTGAAGTAACTTCATTGCTGAGCAGCATGATCACTGAGCATCTTGAAATCAGTACTTTGTACTCTTGGAGTTACTCATATAAGACAACATGATATAAGAAATATTGCAAAAGATGTATTACATTTCATTTCTAACTTAACTTTTCTTCTGACTTTAGAGTTTTCCATAGATCATGGAGCCAATGAGTTCACTGGAGACAGCAGACAGTCAGCCACATTCTGCTGTCTCACTGTCTCCCAATGTTCCTCCTGCACTGAGAGGTGCTGAGAGTTACCATGTCTTCATTAGCTACAGCAGCTCTGACCACCAATGGACCCACTCCATCATCAGCCAGCTGGAGTCCTGTGGCCTGTACGTCTGCTACCACGAGCGTGACTTCACTCCCGGCCGCACCGTGCTGGAGAACATGTCCCAGTGCATCCAGGAGAGCCAGAAGGTGCTGCTGGTTCTCAGCCCAGAGTTTGTGAGGAGCCGCTGGTGTCTCCTGGAGGCCAACATGTCTCTGTTCAGAGACTGTCTGGAGAGGAAGCCCATCATCCCAGTGCTGCTGCAGCCGGGAGTCTCGGTTCCTCTCCACCTCTGCCACCTCACCTACCTGGAGGCCAACGACCCAGACTTAATGAGTAAGCTGCTCAAAGTGCTGTGCACCCCAAACCAGCAGCTTCAAAGCTCCACTGTGATGCCCTTCCAGCCTCCTCTATCTACAATGGGAAGGCCCTGCAGCCTTTGATAGCTGCCAATGATGAGGACTCAATAAATGGGATTGTGGTCAGTTCAGTGACATGGAGGTGCCAGACCAACTGCGTCTGATCATTGAGGACCAGGAGAAGTACCGAGAAGCTTTGAGGATCATCAACAGCGTCTCTCAAAATAAAGTGTGGCTCCGCCCACTCTGGCTTAGAGCAGTGATGTACATTATTGGTGTAATAGTGTTTTTAGGCCTCCTAGGTAATGTAGCATACATGGCAGCAGTTTTATTTAGTCATAATTTTATGAAAACCCAGGCCCAGCTGGATTATGTTTTGTCAGTATCTTTAGTTTCATCAGTGTTCCATTGGGGCTGATTATTCAGCTCGGTCTCTGGAAGAAGGATGATGAAAAGTACATTGTGAGAGAGTTGCAGAAAGCTGTGGGTCAGGCAAACACAATCCTCTGTGAAGAGAAGCTGTTAATGGGCTGTCGGTCCAATTCAAAATCTACCTGGTGTATGTTTCTCTAGATGGTTGCAAAGATGAGTTTGCAGAAACCTTTTCTGAGCAGGTTGGTGCTGAGGACATGTTTCACAGAGCTATGACCTTCTTCTCATCAGGTTACGCCTGCTGCCTCGCTAAAAGACACTTTCCTTTTCCTCAGCCCAGCTCCACTGGTCACCTGGAGGAGGGGGTGTGTTTTTGTCAGTACGTCTCCCAGCAGCTCAGCAGGGAGAATGGACATAGGGAGTAAGAATTTACAAAGATATCAACATGCATTAATTGTCCAATATATGTCAGGTAAATTGTCTCAAAAATCTCATTACTATTTAACACCAATTATCATGCACTCCTCCATAATCCTGATACACCGGCAACCTGGCGACTTGCAGAGTGAGTGGAGTCAGATGAGCCACTGAGAGCTGTTAAAGGTGAAGTGACCTAAGTTATGTAAGAAGCCCTTGGCACAGTAGAACTGATTCGGTCCTTTTAACTACACCAAAGCAGAACAGGTGCAAATTTTCTTTTCTGCACTTCCTGAGTTTAAGTTCCATTTGTTTCTCATCCACCAGAGCGACTACTCTTCATCGCTGTATCATCAATTGGTATGATTGTTCTTTACTCTGTACTGTGGGCTGTGTTTTTATTGTGTTTATAGTTTTTAGTCTCTAAAAGGATTTGTGGGAAAGTATTGTTTTCTTTTTTTGTTCATTAGTTTTTTCAGTAAAATCAGTTGAAGCCTGAAAGCTGAGATGTCCCAGAGAAGTTATGACATGAATTTGCTTCAGTGATAAAAGTTTCATGTCTGTTTGTGTTTTTTGGACTTTGTAGTTCTCAATAACGTTTCACATTAGTTGATTTGATTACAGGATAACAGCCACACATCTTTTTGCATTTCTGGCTACTTACTGTATGTTTAGCCTCACTGAATTGCCTGAGTACTTTTTATTCTGCAGCAGGCGACATCACATTTTACTTTAAAGATTTTGAAATGTATTAATTTACTTGAAATTAAATGACCAAACTTGTTGTCTGTGTTTTGTTCTTCAATATATTGTGTTATGTGTAACCATCATTTTAATGACAAAAGTCACGCTTGCCATGAAGCTTCACTCTATTTGAGAATCTTTTGTACCGTGTTACATGAGGAACTAACAGAATGACTTTGTACCGTGATACTTGTGTCTGATTTATATCTGTTTCTAAGTGATTTAGATATTACTCTGTTTCATGATATTTACAATCTGTTTATACCAAAATCCAAAACACCATGAGCTTTGACACAACAGTGCATTCTTAACAGACAACATCTTTTACACAGCTCTTATTTCCACTTCAATTCATTATTTAATGTAAAACTTAGCTGTAACTTACGGACAATTAAACTTGAAGTAACTTCATTGCTGAGCATCATGATCACTGAGCATCTTGAAATGAGTACTTTGTACTCTTGGAGTTACTCATATAAGACAACATGATATAAGAAATATTGCAAAAGATGTATTACATTTCATTTCTAACTTAACTTTTCTTCTTACTTTAGAGTTTTCCATAGATCATGGAGCCAATGAGTTCACTGGAGACAGCAGACAGTCAGCCACATTCTGCTGTCTCACTGTCTCCCAATGTTCCTCCTGCACTGAGAGGTGCTGAGAGTTACCATGTCTTCATTAGCTACAGCAGCTCTGACCACCAATGGACCCACTCCATCATCAGCCAGCTGGAGTCCTGTGGCCTGTACGTCTGCTACCACGAGCGTGACTTCACTCCCGCACCGCCCGTGCTGGAGAACATGTCCCAGTGCATCCAGGAGAGCCAGAAGGTGCTGCTGGTTCTCAGCCCAGAGTTTGTGAGGAGCCGCTGGTGTCTCCTGGAGGCCAACATGTCTCTGTTCAGAGACTGTCTGGAGAGGAAGCCCATCATCCCAGTGCTGCTGCAGCCGGGAGTCTCGGTTCCTCTCCACCTCTGCCACCTCACCTACCTGGAGGCCAACGCACCCGACTTAATGAGTAAGCTGCTCAAAGTGCTGTGCACCCCAAACCAGCAGCTTCAAAGCTCCACTGTGATGCCCTTCCAGCCTCCCTCTATCTACAATGGGAAGGCCCTGCAGCCTTTGATAGCTGCCAATGATGAGGACTCAATAAATGGGATTGTGGTCAGTTCAGTGACATGGAGGTGCCAGACCAACTGCGTCTGATCATTGAGGACCAGGAGAAGTACCGA
Organism: Hippoglossus stenolepis; assembly: GCF_022539355.2. Taxonomy (NCBI): domain Eukaryota; kingdom Metazoa; phylum Chordata; class Actinopteri; order Pleuronectiformes; family Pleuronectidae; genus Hippoglossus; species Hippoglossus stenolepis. The sequence continues at coordinate 6,545,395 of NC_061487.1, read as the reverse complement.
GAAGCTTTGAGGATCATCAACAGCGTCTCTCAAAATAAAGTGTGGCTCCGCCCACTCTGGCTTAGAGCAGTGATGTACATTATTGGTGTAATAGTGTTTTTAGGCCTCCTAGGTAATGTAGCATACATGTCAACAGTTTTATTTATATATGATTTTATCAGAAACCCAGGCCCAGCTGGATTATGTTTTGTCAGTATCTTTAGTTTCATCAGTGTTCCATTGGGGCTGATTATTCAGCTCGGTCTCTGGAAGAAGGATGATGAAAAGTACATTGTGAGAGAGTTGCAGAAAGCTGTGGGTCAGGCAAACACAATCCTCTGTGAAGAGAAGCTGTTAATGGGCTGTCGGTCCAATTCAAAAATCTACCTGGTGTATGTTTCTCTAGATGGTTGCAAAGATGAGTTTGCAGAAACCTTTTCTGAGCAGGTTGGTGCTGAGGACATGTTTCACAGAGCTATGACCTTCTTCTCATCAGGTTACGCCTGCTGCCTCGCTAAAAGACACTTTCCTTTTCCTCAGCCCAGCTCCACTGGTCACCTGGAGGGAGGGGTGTGTTTCTGTCAGTACGTCTCCCAGCAGCTCAGCAGGGGAGAATGGACATAGGGAGTAAGAATTTACAAAGATATCAACATGCATTAATTGTCCAATATATGTCAGGTAAATTGTCTCAAAAAATCACATTACTATTTAACACCAATTATCATGCACTCCCTCCATAATCCTGATACACCGGCAACCTGGCGACTTGCAGAGTGAGTACAGTCAGATGAGCCACTGAGAGCTGTTAAAGGTGAAGTGACCTAAGTTATGTAAGAAGCCCTTGGCACAGTAGAACTGATTCGGTCCCTTTAACTACACCGAAAGCAGAACAGGTGCAAATTTTCTTTATCTGCACTTCCTGAGTTTAAGTTCCATTTGTTTCTCATCCACACAGTGCGACTACTCTTCATCGCTGTATCATCAATTGGTATGATTGTTCTTTACTCTGTACTGTGGGCTGTGTTTTTATTGTGTTTATAGTTTTTAGTCTCTAAAAGGATTTGTGGGAAAGTATTGTTTTCTTTTTTTGTTCATTAGTTTTTTCAGTAAAATCAGTTGAAGCCTGAAAGCTGAGATGTCCCAGAGAAGTTATGACATGAATTTGCTTCAGTGATAAAAGTTTCATGTCTGTTTGTGTTTTTTGGACTTTGTAGTTCTCAATAACGTTTCACATTAGTTGATTTGATTACAGGATAACAGCCACACATCTTTTTGCATTTCTGGCTACTTACTGTATGTTTAGCCTCACTGAATTGCCTGAGTACTTTTTATTCTGCAGCAGGCGACATCACATTTTACTTTAAAGATTTTGAAATGTATTAATTTACTTGAAATTAAATGACCAAACTTGTTGTCTGTGTTTTGTTCTTCAATATATTGTGTTATGTGTAACCATCATTTTAATGACAAAAGTCACGTTTGCCATGAAGCTTCACTCTATTTGAGAATCTTTTGTACCGTGTTACATGAGGAACTAACAGAATGACTTTGTACCGTGATACTTGTGTCTGATTTATATCTGTTTCTAAGTGATTTGGATATTACTCTGTTTCATGATATTTACAATCTGTTTATACCAAAATCCAAAACACCATGAGCTTTGACACAACAGTGCATTCTTAACAGACCACATCTTTTACACAGCTCTTATTTCCACTTCAATTCATTATTTAATGTAAAACTTAGCTGTAACTTACAGCCAATTCAACTTGAAGTAACTTCATTGCTGAGCATCATGATCACTGAGCATCTTGAAATGAGTACTTTGTACTCTTGGAGTTACTCATATAAGACAACATGATATAAGAAATATTGCAAAAGATGTATTACATTTCATTTCTAACTTAACTTTTCTTCTGACTTTAGAGTTTTCCATAGATCATGGAGCCAATGAGTTCACAGGAGACAGCAGACAGTCAGCCACATTCTGCTGTCTCACTGTCTCTCAATGTTCCTCCTGCACTGAGAGGTGCTGAGAGTTACCATGTCTTCATTAGCTACAGCAGCTCTGACCACCAATGGACCCACTCCATCATCAGCCAGTTGGAGTCCTGTGGCCTGTACGTCTGCTACCACGAGCGTGACTTCACTCCCGGCCGCACCGTGCTGGAGAACATGTCCCAGTGCATCCAGGAGAGCCAGAAGGTGCTGCTGGTTCTCAGCCCAGAGTTTGTGAGGAGCCGCTGGTGTCTCCTGGAGGCCAACATGTCTCTGTTCAGAGACTGTCTGGAGAGGAAGCCCATCATCCCAGTGCTGCTGCAGCCGGGAGTCTCGGTTCCTCTCCACCTCTGCCACCTCACCTACCTGGAGGCCAACGACCCAGACTTAATGAGTAAGCTGCTCAAAGTGCTGTGCACCCCAAACCAGCAGCTTCAAAGCTCCACTGTGATGCCCTTCCAGCCTCCCTCTATCTACAATGGGAAGGCCCTGCAGCCTTTGATAGCTGCCAATGATGAGGGACTCAATAAATGGGATTGTGGTCAGTTCAGTGACATGGAGGTGCCAGACCAACTGCGTCTGATCATTGAGGACCAGGAGAAGTACCGAGAAGCTTTGAGGATCATCAACAGCGTCTCTCAAAATAAAGTGTGGCTCCGCCCACTCTGGCTTAGAGCAGTGATGTACATTATTGGTGTAGTAGTGTTTTTAGGCCTCCTAGGTAATGTAGCATACATGGCAGCAGTTTTATTTAGTCATAATTTTATGAAAAACCAAGGCCCAGCTCCATTTTGTTTTGTCAGTTACTTTAGTTTCCTCAGTGTTCCATTGGGGCTGATTATTCAGCTCGGTCTCTGGAAGAAGGATGATGAAAAGTACATTGTGAGAGAGTTGCAGAAAGCTGTGGGTCAGGCAAACACAATCCTCTGTGAAGAGAAGCTGTTAATGGGCTGTCGGTCCAATTCAAAAATCTACCTGGTGTATGTTTCTCTAGATGGTTGCAAAGATGAGTTTGCAGAAACCTTTTCTGAGCAGGTTGGTGCTGAGGACATGTTTCACAGAGCTATGACCTTCTTCTCATCAGGTTACGCCTGCTGCCTCGCTAAAAGACACTTTCCTTTTCCTCAGCCCAGCTCCACTGGTCACCTGGAGGGAGGGGTGTGTTTCTGTCAGTACGTCTCCCAGCAGCTCAGCAGGGGAGAATGGACATAGGGAGTAAGAATTTACAAAGAAGTTTAGGCTTCCTATGTATTCGAATATCTATCAGAGTTTAACCTGCTTGGCACAAGTGTTACCAAGTTGCAGGTATATCTAAATATCTAGACTCACATGCAATGAAGCAGTTGAGTACACAATAACATTATTGAACCAGTCCGTCCCTTAATAATTCACACTAACACAGAGTTACCTTTTGGTTTAACTGTAGTGTTTTATTGTGTCTTTTTCCTTCCTTTATTTGTTACAAATTTTAAGTTATAACAATAAATACACATATATTGTGTCATATCCAACACTTCCTTCATTTTTGTTACAGGAATCACTGAATTTGGACACCTACTGGACATGAACAGAATTACACCCACAATCAGGACAATTTACTTAAAGTATTCCACACAATTCCTATCATTATCAAATTTGGCAATGAAATATCAGGAAAAGACTCATATGATTAACCAAATTGTGCAATATGCCAAACAAATTTAGCAGGGCAATGAGGTTCAGACCCAGTGTATTTCAACTGCAATTTTTAAATGTTGTAATCCATTATGAACACCCTGTTTTCGATTGGGGCTGATTGTTCAGCTCGGACTCTCGAAGAATGATGATGAAAAGTACATTGTGAGAGAGTTGCAGAAAGCTGTGGGTCAGGCAAACACAATCCTCTGTGAAGAGAAGCTGTTAATGGGCTGTCAGTCCAATTCTAAAATCTGCCTGCTGTATGTTTCTCTAGATGGTTGCAAAGATGAGTTTGCAGAAATCTTTTCTGAGCAGGTTGGTGCTGAGGACATGTTTCACAGAGCTATGACCTTCTTCTCCGTACAGCTGAGCAGGGGAGAATGGACATGTCAAATATGAGTCTGAAATAAAAAGCTATTAACTCCCCAATATACTGTACGTGAGGTAAATTCTCTGTAATGTGTTGGTTATATTATAAAGTACCTATTGATACCAATAACTCTTAAGCAAGCACTTTATAATTCTACATTTAGCCTGTAATATCTTGACTTATCGGTGCGATTAAAAGCCCAGTGACTTAATTTGTGTTGTAAGCTCTTCGCATAGCAGAACGCTGACTGTTCCTTTAACCAACTTAAAAGTGATGATAAGTTACAGTTTCTACTTCCTGATTTTATTTTTGTTTCATGCTCATCCACAGTGGTCTCACTCTCCAATAGATTTGCTTGACTTTCATGTATCACGAACATTGCTGTGTACAGTATGTTGTCCTTTTACTGTCATTTTTTTTCCATTTGTACAAAGTACAGACCTGTGTTTCTCTCAATATGTCTCCCAGCAGCAGAGAACATTGCATTGTAGTTATGTAAATAAAGGGTACTTACAAGAACTTTTGGAATAAAAGTTTTTTTTTTTACCAATATAATACTGAAAGTGTCAGCATTACACGTTTTGCTGAATGAGAAGTCCCAAGCTTGTGTCTTGTGAAACTGAGAGTGAGAGAGAGGAGTTTGGATTTTACTGAGAGAAACAATTATCTGTGTCGATGAAACCTTGACCGACTGATCAAAGAGCTTTTACCCCACTTTAAAGGAAAAATAACTAATTTCTGTGATTCAATTGATCCTGAACAGCTCAAACAAATCTCTGGAAAACCCTGGATAGATGCAAAAAGCAGCAAATCTGACTTTTCAGAAAACTTTAATGACACGTCACTATTTAGGACAAAAAACATGGACTCTGTGTGCAAAGACCTTTAGTCATGGGTCAGCATGTGCAGTACAGTGATTAGCACTCTCTCTCGACCTGTGCCTTTTCATTACCCACAATCCCAGACACTGGAACTTTACTCCATCGACCATTTTCTTCACCTGTGTCTGGGAACAAAGGCTAATATGAAATGCTGATTTATTTGTACATATGTATTCAATATACCCACAAGTCAATTTCATGTTGCTTTCTAATAGACAGTTTACTGTCCATCTGTCTGTACTGGTGTCATTTACAGATTCCCAAGATATGATGTCTTTTGAGCCATATAGCAAGTTTGACTGCATATACAGTACAGTGTAAACGTTATTATGGCAATACCCCATTAAATCAAACTGAATTAGGCCTTTGACAAGTAAGAATTAACAGCTGAAACCCAACGGCTCTGTTGTAGTATTTTGTCCTCTTGGTTACATGGTTTCTCGACAGTTACACAAGAGAAAGGTACATACTTTGAGTATTTTTTGGTGGGATTTAAAATAATAATGACTTTATTAAGAATGTATCATTGCAAGTGCACAATTCCTTTGCCTTTACAATGTTTACTTAACTGAGTGGGCAGAAGAATGAGTGGAATCCTTGAGGGGAGGGAATCAGGGAGGAGGGTATATCAGCAGCAAGGCAATCTCTCAAAGATATAATAATAAATAATAAAATAAGATATTAATCCTGACCTTTCTTTTAAAAAATACCACAATAATTGATTTAATAATTCAATATATCATTTGAAGGTATGGGTGATTAAAAACAAAAATCGCTCAGAAATCCAGCAAGCATTTTCTGGGCTACAGAGCATGTGTCATTTCAAGACTTCTTTTGTTTAACAACAACCAATAAGGTATTTATGAAAGCCTGATTTTGCTATGACTATATTATTAAGCTGAATAACACATAAGCTATCAGAAGGAGAAGAGTCTTCAGTCCTCATTAAATCCTATTCTCAGTCAGCGACACTGTAAATCTGACTTGTTATATAATGTTTCAATCTAAGCCAGGGCTGGGGTTGACAAAAGCCTGAGGCACGAGATTCTCTTCATCTATTGCTCTTTTGACAAAATGTAGTTAACCTTTTCCATCCATGACGTCTTATCTGAAGCAATGACCCGTTCGAGATGTGGCTGCTGCCGTGTACCACACAAGGAAGATCAATATTTGCTGTTCTTTATGACATTCACTTGCGGGATTCAGGATATGAAACAGAGGCATGACACTGTTGCCTGAGGGGGGTATGTGGCAACAAATCCTAACAAACAGTAAAAAGACACTGCTGGGAATATCAATCAGACCAAGATTACACATCAGTGGGGTGATTCCTGGGTCACACTGTACACATTCGATTCTCAGTGTGCCTGATGAGAGGTGGAAATGTGCTCTGAGTGCCGCAGCTCCATTAAAACTGAATTAGGATGGATTAAGTGTACATGTCTTAGGTTAAAGGGGGAAAAAACATATAATTACATAGTGTGCATGCATGCTGAAAGTGTAGCGTGGCAGGAGAAGCAGCAGTCATAACAAGCATGATCTGTATAATTCTCAACAATGTCACGCTGATTAAAACTCCAATTGCCTCCACTTGTGTCACATTTATTCAAGCTTTATCTCTTCCGTATTACTGCAGGTGTGTGTGTCCGTGTGCATGTGCAGGTGTGCTTGAGATGTGAAGATATTTCCTGCAGTCCGCAAGCGCCTTTACTTTGTTCAAATCACAGCATTGTAAAAGGCTCTGCTCCTATGTGCAAAGGGCCCTCAGTGGTGAAAATTGTATATTGCCCTAAATTAGCTCTTAGATGAGAGACGCACTTCGAATTTCAATAGAGTAAATCAGAACATTCCCCTGGTGTGAGGTTTAGTATGGAGATGTGAAAGAAAGATAGAATTAATGAAGATGATTTACACAAGAAAATATGTTTATTGATTTTCTTTTTAGCCTCAAATATTCACAGAGTGAACTAGAGAAGTGGCTAATAAAAGTTTGCGGCATCCTCCTTTATAGAACCCAAATTCTAACAGTAATAATTTTTTTCTTTTTACTATTTTCACCTTCTGTAAGTTGGCAGGTAACGCGCCGTCAATTGACAAACCTGGCTAAATTCAAATTCACTGGGATGGAACAGGGACAAAAAGACGTTTATGTCTTTCTATATTAAATTAATTCAAGATATACTGCACACTTAAATGTGCTATTATGACTGTTCTTTCATGAAATACATTAATTCTGGTTTTAAAATCACATATATTACCAAATTTATAAAAAAACGACATCTATGTGTTGAGTATCGCACATAACCCCCACCTAGTGTTTCAAACCATCTTGGACTTTGCAGGGCCAATTCTTAAATGAAGTCAACTGTTTGGGATGTCTCTACTTATTAAGATATTAATATATATGTAGATATATTTGACAAAAGTGACCTCTTCTCTGCAGCAGTTGAAACGGCTGGAGACGACTGTGGTCTTGGCCACCAGGGGACTCCGGAGGTAAGAATCCTCTCCTTCATACGACAAAAGCTACTGAACACGTGTTCTTACGGCCCTCGGCATTTTCCTTGTCACCGAGTAAGATGTGGGGGAGTTGCTCTTATTTTCCCACAGGTGAAGCACTCCTCCACCCTACGCACCTCCAGGGGATTCCTCCTGGAGCACCGCCCTGCACCGCCCACAGGCCATGAACCAAGTGATCCCCTGTTGTAGCTGGCTCCTCCTCCAATTACGCCAGCTAATCCGGTTCTCTTGTCCTCGTCGGCAAGGGTACAAAAAACCCTGTGTGATGTTGCCAGTGGCGGCTGAGATTTCAATTGATCAGTTCGCCTATGTGCGCTGTGAGTTAACCAGTGTGCTTTTTGTAAACGAGTATTGCTTTGCTTTGGGAACGATAATTTGTGAGGCAATAAGTGTTTGTTTGGTGGGCTATAATTTGTTATTTTCCTTATTTCATGGTACACGTCACTTTAGACTCCTTTTTGTTAATTCACTAGGTCTTATGGGTGGCAGCTTGTATGTATTTTGTGATTATATGAAAGATAGATAGTTTAGTTTAGTTGGTCAGACAGCTTGCATTTGTTTTATTGTGTGACACCATCCAGTTAGGGAAGTAAGACCAGGATTTAGGAAGAGGGCTTGTCTTTTGTCCACTGTTCACTGTTGTCAATGCAAAGCACTTGTAGCACTGTGACGATAAAAGGCTGCCTTGCCAGACACGCTGTGTTACTCCCCTTCCTCCTAGACAAAAACTGGGGCGTAACACGTGTGATGAAGCTTCTCACGTGAGTCGAATTCAGGAAATCACTTTTGGTGCTCTGCTTTTTTTTTTACAGGTTAAACAAAAGAGATATAATTAAGTAGTTACCATGGTTGATTTTTCCAAGGTTTTACTTCGAACATGTGTCTAACCAATCATGTTGAATACTTGTTGTTGTCACATTCAAACGAGCACAGCTCTGTTGACAACAGGACTGTCCCCAGAGTACTTACTTTCACTTCTTCAAACTTGGTGCCAGCTGTTGAAGAACTTCTTTAAACTGAAACTGAAATGTCCTGGATTTTTTTGTCTGTTGAACCAAGCAGTGAAATTCACCAATTTCTCCTTCTCTGTTGATTCCAGTTTTCTTTTCTCAAATTTTTTTTGTCATTCACCAAATGTGAATATTAAGGCACATTAAAATCATTTTTGTCTTTTGCTATGATAAGCTTATAGGTCTCTTCAAATTTCCATGGAAAGCAATGAGAGTACAATCAAACCTTTCTGCTAACTCTCTAAAATAAATGATTACCTCTTCCTTTTAAAGTGATCCGATATTCTTAAGAAACTGATACTGTTTCTCGCTGTTTTTGCCAATTAGTCCACCTCTTACTCAAAGTATCTGGCATTTACAAACACACATAATCAACGCTTCAAAATTATTCTTAATGCATCAGGCAAATTATATCATTAATTTATTTAATTTAATACTGAAAGATGCATTGAATGACTAAGGGTGCAGCATTGGTATGATGTGTTTTAAACATACTGACAGACCAAGTACATCAAGTAAACACACAAGGGTAAATATTTGTCATATCAAAAATTAATTTAAGCTCAAATAACTGTGGTTAAATGCTAATTAATAATGTATGATGTAATTAGATAGCAATGTAAGGAAATAGATGTTACGCCACTGTTTCAAGTAACCAAGTCAATCTTTCGATGAACTCCTGCATCAATCATTTGTTTCGTTCAGGATTTTTGTCCCGGGAATTTTGCAGACAGCCATGAGGCGTGTGGAGGCGTATATATATCAATGTGATGGACAAGAGCTTTTTTTGTTAGTCCAACATAAAACTAACAGCCACATGTCATGTGCACTGATAGCTGGTGAGACCAGAGGGTGGTTTATTTCCACTGGAACTCAGTCATAATGACTCCCTACACCTGAACTGTAATAGCAATCAAATAATGACAGGACTTTTGTGAGTAATTTGGGAATATTACAATGAAAAAAGAGTGTTTTTGCTGGGAAAACAGATCAGATCAGCTGCAAAGGCGAGACACAGTTAACTCGTCTGACCTTTGATTAAGTGTGGAATGTGATCCTTGAAGTATAAACACACTGGAATCAAAATGTCAGTGTTTTATTGATTTCCACTGGAGGCAACAAACTTTGTGTGAGCATGATATCAGTGCACAGAACAATATCAGCGAGGGCAAAACCATACTCGTGAGGAAGCATCTCTACTCTGCATCGCACATAAAAGTGTCCGTTAGCAGAGAGGCATATTCATGAGGAAGCATTTCTGCTCCAATCAGAGACTGGCTTGGGACGGGAGTGTTCGAAGTGACCAATCGAAGGATGAGAGCATCAGCCACTGTCCCCGTCTACAAAGTCTCAAGGTTCAACTTGACCAGCAAGCTACTGGTGGGCATTGTTGAGCAGTTGCGAATTTTGAGACTTAATAAATGCCATAAGAAACTGCTTGAATGTAGCAAGTAAAAGCTGGTTATTATTATCCGGAGTGGCTTTGGAGGGAAAAAAGTCAAAGTTTCACCATATAAACTTCCTTTAAACTGGAACCAAAAAGTTTAAAATAAATGGGTGTTCACCCCATAGACAGTGCATAAAGATGGACGACATGACGGCTCCCCAAAAATTAAGCCAAATCCCCTTGATCACCCCCTGGTGGCTGGCTGCAGGATAGGTCATAAACCCTGCCTCATAAACTGATGTTTTTCAAGTGCTAGTTTGGTTTTAGTTTGTTATTTGATGCTATAAAAAACAACTGAAATGTCTTGATTGACGGCTGAGACTGACTTGTGATTGGACAAGCGCGTGTATCGGTGGGACTTTGATACCACAGCTCCACTCCACGATCACTACTGTCCAGATTCTTGCTCTAAATTATGTCAAAAGCCCAAAATGTGTCTGGGATATATTGGCTTGGAGAAACCTCATCCAATCTATATATAACATCTGTGGTTTATTAAGGAGTGTCCATTGTTTTTCCAACCCACTTAACATGAGACCACGCCCTCCACCCTGCGAAAACCTCGACCGAACAACTTTAACCTGAATCCTATAACCCTAACTCCACAGAGAAGAGAGTGGTGTCTCATCTAAACTGGTTTGGAAAAAATATACTATCTAGCCATCAGGTAGGATTAAAAAAAATCCACTTGGATAGTTGGAAATATTTATGAGGGGAGCTAGAAGCAACACTAGATACTATGGAATAATTTAAAACGGACTTTCAACCACTGTGTGTGCCTGTGAAAATAGAGGTACGCCTCCACAATTTACAGCGTAATTAGTTCTGCCTCCACGCCATGTTGTTCGAGACTGGAAGATCAAGACAAACACGCTTCAGGAAACATAGCCTGTCCACTTAGGCACTTCAGCTGCCTGTGTCGGCATGAGAGGCACAGGAGGAAGATTAGTGGCAGAGGTTGGTTTTGAATTGCATACTTATTTCAAACCACTGAAATATTGTAATAATTATGCAGCAGAGCATTTTCCTTGCTGAATCTATAACTGTGATATTGCCTGTGGGTAAAGAGGCCGCTGAGGGGGGTGTATTGACTGTGCATTCATGTGTAAAGTTACCGAGGTCAGGTTGTGTGAAGACTTTGTTTTTTATCTACAACGTGACCATCAGCATTACATAAATCTTCATCATCGTCATTGTATATAATCAGCGCTGTGACAACAAACTGAGGTTAATATCACGCCTGATACTGAGCCAAGGTTTGACCACATATAAGATAAATAGACAAACTAAATCTCCCCCTCCCCCCCTTTAAAAAAATAAACCTCTTATCAGCTTGTGGCAAGACCCTGAAAGAGAACCACCCTGAGTCCAGTCCAGACCCTGCAGTGAACACTGGGGAGCCGCTCTGTGCACTGACACATTCAGTCCACACTATGGCAGTGACCCAATGCAACAGCTCCCCTTGTATTGCTCAGTGAGCGCTGATGTCAATCCTGAATCAATGGGCACCTTTCAGCGTTTGCCAGAAATCCACGTAGCACACGTCAAACACACAAGTCCGAATGGTTCATTTATTTATTTTCTAGCTCAGAAAATGACACGATACCAAAATGTTAGACTTTGATACAATACTGGTATTAACTTACAATACCTGATATCCCTTTCAATACCAGAATCAAAAAAAAAAGTACTGTTATTCCTCTTAATCCATAGTGAAGATAATTATTTTTATTATTATTATTAGTCCTATACAAAATAGTAAAAAATGTTGTTTCACTTCAACAAGGAAGATAATGCATGACTAATACTAATCTAATGATATAATACTATATCTGTCAGGAGGCATTTTTCTGCATAGCTGAGTACCTTTATATTTAATATTGAATGTACATCTCCCTGACTATGCATGCAGTGTTGTCTTTACTTTTACTTGTTGAAAACGTAGTGTTTTTACAGTGGGGTATTAGTACTTTTACTGACTCCCTCCCCCCTGTGCTGTAAACAAAATATGTGCAGTGGAAAAGATATACGTTACATCCTGCCTCTGCCTGCTGCACCCCCCCTCACCTGAACACTTCACCGATTTTTGTGTTGTTGTGAATGCGTCTGACCGTAGAATCTCTCGCTGAGAAAGTCCCAATTCTGCGGACATCCTCTGGAGTTCATGTTTAAAAATGGCTTGAGACTAGACTGAGCCAACATTAGACGTGCATCAGGGTTAAAAGGTCAAATTAATGATAGTTAATGTTTAAGTTACAGTATATTCTTCATTGTTAAAGCTTTCATATACTGTATATACAATCGAGATTAAAAAAATATGCAGGATGAGGTGATAACATCACTTCCTTGGCTTCTTGCTCATGTTCTAGTGCCTTAAATCTATTTGATTTATTATTATTCCACCTAAAGGAAAATGAGCATGCATAACTTACAGGTCTGAACTTATGTTGCTGTCTCATAGTGTCTCTGACAGACTCTGTTTGGGAAATGCTAAGATAAAGAGGGACACCGTTTTTGCAATATCTCAAAAAACTCAATGACACCTGTGATTCAGAAGATACAGTATACATCAATAGTGAAATCTGAATCTAAGCTATTCACATTGTTGGAGCCAAATTTAACAGCACCTAATAAAAACGTTTTTATGGCCTTAAAATAAGCCGAGTAAATCTCACAGAATCTCAGGTTTCAAGTAAAGTTGTTATTTCAGAGATTAAAGGTGAGTTTTATGGGTCTGTAGCTAAAAGGTCTAAAAAGAAATGGCAACTGTCTGGCACTGAAACACAGAAGGATCAGCAGCCGCATAGACAGAAAAGGTCAGAGAAAAACATGTTTCTTATAATGATTAGCCATTATTTTAAAAGTACTCCAACCACAGAGTAATCAAAACTTTATTAGCCATTGTTGCTCTTTTCCTCCATGAGATCTCCCACAAGATCAAGTCTTCGCATGGTCCCACAGAACAGCTTTCCATTTGGCATGGCACGCATCTCATCTGCTTTCCACTTCCATTTGTTGGGGAAGATACAGTCACACAATGTCAAGGGGCCAAATGGCAGCCATGGCTCACAGGCTCCGATCTGCAGGAAATGGTTTGGCAACGACTAGAGACAGAATTGATCCAGTGGTGAAACAGAGAGAGTTTTTGTAACTCCCCTAATAAATACTGACAGGCCTACTGGTGGCTACTGGTTGGCTTCTAGTGCATGTTTGTGTATTTTGGGGGCATTGTGACGAGAGGGTCGATGGGAGGGGTTAGTTATCAGTATGGCCTGCTCTTCTTAGCTTTTCCAACTCCAGCTTTAACTGCACTGAGATAGTGTTACCCTGTCCTCTACACACATATTAACTGCTTGTTCTCCCTGATTACATGTTGTAATCATATAAGGAAAAATTTGCCCGTTCAACGTGACCGTCACAACCCAACCTGAATATCATGGCAGGCTGGGGTCGGGTATCCACGCTAAAATTACCATTATGTTCTGCTATGATTTGTGTTTGGTGTTAATTAGCAAATGTTAGCATGGTAACGCATGTTGGTTCTTATTAAAATTCAGCATAAGTCCTTATTAGCATATTACCATGCTGACTTTAGCATTTAGGTCAAACAATATGATTTCATAGTGAAAAGTACAGTACGAGGGAATCCTCATGGAGCGGCTAGTCTGGTCTATACTCGTGTTATCCCAGAGATTATTCCTCCATCTCAAGAAGATGATGAAATTCCCTCATTGTGTGTGAGGGGGCTTTTTATTTCCCTCTGAGGACGACGTGGAGTGTGAGTCCTGAGCTGTTTCCTCTGTGAACCGGATCTCTGGGTCATCTTTGACAGAAAGCAGAGTCACCAGGGGCAAAGTGGCTGCTTTTCCATTCACTGCGACCATGCAGCCTGGGTTCAGTCAACCTCTCCAGCATTTTTACAATTTCACAAATCACTTTCTGCTACCTAGTCTTGTGTACTGTGCTGACGTGACTGGTCAGGAGCACCGTGTGGGCTGAAGACTGAAGTCTTTGGTTCAATCACTGAATGACACAGATGGGTGAGATACATTGTTTTTACATTTAAAACTTGAAATCCTAGAATCAGAATCTGAACCAGTGAATTCAAACATCTCAACAAGCTCTAACAGAATCAGTAATCAAAAGCCCTCTTTATACATCTGTTGAACAGATGTATAAAGACCAAACGAGACAAACATCCTCAATGGATTGTGTCTTTTTCCTTGCACTAGACTGTAGAAAAATATAAACATATAGGGTCTGTCAGATTTTGGGCATAGAGACGAGTGGATTGGAAATAAGATGACAACAGCAGAGATCTCTGTGGGATGTAATAGGATGATATAACTGTCAATTTCGCATTTCACATCTTACTAACTCCATAAGACAATTCAAAGGAATAGTTCAGCATTTCGTGAAGTATAATTTTACTTTGGTACTAATTCTTTCTCGTGTTTACAAGTCTACAGTGAGCAGCAAGTTAATTTAGCTTAGCATAAATTTCTTTCAGACATTCAGTGAACTCTAATCTCCTGAAATCATCCAGAGGTGCTGTATGTGAGAATACACAGGTTCCAGACATTCTCAGAGCTTCTCCTGACAGCCCACTAGTAAAAAGTGCAGATAAGGGGGAGGCCATCAACTCGTAAAGACAACGGAATTCAAGAGCTTTTTTTGGTGATTAGGGCCAATGTCAATGTTCTGTAAACAAAAACATGTGTTCTCCTCTGCAGCATTTATATGGCATGTCCTTCCTGCTGTGCCACCCCTTGTCTGAATGCTTCAGAGATTTTTCTATTGCTATGATCGCATCCGACCAGAGAATATGCTGTGTTCTTCATATGTGAAAGGCAAACACATTTTCCAGAGTTCTTGTCTGAGAATGGCTATAAAGACCAGAAACACTTCTTTTTAACCATTTCCAGTCGGCACAAACACCACAGCTACCGTGGCTTGCATGAATGGGCCGCAGCGGACAACACAGCGAGTCAATCATACTCAATGATAAGAGCTAGACGGAAAGAGTAGGAGGACCGTAATTGGGTAAAAGGCCAAGCTGGAGTACTTTGTGTGCCATTATCAGAAAGGTGGCCCCAAACAAGCAGACACGTCTATTTCTGTTTGCCCTTCAGCTCTCTCAATAGGGGAGGGCAAGTCGCCATGCAGCACCTTTTGATTCTGCGTAACACGGAAATGAAGCAGAAACTTCAAGAATATAAAGAAAAGGCTCCACTGTTTGTATAATTGTCTTTAACCTCTGCGTCAGAGAGGAATTCCTGGCATCCTGTTTTGCAGAGCAGGGTCAATGATGAATACAACATGTAGCTGAGGCCAACCACTAAATTTAGCCATATACTACAAGTTGTGTGTTGTGGTCACATGTTGGTGTGTTATACTGCTGCTGTTCTTTTAATGTATAGAAAACAGGGTGCCCAGAGATTTATTTCAGCTCCGGGCTATTTTGTTGTGTCCTGGCCTCTACCCAACATGTTGCTGGTTTCCCCTCTGAGCTGCTGCAGACAGCAAGCTGCTGCATGTCACTGGAGGGAGAGGAAATTCAGTGCTCCCTGTTGAGCAACCGGCAGAAAATCTAGATTGAAGCTGAAGTCACTTACTGCTAACATGTGTTGCTTCTTTGGAGGCTGGCAAATATAAATGTTACAATAATGATATCACTGGTATTGCTCAAATAATTTAAAGTCCCCCAATTCCCTGTGGTTGGATTAAAAGACAATTGAAACCATGACTTGTTGGCTGCATGGGTGGCTGCACACAAACAGCATGTGCTTGTGTGGGTGTGTGTGTGCCATGTCTGATGCATGGACCATCTGTATGCTAAAGATAGTGATGGTGAGAATGTAAACAAAACCAGGGATGTTTAACGATGCTCCATTTTACATTTTTGTGTAAACATACTCACATTTAGGCCAAAAACCTGGTTTTGTATTTTTACTCTAATGTTTATTTTAACTGTAAATTATTTACACTAACTATTGGCAAACACTTGGAAGGACATTATTCCTAGAAATCCTGCGAGTCATGCAATTTTTCAAAAATAAATCTACACCAGAGTCCACTGACCTTCTCGCCAAATTAATGGATGGGATCAGAGCAGGGCCTTGATTCTCCCTCCGAGACCTGATATTATTGTGGATTCAAAGAACCGACAGCATGAATATAACCGTCCACTTTCCTGATAGATTACAAGTCGTGCCGATGCCTCACAGTTTCCCATGAGCTCTGATTGCACGACACACATGCACACACAGGAACAACTGAACGCATATGTACATCTGCATCAATAAAGTCGCCCACGCACCCAGCCTGTATGTAATTTCCTCCTTAATCTGTCATCATATAAATAACTCAGCTTAATGTTTGCTGTTTATGTTGGGACTTTCTCATCAGTGGTGTCAGTGCATTCTTTTTCAAAGATCTCCCTTCATTTCTGACACGCCATGCTGTGAGTGACTGCAAAATTATGTGATGGGGAACCAGAGATTGGCGAAATCATTTATTTCTCACATTGAGGATTACAAATCAAGATTTCTTCCTGTTTGGAGGATGTCAGAGTCTCTTTACTCAACAACAAAGCTTTTCTGACTGATACTGACAACGGCAGTGGTTTCAAAGCATTTTTCTTGAGAGAAATAGGGTGTCAGTTTTATTCACGCGGAGAAGAACATGATCGCACCTCAAAACAGATGTTTCTGCGGCTAAAGTGCAAATGACTTGATCGCAGAGCTACACAGCAGAGAATGTTGCTCTTATACTGACTGGTGTATTATCTGTTGCAGTGGGTGAAGTTCAATAAATCAGACGATTCATCAGGCGCACTTGAAATTGCAGTCAATCTAGATTACTGATGTATTTCCTGTTACAGTAAATCAGGTTAAGTATTTAAGTTTACCACATGGTGGATGCCCTTGTGAACCCTCTGACATAAGATCCATTCTTTGTAGGGATGGAGGTGTGACGGACTTGAAATGTGAACGCACAGCTCAGTTTATTCCAAACCAAAATAACAAATGTGAAAAGGGCCTCGGACCAACAGACCAAATTTTTATCCGAGTAAAAGAGGTGGTCTCAGTCCAGATTAAGTGTTTGTATTGTTTACAGTGTGAAAAAAGCTTTTTAGGGTAGTTCAGACTTCTGACCTTGCAGGAAGTTAAGACAGCGTCAAACAATACAAAAAGAAAAAGAAATGGAATCCTTGCTGGTCTCTTTAGAAAGCGAGTGGTGCAGGTTTGCAGGATTGCTTGCAGTCTACACCTCGGACAATATATATAACGTTTGACAAGGACAAGGACACTCATTTGTTGCATTCAAACTTGTGTAAAGTACCATAATGATATTACCGGTTCATTCAGTTTCTCCACTCAAATGGAAATACTACTTTTATATGCGCTTTACTGTGAATAGTAATAATAGTAACAGCCAAATTGACAATAATCTCTGTCTAGTAAAGGTGATGACGTAGTACATGTATCATACAGAACTCTTCAGTACTCCCGCTAAATATCAACGTTAAACCAAAACTAACCGCATCAAATGTAACAAAGTCATGAACTGTGGTTTGGACTTTCAGGTGTGAGGAGAAGCCTGTAAATGTGAGGCTAATGGCCCAGTGATCATGCCAGAGCAGAGAAGCCATTCATTACACAGAGAGTGGATGTGAAGTCCACCTCCAGCTGAGGAAACGCTTGCAAACCTCTGAATCACTGAGAATGTCCGGACCATTAGGTGGAGCCCGGCTACTCGTGTATGAAAAGATTATCTCTAAGACAGTGAGATATTGAAAAACAGGTCATTTGATATCAAAGCAACAATATTACCATTTACAATAATGTGATAAGACCTGCTGAAAGGTTCCTGTCATTTCTCCAGAGTCGTTGCATAGTTGGACGACGAAAAAGCTGGAAAAACAAAATGAGGATAATCCTTGAAGCCCATAATCATGTTATGAGACCACAGAAAAAATGATTTGTATTTTCAGCAGCCACTGCACAATTGTAGTAAAATGACTTGTATTCAAAAGATCACAACTCAACTCTGTGAGATCCTGCTACACCGTCCAGGGTGTAGCCCACCTCTCCACCAAGTCCTTAAGAGGAGAATGGATGGATGTTTTAACCCTGACAAGACAGAGTGGTGGAGAAATTGGTGTCCCTTGGCTTTTGCTATATAACACATTTTAGGCAAAAGATTTTTTTTCTATTCCATACTCATTCAATTTCTGTTTCTCTTTGAGTGGGAAAATGTTAATTCTGCTTAATGTAGCAGATACAGCTAATTGGCATTTCTCGATGGCTCACCTATTCACCCTTTATGAATGAGTCACAGTTGTGTGCAGTGCTCCATTAAGTCCATTTGTTGGCCTCTGCTTCTTTCACTTCAAACATGCAACAGGCAAGAAACGCAAAAGCAGCTGCACTGATGTTCGTTACGTACGTAGCTCCAGGTTGCATAATGTGTGCTTGGTATGGATTTTCACAGATGTACACCTGAGCGCTGTGTTTACTTAAGCGGTGATTTATCATCACGCTGATGCCAAAGGAGGGAATGTAAACCGACACATAAACTTACATAATGGATGTGTTGGCCTCCGCAGAGCTACACTATTCATTGCCATAACGTTAGCCATAAAGCGGACACATAATTAAATGTTTAAACATGCAGGAGACAAACAGGGTTTATGAATGCTGTAAAGAAAAACTGGAGATAACTCTGGCTGCAGCAAGAGGTGCAGGCCACTGGCTGTTACACTGTAATAATGAAAACTTGAAATTGCCAATGATTATTAAATATAAAGAACAAGCAATATTAAATGGTTTCGTAAACTTAGCAAAGTATTTGCTTCAACTAACTACATTAAGTTTGGGATTTCTGCAGGGGTTTCACATGCTATAAGCTCTTCTCTTATTGCTCTTCAAGGAAAATGTTACGTCATGATTGTGAGTGATTTGGTTGAATATTGTTTTTAATTTGGATTATGCATTGGTGCTGTGGATCAGGAGATAGAGTGGGTCGGCCACTAAACACAAGGTCAGTGGTTCAATTCCCAGCTCCTCCAGTCGGCACGCTGAAGTCTCCTTGAACCCTAAACCGCTGTTCCGACATGTGTGATAGAAAAAGTGCTGCGTGTAGAAGCACTGTATGAATGTGTGTGTGAATGGGAGAATGTGACTCGTACAGAGAAGTGCTCTGAGTGGTCATTACGACTAGAAAGTGCTAGATAAATGCAGTCCATCCACCATTTTACAAGGTTTCATTCGGAAAAAATACAGTCATTGTTAATGATGAGTGACAAATTTCATCTACAATATATAATACAATATGCTGCAAATCCCCTGGATCCTGGTGATCAGTGACACTGACATTAACAATAACAAGAGTTTGATGATGTTGTGCAGCAGCATGGGATCATTGGAGTTGCTTTAACCACCATTTCCATTGCAAGTCTCTCTGAGATAAAACACTGGATGGCGAACAGCTTTCTCCAAATGAACCTCTCCAAATCCGATGTGATTGTCTTTGGTCTCACGTTCTGCAGGAATGATATCACGGCCAACCTTGGTGAACTTACACCCAAGTCCTCAGCTAGAAATCTGAGTGTAGTCCTTCACCAAAACCTGAGCTTTAACCAAACATTAAGAAGCTTGTGCAATGTGTTTTTATCATTTAAGACACATAGCCAAGGTTAAATATTTGATCTCACAAACAGACCTGGAAAAACTCATTCACGCCTTTATGTCCTCTCGCCTCGATTACTGTGACTCCCTTTATAGTGGTCTTACTCAGAAATCAATCCACCTTACAGTGGGTCCAGAATGCTCAGCTTTTAAAACAATCCAAAAAATGAAATTATATTACCCTTGTTTTAGCATCCATCGTTTCTTTTAGAATAGATTTTTTAATTATTTCAGTTAAAGCCAGGCACGGGCTGGCCCCTCCCTATATTTCAGACCTTGTATCTCCTTACGAGCCAGGACGCAGTCTGAGATCCTCCGCTAGCCATTCCAAAGTCTAGGCTGAAAATCTAAGAAGATAGTCTTTGCTGTGAGGGCCCCTACACTTTGGTACAATCTGCCCGAAGAGATTAGACTAGCAGAATCAGTTACCTGATTTATTTCTCTTCTTAAGACACATCTCTATAAAAAGCTTTTTCGCATGATGTCTCTGACTTTTATTATCTGTATGTTTACTTTTTTTGTATATTTTTTTTTTAACTCTGTGTGTTTGTGCTTTACTGGGAGAGTGCAAACAGCAGTGAATGATTGTGACCCATTACGAGTGACCAACACAGTTATAACACAGCCACAGTTAAAGAGGATATGACAATTAAAAGACGACCAAGATAAAACATCCTGTTACCTCGAATGACATTGGGAGTTTAAACATCGTTTAAACATTTTAGATGTTGAAAGTACACAAGTCAACCAAATATAACAAAGGTCTAGTTGTCTTGACATTTTAATTAAGAATTGAAAGATATTATATCTTTTACTTTTGACAACTATTATCAGAATTAAACATAAGTTGTTAGCAAAATTGATTTTCGTCAAAACTTAGGAGATTGAGTTGGGCTAAAAATGTAAAAGTTTTGTGCAGTGTGCATTTTGAGTTTTCCTAACCTTTTCATTTTAATAATAAACAATTCTTCTTTTATTTTTGGACTTTTATTCAATTTTTCCACAAACAGGTTTATCTGGTACAGCACAGCATATGTTATATAGCGTGAAAGATGAACTGAGGGGGGATATCACAGTCCATGAGGTGTTGAGGACATATGCCAGACAGAACAAGGGAAGCATGTATTTAGTTTGTTAAGAGTGGACATTCTTCTCGTGCATTAGGTGCCTTATACTGTAGCAGCGACATAAACAATTTATAATTCCTCAGAAGTAAAGTTCACCTTTTAGTAAAGCTCTGTTTTGTAATCACACACAACATCAAACTAGAAGAATTAGAACATGTGGTAATGAGGAAAAAAAGTTCAGTTTACCCCTTTGTGCCGACACAGTCACTTAAAAATGTGAGAAATGTGAGGAAAATTATGAATTCACTTCTGAATGCTGAAACATGTTTGACGGCCACAAAGCTTTCTAATAACAAATTTAAATCAAAGAGGAAAGACTTTCCGCTTTATAAAAGATGTTGACAAGATTTTACATTCCCAAAGGACAAAAGAGAAAATCCATCAATATTCTCAGTCTGTGCAGCAACAACAAAACCCTTAAGCTCAGGAGAAAAAGAGAAACATCAGAGACATTGTTCCAGTTGACTTCTTTGGCTATACTGGAGACAGTCTATGCATTATCATGATTCCCGTGCCCAGACGCATGATCCGCAGTTGAGGATGGCAGATAGGGTCTTGTTGTTCTGAAGCCGCTGGGACAAACCAACCCTGGAGCTGTAATAACAACACAGGACGTCTCCGGCAAGAGCGTCTTCAAAAACAGGAGATGAGGGTTAACGTGGTTCAGTCCAGTGAGAAGCGAGACATCCGCTCGACTGTCCTTGAACCCCGGGGATAAGACAAGACAGTAACACAGTGGATGGGAGAGGACAAAGCACACAATAGGGTTCCCATGGGAAGAGGCTGGTTTGCTGGTCAACAGAGGCCCACAGCAGCAGCAGAGGTTTCCCTTAGCTGTGGTTCTGATTGGAGGATTAACAGACATGGAAACAGGGATAATTGAGGGAAACTTCATTACTCCCCTAAGCCAGTTCAACTGGCCAGCAGGAAATGTAAGGTTGCACCACTTAATACAAGTACTATCGGAAATGAAAGAGAGCAGATCTGGACGGCGAATGCAAAGAGAACGCAATAAAGATAACTATCCTCACTATCAGCACATGGATCAGAAGAGCTGAATAGCTGCCAGTAGCCGCAGCCGGCCGGCAATCATGTGCTTTCACAATGGAAACTGTATCATTGTTATGGGTCACTTAGAAACTGAGGCGGCGGCGCTGAAGATGCTGAAGTGTGCGAGGGCGTGGAGCGGAGGGGACGCTCCGGCCAGGGACCATGAGAGAGACTAGGATGCAGATTAGCTGGTAATGTCAAGTTAAAATGTGAATGTCGTCCTCCACACAGAAATGGGCTTTACTTTGATTACTTATCGAAACTCTCACTGATGTATCGTCTTTAATCTGAGTTTGAGATGTGCATATGAGTTTGAGCCATTTGTCGTCCACCACAATAAACACAGGGGCCATGTGGAAATCTGAAATCTCTCTCAAATTCACACTGACTTTTGAGTGAACTGTTATTTCCAGGCATCCACAAGGACGCTGGCAGTAGAAGGGCTGCAGGGGCTCATTGGTGAGAGGCTGTAACTACAAAGAAAAAGTTTAATATAATACAATTTTCGTAGATAACATTTTTAGAGTGTTAGGTCAAACGCCCACCCATTATTGGTTTTTCATTCAGTGTATTTTCTGTGTTGCTCGACTTCAGTTGAAGAGTAATCCTGCATTTCAAGTGTGAACTGTCTATCGCTTAATATGGTACAATATTGTTTTAACATTCAAAGACTGGTGTCAAATCTTGGCCATTCATATTAATACAAAAATCCCACATATTGCACTGCTTTACTGCATTTAATATGACATCATTACATAAAGGTTCTCTCAGCACCCCCAACTGTGACTTCCAGTCCACGTAGATTCAGTTTTTTTTTTTTATGTGGAGTCACTTCTAATGATATCAGGCCATGCAGATAGTTCAGGTTTTATATTTAGGATTTTAGGTACAATAATTGCCTCTTCAGCTTTTTGCTCCAAAGCCAATATGTTCAGAGTGAATGGAATTTTGTTTGTGACACTCGAAGCACCGACAATATGACAATAGTTCACAGAAAACCCTGTGAAGGGCAGCTTTTATATGGACTCTTTCTTCATTTGGAGGCAGCTCCAATTAAAACTGTTAACTGAGGTCTGAGGATTACCCACAATAACTGAGACATCGTGTTTTAGAAAGACATGTTACTGAAGAGAATTTGAAATGCTGTGCTCATGGCTGTTAACGCCTCGGACTATAGGTGAGCGGATGATGAAATCTCAGAGATAAATCTGAAATCTGATCAGAAAGACTTTACTGCAAACAACATTAGAAATATACACATACTTAAACTGACAATAAATAGAATTGTAACATATAAATAAGAGGTATGTAAAAGAAATAAGACGTGATTGCAAATATGAGCATTTGTGCATTATACTTGAATACATGTATATCCAACATACTATAATACAGTTTATAACAACAGCTAAGTGGTTGTTGTAGATACATTAGAATAAATGATGGTCTAAATCCAGGGCCAGTCTATTGACTCACACTATCTGACACTCAATAGTCTGACTCCTAGTTAAGTCAAAGGTCAAGTCATCACCAACACTGCATGTAAATAAGTAAAAATAATCCTGTAAACAATCATTTGTTTAAATATTTTTGTTGGTTGTAAAGACTTTGTAGTTCAATACAATTTTATGCTAAAAGGGAATCTGGTTACTGATTGAATTAAAAGGTTCATCAGAGGCAGAACAACATGTTGGCACACAAACAAAAGAGCACCTTATGTAACACCTCATTTAAACGTTATTGCTAATTACAACTAGTTCCTTGCAGCTTAACCATTCAGTTTGAACTGTAACTGTAAATAGGAAACACTGAACTTGAATAAATCAGACCCGTTGGTTCCTCCAGCAAAAGCCACTTAAGATAAACCATTTAAACAAAATCTTCACTTGCTTTTCAAGGGTGATGGCAAACAGCCTTCCTGTGAGTTGATCAATGAATTCCTCATGAAGTAAATGCACTTTAAAGTTCAGGAGCCACATTAGAAATGTGTTATATTTCTAATGGAGATCATGATAACCATAAAGCAGGGACACTAAATTGACCCAACACTGTAAAATATGACTAATGCTCCTCATTATAAATATTTATGAGTTGGTCGTTTTAACTGTGGTTATCTCGGGAATTATGCAATTGTGTCTTGAGTGAATTATCAATGGGATGTAAAGACTGCAAACACAATGGGGAGGGCTTTAATGCGCACTGCAAAAATAATATTACCCAAGGTTCCACTGTGAATCGAGACTGTGCATCTTCAAACAAATCTGTGCGCACTGGAAACTTGGGGGAAAAAAGTTGTCAATGTATTTAAATGTTCATTATGTGTCTCATAGTTGTTGGTTTAAGGAGAAATCTATATCAGGATTCATCACCCCAAGTAACTGTGTGAGGTGCGTCATTTTTTTGCAGTGCGTCCTCTTTAGGCACGCGGTGGCTGAAATTTGATTCGAGTTTAAAAGGCGCAGACAGCAGCCGCAAGTCAGAGAGCAGCGTTTCCTCCCAGTGAGAGGCAGGTGGCACCTTATAGGGATTGGAGAGGCACCACACAGCCCCTCTAGCTCTGTATCTGCTCGGGCGCACAGAGGGGCAGTGCCATGCCCACTCCTGCTTAGGCGCTGCTCCTGAGCGGAGGGAACCAGTCTTTGGATTTCACTCCCACCGATGACCAAACGATGGAGATGCCTGGAAACATCACCCTCCACCCGAACGGCTCCGATCCGTTTGCGAGGAACGAGGAGCTGGCCCAGATCGAGATCATGGTGCTGAGCATCACCTTCGTGGTCGCCGTGATCGGAAACGTGAGCGTCCTGCTGGCGATGTACAACACCAAGAAGAAGATGTCGCGCATGCACCTCTTCATCAAACACCTGACCCTGGCTGACCTGGTGGTCGCCTTCTTCCAGGTGCTGCCGCAGCTCTGCTGGGATCTCACGTACCGCTTCTATGGTCCGGACTACCTCTGCAGGATCGTGAAGCACCTCCAGGTGACGGGGATGTTTGCCTCCACCTACATGATGGTGATGATGACCCTTGACCGCTACATCGCCATCTGCCACCCGCTGAAAACCCTCCAGCAGCCCACTCAGCGCTCCTACATCATGATCGTCTCCACGTGGATGTGCAGCCTGGTGTTCAGCACGCCGCAGTACTTCATCTTCTCCCTGAGCGAGATCAAGAACGGCTCGACGGTCAAGGACTGCTGGGCGAACTTCATCGAGCCCTGGGGCGCCAGGGCGTACATCACCTGGATCACCGGCGGGATCTTCCTGGTGCCCGTGGTCATTCTTGTGATGTGCTACGGCTTCATCTGCCACAGCATATGGAAAAATATCAAATACAAGAAAAGGAAAACGATGCCTGGCGCTGCGAGTAAGAACGGCCTGATTGGGAAGAATTCAGTCAGCAGCGTCACGACCATATCGAGAGCCAAGCTGCGGACTGTTAAGATGACTTTTGTGATAGTTTTGGCTTACATCATTTGCTGGGCGCCGTTTTTCACCGTGCAGATGTGGTCTGTGTGGGACGAAAACTTCCAGTATGCTGGTGAGTGCCGAATAAGTAACATTGTTAATCATTGTGGAGCTTGATTTAAAACTCTCTAGGAATCCTGTGATATACAGCCAGCGCGCGCCACCACAAATCCAAGAGCGCACAGCCTTTTACGCACGGGTTTGTTTGGAATACTAAAACAAATACATGCGTAAAGTTGCTATGAATGAAAACTATAAAACTAAAATAGTCAAACCAAGTACAGCGTTCACTCCACATAAGCAGAGTGCACTGTGTTGAGGCTTCAAAATTATACATTCACCGCAGGAACCCTCATGTAAAAAGTCCATTTGAGATGAAAGTAAGACTTGGGTATATATGACTTTATAATCTTTATAAAATGTAAATAAATTGGTCACCTCAGTCTCCTCAGCTGAGGGCTCTTGTGAACCAACACCTGTCACTCCATGTCAAGTTTAATCTTGTTTTTTAAAACGTATCTTTCACATGCAAATTACTTTCATCATATAAAGAAAATTACACTTGATTCAAAATATCAAAAAATACGTTTCATTTGCTACAGAAACTAACGAATTTTTATATTTCAACTTCACGTGAGCCATGCAGCTTCCACAGGCATTTCTGCAGCCTCGCTTGCACCAGATGTTTTTTGAATCCATCATCCTCTCCCTCTCTCCTCTCTCTGCCCTGTAGATTCTGAGAACACAGCGGTGACTATTTCTGCGCTCCTTGCCAGTCTCAACAGCTGCTGCAACCCGTGGATATACATGATCTTCAGCGGCCACCTCCTGCAGGATTTCATGAACTGCTTCTCCTGGTGCCGCAGAGCAAACGCAGACTTCAAGAAGGAGGACTCGGACAGCAGCATCCGCAGGACGACACTGCTGACTAAGATGACCAACCGCAGCCCCACGGGCAGCACTGGCAACTGGAGAGATCTGGACAACTCTCCCAAGACCTCCATTCAGATGGAGTAACAGCTGGGAAGATAAATGTTCACCGGGGGTGGGAATGAACACATGTGTTGCAGCGGCACAGAGGTACACTCACAGTATCAGCTCGTCTTAGCTGCAGACATGACAGACAGTGATGTAAATGTCCCTCACACCCCAGAGCCGTCATTCAGAGAGGAGA
The DNA here is from genome assembly GCF_022539355.2 of Hippoglossus stenolepis. NCBI lineage: Eukaryota > Metazoa > Chordata > Actinopteri > Pleuronectiformes > Pleuronectidae > Hippoglossus > Hippoglossus stenolepis. Next base: position 6,519,006 of record NC_061487.1, on the reverse strand, counting down.
GATAGATTGAGAAGACATTTGGAAATGTCAACTTTTGCTTCTTCATGAGTTCTTGTTGCTTCACATAATCTCTGAAACAATATAAGAAAAATATTTGAAAAAGGTGTCATTCATTATGTTGGTAAATGCCATCTGTGCTTACAGTTGTGTTTTGCATAATACTCAAAAATCCAAAAGCCTCAACATGATTTCCTCTTTTCATGCTTTTGCGAGAAAGCAGTTTTCCAGGAATACGGGTGTTTTTACGGTGGTTATCCCTCCCTGCACTACCGCCGCAGAGGACCCTTTCCTGTCAAGGTGTTTGCAGAGATAAAACTTGCACAGCAGCCAAGTGGTGGTGAAAACGATAATTCCAGAACACAGGTCTCCAAGTAACTGAGGCTCATCCTTTGTGGTTAGCTTTCCATTTTGTTATTATTTCGCTCTGAGCCAGATTTTAGAGGGTTATATACAAAACACACCTTTACACCAACTTTTCCTTTGGCCTTTTACAGAAAAGACATTTTAATGCTTGAGGGATTTTGGCTGCATTTACCCACTGAGCCTTTTTCGTGCATCCACATATTTGTAATGGATTTGTTTCATGTTAAAGCAGGCAGCCCTAAAGTATAGCTTTCATTTCTGTTCAGCGTAGGCAGATGGAACATAGAGGGACATTCACTTCACACTCACACACTCACACACACACACACACACACACACACACACACACACACACACACACTTGGGTGCGAAGGGGGTGGCGGTGGTTTTGATTGGCCACAGTCTGCCTACCGACCCACAGACCCCTCCCACTGTTTACACAAAATGTTGGGGAGAAGCTCAAACATTCCACTAACACAACGTCAACACACTTCCTGATTTTTTTGGGACATCCTGCACTTCTGAGGGTTGTATGTTGGGGGGGTGGGGGGGGGGGGGGGGGGGGTGTCTGTGTTTTCGCTCCGTTTTTTCACGGCAGGCACAAACAATTCCCTGCACACATCTGTTATGTACAGCACCACTATGTCGCTCAGATCAGCCTGAGAACACCAGGAGGAGACGGACATTGTAATGTAGCCATTTTTATTCCTTTATTTGTACATAGAAGTCACTTGAATATCTGTAAATAAGGGAGGAGGCTAATATATGTAAATCTTGTTCCATGTGGATTCTATTTGTCTGTAAAATCTTGTGCACAAGATAATCAAAATATTCAATAAATATATGTTGAAATATACATATCGATGTACTGGATGTTAAGGCGTTTGTGTCCTGTTTTCAGAGCTTCGACACAGACGACGTCACTGCCGCTTCGTGCAGCTGCTGCACGACCATAGCAACCTCAGGCACTATTTTCCCTGAAAACTGGGCAAGTTACCGGTTATATATGCAGCCAATCTAAGAGCTAAAACCCTGAAAAACTCTAGGATTATGCAACATTTCAGCTTTGTTAATGAGAAGCTTCTGGTCATTAAGCTGTCCTCCCCCAGAATTTATAACATATTAGCAGCTGCTCTTATCGTGTCTCATGAAATAAAAATCCCTTTAATTTGCAAACGTGACACATGAAAGTTTCCCAAATTACCAAATGTTTTCTCTTCTTATTTTTCTTACAGCTATTGAGCCAAGGACAGTCTTTGATTTTGTATTTTTGTATAAGAATATATGGCTGCTGGCTGAAGAGTCATATTTACCAGTGAAAAATAAGTAAAAAAGGCCAAACTATTTTGGCAGCAGCAGCAACCGAGACGATCCACAGAGAGCACAGTCAACACTTTTCACAGGGTCAGAGAAAGTAGATCCAAAGAAAAGTGGTTACAAATCTGAATAAATTCAGGGAACATTGACAGTTTTACTGGAAAGGAGCTTTGCTGGTTTAAAAAAAAAAACCATTAAAATTTTTGTTTTACTCTCAGCACCACAGACAAAACGCAGTTCTACTCCATTTGTTTGAGAAGGGGCTATAAACGAACCACGACATCTGAATGGTGAGAAAATCAACAGACTGATACTTGAACTGTCTATTTAATGCTGATGGAGTCCATCACTTAATTTGAAAATAGAATTATGAAATATTCTCAAATAGTTATATTATCAGACTGGGTCATCACAATCTTCGGCTTCATTCAAAAAAATGTCACGCCTCCATACAATAGTAGGCCTACTTGCAGTAGTTGTTATTGATCATTGATTAACTTACTCTGTGCCATTATTAATTATCAAATAATACAAACTGATACTGAGAGGAATCATTTTTCAATGTCCTCTTAATAGTGACAGCTCCAATCCTCCACAGCTCAGTGTATAGTCCTGGGAATCATATCACACATGTATAGAGGGGGAAGTCCGACAGGAAGTTATGACTACTTCAGATAGGACCTGCCATAAAAGATGGATGTGGTCATTGTCAGCAATAAACAAAGAGAATAAAACAAGAATCCAGCAAATCGCTCCTGGCATCAACAGGGATTGTACAGCTATATACTTAGTGCCGATTGGTGGGATTACGCTGCATGTCTGATGTACATGAGGTCATCTGTCAGAGTCTAGACTGAGAAAACACTCGAGAAGGCAGCGATCCAGTTTCTCCTGACAGTTAGTATGATTACTCTAACGGGGCAGGCAGACAACAGACAGACGAAATGATCATAAAACGAGGAGCATTAGAAGAAGCTCTTGGTACCTGAAGTCTCTGCTCATTGAAACAGACACATTCCTCTCATTCAGTTCATAGTGTTGCTTTATTTCCTGTGGATATTTCTTTAATGCAATGACACTGGAGAACAATCTGTTTAATGATACGTGTGCGGTGCCTGTTCATCTGCCTGTTCTCCTGTCCTGTGTTAATGCTCCAGAGCTACTTCAGAATTATTCTGTCATCCGTGAGTCCTCCGCAAAGAGTTCTACAATAAACTGTCACTTTTTATTGTTTGCAGAGAATTTTCGGAAAAAGAAACTAAAATTGCGTAATTTTTTTTAAATTGTGTGGTTTATGAATACGTTTGAAAGATTTACTTAACATATTTTTTCAGACATTGCATATTGGCTATTTCAGAAATCTGTTAAGCAACTGACACAATCTTCAGACTCAAGTTCACAACTTTTCAAATTAGAATATGTGTAATTTAGCTCCATATAAAGCAGTATAGCAACAACACCAACGTTGTGCTTCTACTTTGAAGACAACTTGCTACAGAGGAAGTGATTCTATGAATATTGTTGCTATGACAGAGATCAGCACCTGTGAAATTCTGTGTCAGTGCAACAAGGTGAAATGAACATTTTAAAATTTAAAATAATCTGGTGATAATATATACCACCAGATCATAATATATCATCAGGTATTATTGGCCACAGCCTGCCAGTTGCTGACCACTTCTGTAGTTTACCTGAGGACATAGAGTAAAACATGTTCAACTTGATACATAAACTGAAGGCTGAGGTCCCGTCGCTTGTTCATTCAACTTTCTTTTGTATTGAACGTATCGCTATGGATGAAGAATGGAGGAAGAAACCTAACAGGTCTGTGAAGGGCGACAGCAGCAAAGAACTTCACATCCTTCAGTCCCCTTCCTGTGATGTATGCATCGACACTTTAGGGCATAAAAACACAGGCGGAGGGAAACCACTGAGGGGTCCGACACAGTAAGCGGAGACATGAGCTGCATGTATATGAAGGTCATTGTTCCCCTGCACACATCTGAGCCCTCGCTTCACACATACTTCACTCTGTCGTCTCTCGGGCATTGAACATGACTTCAGGCATCAGGCTGCTGTTTCCTGACAAAGGTTTAAAAGTCGAAAACGATCCTGGAGGCATGACTGCTTAATGGTGCTCTCCCTCTCTAGACAGGGAGATATTTAGATTGTGCATCATGTGGGACTAATGCCAAGAATATCCTCACTTCCTTACGCAGTAAACAACCTCCACCGGGCTTTCCTCACAGGAAACAAGTCCTGTTTTCTGTTACTCTCATTTGTGTCTCGTGTCACTCCCCCCACCACCTGACACCCTGGCCTTTTCCTTACGCTGTGTAGAAACTGTTATTGGCAGGTCAGCATGAACAAAACAGTGTAAACTAAAAAAAAAGCCAAGTTGCTATTCCAACAGCAATGTTGCCTTTTAACAAACTGAGATGTGCAGTTTTTTTTGGGTTTTTTTATTACACTACTCTCAGTTCTTAGTTGCTTAGACAGCAATAAGATTTAAATACAGGAAGTTCTCCTTAAACTTTATAATCAGAGGGGGTCATATGGGACGAGCCTCCCTTAGCGTCTTGCTGCATCTCCCTCAGATGCATATGGCCTCCCTCTTCCTGCTCCATTGTTCTCATTCAAATCGTCCTTGAAAATAACACATTTCTATCCAGCATTGTGTGGTTTTAATCTATTCCCAGAAGTCATTCACTGCATGCAAACAAGCAGGCCTGAACACACAAGTACACAAAATCTGGAAGTCGACATGTGTCACGTCCTGGCATCACGAAGGCATGAGTCAGAACACGCTGCAGATTTAAGGAAGCTTAGAAGATTAACAAAAAAAACGAAAAAAGACAAATAGCTGCATGTCCCGTCCCCCCCCCCTCTCCTTAGAAGAAAATGAGGTTTGCTGCTGCATGCTTTCTTAGACATCTCAGCTGATCCACTGGAGGTCTGCCTAACATAACATTTTTTAACTTGGTCATTACATTGTCAACAAAAGTGTTTTGTTTTGCAGAGTGCGTACAGCTGAATGTCTATTGTCTACTTTGAGTCTGAACTGTCAGCATATTTCTGGGGTCAGGTCAGTGTCTGTAAAGGATTGTTTCCTTCTAGCAAAGGGTTTCTGAGCTCCTCGAAAGGGGAAGGAGAGAATCTGAATCTGAAATAAGATCATTGAAGCTAAGGCACATTGTTAACTGTTTTCTTTGCGAATATTTCAATGGGAAAAAATCCTTTATGTTATATGATGATAGTAATTTGTTGCATTTTTCTAAATGTCCACTGTACAGAGGAGCTAAGGTGGAAGTGACTGACACGTTTACATGGACAACAATATTCTAATATTGACCTGAATAAAACCTGGTATTTTGTGATTACCTTAACCTGAATAAGATCATATACTCAGAATAAACAATAAACAAATTAGAACATGTGGAGTATTCTGACCTTAGTCACATTATGTACATATGTATACTTCTTACTCACAACATAATGTTGTTGTTGGAGTTTTCACTGAATTCTGCGTCATCGACATTGAAGCTTTTGCTAATTTTGGAAGAAAATATTCAAATGAGTAAATAGTAGCATTGTGCATTCAACTCTTTAAGGTTGAGGACTCATAATCAGTCTTTCCTCTATAACATGAAGCAGAAAGATGAATGGAATATTATATCAGCCAGTCCTGTAGACATAATGTGAATAATGTCTCCACAGAATAAGGTCAATAATCTGAATATTGCCATCTATGTAAATGTAGTCAATGTGACCGGCCACATCTGAAAGGCCTGAGGACCCGAGCGGTGAAAGGCCTGACGTTACAGGGAGAGGCAATCAGCAATATAGTCCTCCAGATATAAAGATGAGGGCATAAACATTCAAACAAGGACAGACCCTAGTTAACATGAATGCAGAAGCTTAATTTAATGTCGACTTTGGTGTTGACTCTGTCAATCCCAGAGCTGTATAGGGACGGAGCTCTGTAAATAGCAGCCAATCGCAGGTTGCCAGACGCCAGAAGCCAGACGGGGCCTTGACACTGTTGACAGTGTGGTGGTGGAGGGGTGAATCAGCAGAGACTGCAACGACAGCAGAATCAGACCAAGGTAAATGTTGTGCTGCTGGATGACAGGAGAACCCCCTTTTAGAGAGTGACTCAGTGAAATCACCTGATAATCACAATGAATGATCACAGAGAAACAACACACTTTAATATAAATAGCGGGGACAATTGTGTAGGCAGCGTACTTACCCCGGGGAGATTCTATTTCAAACCTCAATAGACTCCACCACGTTAGCACACTGCTCACTACCACTGCAACTCACACTGAGAGGACAAACAACAGTGTTCAAGTGACCACCACCCTTCAGGCCTACCACACTGCGGTCAAAGTGGTGTTCATCCCACGACTACTCCCCGCAGCTCGTCCAGCTGCCTTAAACAAGGAGAAGACTGAGATTCAGTTGGTGCAGGGTCACAATAAAAAAAACAAAACAAAAACAATCAATACAGTTATTAAAGGTCGAACAGTCCATCAGGAATGTGATGCATGAGACTTCGGAACAACATTATAAAACCAACTCAGAAACCAGTGGCCAGACCACACTGGTAAAGGCAAAGCAACAGCCTGGCACTTGATCTGCAAAGAGGGGGAGGCAACATCAGTCTTTAAACTGCAACCAAATACATTGGAGGGGATCACCCTGTACGTTGCTATTGAACGTTACCTTGCTCAATATGGGGCCCTACTCTACAGCGACAATGGACGGCTGACTCTGTGCTGTGGATCAAACAGGGAGAGGCAATCAGCAATATAGTCATCCAGATATAAAGATGAGGGCATAAGCATTCAAACAATCTCTCCTCAAACAAGGACAGACACCAGTTAACATGATGCATAAGCTTAACTTGACGTCAACTTTGGTGTTGATCCTGTCAATCCCAGAGCTGTATAGGGACGGAGCTCTATATATAGCAGCCAATCGCAGGTTCCCCCCTTGGAAGCCAGACGGGGCCTTGACACTGTTGACAGTGTGGTGGTGGAGGGGCGAATCAGCAGAGACTGCAACGACAGCAGAATCAGACCAAGGTAAATAATCACAATGATAATTGTGACAATGAAAATAGTTGACGGTTGTTTTCTTGTTCAACAGGGGCATCTGTGACAAAGTGGGGGAGATTGCTCTACTCACCATTGATCCCTGGCATCTTTTGACCACACGACAAAGTCCACTCATTAGTTTCTTTCTGTGACCCAACACCGTGTTTAGACGGACACATTTGTCTTTAAAACAGCATATGGGTCGTACTAGACCCCAATGACCTCAGTGTGCAGAGACACAATTAATAATGAGAGGACTGGAATGGAGGTCCTGAAAAAGGAAAAAAGATTTAGATGATTATAAGTAAAAACATTTATTTCCTAATGTTTATAAAAGCTAAAATAACTGAATTGCTGAGACCACAGAGAGACAACACACTTTAACATAAATAGCGGGGACAGTTATGTAGGCAGCATACTTACCACAATGAGATTCTATCCAAACCCCAATAGACACCAACGTGGGCAGTGGGCATGGACCCAATCAAACTTTTCCAAGAGTTTAAGAAGAGCAGGAGACGTGCATTCAGTTCACAATTAAATCTTTGCAACCAAATACATTAGAGGGGATCACCCCCTTTACGTTGCTATTGAATGTTACCTTGCTCAATATGGGGCCCTACTTTACAGCGACAGTGGATGGCTGACTCTGTGCTGTGGCTCAAACAGGGGAGAAGCGAAACCGGACTCTTCTACTCTCGAGCATTCAGTTGTGAGACAAAGCCACACAACTGAATGTACAAGATTTCAAGCAGAAAAATAAAACCCATCTCTTTCTCTCAGTCTCCCTTAGTAACTGTCCTTACAAAGACAGGGAGCGCTCCAATCCCACCTACCAGGGCAGTGCTCTATCTCCTAGCTGTCAGCCCTCACATAAATGTTCATTTTGTTATTATTTACCACTGCTTTAATACCATATATTGTAGCATCCCCGGCTGAATGATGGTCTGATTCTTTAACTGATGGTTCACATCCTTTTATTTCCATTTCCATACATGCTGTGATATATGAACACACCGTAAGAACTAGGAGGAAAACAAAACAAATATGACTTCCTTACAAACTCCATATCATATTATCATAAGCATAACGACAAATTACTAGTTTGAATGATTCAGTTTCAGTTTGAGCATACTTTGCCCCACATTGTAAATTTAACACAGACACACACACACACACACACACGTGTCCTTACACTTCTTACAAAGACATTTAGATTTAAGCCTATAATAATAACAACAACTAGGGCTACGTTGTAGCACTAACGGGCCCGAGCACAGGCATTTTCAAGCCTGTTGCGGTTAGTGAAGAGAGCGATCATTGAACAAGCAAACGTGTCCGCGTTGCATGCGTTTTGCGCACTGCGGCAAGGATAACCGCTTCACTTCCTGCGTCCGTTACGCGATGTCGATCCTTTCCTGCTTATTGCTCATTACGGTGCACGCTATCAATTGCAGATCACACTGTGAAAATTTGATGTAAATCGAATGATATTTGTAAAACAAAGCTTACTTCCTGTTGCCAGTAGGTGGCGCAATCACTATTATTACGTACAGACTAATATATCTGTTCAAGTAGGGGCTCTGATGTAGCGTGAGCAATTTTGTGTCAATTGGACAATGTTACAACAACTTAATTTTCACACTGATCAGTAGGTGGCGCTATGACCCTGAACTAATATTAATATATGGATGTGTTCAGGTCCGGATTGTGATCATAGGTCAGTAGTTCGGAGCCGGTTGGATAATGCAGAGTGCATTTACAAAGTACTTCCTGTTTCATGGCGAATCAGTAGGTGGCGCTATGACACTGAGGAAATATTGACACATAGAGCTGTTCAGGCTTGGACTCTAATCATATGACAGAAGTTTGGTAGTGATAGGACTATGCACACTGGAGTTATGACAACATCGTGTCCTTTGGCGAAGGATGATCCTTCGCCGCACCTCAATGTTTACACGGTTTGAGGAAATGTCACAATTCTGACCATGGTCCATTGACTTCTCTCAGCTCATTTGATCTCTATATTGTTAAGCAGCCAGGAGTAGTGCATCAAAGTATAAAACATGTCACTTCCTGTAGCCAGCAGGTGGCGCTGTGTTTTTAAGCCATGATTTCTGTGTAGATGTCATCAGGCCGGGACCCTTGTCTTACATGTCTAGTTTGGACTCGATTGGACACAATATGTCCGAGATACAGAACCTCATGTTTTGATGGCGTGTCATCAAAATGCTACGCCACGCCACGGTCACACCGTGTCATGAAATCAAATATACCGAGTCAGTTTATATCTCCATCTTGTTTAGATGACATTCCCAGAAGTTGAAGTTGATCTGATGAAAGCCCTGGGACAAGTACTTCAAAGTAAAAATGTGGAATATAGCCAAAATGGCCACTAAAGTCAAAATGGCAGGCTTCCTGTTTGGTCTAGCATATCTATCCAAGAGACTTATTTGTTTGTTATGAAAAGACACATGTCCCCATCGATTTTTGTACATGTCGGCCAATCGTGGTGCCGGGGCTGCCCTTTAGGGGGCGCTAGTCAGTTATTTTGCCACGCCCATTCCTTAAAACCATCTGAATATTTTCAGGGGGCGGGTGCTGATACACAAATGTAGTTTGAGGGAGGTTGAACCTCGAACACCGAAGTTATAGCAATTTCGTGTGTCACGGCGAGTTGGTGAACTTTGACGCCACGCCACTAATATGGCGTTTGACGAAAAGTCACAGTAATCTTATGCCTACATTATCAATATCTTGAGACCCATTTGCCACAGTTTGACATGGCTGCGGGCAGTGGCTGAGGAGGAATACATCCAAGTGGAAGACATGGAAAAAACAAGACATTTCCTGTTGCCACCAGGGGGCGCTGTGATTTTAAGTCACGATTTCTATGTAGATGTCATCAGGCCGGGACTCTTGTCTTACATGTGTAGTTTGGACTCGATTGGACCAAATATGTCCGAGATACAGAACCTCGTGTTTTGGTGGCGTGTAATCAAACTTTGACGCCACGCCACGGTCACACGGTGTGACGAAAAATTGAAATCCGAGGTAGTTTAGATCTCCATCTTGTTGTGATGACACTCATCTCAATTTGAAGTTGTTCTGATGAAGGCTTCCTGTTGTGTTTTTCATAATGCACTGAGAGACTTATTTGTGCATCTGGTCATGATACACCACTGTCCTCATTTTTGTTAGGATCGGTGAAAGCTAACTGAGGGGGCTTTCCGTAGGTGGCGCTGTTGAGCCATTTTGCCACGCCCATTTCAAATTACTCCAGAATGCAATTACTTTTTTGGGCTTTGTACTTCCTGCAAACTTTGGTCGGAATTTGAGCATGTCTAGGCCCTGAAAAAGCCCAAAATGGCAAATAATAATAATAAGAAAAATCCTTACAATTTCAATAGGGCCTCTCACCTTCGGTGCTCGGGCCCTAATAAACGAAATAATCACAAACCTTGTGCCTTTCTCAGCCAGGTGCTTAACAACTAATGGGAATACTTTTTCATGCAACAGCGAGGCACACCTGCCATTTAGCGATCTTTTCCGTTTTTCAGGAACTACCTTTCCAAAATAAAGTATAACATTTCTCCTTCCGTCTAAACCATTTCTAAATAAATGTATCAAAACCAATAGGGCATTAATAGGTCATTTACATATATCACTTACTATCCTGGGTTTGTTTGTGTTGGGCATGTGTTACAGTTCATATCTAAGCACATGAGTAAACACACAACCAGGAATTTGTTTAGTTACCTTTTAAGGAGGTTAAAAAAAATCATTTAATTGTGTTCAGGTTCAGACCCACCATACAGGGTACTGCTGCCCAGCACTTCCTGTTTGTTATACCCTTGGTCATGGATGACATCACTGGGGCAAACCAAGTGCAGGGGGTTTCTTTTGTACAGGAATGTCTGCTTTGGATTATCAGGTAGTATTAGTTATGCCTCGATAGGTGTAAAATAAGGTTAGAAGAGTGTCTGTGCCGGAACAAGACTGTGTCTATTTACCTGCTCATTATGGTTCAGACCAAAGGTGTGAAGCGAACACTATATATGTAGCTGAGTCGTGTCTTCCAGGGGACAAGAGGTGAAGAGATGTTGCCACTTGCCACCAGCTTTTGTTTGAGTATTATAGTTTGAAGTTAGGTAAGCACTGTAAATAAAACTATTCCCCTCTGAAGGAACAAGAAGTCTTTCTTTGACCCTTGAGCTAAGCTATCTCACAGCGTTGCAGCGCAGGCACAGCAGGGAACGGCCTGGGACTCCGAGAACTGATGGTGAGTTAGTTCACAGAAACGACACTAGTGTGAAACCCCCCAATGAGGCCCCATGTCACCAGCATTCTACATGTTTTAGAGGTTTGGTTGAAAACGTTCAATGAGGGGTTTGTTTTGGTTCAGTGTTGGGCCCCTTACAGGTCCCTTTTGACTGCGGCCCCCAAAGATTGCGAGAGAAATATTTCTCACCTCCCCAAATAAATGTGAATATGGGATTGTGTGTTTGAGAAAGATGAGAATTGTTTGACTTCCTCTCCAGCTTCAGAAAGGTGTTAGAGGAGGGGGTTTCAACTGGCACATACCGACACCTTTATGTAACATGACGTTTTCTCTGTCACCACCCTCAGGCCAAACCAGTGGTGAGGACAAAGACGAAAATACCATTGTCATCTCCACAAAACAATACCCAGTCATGAGATTACCAAAAACACACACCTAGGTAAAATGGAGGATAAATGGAGGAAACTATGGTGTGTTTACGATTTCTTTTCTGCTTTGCATAACACTTTCATGCAGCTATTAGTATATGCAGCTTGTTTGTCTCATTTCTCAAAGACCTGGAACTTATTAATCAAATATGTGCTTGAGCGTGCCAGAGGATCACAGCATGACATCATCATACCAGGGCTGCACACAGATAATAGACTCGCTCCGTGAATGTGCAAACCAGCTGGTAATCAAAGGCCGTGCGAGGCAGGTTTAGATGACAGGCTGCTGGAAATGTCATCGACTCCTTCCTCCAGTCTCTGTACACACAACACAAAACATGTGTGTAAGCACAAATACAGAGGTCACATAAAACACACACACGCTCAGTCACGTATTCAGTTTCTCTAATGTAATACATATATCCTAATAATGGATATGTGTTTATGTCACATAGCAATGTTGCGCTTCTTTATTTGAGAAACAAGTGACACACACACACACACACACACACACACACACACACACACACACACACACACACACACACACACACACACACACACACACACACACACACACACACACACACACACACACACACACACACAGCAACCACCAAAATATGTGATGTCTTCAAAGTGGAGTTGTTGCCTAGAAACCAGCAGCATGTCTGTGGCTCATACCTGCAGGTCAGGGGGAAAATGTACCCGCTGTAACTGTGAAAGCCGTAGTCACCAGCTCTTAATGCTCCTAATGCCTTCCTGTCTGGTTAGTGCTCCATGTTCCAGCCTCTCACCGGGACGATGCCTCCTCAGACACAAGCGCTGCATGCGACTCCTTTCAGCAGCCCTGCTCTGTGGGCAGTGTCGGGGAGTGAACGGGCAGACGTGGCTGAATGTCAAGTTCACAGCTACAAATTTGTAATGACCTTTACTGTGTCCCACGGAGAAGAGAGGAGTCACTCTGCAAATGTGCACATGTAAGATATGTCATGAGTCATCAGTTCAAACTGACTGAATCATCTATTGCAAACCAGGATGATAAGCTACTTCAAAACTTTCATCTCAGTTGAGGTATAAACTAGCTGACATACTGCTAAAGGTCTGCATGTAGCATTACATTGATTAAAATATCATTGTCAATATGAAAGATAGATAAATTCTTTATTACTTCTACTACTACAATATAATGATAATTATGGGCGGCATGGTGGTACAGCGGTAAGCACTGTCGCCCACAGCAATAAGCCCTCCTGTTTGAATCCCGGTTCCTCAGCCGGGTCTCTCTGTGTGAAGTTTAATGTGAGATGGTGGACCAAAACTTCTTGACAGTAGATTTTCCATAAACCTCTAATTAAAAAAAAATAATCTGTGCATTTGCTATAACTCGATCATTCCGTTTTTTCCCCTTTAATTTGTCACCTCTTTATAATTAGTTATCTTTAAGAGCGCTTTAAATGACATTTCAGTCAAAGTCAACTTTATTGTCATTTCTGCCATATGTACAGGACATGGACAGGATTTAAGAGTTAGAGATCTGTTGATGGTGGTAGTGGGGGGTGGGGGAATGGTACAGTCCTTGGAGGCGAGGGGAGAGTTCAGCGTCCTGACAGCCTGGTTGATGAAGCTGTTTTTTCAGTCTGGTGGAAGCTCCGGAATCATTTCCCAGATGGAAGGAGACTGAAGAGGGGGTGTGAGGGGTGGGTGGGGTCGCTCACAATGCTGGTGGCTAGGTGGGTGGTGAGGATGTCCAGGAGGGAGGGGAGTGAGGCGTGGGTGAGTTGGAGGCTCCTGCGGTTGGCGGCTGTGCAGCTACTCAACCACACAGTGTGGAGCTGGTCAGGAAGCTCTCGATGGTGCCTCGGTAGGAGGTGCACATGATTGGTGATGGTGCTGTTGTTGTTCATTTCTGCTCAGGATGCAGCTTTGCGGAAATGCAAAACCTTTTCCAAACGAAGCTGGAGCGATTCTCTGTAAATAAACATGGACTCCTAATACAATAATTTGTACCAGACTAAAAAATGAATCTCACAACTAATTGATACAATAATGTAAAAACGCCTCCTTAGACTTGCATTAGTAATGAATGTGAAGGCTTGTTATATTAATATATTTTATTTTACATGTTCAGGGAGTGTTTTTTCTTTCTCAATGCATTTTAGCCTTATAGAAAATAATCATAAGAGAGTTATAGATGTGACGTCCCCTTTCAATTGCTGTTTATGATCATCACACTTTACAATACATAACTGTCATAATTTTTTCCAGATATCCTGTGCCCCTTCATGACGTATATGGACACTCCACCATTCCCTCCAACACATTTTAATATCTAACTATGGTTTGTCTCTATGTTGTTATGAGTTTTTAGGGCAAGTAATATCCATAAAATACCCAACATGCAGTTTTTCTTCTTTTTTTCTCGATGTTTTGTTACGATGACTCACTATCTTTGATTGACTTCTGAAAGATACAAAGCACATCATTACTTCAGATGGCAGCAGCGTAACTCTGCTTTTTGTCTAAATTGCAAGAGGTGATTGTCAGATATGACTGTCTTATTTTAAATTGCATACAACAAACTAGCACGAACATAGCACTTATCATAATGGATTCTCTACTCGTTTTGTTTCATTTAGAAACATATAATCTTATAACTTGATAATTTGACCGACAGATGATCTTTTGTTGGCAAACTGCAACACAGCTAAAATAGTTATTTTTATAATGCCCATCTAAAATTATATTAGACCTGCACTTGATTGGTGAACATGTTCGAAATGCCTCCGAAAACAACACTTACAAGTTCAGAACCGCATCAACAACCCACCCTGTTCGTCTCCCTGTTTCCAGAGGCAGACCCCAGGTTTATCCTTTCAGGGGAAAGGCGTTGTTTACCAAAAAGTGAGAAAAGCAACAACAGAGACAAATGCTCAGAGCGGTCTCCCCTGGGGAGCGTCTGACCACCCCCAGCTTAAACTCTCAGAAGGAACAGAAATGAATCTTAGGGCCTGTTGACTCCCATAAATCCCTCACATTCACAGCTCAACTCTGCCACTGGCAGTTATGATGTGTGACCGACGTAATGTTATTTCTCACTGCGTCACACAAAAACAAACGAGAAGCATGTTTGGATGGGCATATAAGGCCATTTATTATTAATATTATTAATAATATAACACATGCTATTATATGCAAGTTTAAATGCATTTAAATGTAAATTCTGATGAGCTGCTCTGAGCAGAGTGAGTTGGAAGTTTTGGTGAAAGTCTGTAACAGACTTTTACAGCTCACATTTTGAACTTAATCATTCGAATGTATTTTTAACACTATAGCTTTTACTTCTTCTTTTATTACATAATGTGTCTCTCAGAGAAAATAGTGACACTTAATATCGTTCATGCTCAATTAGTACTAAACACGACCTGTTTCCTCAGTGCACTGGTGACATCTGCTGGTCAGAGACTAAAACACCTAAATATCAGGTTAAATTTAGCACTTCCTACCACTAGAGGGTGCAAAATATAGCATTGATAATTGATAACAAATAAAATGAATCAATGATAATTATTTCTCGAAAGTTCTATGTATGTGTTATATATATATTTAGTAAGAATATATATTATGCATTATGTGACTTCACATGTAAAACCAACAGTAATGAAAGTAAATCACAACAAATATCTACATCTACTTACTTTCAAATAACATATTATATTATATGGAAAAAGTCAAAGAAATCCAATTTTTTTAAATGCCATGATGTCTAGGTTTTATTCTGATTATATGGCTTTTTCATCTCCCTGTCTTTTTCCTACATGTCACTAATTAAAAGACAATAACACACAAAAGGGCAACTAATTTTCTGTATAATGTTTTCAAAATATGGTTACACAACATAGGTATAAGTTTAACAGTAGGAAAACCTGTGGAAGTAATAGGAACTAGTATTGCGTATTAGCAATAGTGTGGTAGGTATAGTGGTTCTAGATGTACAGTAATACTGGCAGTATACTACGTAGCAGTAGCTGCTGTAGTAATATCAGCACAACTAATATTTGTATAAATTGTTGAATCACAGGTGTTTTTCCTATCAGCTGAACACAAACAGTATAAGAACTGTCAGGTGTCAGTATTTCAGATAGAACCTGAAGTGAAAATACACATGTATGTTGTACTGACTGTCTCTCAGCTTCTCTGACAGATAAACTGAAGCCAGAGGCTTCACCACCTCCAGATTATCCTCTGCTACGGGTGTGTGTGGGCGGCTGTCTGTGTCCATCTGTGAGTCAGTCACCAGCTGGACGAGCAGACTGATTACACACACACACACACACACACACACACACACACACACACACACACACACACACACACACACACACACACACACACACACACACACACACACACACACACACAGCCTGGTATTACATTCTTTAAACCATCTTGACTCTGTCATCACGTCATTATCCTGCGATGAGTAAAACAGAGACAGCTGAGGAATAGAAACACCTTTCAGTAGAATTCATTACAGTAAATACTAATAATCTGCCATTATTGATTAATGCCAAAAAAATATATGTAACCTGTCAAATTGATTCATAAAAGAAATGCAGCTCAAAGAGCTTTACATGCAATATAGATAAAAATTAAAAACATGTTACAATGCAATTAACATAAGAAGAGAACAGACTTTAAGAAACATAAGAACAGGTTCAGATGATATTTAAAAGAAAATATAAAATAAAGGCTGAAGCAATGAGAAATGTTTAAAGTTTTCTTTTAAAGTCGTTCACTGAACTAGCTTGTCTCATCTCTTTATGAGAGAAACTAAAGTATGTAATTTCTTTTTAGCTGCTTCTCATTGTTTTCAAAATATTTTTCCCAGATAATATTAATGACTAACAGGTCAATGAATCCAACTCATTGTCTCCCCTTAATTGTTGCTTGTTCCAGAACGACAGTCTGTGGTGTTCACATCCTACAGCCCCCCCACTGGGGACCAGTCTTCTTTAATGATGAGAGGCAACACTCCTTCTGAAAAGGAGGTTGTTAAAAGGTTCAAAATGGATGAGCCGCACTGAGAAGGAGATGGAAGACTTACTGTCACTACACAGTAATATTAATTAGGAACTTCAGTTTCTCAGTATAAGAGAAGGTTTTCAGGTATTTTGGTCACTTAAAGATGACACTGGATAATTTGGTTTTATTTTAAAGAGATAAACAGTATGAATGGATGGACAGATGTCTCACAAAATGATTCATTTAAAGTTTTTGTTCAATTAAAGTACACAAAAGTTTGTAGACACAAAACAGTGTATGTGGACACCAAAGCTCAAATCACACTCATATGTGACGACTGATGAACATCTACTTTCAAATCCATGTACATCGATGTGCTCCAATAACAGCTGAATGTTTTCTACAGTACGTAAGAACCTGAGTGAGATCGGGACTTTCAGGTACAGATGCTGGGCTGCTAACCTCTGGCTCACAGCGAGTTTTCCATTCATTTAAAAGGTGTTAACTGGGGACTAGGTCAGGTCTCTCTGCAGGTCGGTCACGTCTTTCCACATCAAACTGGGAACATCCTTTCTTTATGGACTTTGCTTCTTGCAAAGAGGAGCAGTCATATTGAAACAGGAAGAGACTTTGCCCCAAACTGGCGCCACAACCGCAAATTCCCTTAAAAAGAGCTTCAGACTAAAAATACAGTCGGGTCCACACACTTCTGCTCAGATACGAATCATTTAAAAAAAATCATTAATGCGTTTCCTTTTCAAATTGTGCATGTCACCAGCAGGCTAAGGTCTAAAATGAATGACTCTAACGTATATTTATATTAACCCTTATACATCTAATATTATTGTATACTATATGTTTAATGTTGGTGACATGTGTATAGTATATCCATGTAAAATCTTGATTTCTGTATCGTAGAGCATGCACACATTCAGCTCCAGTCTCTGGATGTGTATCCTGAGGTAGAGTATATCACACCCTGCATCCAGACACACACACACACACACTGGCTGGTTGTGTTTGTAATTAGGTCGGTAGACTTCTCTTCTGGCAAATTCATGAATTATTGATCGGGTCCTGTCTGCCAATTTGGGGACTCCACTTACACTGCAGTTCATTTGTTTTCACTGACATTCTGTTTAATGACTGAGCTCACAGTTTTAATCATGTGTGTATGGTTGAAGATAATAAGGACTGAGTTGTAATTAGGGACTATGAGCTTGTATTCAGAAAGCCATGTTACACAGTATATTTATAGTAGGAAAAAATAATATATTTCAACTTTTATGATTAAGAATATGGACATTTTCTACTGATGAATAGAGTTCACACATGACAAAAATGCACATACTGTATATGTGCTCTCTCTTAGTCAAGTCAAAGTTTATTTATAAACAAAAAAATTGTAGAAAATACAACAGAAATAAAATGTTAAACATCATAAATAAAAAAAATCATAAATAATTCAGAATTTAAATATTGCACAATAACAGGTGAAATCAAGGTCTTGATTCGAATTGAAAGCCAGTGAGAAGAAGTGGGTCTTAAGCGAAGATTTAAACGTTACTAAGGTCAAGAGGTTCTGATATGAAGAGATAAACTGTTCCTGTTCTTAGTGATCCTCAGTATTTCACGCGCTTGGCTTTGAAATTCAAACAATTCGTTTTTGGACAGGTTTATGTGGACATGTGGAGATATTTCACTTTTACAGCCTGGTCTTATAAATTATATTATTATCGTTCTCTCCGGGAACACCTCCCTCCAAAGCAGGAAGCAGTTAAACATCATATCTCAGTGGAGAAGTGTAGATCTTTGGATGGGGGCATTAAACATTAAACATGGGTTTAGTCCTGTCTCCAACAAGTGTAAGATGACCACAAAAACCACATAGGGTTTTCAATATTGTGTCGGTATACTGATGACAAATAATAATCATGAATAGATATATATACAAGAGATACATCTATATTTATTATATTATTAGTGCTTATGATTATAATGCTAAACATGTGCTCTTCTGTCTGAAGGCTGATCAGACAGCTGCCAGCGCTCAGTACATTCAAACATGTTTTGATTTAGGTGTTGCTGATAGGAGGAGACAGTCCAAACGATTCCCTTTCCCCGTGAACTTTTCAACTAAATGATTTGAACGAATTTCCAGTCAAACAATGAATAATTTCTCAGAGTCCTGATTTTAGACTTCAGCTTTTAACAGGGGTATGAGTTCCTGGGAGTCTGATCTGTGAGCCGACTGATGTGCAGACTATTGAATAACAACACATCTTGTGAGGTGCACGTCTCCAAATGCAGCCATCGTAAGTTCACTAAGGTCTAGACACACACATCCTGACGGGCTGGCTGAACGCCCAGCTAATCAGATTTCAAGCAACTCCCAGGCCAGAACGAGCCGAAACAAGTTTATTTTTCATGAACTACTAAATAAAAATATAAAGTTACACGTGGTATTTCATCAAACTAACCAGATGTGTGGCATTTGCAATAACATCTCTTTTTAAGTCCCGTGAACTCACTTTGAGGAAATGCAGCTGTCCCAGTCAGTATAACATCTCAGACCTTTCCTTAAAATATACTTAAACATAATTATATTTATTGCTATGAGACAGATTATGCTTCATGTATATAAATTGCCTATTTGACCTCTGCTCAGTTCTTTGGCTGCCCGTTCCTCTTATTTACAATGACTGTTTTATCAGGTAGAGAGCATGCCAAAGTCAGCTGACTGCACTCACACTGTCTTCTCTGTCTGTTTGTGTGTGTGTGTGAGAGAGAGAGAGAGAGAGAGAGAGAGAGAGAGAGAGAGAGAGAGAGAGAGAGAGAGATCCTCTATCCTTTCTTATAGGGCAAATAAGCTGCATATATGAAGAATCCTTATTTTCAGTCTTGAAACAGTGATGAGGGATGGTAAACTCAGGATTATAGTATATCAAGTCTCTTTGGGAGGCAAAACGTGTCATGTTTGCTGGGCTCTGTTAAACAGCTGTTTGTTTTTATATTTGTGACATTTCTTCACATTTTCTTCATGTACAGTAATTGCTTGTATTTGCTTAAAACTGGTGACATGTTTCAGAAGTCTGATACATAAAATTATATTAAAATTACTTATGTTTGTGGTCTAAGGGCCCAGCTGGGGTTTCCACATTCTCTCTATATTTCATTTGTTTACGCAGCAGTATCCCCCCTAAATGCTAATTTCTTCTATATGAATTTCTGGCATTGGACTTCTCTGTTTTGTTCTTGGACCCCGAACATCAGTGATGTCACTATGTCTCTGTCAGACATATTCTTTTTGCATGAATACTTATATAAACACCTCTCCATTTCTGCTGGACACTGTCTTTTCTCATGAATGTTGTAAATATTGTCATTTAGTTGATGCTGCTTTACACAACATCTATTTTCACATCTTTTCTGTAGAAAGTGGCTTTTTGTCGTTTTTCCTCCCTCTCGTTGAGGGTTAATGTCAGAGGATGTCACATGTTGCACAGATTGTTAAACCCCATGAGGCAAGTTGTGATGTCTGAATATGGGCTATACAGATAAAAATGGATTGAGTGATCTAAAGATAACACTGAACATTCTGCGTATGACCTCTTGGTGAGCAAAAAGCCTGTAGTTTAGCCCACATAACATATAAATACATCTTTGTATCCTGTCATAACAATGTTTGGGGATTTTGTCACCTTCATCAAACCAGCAAGACAAGCCCAGTTTGTTGTACAGGGAATGGAAGTATAGCACCTGACCCTACATATGGCTCTTAATACAGAATCAGAATCAAATATGTATAGATGTCAACACAACAGAGATTGGTGATATTAGTATTGCAAGATGAATGAATGTGTGTGTTAGGTGAATGAGGGGTCCACTCCTCCGAACATGGGTCAGCACCCACTGCACCTTGCCCAGGGAGGGAGGCGTCTCTCTGGGATCCACTCACCTTTGACCTCCGGCAGTGTGAGTGGAACTAAGCTGCTCATCAGTGCGACGGAATCCACCAGCAGCGACCGGTTTGTCACATGACCAGCGAGCCTCCCTCCCTCTTTCCCTGTCTCTCTCCCTGTCTGTCTGTCTCTCTCTCTGTGTGTGTGTGTGTGTGAGTGTGTGTTTTAGTTCCGTGTTCACCGAGGGGCTGGATGAGTCTTCACGGCGTGTCTACCTTTTACGCCGCTGCAGGGATCGGTTGGGCGCGGGGAGCATCTTCCTCTTCCTCCTCCTCCTCCTCCTGCTCCTCCTGCTCCTCCTCCTCCTCCTCACGCAGTCGCTTCGCCGGGACCCACTCTGGACCATGCTCACGCGGGTGAAGTCTGCTGTGGCCAGCTTCATGGGAGGCGTGATGGCCGGGGGCACCAACGGAGAGCACCCAGGCGGCGGCGGAGGCTCGGACCTGCCGCTCCGGTTCCCGTACAGCCGACCGGAGTTCCTGGGACTCTCGCCCGACGAGATCGAGTGCTCGGCGGATCACATCGCGAGACCGATCCTCATCCTGAAGGAGACCAAGCGGCTGCCGTGGTCCACCGGCTACGCAGAGTGAGTAGACCTGTGTGCGTCCATGTTTTTCCACCGCATCCTTCCTGGACCAGAACCCAGTCATCAGGGCGTAAACACCAACACCAGCCGCTGTTTGTTCTCCTGTCTTCTTCCAGCAGGATCCATGCGGGGCCTAGATTACAGTAGAATCAAGCCAAGGTGCAGCAGATGGCCTGTGTATTCTACAACACAAACACCACTGTCTCCCATGGGGCCACAGCACATGATTAACCAGATAATCTATAATCTATAGTGGCCTCATCGGAGGACATCATTACCGTGGAAGCATAGCTGACGTCATTTGTTTATAATCAGGTCACTGGTGTTGACTCATTGTAGAATATGGAGTAAGATAGTGTTACATGATCAGATCAATAATAAACTACTCCATCCTAACCCAGACCTGTTACCAATATTTTACTTTAGGCTTTTCTTCAAATCTGCATGTGTCTGTAGAGCCAGTAAAACCGGATTACAGCCGTATAGACACATTGGATGGCAGCTTTTCTTCATTATTTGCTCAGTCAATGTTTGCCCTGTCACACACTGTTTTCCTCCTCCCACTGAATAGCTGAGTGCAGAGCTGCAGCCGGACCCATATGATTCACCTGTTGTGCTGTTGATATCACATATTGGAGAATCCATTGGGGTCCCTGGATCCTCCTGAATGCTATTTTAACACGTGGGCTTATAATCGTCAGAGGATATAATGCAGTGGCTCATGAAAAGTTGTTATGAACTGTGATGTTAGTGTGGCCTCTGCAAAAAATGGCTGAAATGAAGACTTGTATGGTTTATTTATTCATTTGATAGGGACAGAGCATGTTAATGAACATCAGTTTAAAAACACTCCATGTAAACATGCCAGATTCTAGCAAGAACGCTAATTTACATCTGTAGTCCCAAAGCAGGTAACAAACAAAGACAGACGCATCTCAAGCAACAACATACCAAAACAAACATAAACACCACACAAGTAAAAGAGGACAAAACACTGCCTGTTTTTAAACATGAACCCAAAAGTTAGATCTCGACATTTCCTGGACTTTGCCTTTCACATACAAGTCGGGAGATTGTGCGGTTAAGAGGCGTTCACAACAACAGGGATACGTCCGGCACCTGGGTAGAGCCTGCAGGGGGCAGAACAGTGGTGGTTCTAGGATAGTTCTAGATCAGGGGCCAGAAAGGGCCACAGAGGGGGCAATTATATGATCAACATCTGCGTTCAATTCCTCATTCAGTTAGGTGCACATTTTAAATCATATGATTGTGAATATCCTCAGATTTTTTTTGTGAAGGTCTCATGTCAGAAACGTCATCAACACATTTCTCACCTCACTGTCTCGCAGTGAATTTCCCAGACATTTTCCTGCTGCATTTTCACATGGACTCACTCAGACATTTTACTGATATTTTACTAGGGGGCTGGCATTTGCATACAGCTGAGAGAAGTATGCAAAGTCACTACACACAAACAAGAGTTTACTTTTCATGTCCGGGACATTCACCTTTGACAGGACACAACTTAGAAATATAATAAAGTCAATATATAATAAACTTTTTCTAGTTTTCTATCTTTTGCAATCTCCTGTGAATAATTTTCATCTGAAGACAGAAAAGAAAGGATGATAATTTGCTTCTTTGTTCAGAAACCATCTCCAACTCATATATGTTCTAAAGTGGGTTGAATGATGTTTGCTATCGTGTTCATATATATTTACCCGAGTTATTGTTGTTTTTGAATTTGAAGAACACACTGTGGTGTTTTTTCTTCTTCACATTTGCATATTGAAACAGGATATGGGATGAGTTGAACAACCGGACTTCATGAATGTGTGTGTGTGTGTGTGTGTGTGTGTGTGTGTGTGTGTGTGTGTGTGTGTGTGTGTGTGTGTGTGTGTGTGTGTGTGTGTGTGTGTGTGTGTGTGTGTGTGTGTGTGTGTGTGTGTGTGTGTGAGGGCGTGGCATCAGCCAGGACTATGACATGATCCATACAAATCCTCTCAGGACAGTTTAACATGGTCAGATACTGGATCACTCTGTAAAAAAGATAAATACTTGTAATGCATCTTGAGATCTTATGCTGGGTGGCAACTGTTTGCAGCTCTTCAGCCTGAAGGTAACAGAAAGTTATTCCACCCATCCATCCATGCCATGTATCCCTTTGTTGTTGAGGAGCTGGAGCCCACCCTAGCTGACATTGGGCGAGAGGTATAGGGCACACACTGGACAGACAGTAGATTGGTCCAGACGGTATTCATGTCTGACCAAATGACATAATATATGGTTTTAATTAATTCTTTGCACTGATGAAAAAATGGTTTGAGTGGAAAATATAAGTTGAGCACTGAAGGTGTGTGTATTCTGTCAGTTCTGGTAAAAATTGCAGTCATTCCCATAAAATTCTATGTGAGCAGTTACTTAGCACTGCTCTGCTAATGATGTGGCTCTAGGGGTGACAATTTAAGACCATCACTTGTCCACTACTTGCATGGACCGAAATATCTGTCAACTGCTGGATTGCTTTGGAATGCATACATACAGTATTTTCACGGTGCCCAGAGGATAAACCCTAATTTCTTTCGGGATCCCTGACTACGACTTGGCACACAAGCTTGTAAAGAAATTTGCGATTCCCAGACGATGCATCATTATGACTTCTCCTCTGGCACATATGCTGCCTGAAACTTAAGTTTCAGGCAGCCTAACACATTGGAGCCTAAACATTGTACTGGCTAAACATCACTGTTAGCTTGTTAGCATGCGGACATTAGAATCTAGCTCAAAACGCTGCTGTGCCTAAAGTCGCACAATCTCACAGAGCCTCTGACATGGCTTTAGTCCTGTTCATACCTGTTTGTTAGATGTAACATACAGTGATTAACATACAGTTTGTATCTAGTGACTTGAAAAAGAACAATACAAAATGGATGCTTCACAATCAGATCTTAGAAACCCTCACTTTTTGTTTTCCACCTTACACAAACATCCTGACTCTTTAACCCACGTGCTGAGACTGTGCACGATGAACTGCGTAGTCTCGTGCTTTCCTTCCCTCACACCCCTGTGTTTGTGTGAGCGGGCCTGTCTGAGCCTCAGGGTTATCCAGGGTCAGTGTGTTGCTCTCACTGACAGGAAGAGCAGCTCCGCTTCATGAGGAGGACTCCGATGCACAGTCTCTGTGAGTGGGCGCACTGTCAGGTCCAGTGAGCATGATCATTTGAATGGATCAGTGACGATTGCTCACTCTCACTTGCGTCACCCTTTCTTCTACTTTTACAGCGCACGTACAGGCCTCACTTCTGTAGACAGGCTACATTTACTGCAGCTGCCCTCTCCAGCACTGACCACTTACCGTGCTCTCTTTTGTTGCTTACTCTTTCTAAAAGTAGAGGGGATGCTGCCCTGGATGTCACCTTCACAGTATACACACAGGAAGTCTTTTCAGTTTTAGAGGGTTTCACCGAGGTGACCATGTCGACTCCCAATACATACCCAACTCTGCCATGAATATAAACTCCACGATATTTATAATATACTTTTTACGGTGGATTATTGATTCCGCCCACAGTCCAAAACCACGCAGCTTTGGTAAATTGCGGACTCTTGCCAGTAGGCGTGAATGGTTGAATGACTCGATAAACCCTGCATCCATCCTGAGTGAGTGATACAGTTGGACAGCGCTAAGTGCATGTGTGAGTGCACCCAAATGTATCCTCAATACGTCTATAGATCCGATCACACAGAACACAATCAGCCCTGCGATCGCTTGCGTCCTTTCAGGGGTGTGCCCTGCCCTTCACTCAATGTCAGCAGGGATTGGTTCCGGCTGGAGGGATGGATAGTACTTAGTTCTTTGTATGAGATCGGTGAACGTGGGACACAAAAAGCAACAATGGCCCCCATTTTATATCTATCTTCAGTTTAGATAAGAGTAGGTTTCAACACATTGTGCCCACAAGAATCAATCAAAGCAGACAGTTGGGATACAACACAAGCACAACTCCTTTGGTCCAGTCGTGCATGGGATGATAATGCCAAAGCTAATTCTTTTCTATAGTGTTCTGAAGAAGATGTTCACGGAGAAGCGTTAAATAATTTCAATTGTGATGATGGGAGCAAAAAACATGGTCCAAACACGCGTCGCCTTTTCTTCCTCAGCTGCTTCTTCCTCAACTAATCCAATTGCGTCTTGGCAGAGGGGAGTGGTGACACTGGGAGAGCACAGCAGAAGTTGTGACAAAGGTTTCCCACTGACTCGGTACCAATAACACATACCCCTCCAACCTCAGCAGCAATCCGATCAATGCCTAATCAATACGTCTGTGAGCGAAACACTCGCTCTGTGCACTGTGTGTTTTGGCTGCAGGTCAGCAGACATGATTGTGTTAGGGCACGTCGGTGCTGTGTCTGCATAGAAGGCAGCAAGGGGACATAGGTGGTGTGCAAGTCTGTGTGAAGGGAACAGAGACGAGGAGGGGAGATTTACAAGGTGTTTAACAGTGTGGTATCGGTGAAAGAATTCATGGAATGCATGTTTAACAAATCTAATCTAATTCCATGAACAGACCATGAATATGTGAGTTGTCCTTCTATATTTATACCTCTGCCAAGGAGGTAATTTTTTCACCCCTGCCTGTTTGATTGTAAGAAAGATTATGCAAAAACAACAACTTGGCGTATTATCATGGTGGAAGGGAGTGGTTTCCCGGGGAATAATTCATTGATCTTGATGAAATCTGACACATTAAGGGAACTGATATCTATGAGTGTGAAATTAGGCGCAACTTGATTGAATTTAAGGGGATTGTTGGTCCTTGGCGGAGGTATGTGCTCTGCTTAGTGTCATTCTACTGTAGTTAGAGTAGTTGGTCTTTTTCTCTAAGGTTCTAACATATTTTGTTCCATTGTAAAGGATCTTAATAAAGTTAGTGTTACCCTCAGCTGTGGAATGGAAGCACACGAGCGTCACTTCATTCATGCAAAGCTTCCCAGTGCTCAGTCACATGATGTAGCACATGTTCTCGAGTCGCTTCTGCTTCATCAACACAGAACCAACAGCATTCAGTGTGAGCTTTCTTATTGCACGGCTAAAGCAGTGTAACAATTTGTGCGCACCGCAATCTCTTTTTAGGATTATTTTAATCAATATCTTAAAATAACTCTTTTTTTGATCAAACAGTTTTTTTTTAAAGTGTAAAAACTCTATTATAGATAATGAAGTGATTCAATAGCTGGCATAAAAAGCTTTGAAAAATTACTGTTTTTTAGTAATTTCTTATGCTGTGAACAGTGTGTCTGTAGTAGTCATAGCCTTCGGGTCAGTTTATTTTTTTCAACAACTTGGTATTGCTCATGTTTGCTTTGGTTGCACAACAAGATGAATGAACCATTATCACTCTCTTACAAGTATTGTGTGTATATATATATATTACGTGGCATCTACTGCACTTCTGTCCGTCCTGGGAGAGGGATCCCTCACACGTGGCTCTCTCTGAGGTTTCTACCTTCTTTTTCCCCTGTTAAAAGAGTTTTTCTTGGTAGTTGTTTCTTACTCTTGTTGAGGGTTAGGGGAAAGGATGTCACACCCTGTTAAAGCCCTATGAGACAAATTGTGATTTGTGAATATGGGCTGTACAAATATAAAATTGGATTGATTGATTGATATAGGGCTACATTTCATGACTATTTCCATCACAGATAAAGCTTCTTATTATTTTTGCACAACTTGTTGTACAGAAGACAAAAAAAAAAAGCCCTTCATCATTTTGGAATAAAACCCGGGGATGGATCCAGAATATTTTTTTCAGTTTCATTACCATCTGTTCGGGGGACTGATATGTTGTGCAATTTGGTGCAGATTAACTTGGTGCGAAGTAAAAAAGTGATGAATGTGGTTACACAAGGGGACTGTTGGTGGAGGTATGCACTCTACCGAGTTCCCTTCTTGTTGCATTTTGAACTATTATGTCCGTATATGTAGGTTTATAATGTAATAATATCCCTAAAATGACCTGCGGGTTCCTGATTCTTTTGAAGCAGTGTTACTGAGGAAAAAAACAAAACAAAGCAAAGCAGGAGCACAGCGGACTCCAGCTCTGACAGGATAATTAAGGTCATGTGATGGTCTCGAATGTGAAGAAATGAAATGAGGTAACTGAATATGACAGCCCTGCTCTCAGATACAGCTCAGGCCTCGGGGATGTGGACGGCTTCTCGTCTCATATCAGAGTTGAAAAGCTTGAAAGCTCAACTGCTGTGAATCTTGTGATCTTCCAGGGTCAAACGGTCGTCATTCCCTGCAGTGCTCGGCCTCAGACACGCATTGTGGCGCATGAAGTTTATAGCCTCCTTTCGTAATATGAATTTCAGGAAAAGAGAAAGATCCCACAAACATACAGCGTGTACTTTACATCAGTGCTGACCATGTTTCAGACTGATTTTAAATGTTTTTTTTGTTTTTAAGCTTGTAGAAAAACTCTAACTGTATAAATAAGAGCTGGCAACTTTCTTTATGTAGGACTTGTCTCTCTGGCAACAAAGCCTGTGTAGTGATCTTATTCTCTAATACCAAACAGTGGAGATATTTTCTTTATCCTTCCATTACTTCACTGTAATAATAAAATCAACAATTAAGGCCAACTAAATGTTAACTGTGATAAATTATCCATCTTTATCAAATTATCAAATCTTTCCCATTTGATTACAAAAGTGAACTGAAACCAACGGTTACCTGGAAAGTTGGACATCTAAAAACATCTGTTGTGCTGTGGAACACATTCTGCAGTAAAGAACAATAAAACAGAAATACTTGGTTTTAAATATGAAGCAGGTTTGCTAATCTATTAATAAGCAACACCACAGTTAGATTTACAACTTGATTAACGGTGACATTTGAGTATGAAAGTTTATTCTTGACCCGGGAAATAATAGTGTTGCAGCAATAAATCTAAACTTAAGGTCGATTTATCTTTTGCTGGATTTTTTAACTACAGTGCATGGTCTGCATCACTGAATGCTGTGTGTATGGAGAAATGAATGCATGTAATGACAACAGAGCCATCTCCATTACAACTGAGCAGCCTCCACGTGTTGATGAAGACTTTGAGACGTGGTCAAAATCCCTAGAGAGAGATCGTAAGTGGACCTGAGAAATATGTAGCACGTGGACAGCTAGAACCTTTTCTGTCGAGCCCTGAAAAAAAGTCCAGACCAAAACCTGTTTTGTCTCATACACAAACACGGGGAGAACATGTAATCTCCACACAGAAAGACGCTGCTCGAACCAGGATTCAAACCGGGAACCTAACTGCTGCGAGATAACACTGCTAACCACAGCACCACCAACAACTTCACTGTGACGGGACGTGAAGCTCTTGCCTGGACTGTAATGAAAAGGACAACAGATATCCACAGTATCTGGGTTATAGCTGTGAGGGGAAAGCAAATGTTCCATTGAAACCTGTCTTACTGACACACTGTAGGGGAGTATGTTATTATTAGTCTTTAGCACGGGGGACGTGGAGAGCACGTTGTGTAACACACCAATCAAAATCAATCTTACTGAGTGAAGGCCTCCACAGTTAATATCCTGTGGTTTTGACGACCCAGTGTGTTTTCTTAGCTGTAGACGGACGATCTCTGCTCTGCGTGTTAGTCCCTGTGACCAATTAGGGCTATTTATATAGGATCCCCCATAGGGAAGTAATCATGACTGCCTCTCTGCAGACAATTAAGAATAGATGCAAATCTTGCTGTATTTCTGAAATTTCAATTGGTCTTTTGTGTCGTATAATTACAGAAGGAAAACAAGAAAAAATTGACCTAATTTCCACAAAGATACTTGTTTGTTTTTCACACTTCTTCCCGCATGCAGCTTGATTATTTAACTCCCCGTGCTCTAATTTCATAAGGTATTCTGTGCAGAGTTTTAAAAGGGCCACTGTGGAGTTAACATCTCCTGCGGTGTGGCTAAATTAAGAATGCCTGGAGTATTGTTAAGCAGCGTGTGCTTGTCCATGACTACAGCAGCTCGCAGCAGCGGTGCACCATCTGCCAGGTGTCGTATAATGCAGTATTCATGTGTCTTCCTGGCACTGGACTCAAATTGAATTGTGTGCGTTAGGTCAGTGTACATCTGCTGCCTTTCATTCACCGTATCTCACTTTATTCACTGCTGCCATGGAGGCAAACCCATCACATTTAGATGAAAGGTCATCTTCTATTGCCTGTAAATCTGCTGCATCAGCAGTCATGTGTCCAGCAGACGCGTTGAGCAAGAGTCCCGCAGCAGAGTGTCTGCGGGCGTCCCTCTGTCATCCCTCCACATTCAGGAGATTGTGTCTCTGCATTAATAAACACAGAGAGGCCCAGTAACCTTGTGAAAAGTTGAAATGAAGACGCAGCTGCTGCTGAACACTTTGTGATTCTGATGGAGGGCTGTACTTGAAGTGATGTGAGGGAAGATGACAGATGATGTCACAGAAATTGTTCGTCCCTCAGGGTCTCTTAGTTTTTGAACATATTAACTCACTTCCCTATTTATATCATGAATAGTACACACATAATGTCTGCTGGAATTATTGAAGGTATTGTAGCATTTTGATCTCATGACTCCAGTTTTTTAAATATTTTATTTGTTCATAATTCAAAGAGTTTTTGTTATCTCTTTATATCAGGTGAAGTGTTAAGATGAATCATGGCTTCAATATGTGTGTCCTGTTATCTTCTCTCCATCCAGAGTGATCAATGCAGGGAAGAGCACATTAAATGAGGACCAGGCCTGCTGTGAAGTGCTGATGGTGAAAAGGAGACCGGCAGGAAGCAGCACACCCAACCGGACCCCCCAGACCCGCAGGAGGTCCTCCCTGCCCAACGGAGAGGCCCCGGGTCCCCGGGAGAACCTGGTGAGTCAAATGAATGTGTCTGGATCCATTGGGAAGTAATCAACCATTCCACCTTATCCAACTTAACAACTCAAAAAATATAGGTTAACAAGTCGTATTATCCTTCAAGTACTTATAGTTATAGACAAAACATTTAAACAAGAACAAATAAGACCTCAGTTCTATACCTCAGCCTGAGAACTTAAAAGAACAGGGAACGAGTATTGGCTTGTTAATTCTGAGAATATGAGAATAAAATCGTAATATTATAAGAATTTAGTTGCACTTGATAAGACAGTTGTAATATTACAGGAATCTTTTCAAAAAAGAGCCAAAAGAAAATATATTGTTATTTGTGAAATCTATACTAAATGATAACTTCACAAGATGTTCCACATTCCTCATTTTAAAGCTTGCGACAGGCTGATCTTCTGATATTCCCCCTCTAACTTGACACTTATTATTATTATTACTTTATTTCCATAGATTTTCTACTATTTCTTGCAATAAAAAAACCTTATTTTGGTATTATTACTTTACTCGTTTAGTGTTTTCCCTTGAGTTGGCCCTGATACGTCGTAACCCTACGTTTTGATGACGTGTTAAAACTCTTCAAGAGCTTCTACATTTGAGCTCAGAGTGAATGTAAAGTCCTTGAATGTCCCTGGGGCCTGTTGTTGGGAC
The DNA here is from genome assembly GCF_022539355.2 of Hippoglossus stenolepis. Lineage (NCBI taxonomy): Eukaryota > Metazoa > Chordata > Actinopteri > Pleuronectiformes > Pleuronectidae > Hippoglossus > Hippoglossus stenolepis. Next base: position 6,488,372 of record NC_061487.1, on the reverse strand, counting down.
CCACTGTCCCCTCATCCCGTCCCATCAGCAGTTTATTGGGGCATACAGTGACAGCCAAGGCAAACATGAGCACATTTACTCACTAAGAGGGAATTCAAGTTTACTTTGTGTTCTCGCACACAACACAAAATGTCATGCATGAAGGAAAACTACATGATTATAAAATGTGAAGCCACTTCTGTTTGTCTTGGGGAGCTGTGCACTTACACAGGATAATGACACACTTGGCTCAGTCACTGACTCTGTCGCTTTATACTGATGTGTATCTCACTTTGTCTTTCTGATTTTACAAGCGCACTGTGATTTATGTTTGCTCATTATATAGTTCTCTTAAAACACTTTGTAATTTGATTTGTAATATATTTAATTTCCTCATATCTATATAAGTAACACTGCTGCTAATGTTTACTCTCAGCCCCCCAGTACTTCACCAAGCCCTACCGAGAGCCTGCAGAAAACCCATGCAAGTACCTCATGACTCACTGCTGCAGTGATACTAGACCCATAAGAGTAGTGTCGAGCTGTTTCTAGTGCTCTTTGCTTCATAGCCTCACGCCATAGCTCCAGCATGCACTATATTTAGAAAATCTGAGCTTTAGTGTGTGCAGAAATAAGCAATGATCCACACTCAGTGACCAGAAAAATGCACTATACTGTGTAAACCCTGACCCTGCTGAACTCAGCCCCTCCCTTACATACTGTATGTTTCCAAGCACCTTCATGCACAGGGCTTAAGAGTTATTAGTATCGAAAGAATAAAAGCATGATCAGTGGTTGCAGGAGGGCGGAGGATGAGACAGTTGCGGCACTTTTTGAGGGCTCAAAGGCGTGTGATGAATGAACCACATCACAGGGGACTTTATGTATGACGTTATGTGGGAGGAGGCCTTGTGTAGATGGACTTTAGGAACATGCATGTCAGATCTATTAAAGCCTGTAGATTGAAGCATTGGTGCCAGAGGAAGCAGAATGAGTTCATCCATTCATGGACCTCTTGCACCACCAAGAGGAAGTACACGCTCAGATCCGAGGCTGTCATTGAAGTGACAGCTGCAGCCCCTGAAAGCGTTTCCACTGAACACCTACGGCAGTGGTCCTCAAATGGGAGTCTATGGACCCCCGCAAGACCATGAACAGTTTCCAGTTTCATCTTCTTAAATGATCATGATATCTGGGTTTTCTAGGTTGACATGGTGAAAATATTTTTAATAAAGTTTATCTCAAATTGTTATTCACGTAACTAAGTAGAATTGTAAAAAAAATAATGGCTGTCAAATGATTCCAAGGGACGTTAATTTGTCCTTGTGTTATCTTGAGTGAGGACCTTTGACCTATGGGACACATTTGGATACAGTTTCTGTAGAAAGGAGCTTTCACTCATTATTGTTGGGTAATGTGAAGCCCTGAAGTTGGCATGAATGTGCACCATGATGTGTGTGTGTGTTTTTGCATTCTGGTAACTGACAGTCTACACCTGTGGTTTCCGACCTGTTTGGCTTATGACGCTGTGACCTACTGCCACACACTGTGAACTGAATATAATGTGTTTGCAGTTCAGCCAGTGATGTCCTCCTCTCACATAGTTTCATTTAGGTTACAGTGGCCCAAAGAGGTCAAACTATCCAGTATTTCACAATGAAGCTAAGAAAAATAAGAAAAGAATATATTTTATAGATGAAATGTTTTTGTTTCCATTTCCTTTTTCAACCTGATGTTGACGCTCGTTAGTGGGTCCCAAGTCTCTGGGCCAGCTGTTCATCATATGACTGCAAGATAATTGTTTGTTTTTTTTTACACATAATAATGGATAAGTCATTAAACGTTATTGATCATTAATTATCCTGAATAATTGTAACTATCATGAGTCCCATTTGGAATAATTAACCTGCTGAAAACAACTTCTTAATAACTGTTGAGAAACCATTCTATATTTGAACCAAGGAAACTGCTTATGACCACAGAACGTTAAGCTACAGACAGAACTCCACTTAGATATTGTCAGATAAAACAGCTCAGAGATGAAAATGTTGACTCCTCTGATAACTGACACTGGGTTGGACTCTGTATCTGATGTCTGTATCCAGGACGGTTCTGAAGACCTGACCTTCCACTACTGGGCGTTGTTCGATGGCCACGCCGGCTCCGGGGCAGCTGTCATGGCCTCCCGCCGGCTCCATCACCACATCGCCCTGCACCTTCAGGAGGTGATGGAGATCCTCTGCACTCCGAACCTGCTGCCACCCACATGCCTGGGCGAGGAGCCCATCAATCACCATCTCACCCCCACATCCCAACGCGCCCTCACCAGGGCTGCGTCTCTCCGGGGCGCTGCAGGGGCTCCGGGGTCACCCAGCACGCCACCTACACGCTTCTTCACGGAGAAGAAAGTTTTGCACGAGAGCCTGGTGATCGGAGCCATCGAGAATGCCTTCAAAGACATGGTAAGAGACATGTCCTGGGTATAAAGGAGACATGTGATAAGGTCTTACATAAACTCCCCAATGTGAAATTCAAATACTACTCGCTCCATTCAAATGACAGAATATAAAAAACGTGTTCCTGTGGGACTGCTAAGCCTCTCGCACAAAGAAAACCAACAATTCAACTTCCGACAATCTTAAAAAACATTTAAGACATTTAGAGATTTGACAGAAGTGTTCTGCAGTACAGTGTGAACAGAAATCAGGGCAGCATGTTGGTGCAGTTTGTAGCACTGTTGCCTCACAGCGACCGGCTCCCTGTTTGAATCCCAGTTCGCCTGGGGACTTTCTGTTTGAAGTTTGAATGTTCCTCTTGTGTCTGTGTGGATTTTAGCTGGGAACACCAGCTTCCTCCCACAGGCCAAAGACATGTAGGTTGGGTTTGGTTCATTGGGGACTCTAAATTGACAGTATAGGTGTGAACATGAGTGTGAATGGTGATTTGTCTCTATATATAAGCCCTATGATTCGCTGGCGACCTGCCCAGGGTGTGTCCTGCCTCTCACCCAATGTCAACTTGGATTGGCTCCAGGTCTCACATGACACTAAAAGGATAGATCTCATTGATAATGGATAAATGGATTTGTTTTCTAATTTTTCATATCAAGGGTCAACACATATGGATAAGATATATTTAGTTTGCACTAATTTATTTCCTTTAGATTGGTTCCAATATTTGCTTGAAATTTCTAGATGATTATTGTCTTCTTTAATGTTTAAATTAAATAATTTGAAAGTCATTCATGTTGAAAGCAAATATTTCTACTTATGATCAGTTCACATGCCAACAGTATTCCCTTGACTGGCCTTTTTATACTATGCATCCTCCCTTTGGATATTTTGAATATATTTTACAGGGTAGTCCTTCACTAAACAGATTGTGGCAGAAAAAGAAAAATACAATAAGAAAAACAATTTTTTTTTGTAGCGAGAAGTTCCTACATTCTGTTAACCTTTAAATTTTCTATTTACCTTACCAACACAGCTTTAAATCATTTTCATGATGATAGAAACTTTTATATCTTTTATTAGCATTTAAACATTGACCAGTAACTGTGCACACATGGATCATTCAGTTTTACTTAACATCCATTCAACTAATTGCTTCCTAAGTCAATTTCTATTGATTCACTTTAATTAGAAGGACAAACTAAATGCACATAGACATCCCAGTGTCCTCTGATTGGTTATCAGATCAAACATGCTCAGTTAGACCTATACATGCAGAATACATAAAGTACACAACCTACACATGTAGTAATCATCATCATCACCATGTCCTAACCTGTTATGGAAATGGTATTTAAAATAACAGAGTTTCTGTATGTTGTGTATCAAACACTTATTATCTATAGGGGAGAGCTGTGGGTGTCGTTTTTTAAAATTGCAATTTGATTCAGATCCAAAAATAAATACAGATCTAGTGAATGTAAATGTGGTTTCATAAGGGGACGGTTGGGTCAGAGGTAATATGCACTCAAAGTGTAATTCTAGTTGTCTATACAGCCATCAAGCTAAAATTAGATGGGTAGTGTTGTATACATAAGGATTTGGGTGTCACCCTCCTCTGGCAGTCCTGGGTTTGTACCCTCATGGTTGAATGCACTTATTGTAAGTCGCTTTGTATAAAAGCTTCAGCTGAAATGAAATGTTATCTAATGAAATGTTAAGGTCGAAGGTGATGAGGTGCACCAGGGTGAAGTGTGGTCACACACATGAGACTGTACAAACACTCTGAGGACAGATACACACGTTCTTCTCTCACACTCCACCCTCTGCAAATTCATAATGTATGACTGTTTCTCTCAAGCTGGAAGCATGTAGTGTCAGTAAGTCAGCCAGCCAGCAAACAGCCAGGGGAAATGGTGCACTCTACCCCTTCCACACACACACATGCACATTCACACACACACACACACACACACACACACACACACACACACACACACACACACACACACACACACACTCACCATCTGGCTGTGTTGTAAGTGGATGAAGGAGACTTAACTCATACAGAGGCCAAAAGATCGAGACCAGAGCCAATCAAAACAGTGTGGACTTGCCTGACAGTCTTTGAGGGGGACAGGTCAAAGGTCACCGGCCTCAGTTTCAGCATCAGGGTTTTCCATCAACAGTCCCTGCTGGGTTTACCCTGGGCCGGGTCACGACAGAATAACAACTGTTACAGTGAAAGATTACATTTGCTCCAAAGGAAATAGTTGCTCATTTCCATCAGTCGAATAATAGTTTCAGCTGAAAACACATATACTAATACGTAATACTCATGTACAAAGTGAAAAACTGAAGCAATAAGGCAAATACACAGGCCCTGTGTGATAAAATTAAAAAATCTTCATAGATTTATGAATAATTAATTGAATAAAATCAATTAAGTATCTACTCTACATTGTTTTGCTGCTGCAAACCTGTCTGGCTTTGTAAATGATTTCAAACAGACGCTCTGAACGATCTTCCAGTAATTCTTCACCCATGTGTCCACATCACAAAGTCTTTGCTAAAAGCCAACATTTGTTCTGTGTGAGTGCTGGTGCTTCCACTTTTTAACCACTAGGTGGAAGTGTTCAGTTAGCTATTTGTACCAAGCTGCATTGGCCATAAAAAGGGATAAGTAATGAGTCTGTGGATCATTCAATAAAGGATCTATTGTGGATTTTGGGTCAATGATCAGTTTGTTCCACAGAGTCATGAGGATTGTGTTTATGTAAATACTTTGGATAATAATAGAACTACTGTCGGACAGTAACGTTGGTTAAAATAACATGGCGGAAATCCCGATTTTTGCACAGGATTCAGGTCACAGAATATAAAAATTACGGCCCACTTCTTACCCACAGTACATAATCTACCCTCACATTGCAATTACTTCTCTTTCTGTTTCTCTCTTTGTCCTTCTCTATTGCACAAGACTCAAAGCAGTCTGCAGGAATCCACGTTTCCCTCTGCTCCTCCTCTCTCCTCTCATTTGCCTCTCCAGCTCTTTATCCGGCTCTGAATCTGCACTTTTCACCCAGTGTCTCCTCTCTTTCTTAAAGGGGAATTGCACTGAAATCCACAATTTCAAGCTTTGCAACTTCAGTCACAGCCTCTTTGACTGTCATACAGCTAACCTTACAGCAACTGATCAGTGTTATACTTAGTTTTACCAGGTGGTTACAGCGTTTTTTATCTAAAGGCTTTATGATTCTCTGTCATTAAGTCATTTGAGAACATTTTTATATAATCAGGTTAAATTGAGTGATTAATACAATTAATAATAATATAATAAACATTATTAAACTTTCAAAACACAGATACAAGGTGTAGGAATGTAGGAATGTACCATTAGGAAACAATTATTGTAAAAGCAATTTGAGCAAGAAGAAAGCACACCAATAAAAATGTGTCTGTAAGAGTTTTCCAGTTTACTAGTCGACACTAACATCACCAACAGCCCCTTGTGTTTTATATATTTTTTTCCTGAAGCTCATTTAAAAAAAAAAAGGAAATGTCAAAGAATCTTTGAAAAGTGTGTTGCTCAAAGTCTCAGTCCGAGTTCACCGCGCCCGCAGTATCTTATCAGAGGGATCCACCTTTAATCCTCCTCTGACAGGACTCGCTGCATTCCTGTGAAAGTGGCCGGTTTGTGTGGAGTGGCTGCTCCGGCCTGATAAACACTCAGGGATAAACAGAAAAAAAAGAAAAAAACAACGTGTAGCTCAGAGCCAGAGTCTTATCACTCTGAGGGTTTGTTGGGCCAGGAGGGAAATGAGAGGAGCTCCTCGGCCTCCTCAGGGCAGCACATGTCGCCCCTGTGTGTGTTGAGGTTGAGGGAAACAGCCAGTGTGCCTATAGCCTATAAAGCTCAATATTTAACATGCTACATGAATTGAATTATATGTGTAAAAGTGTAAAAATAGCAAACTGCTCACAGTGTGGTTTCACAGCACACAGAGCAGAGTCAGTGTTAGTCACCAAAAACACATAACCCTGCGTACAAAACAATGTAAAACAATGTGTATTCTCTCTATTTTAGTTTGTTTATTGGATTAAATAAACATGAAATAACGTATATCAGTTTCAAAGGTGCTGCCATTTTAGTCTTAAAGTCTTATTTTTGGACAAATCCAGGCTAACTGTCCGTGATTGTGCTATTTCTCGGCCTTTGTGCTAATTTAGATAACCAGCCACTGGATGTAGTTTCCCATTTGCATTCATGAGATCAATATTGTCATTGAACATACAATGGCTTGTAAAATGTCAAACTATTCCTATATTTAGATGTGTTGTTGTGTTTTTTCCTGGACATTAGGAAAGAGTCACGTTACGCTGCTGTCTGGCCTCCTGGCTTCAGCTATGACAGACGTGACAGTTTTATCAATTTTCTGTCACTCTGACTGAAAGCAAATAAGCAACTCTTCCAAATGTTTCTGCTTTTTTAGCATGAGGTGTGTTGTTGTTTGCGGCGGTGAAAAGTTACAAATAAGCCTTCATAACCTAAAATGACAGAAACCATAATTGTACAACGACATTATAATGTGGTCCATGGCCAATAAAGATAGAAGGCATCGTAAATGACCTATACTGCACCGAGCCATCAGGTGGCGATCAAGATGTTAAGATAAGTTATGTGTTTCTAACACATAACTTATCATTAAGGAAGTAGCTCAAAGAACTAAAACTATTTTTCGATAATAGTTCGGTTGAGAGATACTTTTTAGTTTTTTACGTTTCCCTGAGGCTTTTTAAAATAAAACTTTCACTACATTAACATATAGTTAATCTAGTTTTATCGGGTGAGATGTGTGGGCGTGTACTGCATAATTACACTTTTTGTGCATGTCTTTGCTGTACTTTAGTGTGTCCCTGACCTTTTCCTTTTCCCTGAGTATATTATATCCTTGTTGCTAGAGTGACAGATTTGCTGTTATAATTGTGTTAGCTGGATGTGTTACAGCGGCTCCTTTACTCCGTTTCCAGCTTCTTTTGTCGCCTTTTTGGAGGACGTTTGTGATTCAATATTAAAAAATAAAAGCACTCGTGAAGATGCTTCACTTCCGTATAATAGCTTAGATTTATTGAGCCAAAAATAACAAAATATTCTCCATGGTTGAGTTTCAACAAAGGTATCAGGCTGTCATCCCTCCCTAATAATACACACGTGGATGACCTAATCAGAGGGAGGATTAGAACCTGCCATCATTATTATTTACAGGTATTTCAAATAATCTTGATCCATTATTTCAAGATCATAAACAATTTAAAATTTAGAAAATAATTGCCTGTCCATCAAATAATACCAAATCAGATTTACGGCTCCAACAAGATGATAACTATATGTAAAGTCAATTGATTTTGAATGGGTGATGTGATGTGATGTGGGAAAGCATTTTGCATTAGATTGTCAGGACAGTCTAGTAGAAGGAGATGTGTGTGTCTGAGCAGTGGCGTGCACGGCCTCAGTCTCTCTGTCTCTTATTTACCTCAGACGTCGGATGCTTCCTGGCAGAAGTGGAGAGGAGATGTTTATGCAGACATTTTCATTATTAAAGACTTGTGCCTGCAGCAAGAGGTACAGTGAGGATAAATATGTATGGCTCACTATGGATTCATAATTCATCCCGTGCGAAGGACACATTTGTTCACCTCCCTCCCACACGACTCACACACACACACACACGTCTATCCGTCCTCAATGCCCCTCCATGCCCTCTCGCTCCTGAGAAATGTGTTGCTTCTTCAAGCAGACAGCTGCAACATTTGAGAGTGTGTGCATACACACACAAAGACACACAGACTTTCTGACTCATACGAAATCGTACACAAAGCACACACACATACACACAGAACTATTTGTACACCCATGCAGTCGGATTCACGTACACAATGGACACCTACTCTACAGTCCTCCTTTGTTCCCTATGAGGTATAAAAACATGCATATACTGTACTTGCTGTAAACACACAGACACACAACTTTCGAGAGTGCGTAATTAGATGGAGGTCATCAGCAACAGAGCAGAAGGCGATGTGCTTCAGTCGCATCCATCATGGGAAAACATCTCACGGATGGACTAACCCATTTTTCACGCCATTCACTCTGTTGATGGTGATGGAAGGACGTGAGGGAAGAGGCCATGCAGGTCATTAATTTTCTCCGGTATAACTTCCTTCTTCTGTTCTGCAATTAAGAGCAGAGCAACAACAACCAGAGAGATGGAGAGAGAGAGAGAGAGGAGAGGTTAAAGCAAGCAGTGTGAGAAGCCAGGTTCAAATTTATGTGAGGATTTTGATTAATTCACTGACAGGTTAATTATTCATCTAATTAATGAATTAATAGCATGGTTTTTTTTCTTCTTCAGATCACTCTTTTGGTTTAATTAGCACCAAATTAATCTGGGCTAATTAACTGGTGTAATAACCAGCAGTCCTTCCAAACTTTCTCTCGTATCCTTTTGGTTTCCTTTTTGTTTTATTGCTCCTTGGCACTCTTGATGAATGAATTCATTATGTTGCTTTAATTAATAATGGCATCATGGCAGGTTTTAAGTAGCAGGGTAATATTTTACTCCGTATCAGGTTCTTGCTTAAATGCTATGTGCTGCAGCGTGATAGGAAAACATTTTTTTAAATGTGTTTTTTTTTTTTTGTCTTATAGTTTCTCAACGCCGTGGACTTTCAGTTTGAGACCAGAATGATTTGAGTCAGACTTTGCAATACTTTCACTCAAAACCCTACACTCCCACTTAAATAGCCACTGCTTGTGCTTAGATTTACTCCGCTTGTGCTCAACCTATGAGCTTGCACTCAGATATTTTGTTACTTGGACTGATTTCTTGTGCTCCAGGTTGAGCTCTTCTTCTCGTGCTCATGCAGCTTATGTTTGCATGTCCTCTGCTCTTGGATTTTTTTGTGCGACAAGTCTGTCAAATTTCCCCAGCCAATAGAATGCCAGGTGTAGTGATGACAAATTAAAATGTCCCGCTCTTGTTCTAGTACCTCTGTATTAGCTGCAGGATCAAGATGACTATTATTATTAATGTCAATGTCAACTTATAAAGCACATTTAAACAACTTGGTTGACCAAGTTAAAGGTATAACAAGAAAACAGCAACATGCAATATATCATCATACTAAAGATAATAAAATCTGCTTGGATAATAATGTTCTCAACTCGAAAAGAAGGCCAAAGAGAAGAGATGTGTCTTCAACAATGATTAGAAGCGTGCAAGAGAGGAAACCGATCTAATGTGGAGTGGTAAGATGTTCCACAAGTTTGGGGCGGCTACTCCAAAGGCTTGATCACCTCTAGTTATGAAACTAGTTTTAGGCAAATCCAGTAGCAGCTGAGTGGCTGATCTCAGCTCTCTAACATGAAGAAGTTCATCTAGGTAAGGCGGTATCAGTCCATTTAGAGATTTAAAAGTTAACAACAACATTTTCAAATCAATCCTGTAACGAACAGGAAGCCAGTGGAGGGAGCACAACACAGGTGTAACATGGTCCGTCTTCTTCTTTCCTGTCAGGAGGCGAGCAGCAGCATTTTGCACGAGCTGCAGGCGTTGAGTGGATGACTGGTCTAAGCCCACATACAAAGAATTACAGGAATCAAGTCGAGAAGTTATCAAGGCATGGATCACCCTCTCTAGATCTTTAGGAGGGAGATAGGCCTTTACCTTCGCTATGAGTCTCAACTGAAAGAAGCTAGTCCTAACAAGGGAGGAAATCTGAAACACTGTCAAAATAAACACCAAGACTCTTCACAGAGGAGTGAATATTAATGGCTATAAGGCCAAGGGTGCCCACATCCAGCAGTTCAGGGTTTGTCCAAACACAATGACCTCAGTCTTGTTTTCATTTAGGTTGAGGAAGTTCAAGCTCATCCATGATTTAATGTCATTCAGACAATAAAGCAGGGGCTGCAGTGAACCCTTAGTTTTTATATTCAAGGGCAAGTGGATTTGTACATTGTCCGCAAAAGAGTGGAAAGAGACATCACATTTCTCAATAATTTACGCGATGGGCAACATATTTAAAGAGACAGAGAAAGACGTCTATCTGTTAGGTTGGACTGAAACCACCTGAGTGCAGCACCTTTCATTCCTACAACAATCATTTCTAAGAAAATGTCATTAAATTTCATTCAACAGTTGTGGGTGTGTTAGCTTTACTTCTTTTAGAGTCCTGTGCGGGTGGTTACTTTGTTCGTAGTACATACAATAAATGTAATTTTATTTCAAAAGTTTTAAATGGAGCATGGGAAGTACATATGATAAGGACAAGCAGGCGCTATTTGTGTGATGGTTTTGAGTGAAAGCATTTCAAAATCTGAACGTGAAATCGATAAGTTCTGCTCTCAAACTGAAAGACCACACTCTTGAATGAAGATGAGAAGAAAAAAACTATATCATAAGCCGTGTTGATTAGACACATGATTATTTCCAGAGGATGAGTGTATTATGTTCCATCATTAAAAGGAATATGTGTGTTTGTTTAGGATGTACAGATTGAAAAGGAGAAGGCAATCTACAACATCTCAGGTGGCTGCACTGCTCTGGTGGTCGTGTATGTACTTGGGAAGGTCTTCGTTGGGAACGCTGGGGACAGCAGGTGAGAAACACCCTCACACACACACACACACACACACACACACACACACACACACACACACACACACACACACACACACACACACACACACACATCTAGGCCTTTTTTCACTCTTTCTCTCGCTGTTGCTCAACTTCTCCTGCCAGCTTAAAGTAACAGAGATTTGGTTTGTCTGCTCGTCACCCTCAGAGCGATCATCATCCGAGCCGGGGAAGTCATCCCCATGTCAGCAGAGTTCACACCAGAGTCAGAGAGACAGCGACTCCAGTTCCTGGTAAGAAAAAAAATCTCTTCTCTGCACGTTTCCTCTGAGAGCACAGCTGTCAGATATTAGCAGCACTGACCTCCCCTCCTGTTGAGACACCAGCCATGCTTTGCTCTCGGTCTCCTTCACACTGCCTGCTCTCTTTGCAAGCTTTATAGTCTATGGAATTGTTTTTCCTATCCCCTAGGCATGTCAATCTTATTTTTTTCTTTTCATATCAAAGGCGTACATGCAGCCCCACTTATTAGGGAACGAGTTTACACATCTGGAATTCCCCAGGAGAGTGCAAAGAAAAGAGGTTGGCAAGAGGATGTTGTACCGTGACTTCACCATGTCGGGATGGTGAGTTGTTTTACTATTTATTTCACCACTTAATCTAAAATGCACAGGGGACAGAGCATGCTAACTGTGAGGATGCCAATGTCTGAATTTGTTTTTGTATTGCTGTATTGTGTTCCTTCCTGTTACATTATTTAACTCCAAACACACATTAACTAGAATAACACTCAGTGGAGTTCATACCTCCACCAAGGCAACAGTCCCCTAAAAAAACATATTTAAATTCACTAGATCTTGATTTTTATTTGGATCTACACCAAATTTCACACACTCCCCTAAAGTCCCCTAAAAATGTCAGATTTTTATTTATCAAGATCTATGAATTTTTCTCTGAGAAATGGTGAAAAACACCCTATCTCACAATTTTGAAGAATGTGAAAATAAATTCCTGGATATGCCCTAAAGTTGAACGGGTTCTTCCCTGACCCATACTGCATCCTTCCACAAAGTTGTATGGAAATCTGTCCAGAAGTTTGTGTTCTTGCTCACAAATAAAAAAACAACAACCAATTAACAAATGGACTGGGGTGAAAACATAACCTCTTTGGTGTAGGTAAATATCCTGTTCAGTTTTTTTTACATCGTCTAACTTAGTGTTTATATTTGAGCAACACATAATGCAGCCAGTTTGAAAATAGCCCACAATAGCAATCTCTCTGTACAGGAATGGAAAAAGTCATTCAAACACTTCAGTGTCAGATGGAGGCCAGGAAATGGCCTTGACATTTCTGCTGGTGTGTGAGAAGAATGCTATTAGGAATCTGTGGGCACCGCAAGGACCCGACTTTTTATCTTACTGTGGAGAGAGTTTAAAAAAAAAAAAAGGTCAAAGAGACTGAGGAGGATGGTGTGGGAATAAAGAAGGAAGAAAAGGGAGAATACTTAAAGACAGAAACGTGAGAATAAGAGAGGAGAAGGAGGGAAAGGAGGAGACTCCATCATCGAAGAGATAAAAACGGACAGAGCGATTACACGAACAGCTTTAGGTGTCAATTTTTACACAGATAGATTCTGTAAAGCAATCATCACTACACAGCTAATCAAGTCACATGAGGCGTATGTGAGCAGAAATGTTCATGTTGTAGCCGATAAAGTGGAGATAATTCATATACTAACTGTAGTTTAATCCTGAGCAATATCTCATATCATCATATATGGATGGATGGATGGATAGATGGATAGATGGATAGATGGATAGATGGATAGATGGATAGATGGATAGATAGATAGATAGATAGATGGATAGATAGATAGATGGATAGATAGTGGCTACAGCTGTCAGATTCAATTCACTTACATTTTATTTGTATGGTGCACATTACAACACACATTATCTCAAGGCACCTTATGGAGTAAGTCCAAGAACTTACAGTCCTATCGAGAGAACCCCAACAGTTCCCACAGGGAGCAAAAACCTGTCAGTGTGGAGAGAGGAAGAAACCTCGAGCAGAACTCCCCTCCCGCATCCATCTTGCCTTTGGTTGAAAGCAAAGAAATAGCGGAGAGACATGAGACCGGGAACAGCTACACACACACACAGCTGTATTCTAGCTCTGTCAGACAAGCTGGTTTAAGGGCAGCAACAATAGCGGTAGCTACAGGTGTAGTTGTGTTATCAATAAAACACTAGCTATGATATTTGCACTAACTAGTAATAATAACTGAGAAGTAGTGTGATCTGGACCCTGCAGCTCTGGAGCCAGAGAGAGAGAGAAGAGCTCAGTGCATGATGGGAGTTCCCCTGCAGTCTAGGCCTATAGCAGCATAACCAAGGAACGGTTCAGGGATCACCTGATCCAGAACTAACTATAAGCTTTATCAAGAAGGAACTTTTTAAGTCTAACTCAAATGTAGAGATGGTGTCTGCCTCCCGAACCCAGAAAGGGAGCTGGTTCCACAGGAACCTGGTATCAGAAGGCTCTTCCTCCCATTCTACTCTTACAGACTCCAGGAACCTGTATTTGGAGAGTGAAGTGTTCTCTTGGTAAAATACAGTATCGTGAACTCTCTGAGATAAGATGGGGCTCGGTGATTAAGGTTTTTTTTGTAAAGATAAGGATTTTAATTCCAGCTACAGAGAAGCTTATATGGTAGACATGTGATCTCTTGTTTTTAGTTCCTGTTAATCCTTGTGCCACAACATTAAAATAGAAAATGTATAAATACTAGAAGTACCTCAAAACTGCACATAAATAAATTACTTGAGTAAATGTGAATCTTATCAAACTTGTTTTTGCTATGATGTTTTTTTTATTTTTTTATCTATGTTCTTTTTTTCATGAAGGGCTTTAATCACGTCCATCACTTGTCGAATGGGCCACGCGTATGTTTGCGTTTATGCATGAAGCTTTAGAGGAAGAAGGAAAGATGGTGAGAGCAACCTGAGGACAGAGCAGGTGACTGAGGACAGATGAACACTGAACAGTATGTTTCCTGACGCCACCTCCCTCTGGGTGTTTTGCGGCGCCGCTCGGTTGAGCAGATGTAGGTCAGTCGGTGGCTTCCTCAGAACACGCCACCAGTCGCCCGCCTGCTTTACTGTCTCGGCAGCGCGAACGGCCTGTGATGTATTTTTAATCAGGTTCTACCGACAACCCAGTTCCGTTTCAGTCTCACACGGGCTTAAGTCTTAGCCTTGAAATTAGTACCTTGTCATTCGGCGTGGAGGATTGCTCTGATGTGCGTGGGCGTGACTTAACCGTGTCGTCCTATAGGTGCTCCTCAGATGCTCTATAGGTAGAGATGATCATGTTTTTACGTCTCTGCAGCTGTCTGTCAGTGGATGTTCATGCTCTCCTGTAGCCTGTGTGCCCACATGCTGCGTGTGTGTGTGTGGGCGTAATCCAGCATCCATGATCAAGGCCGCGCTCTAATGAAGGCATACAGGCCTGTAGCCCACTTCTTTCTGTCTCCCTCCCTCGCATTCTTTACCTCCCCTCTCTCTCTGCCGGTGTGGCCACAGTGCGAGCTTCGGCTTTGGTGTAGCAAACAGTAATGGTTGTTGTTGTCAAGGGTGCAGGGCAAATTTTTTTGTTTGTTTTGCGAGGCGTCCAGGAGTGATAGATGTTGAGCAGTCAGCCGTTTACGACACAACCCAAATGCCATAGCAACACAGCCCAGCCAGGAGGAGGGAAGATGTGCAAGAAAGTGCTGGAGAGTACAGAGGGAGAGAGAGAGAAAGAGAAAGGGAGGGAGGAAGAAAAAGAACAGATGAGAAGGAAATTTCTTCAAAGACAGAGAGAAATGTAAGTAAAATGAGGTAAGCTGCAAATGTAGAAAAAGAGATAAAGGGGGGAGGGAACACTGAGGAAGAAAATGGTTGGTGAGATGTAAAGATGATGGCGTGTTGGCCACAGCGGAGGGAAGTGATAAATAGCGATGAACGGCACCTTAGTTGTGTCTCTTTAATGCCTTCGCCCACTGGAGGGTCTGTCCTCCCTCTGATCCTACAGACAATACATGAGAGAGGAGGGAGACTAACACATACCTTCATCACTGTCGTACGTTTACACCCCCTCTCTGCCTTTTCCTATCTTGCTTTCCCTCCTCCTTCTCGCCCTTTCTTTATCCACCATGCCTTGGTAGCAGCATGACTGATGCCCATAGTTTACAGTACATGTGGAGAGTCACTGGGTCACTTCCATTAATCCTGGCCTTTCTCTGCCCCTGAAAGCACCAGTGACTCGATGAAAGGCCCATCAAGGTCGAGCATACCGTTTATTGGTACGCAGCCGTCACCTGCGGCAATTTGTCTCACTCATTCGTTCCTGACACCACGTCCTTCTCAAAGCCTGTCAACAGGTGAGTGTGTCTGTTGTGTTCAGACACAAACGTCTTAGAACGTCTTAGAAAATAACGTGTTAGAGACGACACCAGTTGCTCAGAACTGTCCTGCTGTATTCTCACATGAGCTCAAGCCTTGTTTATACTCTGTGGCACCGTGACCTCCATAGATGGTGCAAACTACCAGCATGCAGAGAGGTGTTTATAGGTTAACGCGTTGCAATATGCTCCGGGGGCAAAGATACAGGAAATGAGGGAAAGAATGCTGCAGTCATTCCAGCTCCACCGGAATCAGCGCGGCTGCTTTGTTTCTCCCTGGGTTGCCACATATTTTTGGTTTCAATAAAGGGACCTCTCATGTTCCTCCACACTCAAGTGAAGTGTAGGGATGGGTATCGTTTGGTTTTTTTTCCCCGGTGCCTAAATCGTACCAGAACCTGTACTTTTTTCTCAAACAAAGCACAAAACAACAGTCTATGATAAAAGCGGCCATTTTTATTGCTAAGGCAGAAGCAGCAGCTAGTTCCAGATCTCTTTGCATTAAACACAGCCCGACTGTCGACTAACTGGAGGCTAACGTTACTGGCTGCCAGAGCCATGTAGAGAGTTTGTTGCCACCAGAGTTAGTGTAATGTTAATAGGCGCCAAAATGAGGTACCGAAATCTCTTTGATTCAGTCCATACCGGCCGTGTAGGTGCCTGGCTGTCACAGGATTTCGGTACCCAACCCTAGTGAGTGGCAATCTCTTTCCAAGATTCCAGCACCATAAGATTGTCTCTGTGGTCTCTGCAGGACGAGTTGACGAGATTCTTGTAAAGGCAAATCCACTCAGCCAGTCTTCCCCTCGAAGGCGTGCAAATGGCAGACACAAACATTCTGAGGTGCACGACCAAGTGCTGCAACCAGTTTTGGAGCCATTGCACTCATCGCAAAAGACGCCATGATGTCCTTTTTGGCCCATGCGCCCTCGCAACACTACAGCGACTATAAAGCGGCCTTCACTCATACATTTTACTCTCTGGAAAATGTCCCGCACAACTGACTATTTGCATTCTCACATACAGCCTCTCTGGAAAAATTCAGGAAAATGTCTGGACTTCAGTGCTTGTTTGAAAGCAGCTGTAGTGTGTGTGTGTGTGTGTGTGTGTGTGTGTGTGTGTGTGTGTGTGTGTGTGTGTGTGTGTGTGTGTGTGTGTGTGTGTGTGTGTGTGTGTGTGTGTGTGTGTGTGTGTGTGTGTGTGTGTGTGTGTGTGTGACGAGGATACTCAGCACACACTGCTCACATTTCTCTTTAACCCCCTCTTTGCACCCAGCTGAAATGACATCACCCCTCTCCTCTCCTGCCCGTCCCTCCACCTGCAGAGAGGATGATCCAAACACCCCCTGTCCTCCTCCTCCCCTGCATCCCTTTTCCTCCTCTCCCCTCCCCCGCTCGCTCGCTCTCTCTGAGTCAGTCGGACGCTGCAACGTGACCAAACAGCCCTTGGATATGAAAGCAGGAATATTATGGTCAAACAGCGCGGCCCCTCGAGCAGCTCTCTCCTCGCTTGTGTTTTTTGTTGGACTCTGTGTCCCAGTGCAGGGATCAGGTATCAGAACAGGATTAATGTGTGTCTTTCTCGTTCTGTCACACCACTCATTATCGCCGTGGCATTGGCTGTAAACACACATCTCGAGAGGGAGGCCGTCCCCGGCAGCAGGCTCTGGGGATTTCATCCAAGACCTCTCAGAAATAATGACAAGTGTGTGTCTCTGTGTTGTAGTTCCTTTATTTTTGGAGACTTATTGAAGGTGAAGCACTCAAGCGATAGATATGGCAGCAGAAATCGTGCTTCCCTTTCTGTAAATAGAGAAGGTAAAACCTGCACCAGTTTAATTAATGTCTTTCTTAATACTCGTTTTAATTTCATCATCAAACCGCCGCTTGAGTGAGCTTTTTTTCTTACATCATTACCATTGCAAACATTAGTGAGGAAACACTTCAAAAGCCTGTTTATGTCTCGCTGAGAGCAGAGACTCGGGCCGCACTCGACTGTATTTCACGCGGTTGTGGCTTTTGTTCGCTGTGATAGCCCTCCGCTCTGCACACTGTTAAAAAAGTGCTGAGAGCAGCAGCGCTCGCCTAAGGTGGAAACATATGGTCTCTCTGAGTGGAACCAGCAGTAATGT
Organism: Hippoglossus stenolepis; assembly: GCF_022539355.2. NCBI lineage: Eukaryota > Metazoa > Chordata > Actinopteri > Pleuronectiformes > Pleuronectidae > Hippoglossus > Hippoglossus stenolepis. The sequence continues at coordinate 6,470,725 of NC_061487.1, read as the reverse complement.
AAAAACCAATCCCGGCCGCTGCTAATCTGCTCCACAGCAGCTGAAACGCATCGGCTAAAGGTGAGCGGGGCAGGCCCGGGTCACATGATATTTGCAAAATAACACGTCAGGTTTGTCTGAAGCAACCTTTCATGCTGAATAGCTGCAATTTATTTGATTTGTTATGATCCAAAGACTTTAAAAACCATCTCATGACAGTTGTGAACGTCTTTCCTTCATTTCCTGGAGTCCAAAGGCTAAAATAAATAATATAATCCATTTATAAATGTCGACCCAGGTCAGGACTGTGACTTCATAACAAGCCAGATTCTCATATTCACAGCACCTGGTGTGAGTTGTGAATGGAAAACTTTGTCCGGGTAGCTGGAGTGAGGATTGGCTCACATCAGTGATGTTTCTGGGGCTGTATACAGACACAGCTGCTTCTTTTGAAGTCAAACCGTTGGGTGCAAACGGATGAAAAAAAGACTGTACTCACTCTAGTAGTTTGGAGCTGCAGAGGTGAAAAGTCTATATCGTAAGATCTGGCATGAATGCATATTATACAGGCTTCTTCTCTTTTTCTCCTCGCGCTGCAGCTCCGTCTGGTCCAAGTCTGAACATGGTAAATTATTCATCATTTGGGGAAGTTTAAACACCGCTCTGAGATCAGGGGAATGTGAACGTGGATACTCTTGCATCATTCAGCTCTTTTACATCCAGAATATTCAGATGCATACGTGCACACACACCCACACACACACACACACACACACACACACACACACACACACACACACACACACACACACACACACACACACACACACGACAGACAGAAACCAACGGTAAACCAAGAGTGTCTCAAATATCAATAGATAGCACACTTTTTGCCAATAGGAAGATTTTTACAAGATCAGTTAGAAAGAAAAAATAAGGAGGGTGTTATGCTGAGTCTCTGTGTGACGTCTGGGTGAATTTCTTTCCTCATTGTCTGTCTTTTTCCTCCGAGCATACTCTTTGTCTCGTCGCCTCGGCAGCAAGGCCTGCGGAGGGGCGGGGCGTCCATGTATCTCCAGGGCACGTGTGCACTGCCTGGCATAAACCAAAAACCCATTAAAGTGTCTTCTCTCCCCTGCGCAGGGCATATAAAACCATCGAGGACGATGACCTCAAGTTTCCCCTGATATACGGCGAAGGGAAGAAGGTAAGAAGCGCTCCGCTCTCTGATAGTTATTCCCACGGCCTTGTGCGCCTCGCCGGTAATCAAAGCTCGCCAGGGCGCCATTAGTCAGCAACCCCAACACTATCACTGTGTGGAGGAGCCTTTCACGGAAAAAGCCTCTCTTTCCACTGGGATTCATATCGTGCACCAACCTACGGCACAGAAAATATCTCTTCTCTGATGGCCTTTGTGCTTTTTATGTCCCCTAGCAGATAAAACGCAGCACTGAGGGTCAGTCGTGGGACGTTAGATGATGAAAATATGACACAAGACGGATGAAAAGCGCCCAGAAAGTGACATAAGTTAATTGGAATAGAACGTCGACAAAACACTGACTCGCAGGAGAATCTTGTCAGTGTTTTGACACGAAATGCAAACGAAAAGGTCAAAGCACGGTGCACACCGTTCATGACATTCTCCTCTCCGTCAGCGGTGCTGTGCGTGTGCAGCGTCTCGTCCTTGATGCATTGAAAAGGTCAGAGAGGAAACATGATGGATCTGAGTATGTTTTCTCTGTGGCCTTCTCCAGATTCTCTGTTTAATACAGACAGTATAGATCCGGGTTTGACTGATGACTGGGGTAGATGTCACCTCACAGTGCTCTCTGCCAGCAACCACGTTCAGGTTTACCTCCGCGCGGTCTGCCCTGCCCACGTCGCGTCCTCTCCCTTTGAAGTGCGTCGCGGAGATGGATGGCTAGATAGAGTGAGGGGGCTTTGTGCGAGGGAGAGGAATGCCAGAGCACTTCAAAGACCGGCACGCAGCCTGCTGGGCTCTAGCGCTCAACAATTAATCCCAGGATGTTTCCCCTTCTCCGCCGGAGGAGCTTCGCCGCCACTTTGAAACACACACTCCCTTTTTCTCTGCCTCTCTGTGCTGCATAGTATGCAGTGCATACTGATCCAAACTCAATCGGAATCAGGCCTCACTCGACCACGTGCTCCTCTCCCTGTCCTTTTGTGCCACTCTTTGTCACACACTGTACAGTAGATTAATTTAGCCCAGTTCCCCAGTTTAGTGCCAGCAGCCATTTTTAGAGGCTACGGTGGCAATCTGTGCAGACAAAGGAAATCAAAAGGAATTTTCACACAGCTTACGAAATAGTCTGAAGGCGTCTGGGGCTTGGAGAACAATCGTTTTGGTCTGGTTCAGCTTCAGTTTATACCTCTCTTACACCGAAATTAGTGGGCATATGCAGGTTTTTTAAACACGGGTAAACCTGCTTAAAAAAGGCGTTTGACTCCTTTCATTTGCGTTTCCCCCAGTGACTTGTGTTTGACGTCATGAATGCACTGAAAACTGAGGCGCTCTCTCACCTAGCCATCTGGCCAAATTAGGGCGTTTAACCAGGTGTCACGTTTCTATCGCTGACAATCGGAGCCGAAGTCGGAGCAGAATCATTTAACTCGGGAGAGAATGCTGTTTGTATCCATTTCCATTGCAGACATTTTTGTAGCTATGAGGCACGCTCACAAATTTCAGACATTTAAGTAATTTCAGTCTCATCATGATTAATAGAAATGATGTCTAAAGCAAACAATACAGACCTTAGCTCATTTAAGAACATAACATTTAAATAAAATAATAACATTTAAAATCGTTTGATTTATCTAAATAAAAAGCGCTCCATTAGAGAGGCTGAACCTGTCACACTGAGCTGAGTTCATTTCACTCATACTAAGGTTATGTCTTACATGCTTTCAATCTTCTGCAGGCTCGGGTGTTGGCGACCATCGGCGTCACAAGAGGTCTTGGCGACCACAATCTGAGAGTGCACGACTCCAACATCTACATTAAACCCTTCTTGTCCTGCTGCCCTGAGGTAAGCTCCGTTTCAGTATTACCCTTCATCATGTCCTTTTTATATATCCATGTGTGTTCTTGTCCAAATAAGTGAAATTTATGTGAAGTCAAGACAATCTCTGAGCCCATCTGCTATCGTCTGACAACGAGGTCGAACATTTTTCCACACAAACACAGATGACCACCAAAGCCTGCTCAAACATGATTGGTCAAACTAGACACAGAAACCAGAAGGCTCCCGAACCTCAAAATCCATAAAATCTCTATATTCGCTTTTAGAATCTGTCTATAGAGATTAGACTAAAGAGACAGAACCTCATGTTTATCATTTCTGCAGTAAATACAGAAAGCTATTTTTTTGTTCTTTACCTCATAACCTCGACCTCCTTGTAAAATGAGAGCTGATAGGTAGCAATGTGTAATGCCTTTGGCCATTCACAGTCCACACTGAGAACTGCACGGTCAACATAAAACACATGAACATTCATGCATGATCGCAGTGGACACAAAGCCCATGACTTCTCTTGATCTTTAACTTATTTCCCTCTGAGTTCAGTTGTAGTTCAGCCTCCGTTTCGATTTCAAATAAATTTTCCAACTTTTTCCATCCATGTTTATTATTTAGCACGGAACATAAACACATTATTAGCATATGTAAACCTGATTATTTGAGGTCCCGCTGTGTGTTAAATGCAGAAAACCCTTTTATATTTACAAAAAAATAAAAAATCTCACCCTGCAGGGTTCATGAAAAAAACCTTTTTGCGAGAGGTCATGTTAGAAATACTGAGACCTCTCAGGTTATGAATAAGCTCAGAAACAAAAAGCATGACCCTGACATTAGGAGTCATCAGATCATACATGAGCGATCATATGTGGGCGCCGGGTCAGAAACAAATGCTGCGGGCGTGACCCATCGAGTCGTCTAGAGTTTTTTTTTGACGCTGCTATTTTGAAATAGCTTCTGGGAACTACCAACTTCTTTCATTTTTAGTGAAATTTGTTATACCCTAAATAGTGCACTCACTGTTTCCCACAATGTATCATGAAAAAACGTACACAACCGATGGTCACTAACTGAGCAATATCTACCATCATGCATTGCACTCGCGGCAGAGACGAGAGGAGCGAGGGCAACAGGAACAACCCGACCCGTCTTATAAATATAAATACGAGCAGAGCATCACAGCACAGACTGCGGCAAACAAGATTATTTCTACATTTAAAGATGATCATTTAACATGTTTTTTACATTAAATTATTAATACTAAGTGTAAAATAAACATTTAAAATGTGGGATTTTCCACCGGCAGATGTTGTTGTTGTTGTAAGTTATAATCCTACGAGTAGTGTCCCAAATATTTTTGTTCTTTTCTCGATAAGCTCACTTTATAGTTCTCTATAAAGAAGTCAATATATATTGAAGCAGGGAATAGTGAGTGAGTGAGTGGGTGATTTTGGACGCAGCCATTGACATTTGTGGTTTGGTTCAAGTGTGAACATTCTACACATAGTCCCACCCTTCTAATAATTAGCATGTATACACTTGGTTTTTAAGTGTAAATATTTTTTGGGGGGGATCAGTGGAAAACCTATACAAAAATAAGTCCAAGTCCCCTCACCCCCTGCTCTATCCTTCAGGTCAAAGTTTACCCGATGACACAGTGCGAGCACGGAGCCGACGATGTCCTGGTTCTAGGGACAGACGGTCTGTGGGACGTCCTCTCCAACCAGGAAGCAGCTGAAGCTGTCACCTCTTTCCTGTCAAACTGTGACCCCGACGACCAACACAGGCAAGTTAGCACTCAATCACACAGCAGCAGCCGCCAGTCAGCGCTGAACTTCCTCTCACCCCCCTGTCGTATGCGGACAGGATGAACACTGTTATCTTGTTGCAATTATGCAAATTTCCAAACATTTAGATAAGTCATTTCTCTGATGTCAAGGAAAAGCTTGTAAGACTTCATTAACGGAGCTGCTCTGACTCTTCTTCTGCTCTGAGCTAAGACCAACAGTTCTGCTAAATGTTTTTCTCTGGCTGTGGGCAGATATATTCAGATTCAACCAGTTCCTTACTGTACATCACCATTAATCATTTATGGCTCTGTGTCATGCCAGGTACACGATGGCAGCTCAGGACCTCATCATGAGAGCGCGCGGCGTGCTGAAGGATCGCGGCTGGAGAATATCCAACGACAGATTAGGCTCCGGAGACGACATCTCCGTCTACATCATTCCCCTCATGTACGGCAACAAGCCGAATTAGCAGAGCGACTGAAACTGCAACACGGCACCAAAATATTCAAAATCCTGCCTTGAACTCCCAAATTTCACTTCTGCAGTTTCCCTCGTGCTCCGTTTATAAAAGTGCTTTAAGTATGGACTTCCTCTCTCTCGCTGAGGGATCCGACACTTCACTGGTCAGAGGTGGGATTTCGGCCCAGGCCATTTTTCCCCCGTTAATCATCTGAGGATGATTTTACCACCTCTTTTTTTTTCTCTTCTTTTTATAGATAGAAAAACTACCGGACGCCTACCTGCTGAATCATGAAAATCTGAACTACAGATTTCTCCCCTAATCTTTGGAATTCTGTATTTCACCGAGGAAGCCATCTGGAAAACCGAGATGGTTATATACATCTCAGGATCGCTGTTACTAACTAATGCACAATATTTATAAATGTGAACTTGTAAATACTCCCAGACGATGTAACACATTTGATAAGTGTATTTGGTTGAGCACCTGTACAGTGTAAAAAACTAGCCTGAGGACTGAAGTAACATGTTTGTGAAGAAAACAAACAAGAGGGGTCCTGTTTATCCTGCTTCCATCATCTCGTTGCACTGTTCAATGTAGCCCTGCGTTTAAATTCATTCTGAGTTCAGAAGGAAAAACATGTCAAAGTCTTTTCGGTTGCACTTTTTCACCATCAGCCATCTACCTCATAATGTTTGTCTGTTGTTGTCGACCTCCTCCAGTGGCTGTTTGCACACTACGTCCGCTGCGTCCTCAGCTGCTGCCTGTGCCATTATTAACTGACATTCCCATTTTTGCTTCTGTAGCTACAATATTTTGTGAAACAAAATGTATTCAGAAAAGCAGTAAAGCAAAAACTACAATTACTGTCCTGCAGTTGTATGCCTCTGCTGCCCCGTACAGTTTCAGTCCCTCCAGGTGTTCCTGACATCTATACTATGAGGTCACAGTGATCTTTAACTTTGAACCCCTGAAATCTAATCAATGAATCTTTGAGTTGAGTGATAACTGGTCAAAGTTTGAAGAAATTCCTAAAGGCAGACTTGAGACATCATGTTCAAGAGGCAAATACATGTTTTGTGAGGCCACTGTGACCTTGACCTTTGACCACCCAAATCTAATCAACCAATCAAGTCAAAGTGAACGTTTGTGCCAAAGTTGAAAGGATTCACCAGAGGCGTTCTGAGATGAAGCGTTCACAAGGCAAAAAGGGTTCTGTGATGTCACCTTGAACTTCAATCTTCAACCACCAAATTCATGATTTAATCCCTGAGTCCAAGTGACTTTTTGTACCACATTTTAAAGAATTCCTGGAGATGTTCCTGAGCTGATGGCATTCACAAGATCTAATATGTGTGTTGTAGGGGTCACAGTGACCTTGGCCTTTGACCTTCAACCAAAACATTCTAATCAGTCCATTGATGAGTGCAACTGAACATTTGTACCAAATTTGAAGAAATTCTCTCAAGGCATTTTTTTTTATATTGTGTTCACAAGGACGCAACATATGAGGCATACAAAGAGGAAAAAGCCCTTGTTATGAAGATAAAGTCATGAAGGTCCCTCTAAAGCTGCTTTCAGACATGCACTGGACTCCACAGTTCCTCCGTATTTTCTCCGGAGCATGTGTGAAGGAAAACAAGTGAGACGCTCCGCAGCAGTATAATGTCCGTAGAAATCCAGGAGAAGTCGATGTGAGAACACAGCAGGGGACCCCCCCGCTGGCTTCACCGCGAGCGAGTCGGGGGGTTGATGACACTTCTAACATGCGACAGATGCAAAAATGAAAAAACACACAAAAAAAAAATATCTCCCAGTAAAAAGCTGAGACGACACAGACAAAGATGTCAAGAGAGTTTGTGGTGATAAGAGCTGACACCGGTGTCGAGGTGATGTAAACATTATGACGTGATCTCCGCAGCGGAGTTAATATGTCACTTCCTGTCTCTGTCTGCTGCTCCACCTCTCGCCTGAAAAGCTGTTGTGAACGAGTCTGTGCAGAGAACCTCCTGCTGTGTTGTGCTTGTGTAAAAGGCAAACTGCAGGTAAATTCAGTAGCCAGTTCTCATCATGTCTGAAAACGGCTTAACAGTGAGAAATGCCGATTGTAACATGTCTGTTAAAAAGAAGTATAGATAAGATATTCCGTCCCTGATTCAGTTGTTTCCCACATTTCCCTTCATTTATCTGTACTTTTCAGCTTCTGTATGATTGTGTCTTACCTGCTGTACGAGCTGTTGAAGCTGGTGAAACACGAGTAAGTTAATTTAAATGTAAAAAAATGTGAATATCCTTTTCTCCAGTGGATTCTTTTCTCCTTTCCTTCACTGTAAGTGAAGCTGCATCTCTAACAAAAACGTAGGAAGTCATTTGTAACGTTTTGAAAAACTGGGAACAGTGTAAAACATTTTCCTTTTCTGCTCTTATTAAAAAACATCTTGACCTTTTCTTTCAAATTATTCTGCTGTGTCACTGATAAAAAGTTAATGTGATTTACACTGGAAATCACAGTGCAGGATGTTAACTCAGGTTTAAGGGAGTGTTGTGCAATAATACATTAAACGTGACACCATTAAATGGTGTGCCTTTGGGTATTCAATAAATGTTATCAGAAAAAATATTGAATATTAATATTACAAATATTAATATTTAATAATAACTTTAATTGATTAAATTTACCTCGGGGCACCACCCTTCAAAGGAAGGGAAAAGATAGCTAATTTATTGATTAAGTCTCATGAAAGTACTAACTACAAATTTGGAACTCTGATTAACAATTCAATTAATTTGGTTATAATTACTATAACCAAAATTACCATATAGATAGTTAGCTAAGTTGAAGGATAGAGAGTACTTGACAGTAGCGGTTGGCAAAATTCACACTTATGCAACATTCATTAAAACATTTGTGAAAGAAAAACATTTATTATGAAAATAAAGTATAAAAACACAAATTACTAAAGATGTACTTACTATATAAAGATGTGTATGCGTGTGTGTGTGTGTGTGAGTGAGTGAGTGTGCTTTCAAAATGGCGGCAGGCCACTATTTAGATAACGGGACTCCCCCCCCTGTGGGGGGGGGTCAGAGAGATGTGTGAAGAGATATGCGTGTGTGTGTGTGTTGGTGTCAGGTTAGAGAAAGCAGCTAGTGCGTGCAAAGAAAGACTGTGAAGAGCATAACATAACTAACATTAACTTTCAAATAACTTATAACCAAAATATCACAGCAACACAAATCAAGCTTATAAACATCACACAGAATCGAATAAACAGTCTTTGCTTAGCCTAGTATAATTATTAAGCCCAGTTGTGTTAGCCGTCCATGAAAAGGGGAAAAAGGTTGATGTGCTGTTCGAAGTCCAGTGAAGTCGTCTTGCTGGTTTATGGCTCCTGTTGTTGTGGTTCTGCTGTGCGATGCAGCTCTTGTGCTGAAGTTCTTAGGCAGGTCCTCGCGTCGCTGCCTTTTGGAAGGTTTTAGCAGTCTGATCCAGGCAGGCCTGCTTGAAGGTTGGTAGAGCTTGGATTGGGAGGGGGTTTCCCTGGTGAGGTGAGCTGCAAGCTGCACCTCTCCTCCATTGAAGTTGAGCAGAAAGAGATGTGAGCTGGAGAAGCCACACTTCTCCCCTTGGAGAGTTGAGTAGAAAGAGGCCAGAAGGAAGGGAGAACTGGGCTTATATTGGCCTGGTGACCTCATGGGTCATGGGGCCCAGAGTGACCAATAGTGGTTGAAACTTGTGTCCCCGGTCAGTTTTCACACCTCTGTGGGACGTTGAAGCACCCTGGGAGACTGAGTTCTGGAGGCTCTGGTTTGTCTCCAGAACAAAGAACATGTGCTCAGGGCTTTGGCTACACATGTAGGCCGAACTGTAGTTCACAAATACCCGGTCCCAAGAGGAGTCAACAGACGATTGTAATAAATAACAGAAAGATGACTCAATGTTTGTTGATGTCCTGTAAGCAAGAGGACTTTTATTTTGTAGGAGCTCTGTGCTTGAACTGGGACAAACTCAATCCCTTCCACCCCAGTAACTACATCGAATAAAGACGACACCAGTCAGACGAACTGTGTCAAGTGAGTCCCAAAGCAGTATGTGGATAAAGGATGAAGGGTATCAGTTCAATGGAGTATCCTGACAGAGGATTTCATGGTGGAGGCTGCTGCGAGGGGCTGTAATTCCACACTGGAGCACATACAGCCCTAAGTAATGAACAACTGATAGTAACGAAAAAAAAGAAGAACTGCACGAGATGTTCATCCTGACTTTTAGCTGCTCTCTCACTAGAATGGATGTGAAACAATGAGGAGTAATTTCCTGGTGATGTGATACCACATTCCTGAGAACAAAGACGTAAATCAAATGCAGAATTAAGCCGTCGTATAGTTCATGACACGACAGAGGTATCGTATGTGAAGTGAAAAGAGATGCATTCCAGAGTCTGGTGTTGTGAGAAGGAAAGAGGAACCTGCTGGGCCTCTGACACTCGACAACTCTTTAGTGCTCTTTGCTGCAGTGTCCTGAAGATTTATATTTTTCCTTCTTTGAAAGATCACACTGGATCATTTTTGGATGCCGCAGATAAAAGCCAAGATTTAGTTTCTTCCCTAGACTCAACTAAAATACTAAAAATGTGAAAGCTGCAGTTTTCGTAGTTAGAATGAGTTTAGTTTCACAAGACATAGCTTGATTTGAATCATGTTGTTATAATTGAGTCAACAATTGTACGTCAAACACTATCCACTGTCTGATTAGTTGGAACTAGGATAGTCCTCAGTAAAGTGGCACATACAATACCTTCGTCAAGGCCCAAAAGTCTCCTCATGAAACGACATTTAACTTCATTAGATCCAGATTTTTATTTGAATCTGCACCAGATTTCACACACTCACAAACATCAATCCACTAAACATGACAGATTTCTTTTCATTAAGATCCATGAGTGATTATCTGAGAAATCAATGAAAATTGTGAAAAACGTCCAATCTCTCAATGTTGAAAAAAGGAAATACATTTTTTTACTTATAAAGTTTGATCTGCCCCTTGATCCAGATCCACACCAAAAGGTAACAGGTTCTTCTTTGGGCTATTCACCACCACCCCTCCACTGCATTTAATGTAAATCAGTTGAGTAGTTTTTGCGTAATCCTGCCAACTAACAAACATACAACGCAGAAATGGTGGCAATAAAAAGTAAAAAATGGCCTTTTCACAGCAGACAGTTTAAACTGTCATACTATGAAAAACACATTCATTTTAACACTGGCTGTTTTAGTGTGACTATCCCATCTGAACTGCTGTCTCCAAATCATCCATGACATCTGTGTGTCAATCAAAAAGACACGCCCCCAACTCACTGCTCTTGAAACCTAATATCTACTCAATTATATTATTTTATTTTATTATTATTTAATCTCAACTTAGTATTTCAAGGGAACAGTTGGTGTTCTCTGAATGGCAGTCCATGGAGCCAGCCCCTGTTGGACTTCAATGGTATTGAACTTTTAACCACTTCCACATCCGCTGTATACGTGGGCCTCATCACTGAGGCTGTTTGAACCAGAGGACAATTCATAGGCACTGCTACACAATACAAGTTAATATATCCAGGTTATTTTGACTCAGTTGACCTTATTCTTGTGTTGGACGTTATATTGTCCCCCTTTGTTTGGGAGCAGGATTACACAAAATGTGGTGAAAGGATGTTGACTGGGTTGTGGGAAGAACCCATTTAGTTTTCCAACCAGAAATAGTTTTTCTCGCTTTCTTTAACACTGTTTTTTTTGGGGGGGGATATCTTCCCAAAAAAATAATGAATGGATCTACTTGAAACAAATCTGGGACGTTAAGAGGACTGTTTTTCTGGATGTATGTGCTCATTCTAGTTTTTTGTTGAATGTGGAATCTTTTGAATAGCTAAGTTTGACTAATCATGTCTACTATTGTAAATAATCCCTTTTAGAACTTGCGTGAAGAATTTTTCAATTCTTGGTTTCTATCAACAGGCGATGATTAGAATATAAGCATGTTAAACACACACACACACACACACACAACCTGCTCTAAACACACAGGATCATGAGGTGTTATTGTAGGAGTCTCACACCCCTGGGTCCTCTGCAGGAGCTGAAGGACCATCTGGTCCCACAGGTCCTCCTCCAGTCAGGCAAGCACTGATCTGGCACTCCACTCCCACTCTCCACCCGTGTGTGTGTGTGTGGTCCAGATTGGACGACGGCAGTGATGACACAGTCATTCCTGTGGGTGGCTTGCTTTTTCCAAGGTCGCAGCACTCCCACCCCACCCGTGGATAGATCTGAGGGAGATGCTGAGTGGGCTGGCAGCGAGATACTCACCTCTTGCACTGGAAGGATGAGTCTGTCTCTTAACTGCAGTGCAACATGGGAGAGCGGAGGCCACAGCCTTCAAACCTCTTTTCAGCTGAGGATTAAGTGAAAAGATGTTTCATATTGTTTGTTGAAATCCAGTAGGATTCCTGCAGTTCTGTCACTTAACAGTTTCATTATCAGTTTATCTGTCAACCATTTTGTCTATAAGATGAGTGCAAAAAAAGAAAACGCCATCACAATTTCTTGGAACCAAATGTGAATTTATTTTTATTTTACCAACGGCAATCAATCAACCAATCAAATTTCATTTATAGAACTCATATTCACAAATCCCAAGTTTCCTCATAGAGCAAGTCACGACATCCTCTGAACCACAAACCTCAAAACAGGATAAATTACATTTGAAAATGGTACCAAAGACTATTCATATTTTTGCTTGGAAAAACAAGAATTATTGATAGTTAAATAGTTTAAGATGAAAATCACGTCACTGGCTTACTCAAGTATTTGTTTCAACTCAACTATAAACAGTCCAAAACAAACCAAGGGCTGCAACAATCCATTGATCAATTATTTCAAAGAAAATGTAAGTTTTTGTGAAAACTGATCAAATATTTATATTAATCAAGCAGAATAAATAACAAAGTGAAGGTTCCAGCTTCTCAACCTTGATCTGTTGAGTTTCTTGGTCCTACGTCACAGTTATTTGAGTTTCTGTAAGTTACACAAAGCCACACTTTTAATGACGTCACACTGTGCATCAGGATTGTTTGACGGAACACTTTCTTGTGTTTCATATTTCAAACTACGGACGGTTGAGGAATTAGCAGAGAACTCAGTATAAATGATCTTACTAAGGGTGTTGGGACACCACGTACTGATATGTCTCTGCACTCTGGAGGAGGGTTTGAACACCATTCCATCCCTTTTGGCGTTTTGATGATGGAGGTGGAGAGCGCTGTCTCACACTTTGGTCCTAAATCTCCCATAGGTGCTCAACTGGGTTGAGACGAGAAGGTCCCACAGTAGAAGATGATTCACATTATTTTCATATGAAGCTGTTCAGTGACCCCCTGATGCCCGGAGGCACTGTCCTTGTGTTTCTAACCTGGTTTTCTGGTTCTCCCTTGAGTTTGTCAGCTGCCTGTGTTGATTGATCGACTGAGAAAATAATTGGCAGTCATCAATAATGAAAATTACCGTTGAAGGAAAACAACTTGCTGCATTACAGAAGCAGCAAAATTTGGAGAACACACGCACTCACACAGACATGAGTTTTGACGTCCTGTCAGGACAAAGGTGCGGCTGCTCCAGCCGTGCAGCTGTGATACCCACGTGAGCGGACAGATTTTCCACAGGGGGCTTTAATTTACTGCTCCAGGGCTTTGGCTGCCTCCAGTTTGATTTATCTGCAGCCCGGCTCAAATGAGAGCTCTGACACAAGATGGATGAGCAGGACACGGGCTGCCTCTGCTCTGCTCACTGGTCCATAGGCTGACTCTCTTTACCGCCACAACATGATAAATGATGTTTGGTTTTTATCCTAGAGGCTTTTTTTTTTTTTTACAACAGATACTGGTTTGAATGCATTTAATGCAGACCTCTGGGCTGCTGCTCAAAAAGTTTGAGGAGAACTAAAAGTCCCCTCTGTAGTTTGTTTACCGGTCCAGCTTCTTCTGCAAAAAAGGAACAGAACTCCTTTTCAACCCACGCCTTTCTCTACAATGAGTAGCAGGAGTAGGATTTATTGTGTAATATCTGAACAAATGCTGGTGGGAAGAAGTGAACATAACTCTGCCTAACACACTATCAAGTGTGTACTCATACATATTTCATGGGAACATCCTTGGAAGGTCAAACGCAGGATTCAATCCTCAGTGACCGGAGCGACGTGCTCCGATCTGAGCTACGGGGGTCTGAACTCAAGACTGCAGCCTCGGCATGGTTTCATCGACCCAGCCGGCGCAGCCTGGCACCCACAGCCTATCAAAGCTCATTATCCATTCCGGCCGCAGGCCGCAGCCCCCCCCCCATCAATGAAACCCTCCACAGGCCGTGCTAATGTGATACCGGAGCCGCCAGATGCTGTTGGGGCGGCGGAGGGAGGATTCCGAAAAGGTTAACTCACAGTGCATGACCCACATCGGTGCTCCCGCTTCCCCCCCAGACCCCAGAGAGGACATCACTGCTGGAAAACTCAGCAGGGGGTTCGAGTCATGTGGTGTGTCTGCCTTCCAAATACTGAGGCGCACGCACGCACACACACACACCACCCAGATTTAGCATAATAATCAGATTATTGGGTGAGCAGCACCAACAGCGCTGCACAGATTAATGTCTGAGCTCTGGCCAGCGGAGATGAATAGGTGCAGCAGTCTCTCACAGACACACACACACACACAATCTGTGTGTGATGGTATGCAGCATTATCAACAAAGGAAGTCGAAGCACAGAGGCAGCCTGTGTGCATGGGAGCAGATGTATTGTAGGATAGTTCTGTGGGCAGCAGGAGCCACGTCACTCCTCTCCCTCATAGCAACAGCACTGTTGACCTACATGCTCTCCACGCAGCCCACTCCGCCCGAGGTGCGAGAAAACGATGCAAATCCACAGCACATATCGACTTCCTCCTGCATGTTCAAAAGAAAACGAGCAAACCAAAAGGGTTCAAACTTGCATATCACATGCGCATCTATCACATGCACGATCCCTGCAAGAGAAAACACGGCTTTAGGGGAACCAGAGAAACCACACGGCTAAAATCTCACATTAGATCTGTGCAAAAAAATACAAACTGCGTACAAAGAAAGTCCACGTTCGCCTCACAGTCATTGTTTTATTTGCATGACACACGGTACAGTTCGGGAACACTTTCAGTTTAGGACATTTTTTTTTTACCGTTCAAAAGCAAAGCATTACACCGTCTCGCGTTGTTTGTACATCAGCGGTGCGGGTTACCTGCAGAGTCCGTGTTCAGAGCGCTGCGAGCCGGGCTCTCTTCTCCTCGGCTGACGCGGGGGCACCAGCACTAGCAAGGCAGTAGCTTGCGCAGTCATCTCCATAGCGGGCAGTGTCACAACCCAACCAACAGCACAAACTACTACCTCAGCCAGTGTCTGGCCACACAGCGAGGAGGCCGGCGGACAGGGACGACGGAGAAGCGGTAGAAAAATGAAGATGCGCAGCGCCTCGGACGCGACCGCGACATTCCGGGGCAGGCAGCCGGAGACCGTGCGTCCTTCTCCCGCTTCACTCGTCTTCTGTGCAGACTTAAAATATGAGGGAAACCCCGCCCAAGCAGACCCTCCTCCCCCCCTCTCTCTCTCTCCCTCCCTCCATCACCCTCCCCTTCTCTTCAGAGCAAACCAGCCCTCTCCCCTCGTATGACCCGCTGCAGGAGCCCAAACCCCGGCCCGGGGGCCTCCGGGGGACGCGCGGAGGGGTCCGGTGGGTCCTTACACACACCAGGGAGTATAGGGGCCATATTAAAGGAACAAACACATTGAGATTTCCACATTAAAGTCGTAATATCAACAGCATAAAATCATTATACTACGAGAGTAGATCGCAATCTAATGACAAGAGAAGCCATAATATTATTACAAGAATAAAGCCATAATATTACAAGGTTAAATTCGCAATATTAACAGAATAAAGGCATTATTACATTTTAAAAAGCCATAATATTAGACGCTTTAAGTTGAAATATTAGCAGAATACAGTTGCAATATCTAAAATAATACATTTGTGATATTACAAGAAAAGATTCATAATTTAATAAAAAAAGTAATTATATTATGATAGTTGTTATTTAATGACAATCTTCCAAAACAATATTATGAGAATTAAGTCATAATTAAAAAAAAAAAAACATTTCAAAAATAGATTTGTAATTTAATGTGAAAAGTCATAATATTTTTGATAAAAAATAAAGTAGGAAATCAGCAGCAAGGAGAACCCATGCTCGATGGAGTTCCACCCTTCTGGGAACAATATCTTGAACCCATCTCATTGCTTCTTGAGAAACCCCCTCACATCACAGTCGACCACTACCAAACATTTCCTCATCAAAAGAGGCAACTTCCTCCAAGTCTGTTTCTTTCTTTAGAATAAAAACTGTTTCTTGCATCATCTTTACTTTGATATTAGTTAGCAAGACGCTGCACATTCCTCATTCCAATGCAGGCGTAGGCTGATCTTCTGATATTCCCCTTCTAACATGACAAGTAGCCAAAAACTCAAATTTTATTCTCTTATCATTACAACTTTATTTTTGTAATATTACTTTGTTGAATTTTCACCATTTAAGTGGCCCTAACCCCCCCTACGGTATAGTATTTACACCATAAACTATAAAGACCCAGGGACTAAAGTGTAATGTTTAAACATTAAATAGAATTCAGTTTATGGTCATGTGTGACAAGAAAAAGCAGGAAATCATCAAACTTGAGAAGCTGCATCCAACAAACGCTTTTTACTTGTATCATTATTTGATTATTCAAATCATAGACTCTGTATGAAGATGGACGACATGACAGCTACCCAAGAGTGAAGCTACATCTTCTGGATGCAGTACAGGTCAGAAACACGTCTCCTCCATGTTAGAGGATGGGACGTGGACCAAACAAAAAAAATGAAAGTATACAACAAATACATTTTCCTCATTTTCTGTCATTTTAGGTTTTTCTTGTCACACTGATGTTTGTTCAAGTGTTTTTTTTCTTCCTGGTATGTTTGGTTTTAGTTATGTAGTTATTTGATGTTTTAAAAATGGGGTTTAACATTATGATCGACAGCTGAAATGGACCTGCCATTGCTTGGGAGCATGTATCGGCGGGACCTCGATATAAAATCATCCTTTTTTCATCAGGACAGTCAAGAATGAATCGATTTTTAATGCATTTTTGTGGTACGTGAGGAACTTAACACACACTAATTGAGCACACTCACAGCACACAGCTGATTGTAGAATTGTCCCATTTATTTTACACAGACGAGTACATCCCCTCTCAGATGGCTGGCTAAAGGTGACATGGAATGTTACAGTTAGATTTGTTGTCTTGCATAAAATCCTCACTGTTGAAAATGTTGCAAAAGTCTAAATATTTATTTTTACGATCAATATAGCCCCAGTTTTTGTCTTTTTTTTGTTTTCATCAACATCACCACCACACACCCAGAGGCAACACTGCAATTTATTTTTAAATCTCTGTAGTTAACACAAGAGTGCAGCCAGTCTGTATGAGAGGGGGGGCAAAGGCATAATCAGCTCACATGAGAAGCATACGATGATGCATATGAAGGGCGGGGAGCGGACCTCAGATCTCTCATCACTGTGTGGAGCTTCATGTCACCGTAGATGGGTCTCGCATGGAGTTCATGTCCGTGCACTTGTGACGCACGTGGGTCGAGAAGACACATTCAAAGACTTCTTCATAATAAAAAAGGACCAAAGAGCTCAGAGCCAGCCTGGTCAGGACTCCCCGTTCTGGACTCTGGAGACCGGGGGCTGCATAAAGTCTTTAAACGGCCCAAGGGCCTCTTTCAGGGCCGAGCTCACCTCAGATGAGGAACATGTGATGCACTCCACCAGGGTGGGGTACAGGGCAATTACCTGAGCCCACGTGTTGCCATCCACTGCAGGTGGTAACCAAAAGAATCGCAGAACAAGAGGAGCAAGAAATAGAAAGGAGGAGCGGGGATGGGAGAGAGAGGAAGAAAGACAATATGAACGGTGACAGAAGGCAATCAAATAAATCATTTCCTTTATGAAATTCCCACAGGCGAATGGAAATGAATCTTCAGAAATGTAATTTCACCACGTCTCCTTCCAATCTACTCTGGATAAATAAATCACTTCTTGTAATTGACCTCGCTGGAAATATAAACAGTTCTTCACAGATTGGAAATAAAAACAGTCCCAACTGTACTATGACACATTTAACTGAATGATAGGATGCGCTGGTATTATTGTGGTTTTAATACTTTTTTTCCCTTTACGTCTCCTTTATCCAATTTCTATTTAATCCATGACACAGTTTGATACTCACCATTTTCTGGCTGTGTCTTTTTAAGCGAGTCCATCAAAGTGCTGATAGCTTTCAAGATGAAGATGATCTCTGTCACTTGTTGCCTAAAATGCAAAATAAAAAACAAAGATATCATTTATAAAAACTGTAGATGCTACAACAAGGGCACCAGTAAAAGAACAAAGAGAGAGTGAACATCAAAATCTCTTATTGTTTCTTTTCAACACACTCTTATGAGTGAAATGACAGAATACATTAGGAAGAATAAGAGAATCATCAGTTTGTAAAAGCTGACGCAAAGATGTCTGAGGAAACTGACACAACACAGAGGATTTGGCTCTGACGAGCAGGAAAAAAGAACAGACAGAGAAAAGCATGTTGCTCAAACGATTCAATGAAATAAATAAGATAATGACTTAATACATAATATGTCTGGTCATATGAAATTAAAAATGAAAATGAATCTGCCCATATTAAGATCAGCACAGTGTTTACAAGATATCTGATTTATGTGAACAAAAATATTATTTGTATAATCAGGGTTATTTCCATTTCAACAAGCTAAATAATTTAAGACTTTTTAAGACATAATGAACCAAATGTGAAGTACGACACATAAGAAGGAATATCTGAGTCTCAGAATTACTTACACTTCCCCATCACTGAAGATAGAGTATAAGCATTGAGAATAAGCATTGATGTTACGTTATCTCTCAAACTACAGGCGAGGCATTCGGTATCAACAGTCTTTCCCACAGCCAAGCTGATTGTACTGAGATCAATTCAATGCTTTATTACAATGCTATTATCTGTGTTATTAATAAAGAACTACCACACAGAGTCATTACAAACTATACATAAACTAATTTTAAAAGGATGATGGAAGAAGGGTTAAATGAACATTAACATAAGTAAGACCTACCTGAATACATTGAAAATCTAGTACATGATACTTTAAAGTATAAAGACTTTTTAAGGCCTGAAATTCAGATAATCACATTTTTGACTTTTAAAGACCCCACATAAATACTCATGTTACCAATATCATTGTAAAACTATTTTAGTTTTCATATTTTCTTATTATACTTATTATGCCCTTTGGGTTGAGCTTTACACTGTAAGAATGATTTTCTCTCTGATTTTCTCTCTCTCAACATTTAAAAAAAAAAATATATATATATATATTCTAATTATGTGATTTTCTGAACAACCCCCATCATCTCATTTTCTGTCCTAATGCTGCTATTTCCCTCTGGACATCACTTAACTCTGTGTAATAGGAAAAAAATGTGCTGCAGTTAAGAGCTACACCAACACTGAAACATAGAGGGGTACAGTGGTTTTGGGTTGTTTACAAAAGAGAAGATGTATGAAGATTCATCATCTTTGTTTAGCATTGCAAAATATTAGTGTTTAAATCATGACGCTTACAGTCACGAGTGTCACAGTTCTATGGAAAGGTGTACCTGGGCAGGGGGCAGCGTCCACTCAGCCTCTCATCCTCCACGTAACGCCGCAGGACGTCCTGGGACCTCTTGAGGAGCACAGAGAGCGCCATACGGGAGATATAGCCCTCCTGCGGGGTGGACACCTTGTTGCTGAAGGAAAACTGCAGCAGCGTCTCAAAGCACACTTTGGAAAACTCCTCCCTCATCCGCACATCTATTTCTGCCTCTGAGGAAAGAGGAAACATTAAAATTTTTAGACATTTAGCAGATTCCACTCTCTGGAGTGATTTATATTGACAGGACAGACTTTACTCTGTTTTTTAAAAGTGCTATATAAATAAAGTTTATTATCTTCCTCAACACATTTTTGGTTCTGAGTCCCAGGGAGCTCTTTTGCAACGAAGCCAAAAACTTTAACAATTGCTGTCTCCCTGGTGTCCCAGTAATGGCAGAAATACAAGTAAACAACATAGCGGCAATAATTTGAGCTGCCAAAGTCACATCTTACCTGTGAACGAGGGAGACTGAGAGTGAATGGAACCTTTATTGAGCATAGTCATGATCTGGCCAACAAAGTCTTTGGGGATGAAATTGGCAAAAGGTAAAATCTCTGTGCTGATCAGCTGGACTACCTGAAATGAAGAAAACATAAAATAATAGTAAATCAGATAAATTCACAAAACAATAGCCGTTTTCAGATATCAACACCAGAGGATGGGCTCTGGACTTTCTCCAGAGTTTGCCTTTCCCACATGGACAGCACAGCAGGAGACTCTCTGCTCAGACATGTTCAAAACAACACAGACATTTACTACGGACCCTTCAGGTGAGGGGGGGGGGGGTGCAGCAGGCAGCGGCAGGACGTAATGTTTTAATTCTGCTGCGGAGATCCCATGCTTTTGTCTATATCATATCGACACTTGTGTGGGATCTTATCACCAAAAGCTCTCTTGACATCTTCGGCGGTGTCTTGGACGTGTATGACACTGCTTTTTCATTATAAGATAAAACAATACATGTTGCTTTACTGGATGTTCAGAAGGAGTATTTACCTCTACATCCACGGCTTCATTCTTCTGAAATTCCTGGATAGACAGGTTGTCTGGAGATGTGCTATAGAAGCAAAACAACCAAAACAATGAGCTTCGTACATATAAAATGATATAGATATATATATATAGATAGAGGCAGACTTGATGTTAAGGCTTTCTAAATCTGTACCTTTTGGTAAAAAGAAAGTCTTCAAAGGCATTGGCCAGTTCTGGCCACATGGTGTCGAACTTCCCAGATGAGGCATGCTGGCGTGCCACCGGCAGTCCAATAGACAAAACCTTTAGCAGGGACGAAACAGCAAGCTTCCAGGTGCTCTCTGACGGACAGGAATACTTCAAACCCAAGGGCATTTTTGAAGTCTTGAGGATAAGGGGATAAACAGAAAGAAACAGACAGAAATTATAAATCCTGAGCCTGTAACACAGAGCGAGACCACAAGTGAAAATCTATACAACTAATTGAGGTTATCGTGAAAGCCATTGACCACCTCTTTCAAATTGAAATTTGGAGAGACTTGAATTCATAGAGTTAACATCGAAGCAGTATTTGAGTATTTGCATCGGGCAGAGGTCCAGTTCAGGTTTCATTCCTCCAAACCAGAAAATTTAAGAGAGCATCTGGGTTCCCAAAGGCTGACGTTTTACAAGTATCACTTTGTTCTTCGGAGACAAATAAAAAAAGATGGGGGTGAAATGTTGTCTGTCCACTAGGAAACCTTCTGAAAAACATGAATTTCCAGACCAATTGATGGCACTTAGTCTGAAAGTGTTTCTCGCTGTTAAAACGGTTGTTGAAAAGCATTGGAGTCACCGGAGATCATGTGTTAACAACTGTTGTTTGAGGAGTCACATGAGGCCAGGTCATACTCTGACTTTCACAACTCACTGGAACAAAAGCACTGAGTTATCAGAACTCTGCAACACAGAGTTGATGATATGCCAACAAGGAGCACAAACACCTGAAGGAAGCACTTCAAACTTGTCTGTACCCTAAACGGACAAAACACTAACCCATGCTTCTAAATGTAGTTTGAAAAGCCTATTTTCACTAAATAACTTCTCTGGGGCCTTGTGGACAATTCTGCTAACGAGCCGTTTAAACCATTTACCACAACCACAGTCACACCCGACACCACAGTGCTCCCACTACAATAATCCTCCTTCAAAACTGTTAGCTTCATCTGTCGGCCTAAAAACACTGATCTTTGGCTCTGTTGCCTTATGATTAGTGCAGCTCTCACATATGGTTATCATTTACAAAGAAGTGAATCCATATAACGCAGTATGTCCAGCTAATCAACATTTTAAATTCAATGATTAATCAATAATCGGAAAGTAATGTATTGACAATCAATACATTACTTTCCATTTTACATGAATCCAAAGTTGACT
Source organism: Hippoglossus stenolepis (assembly GCF_022539355.2). NCBI lineage: Eukaryota > Metazoa > Chordata > Actinopteri > Pleuronectiformes > Pleuronectidae > Hippoglossus > Hippoglossus stenolepis. Next base: position 6,449,192 of record NC_061487.1, on the reverse strand, counting down.
GATAATCATTGCGTTGTTTTATTAGTATGTGTAATCATGCTTATATATTGTCTTTACCCAAACACTAAGAGTTCTAACATCTCTTACAACCATCATTAGAAAAGCCAGGAGCACTAATGAACCAAGTGACATTACTGGTCTTGACAACGAGCCCAGAAAGTGAAATACCTGAGGCTACATCTACCCTTCAACTGGTTCATACGTCTGCACATGATTGACACAACTACAATTACAATACTGTGATTGTCACAGGTCACTGTAACCTTTACCTCTGACAACTGAAACACAGTAACATGAGGTCATTGTGACCTTTGACCTCCAGGCACCAAAATCGAATCAGTTCATCTTTGAGTTCAAGTGAAAGTTTGAACTAAATTTAAAGACATTCCCTCAACTGATCTTAAGATATCATGTTCAAGAAACACATGGACATACTTGATGCCGCTCTGAGCTTGACCTTTGACCTTAGGCTACCAAGATGAAATCCAAGCTCAAGTAAATGTGCCAATTGTGAAAGAATTCCTTCAAGTCGTTTCAGAAATACTGCATTCACAAGGCAAAAAAATGTAATATGTGAAGTCACAGTGACCTTTGACCACCAAAATCTAATCAGTACATCGTTGAGTACAAGTGAATATTTGTACCAAATGTGAGGAAATTCTGTCAGGGCATTCTGGAGATATCGCGCTGGCGGACAACCCGAAAATATAATGCCTCCGGCCACTGGCTGTCGCCAGCACCTGGTTTTGATAACTGTCCCATAGATGTTGGTCTCCCAACAAGTAATTAAAAACTGAAGAAGCCTCTTTCTTTTTCAAACCTGATCCGTCGTGAGAGATCGGAACACAGGTGGACAGCCCCAAGCACATTTGTTCACACCTGGCAACATAATGTTTTCTAAATGTGTCTCCTGTGACCATTTGTGATCCACGTACATCATTTATGTTCGGAAAGAGTTACAAAGAGGGGAGAGAGCAGAGCCAACAGGGCCTGAGTGAATCAAACATAAGATTTAACTCTTTTGGAAAGAAAAAGAACATCATTGTCTTGTTATCAGTGTTGATATTTTCTCTGATTTTATATGATTACTGAAAAGTAATTCTTTCTGTTCAGTCCGGTCAGTGGTCCTTCAATGTGGCCCTGGGCACATTTGCGTTCACACTCCTATAAGAATTTGGCTACATGCATCTCTGACCACCTCCGAATGTGATTGCACCTCAAATACGTCCCCAATACGTCCCAGGTGCGTTCACACCACAACTCAGAGTTGTCCACTTGTGAATGGATGTTAACTCCAGGTCTGAATCCGAGTCTATGACAGTTCACTCCTGGCATTGAGATTTTTCTAACCTTGGAAACAGTGAAAAGCCCATTCTAGTAAAACATACCTTGATGATGTTCTGCAGAACCTTCTCACTGATGACAGCTTTGTGGCACGCTGTTTTGTGGTACAGGTCCACCACTACCTCCAGGGAGCGCTCAGCAAAGGGCACATAGTTTAAGGCAACCCATTCCGCCTGTAAAGGAAAGAAGATTTAACAAAAGAAAAAGAAAACACGGATCGACATTAGTCAAGGAAATCTAATAAAAACACTTTCCATACCTTTTGGCAGAGCCACACTGAAAGCAGTTTTTAAAGACACACTTTGTACAAGTACCACACGTTCATTTAAAAGTTACATTCATATTAAGTCCGTGTTAAAGTTTTAATATGTACATGAGTACAGCTGAGAAATTATAGACAAACAAATGAGTGAAAACAACAAAGTGTGTCTTTAAGAAATGATAAAACAAAACCACACGCGTGTATACGAACATCCCACAAACACAGAATCAACTGAAAATGGAACTGCACAGGGGCTGTGCACAGAGAGGCATCACCACCAGTTAGGCAGGCAGAGAGGGGGAGCATGGAGTGAGTGAGAGATGCAGATGAGACATGAGAGCCTACCATGCCATGTGATATCTCATATACCGCAGAGGGTAGGTAGGTCGTCACCATTCAGCACAGTTTAGTACAACTATAGAGGGGGCTGAAGGAGATGATGGAACTCACCGGTGCAAACAGCTGGATCTAAAATGGTTATCCAATGAGTCGTCCCGAGAAACAGAACGAGAGAAGATTGCAATTAAACATGTGCTTGTTTGTTTTTTGGATTAAATTTGCATTTGGTGGCATGTTGGCTCAATTAGACTCAATTATCAGGACTGATTCAGGGCAGAAACACTCACTCCCAGCACCAAGGACATTTGAGATGATCTGACATCAGCAAATAAGATGCAAAAAGGCAGCAAATACCACACATCACATCTGTTGGGGATTTAGTTTGACCCTAAACAAACAGTTCAATGAGTCTGAGGCCCACGTATAGGACTCACAGACTGAGGGTCAGGGTTTGAGATTTGTTGTGTGCAGCGCTAACATTTCCTAGCATAATTGTACCAGGCTGCCGGTTAGATCAAGAGAATTCGAAACATTCCCCTGAAGGCAGAGCACACAGCAACAAGGAGTGAGAAAGACACTGGTATCAGAACGATGTTGCAAACGTCGGCTCCTCACCACTTGTTTGTGGAGTGAATGTTAAACGGTGTTTGAGCAGTAAAGTAGTGAAACATTTCTCTGCCGTGTGGCCAGCATGATGAAGCATGAAGAAGGGGAATATGAGGACAACATGGCCCAGGACTGCTGATGGGGAGAGTCCAGAAAACCCTGTCAATCTCATATGGCGCCATGATGGGGCTTTATAAGGCCCAGACAGTAAGGGGGAGGAGGAGGAGGAGGGGGTTGCTTCATGAACATAAAAGAAAATGGATGATTTTGTTGAGAATGACCCGAGGAGAGAAGGATGATGAATAACAGTGAGCGTCAACCAACATTTTAATGAAACAAACATTAAAAAAATAAATAAATAGCAAATGAAAACTGAGCTGTTAGAAAGGCCAAGTCTACACCCCCTACCTGGTTGTATTTGGCATTGGCCACGTGTTTGGTTTCCATCCTGCCGTACTGAGGAGGCTTGCAGGAGAACTCCACGAAGAGTAGCAGCTGTTCAAAGATGGCTGGGTACATGACCTGCAGGTTCTCGGGGCCCACACAGATGGCCTGCAGCAGGGAGGAAAGAGAGGAACAAACACTGCTGACATCCACCGCACGACTGTGTGTTGCATAATTTAGCAGACTGACACGCTGCTTCATGGGCTGAGCTGACACAAAAATAACTTACACGTACAACTTCATTTCTAAAAGACACAGTATTTATGACTGGAGTTGCAGTATCCATTTAGATGTCGATTAAAAAGGTAAAAAAACAATCTGTACTAATTATAGTAAGTATTTAAGTCAAAAGAAAGAAAAACATTGGCAGGTTTGCTGGTTCCACAATTTGCTGCTTTTCTCTGTTTGAAATTATTTGAGAACCAAATTTTTAATCTTAAGAGAAATTGTGTGACAGCTGCGTTGCTGATCTGCTGCGTCTCACAGGCGTCTGTTGTTCACAGGCAGAGTGTGTTTGCTGCTGCGCTGCTACACTAAGGTTTCTGGTATGACTAATGTATTTCTTTGATTAAGCCTATGTACTGAACTAAATGCAAGGACTCTACAATGTAAAGCCGTGCATCTTCTAGTGTGCAATAATAGTAATAAAAACCCAGTCAACAGAAACACTAGAGTGATTTTACAGGTACAGGAAGTCTTACGTGTTGCACAGCTCATGTTGGCACTGTGGTTGCTCTAACTTGATAACATGGCGCCGAAATGAAAAGCAAGAGGGTCTGTAATGCACATGCTCCACTCAGGCATCAATTGTGGCCTGGGCATTTGACTCCTTGGCCCCAAGACAGCTCAACTGACTCGCATCTTAATGCTTTTTCAGATACTGCATAAGGTCAAACATTTACTATCATTTACTAAATCTTTTTGTTTTCACTTTCCATTTCCTTTGCCCACCTTTTGCAAAATATCCAGAGCGGTGAGCACAGCTTCCTGCAAGCTGGTGAGCACCGCCTCAGTGTAGGAGGGGAGGATGAAGGGTGAGGCATCACTGCTGATAGGCACAGACACAGCCCCGTGAAGGATGACCCCCAGCTTCTTCAGATCCTCCATGCTGAAGTTGGCCTTGATGTGCTGGTAGAGCGCTGGGAAAATCTGGATCAGCGCCGTGAGGAACGGCTGGCTGGGGATAAAGGAGAGCTTCTCTGTCGGGCCACTGGGCGGCCTCGTGCAGTCCGTTCCCGTTCGATACCACGTGTTCCACGCTGACCACCACAACGCAGAGTCCTCTAAGGCTGACTCCTCCCCTGGGGGAGGGGCCTGCAGTTCGGCACCGTTGTAACGTGTCAACCGCTCGACGAGCGAATCTGAACGCACCAGGGGTCTGCCAGGACCGGACGCCGAGAGAGGGTCTATGAGCACTGGGGGAACGCCCATAGCAGCAAGTGCATCGCATACTTTGTCTGAGTCTCTCACAGGTGTAACGATCTGTAGGATCTCTTGAAAGCTCTTGAGGGCGGCCAGGGAGACCTCGTTGTTTTTACTCAGAGCAGCCGACTGAATGTGGTTCAGCAGCACCTCCCACGCCTCAAAGAAATCACCTGTAGATACACAAGACGGAAGAATATGCGACTATCAGTTAGCTAGTGTGTAAACGCTGTAGATAAAATGTGACAAACTTAACTAACCACATAGTCGGAACCATGCCCAGTTGCACAGGTGTACCCAAGTGGTGCTTACTGCAGAGTCAGATGGGTGGGGCTGGATCTACTGCTGATCCAGCTCCACCTCTCTGCACCAAGTGAAGCTCCTCCCCTCTGAAGTATGTCTAAGGGCCCTGTCACGTTTACACAAAAGTGAAGCGAATATTGCGGGACCAGAGTTCACCGAAGTTGAACATGCGAACGAGCGCATTGATTTGCCACAGGAGGAAACTCACTAAAAGCCGACTCCCTCTCGCAGATTGGAAGTGAACGGAAGGTGAAGGTTTGCCTGAAGAACTCGTATATGACTGGGTCCTGATGCTGACCACACGATGTCATTATTACATTGTGCAATTGTCAGAAGATACAAATCTACTGTATTTACAATCAATCACAATATAATCATGACTTTTTCCCACCACCAGCATGTTAAGCATTGTCTCTGCAACAAATGGCATGACTAGATTCAATGCACATTATTGTATGAGAGAGAGAGACAGAAAGAAAGAAAGAGAGAGAGAGCGAGAGCGAGAGAGAGAGAGAGAGAGAGAGAAAGACAAAGAGAGAGAGAGAGACTTCATCTAAATCTCCCCCCGTTTCCAGATGCGCATCCTGTCACCAAAATACCAAATGCGCAGTTAGCATTTTACTGCGCTTTGCACGGTGTGCTGTGGCTTCCAAGTTCCAAGTTTGCCAGGTCTTGTTATTAAGGAACAAATTCATAACTCGTGGCCACGACTTATTATCTCGTTCCATGCGGACATGTGTCCCCCCCCAAACACTGATATTATATCACCAGCAGGTTATTTATTTTACCTGGGTTGTAAGTAGGAAGGGCAGGTTGGATTTTATGTATAGCAGGTTGTAAATATGCTGGATATTAATCACCCCTTGTAATTTAGCACCGGCTAAGATGACGTTCGGGGCAATGAGAGTAATTAATAAGGAGCTCATGTTCTATCAGTTCTATCTCCCTGGAATATTAATCCTGTCAGCAGGGGGCTTAATGTGACTTAATACCTAGTAATATACTAGCACAAACAGTCAGGCCGTTTGTAGACCTTTTCTACACTTGGCACAGATTTATGAATATTATTCAATATGTAATTTTCATTGTTTACCATTCTTTGACAGCTGTGATAAAGTGCAGCCATGTGTCGCAGTCTACTTTCTGTGCAGCAGCATTAGACACTGTGTCAGTGTAGATAATGAGTGCTCACCTAGTTGCTGGAGGAGATACCGCCGCGTGTTGAAAATGCGCGCCACCCCGGCGAGTGTGAGCACCCACGTTTCCGCCCACTGTTTCTCTGCCGTGTCGCGTGAGTGGTGAATGAGGATGTTGCCGCCTCCGGACTCGATCTTCTCCTTGTCCGCCGTGGTGGAGGACGTCCTCACGCAGCCGAGCAGTTGGAACAGCACCTAGTGGAGACACCAGAAAAGTTCAACCAGTAGCCATTTCTTCCACAAAGTGAAAACTGGTGCATGATGTAAATGACATATCTTCAAACAGTAACACAGAATAAGTAGAGCTATTTTTTGAGAACAATTAAAAAAAGGATAGCATTCACAAATATAGATTTAAAGTTGTCATTCACACGAAAATTTGATAAATAATATATATCCTAGATTTTGTCAGACCGTAAATCCTAAATGAAACCCTTTTTGTAAATTTTAACAAAGTAACAATGTAGATGATGGCCTCCTCTTGTATATTTAAATCAAATTAAAATAAGAAAAAATTCCTGCACGCTACCTTCCAGACAACAATATGCCATGTTGGCTGCTGCAGCAGGGTCCCGTGGGCAGCGATGGTGGAGAACAATGTCTGCCCGGCGCTTTTCCGCACAGCGGGCCGTGGGTCGACGCAGAGCTCGCCCAGCTTGGCGTAAAGGCACAGCCACAGGCAGTCGAAGGGAGGGGCGGGGTGAAACGGCCTGTTCAGGGTCTCTCCTTTCTCTTGCGCCTGCTTCTGCACCGCTTCTTCCTCCTTCTCCAACTCCTGCGTGATGACTTCACCTCTTTGGAAGAAGTAGTCTGAAATGTTCCACTGTGGGTAAAAAAAGGGATGAGGGGGCAGAGAGTGGAGAGGGAGGTTGGTAAAATGCCTCTGGTAGTTTGGCTTTTCTATTATCATAATGTAATCATGTCATCTCACAGGAGCTGACACACACCAACAGAAATTATCCAGCAAACAACAGATCAATAAATGGCTTTGCATGTCCTGAATACTGAATAAAGTATCAATGAAACGTCAGAGCTGCAGTTTAATGCTGTTCAATTAGATACAACAATGTAAAATAAGGACTTGTATTATGTTATAACTGTTAAAACATATTCAAAAATATGTTTCAGCAACCTGACCACAACCTGACTCCAGAGTGAACACTGGAATTGTTCAATTACAAAATTTCTACTGGTCGCAACTCCTAATATGCGACTAGGAGTTGAAAATGGACAACTTCCCTGTGGGTTTAAGCGCACATTTAAAAAAATAAAAGGCACAAGACATTATCTCACCAGTAGGCCGATGGAGGTGAGGCTGATGTTGAGCTCCTGGTTCTGCAGGCCAAAGCTGCCGGCTACATCCACCACTATCTGGAGGCACGTGCAAGGCATGGTGGGCAAAAAGTCTGTCACCACCAACTGCAGGCACTGAAAGGCTGTTCGGATCAATGACTCGCTGAAGGAGAAGAAGAAAACATGACATTTTGGTCGAGTTTATTTTCCTTAATTTACTTTTATTGCAACTGTGATTACAACATGAATAAAATATTAGCAATTTGCCTGAAAAACAAACTATTTCATCCATATAATGAGAATAAAGCTCTGTTTTTGTGCGGGCTCTTACCCTTGATCATTGCGGATGGCTCCTATGACCCCCAACACGAGGGGCCAGCCGGGCCCCAGGCTGTCACCCTGGCTCTGAAGGATCTGCAGGACACTCTCCAGCTGTTTCTGGCGGATGTCTGCATGGAGCACGTTGGACAACTCCTTCAAGGGGTTCAGCAACAGAAGCTGCAGCCGCTTGGGAATAAAGAGAAGGAGATAGTGACTGATGTGTTAGCTGTCAAACAAGTATCTGCACATTCTAACTTTATAAACTGTACTATTACAACATTGCAGAGCATGAGAGACATAACATATGATTAAGATATTCGAAATTCAGAATAGTTGAATGTTAAATAAACTAATTTATTACAAAAGGTTTGGGGACATACTGTACATATTAGATAAACTTATTGTGACATAAAAAACTAATGTTTACTTGAATTATTGTATAATTTCACTGTTTTCTACAAGAAAGCCATTGATTTAATGGCTATGAGCTGTTCTAATAGCATCAGTTCTTCTGTCTTGTTCTAGATGAGCACTACATCATTTCTTTTATGTTTTATATGTCAAAGACTGTGAGTTGGATTATATTATGTTGATTGTTTTGTGGACTGTGGGGTTAAATGGGCTTGTGAAATTTATAAATACATTTTTTTTTATCCTTTGTGAGGGTTGAGACAAATCTTATATGCCAAGAGAGAGTAGCCTGGCGGGAACCCCAAATACAAAATATATAAGATAAATACAAAAGTCAACCTGTAACAGTGATTGACAAGATAAAGTGACTGAGCTTTTCAGAGCAAGAATTTGGCCCGCAAGCTATTCAGCTTTTTTTTGTGTTCATGATCACGTCCACTTACAGTGTTACCAACCTGATTCTGGGCCAATGGGGGGTCATGTTTGTAGGCCAGTCCGGCTTTGATGAGCGCCGTCAACGCCTCAGCCCCCCACTCTCTCATCCTGGAGTTCGGGTGCTGGCACACCTGCAGGACATGACATTCATGCACACAAATGCACACACATGCCAGGAACAACGGAGATGATACAGAGGCTGTTCACAACAGTGTTTCCCAGCAGTGGTCACAGTGGGTGGGTGTGTGAAACAAGTGGGTGAAATAAACCATAGACTGTGTTTTAGAGACTGGGATCCCCTGTGATAACAGGATATGCCGTGACAGGCCGTATAATCATGAGAGCAAGTATACACACAGAGAGACGAGGCTCCGCAGAATAAATACTCTAGTGTGGTACAAAACCTGTCTTTGGCTTAAATAATCCCAATAAAAATTATATATTTTAGCACATCTGCAATCATAATGAATCATATTTAGTTTACAGGGAAGTTTGTCAAACTCTTATTTTATGAGAGTCAAACTGAATTCTAAGAGGAACCAACATGGTTAATGAAAGCCTATTCAATAATTTCTCATCCATAGATCTACATAATAATAAATGCCTTATATTTTAATCTTTATCTATCTACATCTGTACATAGAGACACTATTTGAATTCGAAAAAGCCTGCGAGGAAAAAGAAGCAGCATTTTATCTCAGCATGCAGTTCACTGTGCGGGTGCAGCTTTAGCTTCTGTGACAAATCAGAGCTTCATATTGCATTCTGCGCACGAGAACGTAAAAATCAAACACTGACAGCAAAGCAAATTCACTGTGGACACATTCTGACACAGCAACCTCTCAATTCCAAAACCTCGTTGCCAGATTGCGCAGGAAAGAGAACAGATTGGAACAAAAAGAGGGACGAGTAAGCTGATGATTGTGGAGGAAGACATCTGAACTTACCTTCTGTAAAACAGGATTGCAAAAGAGAGAGGGGAGACAGACAGAGAAAATGTGAAGGAAACCTCGAAACACACCTTTACACACACACATACAATATATAAAAAGACAACCCCACTGAATGAAGACAGGAGGACAACAAATATGGAGTGTAGTAAAAAACAGTAAGTGTTAGTAATTGCTGTATGGGCCGGTATTGTCCATCCTACAGCAAGCTTCTCCAAAATGTAGAAAAAACTATTTTATACTCTGCAACCACAATGAAACTGTTAAATTCATCAATATTAAATGTTAGACGCAGCTATAATTAAAATTTTACTCTACGGGCTCATGAGCTACAGATTCGATGGAAAAAAGTTATCATTGGAGCCTCAGTACTGAGTAAAGCAAACAAACAGAAGAGGACAATTATGTTGACATTCATTGAACGTCTAGCATTCATTATTTGAAATCATTCATGAAATCATCACCGTTGAAAAAAGTGGCAATTTCTGTTGCAGCTCTTAGAATTAAATTCAAACAAATGTGTCTCTAGTGCTAATTTATTTATTTATTATTCCTAAATTTCCCTTGAGATCAATTAAGTATGTATTAGGGGTGTAACTGTACAAAAACATCACGGTTCGGTACGTTTTCGGTACAGTAGAAACAAGGACCAGAAAATATGAAACTGATTTATTTATTTTTATACAACCCTTACTACAAAAGTAAAATAGTAAATAAATATCCATTAAGGTGCAGCATGTAGAAAATTAACTCTACTTAGACTTCACCGTTATTGTATTGTATGATTATCACTATTAATTGTATTTTAATTTTTTGACACACACTCCCGTTTGTCTGCGGTCGTTATGACCACGAGCCGACAGCACATCCGGTCCTTCACTAAAGGTCCGGACCAACTGAAAGGCCCGTACCGTAAAGGTAAAAGGTACCGTACTGTTCAAGGTCAAATTAAGTAATTATAGGTAATATAATATATAGGAATTATAAAATGTATTTTTTAAGTGTTAGCAATAATATTCCTGTAAAACCTTGTTTGGACTGTATCTTGTATAATACAGTGTATAGTGATGGAAACAGTGATTTTAGAACAGATATTTTATCTCTACACTTAATGGGCCTCATACTTCTTTATAAGCTCCTTGAGTAAATCAGTGTTTTGTGATGTTGGGCTATATTAATAAAATGTCCTTGACATGTTACCTCAAGTAAGTGGCCAGTCAGAGGCCTCCACAAGATCTCTATACGATCCATGTTGACGAGACCAGTCTCCAAGAGCTTGGCCACCGCGAAAAGAGACGGCTCCTTAATCAGACAAGAAAATAGAAACTGTCGGTGAACACTGGTTGAATACATATGGAGAGGCTGTGTGCATGTTTATTAACATGTTCCTTTAAGTCAAGTGCAAGTACTGCAGTCACAGGCATCGGCACAATGTTAAAAGTTCATAAAAAGTATAGAGAATTATCACTACTCAAGATGATTTCAGCAAAGCAAAAATGTGCAATATACAAAACATCAACAAACCAAGTTTAACTTAACACTGAACTACACTAAGTCTTTACCTTGTTGTTTCCATAAGCCATTTCCATGGCTTCCAGGGAGAGTGAACACAGAGCGTTGATCAGGTGATGCAGGGACACATCATCTAGGTATCTGGATTACACAAAAAATAAATGTTCTATACAGACAGACTTAGATGTTTAACAGGAAATACTGTTCTTTTTTAGAGCACAGTAGTTATTCTTCAGTTTAATCCAATACTTTCTTAAGTAAATGAACAGATCTTTTCAAAATATTCAAACTAATGTTTGATCATTCATTAAACTGCTTTGCAAACAACACAAAAATATTTGTATTCACCAGATATGAATCACAGCACAGGTGATATTTCTATTCAGATTAATAATTAGACATTTAGTTTGTTTGTAGTGTTTGTTTTCACAGATAAAGCACTGGTCCTTACTGGGAGCTCTCAAAAAGTCTGGACAGGATGTTGGAGATGACGGGCAGGTCTGTCATCACTGCTGTGGTCAGCACCTGTTGAGGTAAAAGACACAAACACAAACTCGACAGTTAGCTCATCGCCAACAATGAGTTGAGAAACTCACAGGGTAATGCATGTTAGGTTTCTAAAAAAACACTCACTGTGCTGGGTCCCTCCACAGCTCGGCCGGGCTTCAGGGCACCGCCCACCCCCGGCTTCAGTCCCAGGATCCACACCAAATGCTGGGTGAGAAAAGTGAGAAGCTGAAGGAAACTACATCAACATAATCAAAAAAGAAAAGAAAGTACACTGAAATACTGGTGGATACTGCTAATTAAATTAGGAGAAATATAAATAGAAGTCTAAACCTCCTCTTGTCTATTTCATATAAAAGTACAAACTAAATAAAAGCTTCAAAACAGGTCAAGTAACACATTTTGACATCTTGTTTATACTGAAGCTGCTTTCAGACATGCACTAAACTCTGGATAATCTCCTGAAATGAGGGGCTGTACGTGAGAACACAAAAGTCAGTTCCTCCAGAGTTTCTCTTGCCAGCACCATTCTAATAACTTAGAATGAGCCCATGTGAGAATACAGAAGGATATGATCTGAAGGATTCACTAGCGAGTGTGCACGCTGCTGACATTTCTAACACATGACGGACGCAAAAGAGAAAAAAGGAAAAGAATAAAAATATCTCAGGATTAAAAAAGGGGCTAAACACGGAGAAGACACTGACAAAGATGTGAGTTTATAATCTCTGAGGTGGAATTTAGACGTTAATCCTTCCTCCTGCTTCACCCATCGCCCGAACTCTCCAGAGATCTTTCTGTTGTTGTAAACAGGTCTGAGCGAGAATCTCCTGCTGCGTTGTTCATGTGTAAAGGGCAAACTCCGGTCAAAGTACAGACCCGATTGTACGGACATTTTCCGGAGTTCATGTGTAATATTTTGCCTAGAGTGTCTAATCTGGCTTCTCTAGTTAGATAAAGATGTGTATTCATGTGTGTGGTGATTGTAGTACCTGCAGTGTAGCCAGTACCAGCTGCCAGGACGTGCCGAGCACCGCCCCGTGGCAGTGTGCGAGGTTCAACAGGGTTCGCATACACTGGATGTTCTTTGCAGTCAGCTGCAAACACAGGAACAAACAGTTACACTATATTTTGATGCACAAGCCATCAAGAAGTTAGGTGAAACAGAAGAGCAATAGTAAATTTCAAGTGTAACCACAGTGTGTTCATAACTGTGTGTGCATGTGTGTCCTTACCATCACCGTGCCCTGGGGCTGGGCGTTGAGCGGCTGCCCCACAGCCACCACCTGCTGATGAGATTCACTGGAGGGGCTGATAATCTGCACGGTCTGGCCCTGGATAGAATAGGCTGCGGAGAACACACACACACACACACACACACACAACACACACACACACACACACACACACACACACACACAACACACACACACACACACACACACACACACACACACACACACACACACACACACACACCACACACACACACGGGAGTCAAGTCTTTCTGAGAGAGTCAGTACTACACACAAGCTTACGACATGCAAGAAAAGCTTCCTTAATTAACTCCAAGGCAAACATCCATCACAAGTTGAGACCCAATTTGCAGACTTTATCTCTACAAGCTAATATGCAAATAGTGAATGTCTAAGTGGTGGATTTGAGAGCAGCTGTGTGTGTGTGTCTGTCTGTGTGAGAGTGTATGAGTGTGTGTGTGTGTCTACATTCCCCAGACACACTCTCCTTGGTGTTCCTAATTAGGAGCCACAGTGAAAAGTTATGGATTAATGCAATAAGAGCAGGGCTATAGGGACAGGCAGGGTGCCAGCAGTTTACATGTTAAGCTCAGTTTAACAGAATGCACGTCGAACCATATGGGAGACGAGAGGTGCTCATTAATTTAACATAAATATACATGACCAGAGGCCATTCTCAGGGCTGGGAGAGGGAACTGGAAAGGGTGGGTGTATTAGCATTATTTTTGTTTCTGTCGTGATGCAGAAATACAAAACTTAGGCCTGAATAGTTTTTAGTGTTTCCCAGAAAAGGAAAGAAAAGAATAGAGGGAGAGAGACTAGTGGAGTGTGTGTGTGTGTGTGTGTGTGTGTGTGTGTGTGTGTGTGTGTGTGTGTGTGTGTGTGTGTATATATATAATGCATTTGTGTATGAGGCATCTGAGGCACCTGTGGGTAGACTTTGCCATTAAAACACAAACTAGAAGCCAGTTGCCCTTGACTCAGCTCATCTGGGATATTTCTGTTTCTGTGTGTAGTGGCAATGAAGTATTTTTAGTAAATCTTTGGTTCTCTATGCAGAACGGTACCTTTACTGGAGAGGTTGGCGGCATTGCAGCTCAGAAGAGTCAGAGCATAGTGCGGCGGCAGTGAGGCCTTGCAGATGGCTGTGATGAAGGCATCTCGGGGCGTCACCAGTCCCAGACGACCACACAGCGAGGCCATGGTCAGCTCCGCCTTCAGGATGTTCTCAGTTGCTGTCTCATCAGTGCTGAGAGACAAGAGGAAAAGGAGGATGGAAGACAGTGTGGTTTGATACTCATATTAATAATATTTTTTGGGATGTATCAGCTTAACTTTCTTCATCATGTATCAGCATTGACTTACACTAACTGAGTGGTAATGTCCCAAAAAATGTAATCAAGGCTGATTTTGATCATCATTAAAAGGAAGATATCCTTATCTGTCAACAACAGCAATATGTGCAATAACATTTCTACTACATTACATTTTTGTAGTGGGGAAATTTGTCCCGACTTGAAACCCTGACGTGAACACGTAACATGACTGCTGACTACAGAGAGCACATCTATCAGAAGGCAACAGGCAGATTTACCTTGCGTCCAGCAGCAGAGAGAGAGCAGCCAGTAGACCACACCAACAGGCACTGACCATCTCCTCCCACACCAGGTGGGCTCCTGACACACAAACACAAGCTTAATGAGATCTCATTTGAAAAAGTTAAAGTCACAGAGGCACTATAATGGCCACCAGCGGTCATTACAGTGTTTTGAACAAGGGGCAATCTTGGTTTGTGAACCAATTTAGAGGTTGCGAGTTTGGAATTTTGTCCGGTGCCATCTTGTTTTTCTGGAAGCAGAAGTAACCATATTTGGAGGAGAGGGTGGAGCCTCAGTGAGAGATTGGGGACACTGCACATCCACCACCCAAGTTTAAAGATGAACATCATGCTGTATCGAAGAAGTCTTAAAGCTAGTGATCGAGGCCATAAGCTCAAAAATGAAAATGTTAACTGATGCTATAAATCAAGTGAGAATAAAGTTCAATTTCTCTTCGACTTCTAAGAGACTCTTTTGTTTTTGCTACCAGTGGAGTCGCCCTCTGCTGGTCATTCAAGAGAATATAGTGTCTGTGTCCATTTTTTAATAGTCTATGGTTCTCACCGACAATCTTAAAGGGTTTGGGAATCATGCAGTCGAGTAAAAATACAACACGTATTGTAATTTCTCCTTAAGATCTTGCTTTTGAGTGAGATGCTGTATCTCTTATTGATTCATACAGTTAATATCTTTAACACACCACGCTAATGTGACTCTTAATTAAATTTAGTATGTACCCTCCTCTGAACATTACACTGCATTACGAGTGCTTGCTCGTCTACCGCCTGACACTGTGCCTCTTGCTCTTTCTCACCAGGTTGTGGCTGCCACTTCTGGTCAGGGTTAGCCTCCCTGAATTCAGCGGCCACCCCCTCCTCCGCAGCCAGTTCTCTCTCTATCATGGAAGTAATGCCTCTGACCAGGTCCAGCAGGGCACTGAAGGCCACAGACATGGCGTAGCCCTCGGGGATGGACGGAGGCTCCACCTTATCCAGCATCTCTAGACTGGTGGAGGAAAAAAAGAGGTACAGGACAAATGAGATAATGGTGAAGTGGGTGTATGTGCTAGAATCAGCAGAATTTTATGCATTAATTGTTAAAATGTTAGTATGAAAAAAAATGTTAAAAGAAAAACAACATTTTAGTTTAGCCATAAATATCCTGTCCTGTGTGTTGATGGGTTTACATCAGTTACTGTTTGACATTTAAACACCACCGTCCCCTACAATAATTACTCGAGTACGCCAGATGTCCCAAGTTTCCAGATGTATTTCATAATACTGATGTGCATCACTGTTATTTGAGCAATTCGTGTCGATTGTGTTCATGTACAAAACATGTCCGTTGCCTCTCAGCATCGTCTGACTCTTCCTGTCTGACCTTAATGTCGGGAGAAATGCCTGAAGCTGTATCACGGCCGCAGCTTTTTACCTGGATTCTGCTGCTTTGTCTCGTACAGAAAAAGCTGCTGCAGTGTTTATCTAATTCTCCTTCATGCTGAGTCTGCTCCAAAATCACCACCAAGAATCTTAATTACAGTAAACTGACTATTACTGTTGGAAAAGACAATTTAGAGAACACCTCCCTTTGTTACAGGAAGGCCTCTGGCAAACGTAACTCTCGGAATTTTAAACCTCGCTTTCCTGTGAAATATCAAAGACTAATTACAGCAGCGTTTTCACTCCTCGAGCAGGTTAAAGACCTTGATCATCTGTGGTTTGAAAAATATTTTGTTCTGCTGGATCACTGCTTCCAGGGTGAAACTAACTCAATTATTATACTGCAAACTCCATATACCCATTAGAAGCACAGAGGTGGTGTTTCCTACAACTTAACATATTCATTTGTTCTTTCTGTCTAAAGTCTTAAATTACACATGAAAGACAATGAATGAGGACGGGCCGAGAGGTGAATTATTAAGTATGTGTGGAATCATGACTTACTAAGTGGCCTTGGCGCTTCCCTGGACACTAACAGTCATGAGGGGGATCCAGGTGCCACGGTATTCAAATGCAGCCTGGGTCGTCAGGTTGCCGCCGACTCCTCCTGTCCCTGGGCCGCCCTGTGCGGTGCCCTGGGCCCCTGAACCAGAGGCTCCTTAACATAAAGTAAGATGAAATAAGTCAAACCATTATAACAAATATACATATATAACATAGAAGAACACAAAATATCCAGAACATCTTCATGACTTTATCCAGATATTATTATCCGGAGGGGTCTGTATGTGAGGGCGCAAATGTCTGAGTTTCCTGAAATTGTTCACGATTGTCCTGGTAGCCCCGAGTAAAAACTCCGGAGAAGAAAGATGTCAGGAGTTCATGTCTGAAAACAGAATTATTGTACCTGTACAGAAGTTTGCATTTCATCTTAAATAGTTTTCCTTTTCAAAACAGAATATGTGTTGAATGTTGTATTTTATTTATCAAGATCTGAATTTCAGGTGCATCTGAACACATTTCTTTGAGATCTACAGAACTTCATGATCATCTGTTCCTGAATATTCAGGAGGTCAACATAAGAACTTTGTTACTTGTAAATTCAGTGAACTGACCAGCAGGTGCACTGACGACAGGAGTGTTGCCTGCATTGGGGACAATGAAGAGGGACTGGATGAAGGAGCCCAGGGCATTGACGATGTCTCTGAATACCTTGGTGGAGTGCTGCTTCATGTCATATGACTGGCAGAATGAACTGGAAAAGGAAAACAACACAGAACATTTGATAAGGTCCCAGTTAGAAACTGGACATTTGGGTGTTGATATAGTTCCCTTTAGAACTATACTGGGAAGAGTGCAATTTCAGGACATCTCAGAGTTTGTTCGACTTGTTCAGGCTCAGATCTACGCTGTTAGACCTTGCTCAGCTTTCATTAGGTTTAGCTGTACATATTAGCTGTTAGCATGCTAATGTGTTAACGTTGATTAATTTTTGAACATGTAAATAAACTCCTCATTTTATGGAACAAAAAATGTCTTCATAAAATTTCATGGCAATCTAAGGCATGTAAAGACATTACATTCTAAAGCAAAGAGATCAGCAGATTAATTGGACCATAGAACTGCTAAAAATAATTTATACTATTTAACCTATCGTGCTGCCTGACAGCAAAGACAGTATATTTGTATTAAACGTAGAGATTGCCTACATAGAGATAATTTATGTTATTTGTATGATAGTGGAACGTGTGCGCGACATGTTTCTTGACCTCTTGAGGTAGATAAATCAGAAATTACATAAACATTTAGCTGTCATGAAGAGGGGAAAGTAATTTTCAAGTTGTGGTGCTCATTGACTAAAAGGTGTATTTTCGTTATTGAGTTTTTGAGATCTTAATATTCCTCACCGTAACAAATGTGGCTGCACACACAGCCTGTGGACTGATTCTACGGCCACTGCTCTCAGCCACTGTGGCTTCTCCCCGTCCAGAAACTTCACCAGTAGAGACAAAAAAATCTCACACTCAGTCACCTGCAAAACAAACACACACAGATCAGACTGGGGCAGAGTAGTGGCCTGTTATATAGACCGACTGTCCCGTTACTGGAAAACTGCCTCTGGCAACATCCCTGAATCCCTTCAGGCTTTGATGAAGGTGTTGACTGGACACGCCTCTTGACATGGGCAAAAAGACACAATTTTACCTCAGGGTTTGATACAATATCACTAAATAAAAACAGCTGCAGTGCTGAATTAATCAGATGCAGCTATGCTCATTGAGGTACATGGAGCAGAACTAAGACAAAAAGTACAGCTACGCTAATCCAATGCTAATCAGACCAAATCAATTAAGTGTATCAGCTCTGTTCTGGGGAAAATCCCTCTCTCATAAACCATCCATCAGGCAGCAGCTCTGGCCAGTCGACCGTCACGCAGATCGGTTCCTCACCAGTAGGGTGTAGAAGTGCTTGATGAGGACTGACACTACACGCAGGAGCCTCATGCAGATGGGAAAGTACGGTTTCTCCACAGGTGCCGGCGAGGCAGCACTGCTGCTGCCCTGACGGAACTTGATGTTGGGGGAGAAGAGCTTGATCACAAGTGGACACACTCGTTCCTTCAACAGGAAACTGAACTCCTGGTGCTGGATATGGAACAGAGAGAGAGAGGGACGTTAAGATCAGGTGTGAGATGCAAAGACACACAACTGTTACAAAACATTTGTTTCACTACACAATCTCTGACATTAAGACATTAAATATATACAAGAGGGGGATAAAATAACAGAAATATCTGATTATTTAAAAATAAAGAGTAAGTCTGTATTTTTATTATCCATCTACTCTGGCAGTTTGTACAATAGGCAAATTCCTTATCTAATAACACCACAACAAATATGTGACACAGTACATACCTGTAAGAATACACCCGGGAAATCATTGAGAACAGACTCCAGCAGCTCGAGGCCAAATGTCCGTGTCATCTCTGTCATCCCTACCAGCCAGTAGGGGGCATCAGCGTTGACAAGCTGGCACAAGTCCTGCACAGAGGCACAGAGCAGCATTCACAACAATGGCATGTTATGTCCTACACTCATCACAGTGGTTGAAACAGTGCAGTCACTGAGTTCTGCTGGCAGAACAAATCTCATCACAGAAAAGTACAGTGTGGGTGAGGAATGACGAGGGACTTGAGGACAAGGGACCTTTGACTTTGTGCAGATTTAATTTAAAAGCACAGATTCAAGAAATTACATGGTAGTGATGAATATTTTTAGCAGAAATGGGAACTACTCTGATTTCCTGTCTGTAGTCCACACACGATGAGGTCATGAGCCACGTTTCAAAGCCAGCTCAGACAAGGGTTTTACCCTTTGGCCAATGAAAGGAGAATGCAATGCTGTGTTGAAGGCTGCTGCCCCCTTGTGGGCTTACCTGGAACAGCATGTATGCATCTTTAGCACTGGGTCTCAGGGTACTAACAGACCGTCTGTTGGTGTTTCCCTGGACTGGAGGAGGATGCTCCACAATGCCTGAGGGGGAGGGGGATAATAATTTTAGGAATTTAAGAAATGTATTGATAGTACAACAGTAAAGCAGTTCTGTTAACAGAGTCAAAGTCAGATCAGACTACAGATTAAACTTCAGTGTATACAAGGAAATAACAGCCACCTTTTATTCCATATTCCATGCTTTCAAAATACGTGGATTGTACTCATATTTTATATTCTATTAAATAGTACAAAGAACTTTACTCATTGTAGCTACTAACTTTCTCTGGATTTAAACTCATGAATCCTGACACACTCAGTAGTCTCTATATAGATGAGCTCAGGATGTCTTACGTCCCATGATTCCTCAATTTTAGAAAATGAGATGAAGTCAAACTTCCCGTTTCTGAATATTTTGTATGCACTGACTCACTGAACTTCCATCACTATATACACTGTTCAGACCTGGTACATAATGTCCCGAGTGATGCGATCACAAATGTTTAACGCAAAGTACAAGAACGCACCCATGGTCTGAGATCTGATCACTCAGACCACATTTGAAGATGGTCTGGACTAAATCTTTTTACTGTGTGAACACATATCTGTCCTGGGCTGAATATGAGACCCGCCTGCCCAGCTGACGCACTCTGATCCGTACTCATATTGGTTAAAAATTAAATAAATATCTTGATCATCACGAACACAAACGACGTAGTGATTAATTGCATTTTGAGCGGGAAAGTGAGATGTGATCACAAGTGGTCACAGGAGACACGTTCAGGATGCATTCAGGTGCAAACTGAAGAACCTAATGTTGTCCACTTGTGATCGGATCTCTCAGGATGGATGTTAATACCAGGCTTATATTCTCTCCCCATTTCACCCAAATAGCAGCGCCAGCCTCCAACCTTTGAAACGCTCATCCTCTGCCACCATCCTTTCGAACACCACAGTGACGACCTGCCTGACGGTGGCGGCCGCTGTGTTGTTGGTGATGGTGTCCTTGGTGAAGTGGAGACGGAAACACAGCACAATGGCCTGGATAGACAAAGGCAGACGTGGAACATAAAAGGCATTGTGTGAACACAGTGGGACAGTTTGATAGATCATGAAATTTGGCACCGTGTTATAATGCTGCACATCCTATATTAAATACATGAGTCCACCAGTACAGTACATAGGAATAGATTCAACGGCGTGGCGCATGTAAAGAGTTGGGAGATTTAGGGGTGTGTTGGCCTGGTACCTTGGAAAGTACTTCATCATGTACAACTGTGTTGGTGGTCAGCAGGACGAGGACCGTCTGTAGAAGTTTCAGCTCCTCCAAACCATTTTCCATCAGCTGCCACAACATGTTGATGATGTTCCCCGCTGCTGCCTGTTACACACACAAAAAAACCTTCAATTACAGCACTCACGCAGATTTATAGTTGAACATCAGGAGGCAGTATCACAGTCACAGGCTTTTAATAGACAAAAAGCAATGAGATATCAACCTGAGGTCACACACACAGCTTATAATACCAGACATGCACAAAAACACACTTGAGGGAGCAGCTGGTGCTGCCTGCTCTGGGGGTCACTGAGTTCAAAAACACCAAATGTAGCTGCCAGTTGATATTATGTCACTTGATGCTGACTTTAAGTGACGCTGTGTCTCCTTTCTTGGGTCAAGCTGTCTTGTTGACTGACTGGCTGGAGACAAAGGAGCACGCTTTACTCCAAAAAATGGAAAAACAAATATATATAAGTTCGGTTTGTGTCCATGCTAGGACTGCAACCAACATCTATTTTCAATGAAGATTAAAATGTAATTTTTTGTTGTTTTAGCATTAATAAATAAAATAAAAAATCACTGAGACTATAAAACCAAAAGATAATAAATTTACAAGACTCGGAAAAAACAAAATCTTAAAATTCTCACGTTTGAGTGGATGAAACACTGATAATGAATTATCACTCAAACAATTGATTATCAAATTGATGTCTTATTGTTTTCCATCTGGTGATTTTATTTTTAGCTACACTACAGGATTTCACATGGCATGTTTCCCTGTTCAAAGAGTTTAAACTTTATTACCAAACAGTCCTACAGGCGTTTAGATGCAATTTGTGCACGATTTGCTTCAACATCGACTCAGTTACTGAATTTTATTGAATCAACACCAACAATTATGTTTCCAGACACATTTCACTATGTAGTTGTAGTTCAGGAGCACATCTGTTTTCACTGCAGAGGGTGAAACCTCTTCAAATCTTGTTACCACAAGATGCCATCAACAATTCAGTGTCTCTGCTGTCCTTTTACAACTTGTTCTTTCGAGACATTTGAACTTCCCCAAGGAAACAAAATGACATCAACTATCAACAAAGTCTCTCTCCGTCTGAGATGTTTCTCTGCAGTGAAACCTCAAGAATCAATACTACGGTAGTGTGAGGCCCTTAGGTAGCTGTTAAACCTTCAGAGCTGCTGTTAAAGTGGCATAAATATGTATATATATATATTTATTTATTTTAACAACATTTGAAATATTTTTCTCTATGGTTGTTAATCAATTATTATAAGGTTTTGAACTGTTGCTCAAACAAAGCAAAACGTGAAGATTTTAAATTGGGCCTTTTTTTTTTTTTAAATGAGCTTCTGATATGGTCCACAGCATGAATTAGTCATGATGATTAGCTGCTACCCAAATGTGCATAATATCGACTGAAGAGAAGAAAGACAGTGGTTAAAAAAATTTCACAGCACAGCCCTTCATGTCACACTTCTCTTGTGAGAGTATTTATTCCGGGAGTGAGCACTTAGGCTCCCCCACCAAAAGGCAGGAGCTTTGACACGTATGCAAGCCTAATTAAAAAAAAATGCCTGACATCAGAATGTGGAGAGCATGGGATGGCTCAATAAAGCTTTTAATAAAAGTCTTTTTATGGTGTATTAACAAGGCGCTTGTGCTGAAGCTCCAGGGTACCAGCTTTGAAACAGCTCTGATCTCTGCTCTGACTCCAGCTGAGTTGTTTGAAAGGTTCAAGACCTCTTTACTTATCAAGTGAAAATTATATTGAACCACACTGATGTTTGAGAAATTATTACAGTTACATATGTCCTGTAGATACAATTTTTCTAGGCCAATGGTTTCACAGAACACACAAACTCTGTAGATGACCCCATGAAAATCTAGAGGATGGACAACTGCAGGACAGAATGAGGAGTAGAGGGGGGGGGTGGGGGCACAGCCAGCAGTGAGCAATACATTCAGACTAACCATTCAAATATTAAAATGGCTGATTGGGTATTGATGAGTTGCATTGATTTCTGTATTGATCTGAATGAGCCAGCCTAAAATGGTAGGTCAACGCCAATTTGCAAGCCGATGTGCACAGAATGTTTCTTTAGGAACATTGAGTTCTATGTCAATATGGAATATTTGATAATTCAAGAATTGGTAAGCAGGAGTCAGTCCGATTGATAACTGATTGAAAAACAGTGGTCCTGTACTAAGTGTGACAATCCATAAGATACAAGTAATGCCAATATTTGATTGAGACAAAGCTAATATAGCTGGAAAAAATTAAGATCTACTCTGAATGATTAGTGGGTTTTATCATTTCAAACCCACAGTAGGGCTGGGTGATAAAATAACAGCAATAATTATAGCAACATATTCTTTATCAATAGCAGTACATATACTGTGTATGCACTGTGCAAGCATGATGAGGAAGTATAACACAGAATTGGTTTTAATGCTCTACCTCAGTTTTGAAAAACGTTTTCTGGGTGGCTGTGGGTAAGGATGAAGAGAGGGTCGTCCACTAACCAGAGGGTCAGTTGTGTGTGTGTGTGTGTGTGTGTGTGTGTGTAGACTTATTTGACTGATATGAAAATATCGCTAGCCCACATCGAGTCTGAAGATGTTTTCTCTGTATTCATGTTCTTCAGAAATTTAAATTTTCACAAATTGCTCAAATTTAGCATATCACACAACCTAATGGCAGATGACTTTATGCTAAATGACATACAACTGAGGGACCACACTCAAACTTGAGAACAGAGGGAGTCCTTGAAACACATACAACAAAAGTGCTGAATCTATTTAATAAGAAAGTGTTGGAGATCAGGTAGAGGAATGCACCAAAGTAAGTACTAGTCAGGCATGTAAGCGAGTTCGAGGTGAGAGGAGGTGCTCTGAGGAGAGATGACAGAGAAGGACGCCCCTGCACTGATAACATTCGGCAGCTCAACAAGAAATGCATTTCCTTCAGGACTACACAGGAAAATCATTTCCCAAAGGACACAGGTATTGGCTTGGCTCTCAGAAGATGATAATCACCAGGTTAGACAAATATACACATTCTGACTCAAGCTATATAACAACATATTTTGTTGCTATGAAAGTTTTACAGTATTTTACAACCATGAATCAAGAAAGGCCGAAAAGTGTTTCATATTTCAAATTACACAACTGTATGTTATTTTTTTCTTTTACCATATTCCATTAGGCTTTTAATATATGGATCTCTATTTTTTGCGTGTACATAAGTCAACTATGAACATAGGCCACAGGGTGCTGCATTTATACATCAGAGTTCATTTAAAATACCGAGCCAGCTCCCTGTCCTCACCTCAGATACCACTTCATGGGACATGAGTCTCTGGATGGCAGCCAGACACAGCTGGGTGATCTTTGGCTCTTTGGTGCCACAGCCCATCAGGAAAGGCTGCACCACCTCTGAGCTGTTCTCCTTCAGAGCTGCAGGGAAAGGACACAGATAAGGATGAATGTCACGATGCATTTTCTGGACATCTGTATACGGATATATTTTGGGAATAAAACCACATTTCATTTCAGTATTCTGAAACAACATATTCAGAAAATTAAGAAAATAAACAATTTATATTCATGCAAAATGAAAACGTAAATGCACAACTAAATCAGTCGGGCTAGATGGATTGTGGATCGCGGTGGCATCTGATCGTAGTGGCAGCTACTATGATTAGACTGCTTGACATACAATACGCCTACTCACATACTTGCTGATGTTCTCAGTTACAAGTGGCAACTATTACAAATTGTGATTTGTGAATATGGGCTATAAAAATAATATTTGATTGATTGATAGATTATGCAAAAAGATTATCCAATTACCTTTTACTCTAAAATATGAGATATATTCGTACTTTATTAAAATCATTATTATTATCATTAGTAATAATGTTATTATTATTAGTTCACAATGTCATGTAAAGACTATGAAATGAAAGTGTAGTATTTGTACATGTGGTCCGTCTATTCAGAACACAGTGAACAGGATTCAGTCTCTTCAATGATTCAGATGTGCACAACAAGTTTCACCAATCTTTTTCTAACAAAAAGCAAACATAGACAACAACTGCTGCAGTGAATAACAGTGCAGTTACTGTGGGGGCAGCTGGAGCTGGACAGTCGTCAGTGGAATTCAGAAAATGTTGGTTTTGTGTCAACTCTGCAAATGTTACAAAAAGCAGGAATTTGTTTATCTAGGCAGCACTGACACTATTTCCTATTCAAGTGATGAGAGACCAGTCACACTTGAAACGGCTCTATAGCCTCAATCAGGGCAACTAACAAACAAAGCTGAGGCCTGAACACTAATATTCATGAATATGCAGCTCTTCGTTATCTTACAGTTCAATGCGTGAGTAACCAATATGATCATATTGTGTTGTGAAGGAATCAAAAGGGTAATGTTCTTACTGTGAGATGTGCTTGACTCACCACAGACTGACTTCATTAAGTAACAAAGTAAATAAACCTATATAAACACATTAATATTATTGTTTGCTTGTATATATTCATTCATATTGGATAGTGTGTATTAATTAACCAACTAAAAAAACATGAACAGTATCAATAAAAATCTCATTGACATGTTCAAATTCTATTCAAACAACTCAAATATATACAATAACCTTGAGGGGGAATTCATGAAAATTACTCAATATAGTCAGTGGTGGTTAACCACCACCTAGGGCTGGGCGATATGGAAAAATGTTTTATCATGATATCTTTTTAAATATCAGTCAATATTAATATATATCACGATATATATCAAATCAGCGCAACTGCACTGAGGTGCATTAACAAGGGACTCTGCTCCTCTGATGTTTTCTCATCTCTCACATGTACTACTGATCTTTATAAAAACCTGTTGAGTTAATATTTATGTTCCTGGATAAACGAGGCGTCGCTTCTTCTGCAACAATGAAGTTAAAACACAGCATTGAGTCATAATCTGCGGGAAGAACTTCTCTTCTGTCTGCAGGAGAGTGTGTGTCGGATCATGACTCTGAATCGTTCTGGTCCCTTTAACCCTGATGTTCTGACGTTACGTCACGTTATGTCTCGTGTTGTGTAGCAGGTTGATACATGTGTCTCATAAACTCTACAGCGATTCAAACAAACACAAAGTAAACATCAGTTCTGTACATGTCCTAATAACTTGTGATCAGTGATGATGTTTATGGTTACAGTGTCATGTGAGTGCAGGTCAGAGGGGGAGTGAGGAGGAACCAGACTCTGACAGAGACTCTGACACAGGACGAGCGGACCTTTAATGTGTGTCTGTCTGATCCTGAAGCAGATGTGGTTATAATTATTCAGCGGCGGGAAATCGCTAAAACAATGAACGTAGTGGAAAACATGAATCGATTATGTTCTGTCGTCCTCCTCTCTGCAGGAGCCCAAACATTAACATGTGTGCTGCTGCTCCTACACTCTGCGCTGTGTGCGTCAACCTAACCTGATCTGGGTTTAACTATATTCTAGACACATGATTGGTTCGGCAAGGATTTATTCGCATTATCATTGGCTGTTTGTGTTGTCTGTCAAAACAAGGATGGAATGAGTTCTATCGACCATGTCTTAAATTTCTACCAAGGACAAGTTATCTTGCGATAGTTAATCGTTTTATCGCCCAGCCCGACCACCACCCTTCTCTCTTTCTCACTCACCTGCCAGTATGCCTGTATTCCTGGCTGCAATGGTCTTAATCTTCACAATGCCAGACTCTGCAGCCTGCAAGAGAGGGAGAGAGGAGACATTTAGGTTAACTCATGAATATTATGCGTATAAGGCGGTGCTGATGGTGAAGCACCACTATGCTACAGGTAGTAGACACCACTTGTGCTAATACATGGCAACAGGGGAGAAAGAGAAAGGACAGAGGGGGGCAGGTGAATCTACAAAGAAGGGGCTTCGACTTGAGAGGGATGCACCAGTAGAAAAGTGATTTCCCCAGTGAGGTGTCTGGCAGGGGCAAGATGCTAAGAATTAGAAAAGGGGGAAAGGAGGATTGTCAAGAGAGAGCGAGAGAGAGAAAGGGTAGGAGGAGGGGATGACATGGACACAGACTAAATGTGAATCAGTGTGTGTGAAAGAAAGAGATTTTCAGCATTTACCAGTCAAAATAGAAGCTCTTATCTTTCTACCACAAGCCTGTCATATCTCTGGAACCTCTTCTTCTCTCCTCAGTATTAATCCCCATCACGGCTCCGTCTCAACTGATTCAACCACTTTCGCTCTTCCCTCCCCAAACAGTCTTCTCTTCTGACTCGTTTTTTTTCCTTGTTACTACAAGTATCAGAAACTGTCAATTTTCATCTAAAAGATGCAACGTGTTACCCTGAGACGAAGAACTCACAACTGCAGAATAAAAGAGCATAATATTGAATATCTGGATGAGAACTTTTCTTGACATCTAATCTGATGACGCTTACAGTGAACAAAGGCGGTGTGCAAGGAATTAAAGGGATAGCTCATCGAAAATGAAAATTCACTCATTATCTATTTACCACTATGCACTAGACATTTTATGTTTATTTTTCTGTTTATTTTTTGTTATGTGGTTGCAAGTTACTTCAATTGTATTGGATGTGGCTGCAATGCTGTTTAGCCCTGAAACTCCAAAAGTGTTTTGTGGACTCAGACACTTCACCCACACATCCATCGGCATAGTGGTGAATGAGTGTATTTTCATTTTTTCTGTGAACTATCCCTTTAAGTAAATATGAAGTATTCACTATGTTTTTTTCATTGCCATAAAAATGGCACTCAGTAGAGCACATACCTCCACCAAGGCCTAACAGTCTCCTCAAATTCAACCAACCTAAATTGCCTCTCTGTTTTTTGTTTGATTCATGACCAGCGTCACAAGCGCAGCTGAACCAACGCGTTGGAAACTGTCTGTCTTGTTCACGTGTGTTGCATCTTGCACGACACAAATCACTGTTGCACGTCATTCCAAAGATGTAAACAGTAAGTAACCAACGTTCATGGCTATTTACATGCCTACGCCCAAAAGTTCAATACACGTCATAATGTCGCCGAAATAATAAAGAAGAAATGATCACCTTCACCTGGGTGTTACGTTTTCATGGCTGCCAATTGGAACCTGAGCCGATAAAGACATGTGTTTATTGCAGAGTCACTTGACTTAATTGTGGCCACATTGCAGGAGCTAATTATTAGTGGGGTTTTGTTATTGTTAAAAAGTGGCTATATCAGTCTTCTAAATGTGCCTGATTCCAGAAGTTAGTGGTCTTTTCCTTGACCTGTACCTCACCCTTCCACTAAGTTTAAATACATGTTTTTTGCATAGTCCTGCAAAGACAAATAAACAAGCAGCAATGAAAACAAGACTATCTTGGCAGATGTAACAACATTCATCACCACTGTAGATATAACGTCATATGCAAATTGCAGCATCTAGTCACATCAGTTACATAAAGTACCTGACATCTGTTTGCTCAACCGAACAAGCACGCAGTCAATGAGCAAATATTACCTTGATGTGTTTATTCAGGCAGCCACTATGTGGTCTGACTGCATTTCAAGCATGAATGTGCTATAACTCTTTCCATCCCATTGTCATATAAGGTCTGTGGTTACATAAATACAGCATCATTTTGAATTACAAGCCCTTTTATCTTCATGACCACTGAGTGACAATTTCCAATTCAACATGAGGAAAACAAAGCTGTAAGGCAATTTTACAATTCCACTCCCTTCTCTGTGTATATAAGATAAAAGTATAATGTAATTATGCGCAAATCATTCTACTTTTGATTGAACAGCCCTGATGGTGAAAAATACTGCCCAAAATATTTGGCCAACAATGCAACAGTCGCTTTAACAAGTAATTTGAACAGCCACAAGGTCAAGGCCCTTTAAAAGTCAACAACTCAGAACCTTCTGAATCGCTGGTTCACAAGCAGCCTCTGGCAAATACAAACTGAGAACTGGCCTATTACCATACAGCTCCTTAAAAAGTTAATCTTGAAAAAAATGCCAGGCTCCCTCTGCTCCATTGTTCCTCACAGAGGCCAAGTTCATTACAGGGCAATGAGGCGAACACAGAGAGCTTTTTAGTCCCAAATAACGGCCACCCTGTGGAGGCTGCTATTAATATAAACAGAGATTGAGACATTAAGATACTGCAGCTATGATGAATGACTATAAAGTGGCAGTACTGCAGAGTCTGGGAGAGAAGTGAGTTTATTTTTTAACAAACAACTTAAACAATACTATATAATAAATGCCTGGGAAATGTTTTCTCTCTCACTGGTCATATACATTTAAATTTATGCTATTTAGATTATAGCTGCTGTTTGATGAGTTTAGGGATGCATAAATGGATTATTTAAATTGATTTTTAGTCGAGTGAAAATTTTTAATTAAATTTTTTGTTCGTTTTGCATCATTGTTAAATCAATATGTTTGGGTTCTGCTCGTCAGACTAAACATTATATTTGAAGAAATTACTGCTGGGTGCTGCTGGTTTTCAGGTGTCAATCTAGTCAAACGAGAGGAGTCAACCAGACAATCTGCAGCCTCTGTCCCAAGGACAGCAGGACAGAGGAGCATGTTTTTTCCCCAATCACAGTGTTATAAATAAAACTATTCATAATCAAGTTCTAAATAGGGTTTCAAGTCCCCTTGAAATACTTGTGACAAGAGCCTCCTTTGTACTTAAGTGGCCATCTCTTTATAAAAACAGCGAGAATCAATTGGCATTGAGGACACGGTTGGCCCCAAGTATGTTCTTATATATGAAGGTGATTTAATGGGATTGAGTCCTCTTTGATTGGCTGAGGATGTGAACTGCACATCTCCTTCTGTTTTTTCTGCAGAAACTGTGTGTCAGTCCAATAAGAGAACGAGGAAACCAATAAATGCTTCAAATTAGAAGCTGAGTGTTTGAGTTCCCTCTTCTTTCAGCCTCGAGTGGAGCAATCATCCAGTGACAATAAATATCTGCATATGGCACATATTAAAAGTTTTGTGCACAAACATCTCTCCACAGTGAAAATCCATCTTGGCCTACTGGCTGATGGAGTTCAATGACGACTAAAGGCAGTGAAATCTCTCATTTTGCATGTTAAAACACTTTCCATCTACTTCCTCATAGAAAGTACTGTTTACGGTTTCCGTTGTAAATTATAGGCCTCACTTCTCTCTGAAACCTGTCTGCAGTGTGAAGTCACCACTATGTGTTGGGAAACACTCGCCCCTACTGATGTCACTTTAAGAGAGAGCATGAATAACAGACATATCCAGTTAATGGTATATCTGAAGATGGATTGCTCTAATCAGTCTTTCTGAAAAGCTAAAACCTGCGTCAAAAGGTTTTTTTCTATATTCAAGGGTAGATGGGTTGCTACAGTAATAACTGCACTAGATAGTAACATTTTAAAACGTTATTTTAACCAAGTTTGGAGGACGATCATTGTGTTTGCATTAAACAGCCAGTTAACCAGTGACGTTTAGAAACTGGCATGCTGTCAAGGCCTCAATGGTTGCTATAGCTGAATGTTTACAAGGTTGTACTTTTACTTTGCTTTAAGTCTCTAAGGATGAACTCACTAGGGCTTGAAAATGTGTTCAGTACCAGCTAATATGTATTCATAGAATCGGGTGTAAGAAGTATAGAAAATTGTCATAGCATGCTTATAGTTCTAGAGCGATGGTACATTTTGTTTAAAACAGGCAGTTTTATGATTTTGGTGATCTTATTTCATACAGTAAAATAATTATTCAAGTATTTCCCATGCCAATATTTCTATAATTCCACAAATGCAAACAATTTAGCTAAATACTGAACAAATTTGATTTGAAAATCTGAAAAACCGGACGATAGCGACATTAAATAATGTTCCAACCAGCACATGCTACTTCCTTAGTCAAGGCTGGTAACTAAAGCCCCTTTTCCACTGGTCAAAAACAACCACTAACACCAGGCTTCTCTCTTCAATGGGAATGGATACAACTGGCTTTCACTCCTGAGTCAAATGACTCTTTTATGCAATCTCTTATTTTTTCTGTTTTGTTCTGTGTTGTTGTATTCCCATGTATTTTGTAATTTTGTTTAGATAAATACCATAGAAAGATGAGTGCTATAGAAATTAAGTTTCATTATTGTTATTATTGTGTCAGGACCGGGCTGCAGCAGGAAATGCTCAGCAGATTCACTTCTTCTCCAGACCTTCATTTTGTGGAGATGCTCAAAGCTGAACTGACCCACGTCTGAGTGCCAGCTCATTTCTTCGCAAATCAACATTAGGGAAGCCCACCACAGATTGACTTCCTCAGAACACTGCAAGAGTCTCTAAACTCAGCAGTTTTTTGGAACTGACGTTGCATATAATGGAAAAGGATTATTCAGTTTCAGAGCTTCAGTGCAGACGTGTCAGTTCACCAAATCCTTGCAGGGTGTTGCTTGTAATTTTGTCTCTGTACAGCCGTCATGACCTGTCTAGCAAATGAGTTGAGCTAAGTGAGCCACACAAAGGTTCCCCGTGGTGCTTTCATTAATTCTGCAGGTTTTCCTCTGACAAGCACGCAGTCACATTTCACTGTGAGACGCATCCAGTTGACAGCACCTGACTCATCCACAGAGAGAGCGGAGGGATGTCTGATAGGTCGTTTTTTTTTTTTTCAACTATGCAAAAGCCATCAGAGCACAACCAAATGCAAAAGCCCTGATGGTTTCACTGACTGCTGCTCAATGAAAAGGAGGTTCTGAGTGTGAAGTTATGATAAAAGAAAAAGAAAAAAAATCTATGAGACATTCTTACCCCAGAGAAAACATTGGCTGTGGTGCAATGACACTGTGGGAGATGGACTGGGAAATTGGCTGGGAAATGAGGACAGGGCTTCCTTGGGCTTCTTTTGCAACAGGGATACAGTGCTTTGGTATTAATATTATATATCTATATATATATTACTATGATAGTTTAGGATCAAACAAGTTTAACCTAAAATTCTTTATTTAAATCTAGAAATTGAATACATTTAAATTAAATATTTGATTGATTAAATCACATTTCAGCACTGAAGTAAATGAGGAGCACACGGTTGTGCTGTAACAGCCGTACAAATAATTTCAATTCAAGCAACAGCTTGTGATCCTCAGCTTGTTTTGTTGGGGTAACAGCCAAGCTAATATATTATCATGATGGCCTAAATTGGAAAAAGGACATTCCAATCACACAACACTATCAACCACAGCGCTGGTGGGCTCAGGTTGTGGGTGACATCAAAGTGGTTCGCTGCCCTCCTGTGAGCCTTGAGGGAGAGATGCTTGTACGGACCAGGAAACCTGGGTGATGATAAATCGATATTTAAAGAAGATGTTTCTTAAGGGCTCCAGGCCAGGGCCAGCAAGCAGCCTTTTGACGTGAGACCAGCTGTGTGCTTTTCAAGGTTCTGTGTGACACCTCATTTCGAAGCATCCAGCTCTCAAGTCAAGGGATTGAATCAATTTGCAGTGAGAGGAACACAAAGGCACTAGGGAGCCTTCGCTGAGGTATTTCTCTCATTTTTAATATTATCTTTATCCAAGGTGGAGACCTGAGAGAAAACAAACCAAGCTGGCAGTTGATGCATATTTCCAAAACCGCAAATGCCCCAAATACAGAAGAACATTTCATGTTCAGACCTGTGTGACCTCTGTTACATATAGGCAAGTTAACAGTGAGCAGGCTATACATGGGGAATTACAGGGAATTAGGGTAAAGAGGCTCCGGCTGAGATGGTGTCAGTTGAACTGCATAACTTTGGCAAACACAAGCTATACCCTGTGTGCATTTTAGTGAGAAGAAAATGAAAGAACAGCAGCCTTCTGATTCGGAACCGCAGCGCTGTCAATCCACTAAGCAACAAAAAGTGAAAGGAGGTTGTGCCCAAGATCCTATGTCACCAACCTCATATTTATACATACATCTATTACTCTTTTAGTATTTTCATTCAGGGGTAATGAAAAAAACTCCAGATGTTAATCAACTCTGACCCAGCCCTGTGGAAGCAGCTGAGAGCCGAGCACATAATAAGTTGTTGATTGAGGCAAAGTGGTGTCATAAAAGCTGGGTTTACTGTCTTCTGCGTGTCACTCTTAACAAAACACACATATACGCTATAAAAGACATCGCATCCGTCCCCCTCCCACCACTCTGTGCCCACCAAGCCATGATGTCACGACAAAATGTAACCAGCACTGCTAAACAAGGAAGCCACTGAGCTCACACAAACAGTAAGTCACTATGACGAATGAATATATTAAACAAAAACACTAGTCAGTCATGGCTTTGGTTCTGTCAATACACCCACAACGTGCAACATGAGATCCTTGACAACCTCAGGCTAAGCATTGTATTTTTATAACAGAAATTAGAAACAATAAAGTTTCCTACAATAACTTAATTGGAATTTGTCTTAGGGAATCAATGCAACACTGCCACAGTATAAGAATAAAGAAATAAAGGGCTGCTTCTCACAAATGACAAGAAGAGTTCTCACTAAAGGTATCGATCCAACCATGATGATTGTTGTGGTCTTAGCTGGGGAAGTTCTGAGGTATTAATCTCTGATTTCTGCAGACACTCAAATAAAATGAACATATGCCTGAGGTACCCAAAGCAGTGGAAGATAACAGCAACATATCTAGTGACGATACCAAAATAATCAGAAATCAGAATGACCAACAGACCTTATGTACATGTCCACAAACCGTATGTGTATATCTTACTTAAGCAAGGATCATGATGGGGTGTATCATTTCCAAATTTGCAGGGCTCAACAAAAATGTGACTCCACCACACAGTCTCTTGTTGTAAATAATTGCAAAGTGGGAAATAAAGCTGCAAGCTACTGTTGTCTAATGACAGACAGGCTGGTATTTTGAATATGATCCTGTGATTGTGTTCCATATTGTCGTTGTGCTATGGCAACACAGGTAAAAGTCGTGCCAATAAAGTTCACTGAAAAAAAATGTAATTGAAATTGCCAGACTTTCAACTATATCAATAAAACCCACTATACGCTATTTCAAATGAAGATACAAGTCTTCATTGAAGGTTTGGTTTACCTAAATAAGTCTTACGTCTCTGGAAAATAATGTTAAGTAGTAGGTGTGGTCTTTTTTTCCCCTTTGGGTAATTTGGGGGGATATTACATTTAAGGAACTGCAGCTCCAAGTCAATTTCAATAACGGCAGAAGCATATTCACATTGAATAAACCTCGCAGTTCAAATGTGAATCAAACGTGAGTCAGTGGAGGTCGCGTTAGTTTCCCTGCTCTCTATGGAGGCTCCAGTCTGACACCAGTGACCAAACCGTGTGATACAGGCTATTAAAACACCGGTATGTTGTTGTACTGGAACTCCTGGTGCCTCAGAAGGAGCAGCAGCGGATGTAACTTTGAATTCGCCCCACACAGTGTGAGGACAGCTCGGTGTCCACATCCAGAGGCCTAGCGATGACAGAAGAGCCGCTTCACACAGGCTACTGTGGAAAATGCACATGACTACGTGTCTAACGTCTAATTCACAAACGACACCAGCGGCGCAGCACCGAGGTGGCGGCTCGGCGCAGCTAGCTAGCCGGGGGCTAACCTCTTTGACTGGGGGGAATTTCTTCTTGCACTCCATGGACAGGGAGCGCAGGTCCGTCTGCATGTTCTCCAGCAGCTTCTTCACCGCCTCGGGGCTGCTGACCGACATCTTGGTCGGCGGCGCCTTCGACTCTGGATCTCGAGGAACTTCACACGACGAGTGAATGCGGGAGAACAGTCGCCCCCCAACCGCCCATCCACGGCGGGGGAATTATAATCCGTCGCTACGTTATATTATTTTCTCCCCGGAGCGAGAAAACGAGCAGCGCCGCGGTCCATTGACACCGTGTCCCACTTCTCTGCTTCGGGCGCCCGTCCGCGGCTTAGCGGCGCTGACAGCGGCACATGTTCGGCCCCGTCACGGCGCGTTCACACCGGCTCCGTGAAGCAGCATCGTCCCGTCGGATGTGTGTTTTATAAGAGCGCTGACTGATCGAGGGGCTCTGGCAGGTTGGGCAGCCTGTCATCAGATGCCGTCAGCTCCGCTTCCCTTCCCACAATGCTCCGGTGCACAGTGACACGTCACGGGGACTTCCGTAAACAGAGACCGATGATTCAGAGTCGTGGCTACAGCGACCCCTGCCGGAAGAGCTGCATACAGCCTCCAATACAGCTCCCCCCCTGCACCCCAGTATCACCGACCCGCAGAGCCGGAGAGCCCCTGTCCAGCCCCCGTTCAACACGTACGCATGCGAAAACGTGTAAAAATGTATATATATATATGTATATATATATACATATATATATATATATGTATACGAATATAGTGTAATTTAACAAAGAAGCAGAATAAGAATTATTATTATTGATAGTTAACACTTTGCTGACAGGGTGCAAAAACTATTTAAACAAGAATGGTACCAACCGTTGTTTAAGCGCCCGTGGATATATGTCTGGGTGCATGTATGCTGGGGGTGTACTATTGTACAAGTACAATAATAAAGGGCCCTTTCATCTAATATTGGTTTAGGTCATTTGTAAATCCACCAATAAACATTCATAGCCATAAAGTACCATTGAATACATTTTTTGCATTTCCTTATCTACACTTAAACCAATAAACTACATTAAACTGAATCAATACAAGCTTATGTGCACATAGCACATGTGCCCTGCAACGCCATGCCACTAAGAGAAGGAAACAGAACATAGAACCTGTTTTAACCTCATCTAAACTGAAAATTAATTTCAGCACTCTATGATAGACAAATAAATACACTTGTGGCATAAAAGTGAAGTGGGTTGTAAGCCTATGATGTTCCTGCTTGTGGAATGTCAACATAAATGGTGGTGATGGGCCGTGGCAGGACGGGCCTTTGTCCTCCCGTCCTCACTGGCAGGTGGAGCTCCGCAGCCCGAGCAGGGGG
This sequence comes from Hippoglossus stenolepis, assembly GCF_022539355.2. Lineage (NCBI taxonomy): Eukaryota > Metazoa > Chordata > Actinopteri > Pleuronectiformes > Pleuronectidae > Hippoglossus > Hippoglossus stenolepis. The sequence goes on along the minus strand of NC_061487.1, from coordinate 6,413,771 downwards.
CTGTATAGTGGGGATGCCATCCACCAGTGTGGTGAACTCCTGCCTGGTTGTGAAACCTTTGTTCCTGCACAGTGAACAAAGAACAGTTGTGTCGAACATTAGACATAATGACGTTAATGTGTCAGCAATTAACGTCATTATGATAAAGGTGATAAAGGTCTGAATCTGTGAATAAACTGTGAATAAAGAAGAGTCTCACCACTGAGAGAAGGTGTTCTGGTTCACAGAAAACAGCTGGATGCTGGTCCTGGTTGTGAGCGCCGGGTGGGAGCAGACTGCATTACGGATGGCGTTGTAGTCCACGGACTAGCGTGTGTGCCGGACACCCCTCACTGTTCTGCTGCAAGGGTGGAGGGCGTACGCACAGCTGTATGAAAATGGCCTCCACCAGCCGGCTGGTGTCAGGCCACGTTGCTGGGCCATGGCCAGTTCCGACCATACAAGCTGTAACCATGTAAAGACAGATATGTTGACAGAAATGATAGAAATTGACATATAAAGGTTGCCAAGGCAACTTTAATGTAAAGCGCTTTGAGTGGTCATCAAGACTAGAAAAGCGCTATATAAATACAGGCCATTTACAGACCATTTACCATTTACATCCATTCGTAACTTTCGCATCAAACAACAACAACAACCTGATCAACCGGCATCATGGAAAAGCCTGAGCTGAACAAACCGTTGAGCTGCTGACAGCATTGACCTGGGAAGAGACTTGGGGCTGCTGCTGCTGGGAGGGATCCAACCAGTCCAACAACTCATCAAATTCCTCCTCAACATCCTCCATGTGCTCCCTCTGCTCTCCACCATCCTCCTCATCCAGATCCAGCCCCTCACTCCCGTCAGGCTTGTCGGGTTCATCGGGGAAGTCCTTCAAGACCCGGTCCGTCTGTGTGTACTGGTACCTGATCCCGATCAGCTCCCTTGAAGAGGAAAGAAGAACACTACATTACAGTTGCTTCTGTTTATGTCTTCAGTGTTTTCAGACTGGAGTGAAATCTCTGAACAGTGAGGTCAGATTCAGATACTCTGTTTTCCTCAGTGTTTCATGGGAATTTAGTTTCTTGCTTAAAGCTGCTTTGGAATCTAAAGAACACCAGTGTTGTTAAATGTTAAATCTGAAAAACAGTTTTGTGGAGGAAGAAGAATGAGTAGGTGGAAGTGAGAGGCTTTACAATATTTACCAACAAAGTTTATGCTGGTAGTTAAAAATCAATTTGGAATTGCAAACCTGCCAAAATAGACTGCAACAGAAAATGACAATAATAAAAAATATGACAAGGAGCTGTAATGTGAAATGCACAGAATTGTGATTGTCTCCAACATCACAGCTTGTATTTCAATTCATTTTGTGTATAATACATATTTTTTTGTCTTTGGATTTCTCACTGTTTCTGGGTTTGCTTATTGTGGTAAATGAACCAATGTTCCAGGGTCTAGATTATCCCTGATGCTCATCTATTGAACCAATGATAGTCATAAGAAACAGCCCTGCATGAAATCCACCCTAAAATGTTCATTGTGATATATATGAATTAGAGTTGTTTTGGGTTGCAGTTTTAGCTCGCTGGTTTGTGCTTCTGCATATCTTTGCATTTGCAATAGTATTAATGGTCCCATCACCGCAATGTTAAAGAAAGGGAAAAAATATTCCTTGATCCGACCCCTTAATTGCATCTACTCTTAAAGTGACTGGGCCCTCTTCGGCTCATACCTCACCAGTGAACCATTTTCAAGTTTGAATAAAATCAGTTCAGCAGACAAACAGCAACGAATACATAACCTCCTCAGTAGAGGTGTCTATTGAAACAACAGCAATGCTGCTGAGAAGATAAAATATGTGACAGGACTATAATAAAAGAATGACTTTACTGTATGTTACACAGTCCTAATTAAATCAGTTAATCATCATCAGTCAGTTAATCACATGCTGTGGACTGAAGGAAAACTGCCCCCATGTTTTAATGATTTATTTGACTAAGGACAACCTTTGAGGTCTGTTTGCAGTGCATGCTGGGTAAGTGTCTCTGGGCAGTGGGCTTGTGCAACTGGTTGGATGAGTTTTGGTGACTAACTGAATTCGCTGCAGCAGAGAGGAGCACACTGCAGAGGTGAGTCTTCTCTCACAACAAACACTGAAACTCAGATGTTTCACATTATGCATTGGCATTTTATTATTATTCACCAGTATATTATAGACTGTATATACTCTATAAGTGTATATTATAGTGTTCTGACATCTAAAAATGTCTATTTTTTTTCTTTTTCCTCACATTATCTGTACAGATGCAAGTTGTTATTACTCAGCACAGTTCTCCTGCAGCGACCAAAAAGTTCAGAGTTGATCAGTCTTTAAGTTGAGAACCATCTTCCTCTTCATATGCAGAACAGATAGAAAGCAGCTCCTCTTGAAAGTAGAACAATAATTGACGATTCTAAATGCTGGATCATGAGATTTTTGTCAGTGGAAGTAAAGGGCCAAATGTTAAAGTCCTTGGACTTGTTTGTTTGACTGAGAAGCACAGGGCTTATGTACTCGTCAACCATTGATTTTCTTTTAAGTTTTGAAATAGATTGAATCATTTCCTACAGCATGATTTAAATATGTGTAATTGTGAATTTTGTAGTGGGTAGTTATTTTAGTATAGTATTAATTTATTTTAATATAGTATAAGTTTATCAGCATAGTAGAAATGTTGTCTCTTTTCTGTTTTCTCTTGTATTTTCCCTCATGGGCACATGTTTAATTTGTAAAGATGTAGATATGTGGACAGTGTGTGTTGGTGTTGGTGAAAATCCTCAGAACTTAAATAGTTTATAAATAGAGTGAGAGCTCTTAATGTTCTTTAACAACGTGGCTAAGCAGTTAATACAGATGTTAAAAAATAATTTTCCTACAATTCGTATCTAGGGGGCTGCATCTTACCAGGGATTTATTAAGAAACTCATTTTGTTGATTAGTTTAGTATAAATTTGACATTACAGAAAATCTGCTGTGTTTGATTCACCCAGCTATGCATACGAACAGACCCTGTTATCTGGTTGCTTGGTGTAACCATAGACTTAAACACACACGATGACCATAAACGTGCAACCGATAAATTCATAATGGTCATAGAAAATATGCTGTTTGAATGACCTGTAACAGGAATATACAGGTGAGGCTGACCTGTCCACTCCTCTCTGACAGCTCATGGCAGCAGCAGCATCCAACCCTCTGACGACTCACGTGCTGAACACTGGAGATGGCATCCCCGCAGCCAAGATGGCGGTCAGCCTGCATCGCCTAGACCCCGAGCTGATGATTTGGAACATGCTGAGTGTCGGGTAGGGTTTGAACGGGCGATGCTGAAACTGAATTGAAGGGAACAGTTAACAGCCGAACTTGTTATTTTGTGTAAGACAATTAAACCTCTAATCAAAATTTGTAATTCATCGTCAATGTTCTTATCATTACTATATAGCTGGGAATGAGGGGGCATGTCTCAATCACTTTATGTGAGGTTCATTCTCTCACTATCCCGCCGCCATAATCCAGAGTAGATCAGGGAAGTGTTTTGGCTGTTAGGGCTGCCAATATCCTTTTCATCCCCAGGTAATATCTGCATCCCAAAAGGAACAACTCCAGACATCACTTGGTTTTTCCATATTTCAGTCAAAATTCTCCAAACAGATACCAGAATTGATTAAAAGAACAAACCGAAATTTACACATATATTTGTAGCAAAGAATATATTTTTTTGTAGAAATCAAATAAACACCATTTGAAAGGATTTGTTGAAATGATTATGAGAAGGTATCCATTATTAGAGAAACAGTTTTGGGGGTCCTTCTGTTAAGTTTTCTTTGAGCAGCATGTACAGTAGCAGTCATTGTTTACCTTCTAAGTCACAGCATGTATCATCTGCAGAACACAGTAGATGTACAGAAATGCAAGCTCCACAGGGCAATGGAATGACTCTGACACTAAATCTTGTGTTTCAAGATGCTAAATATTATAATTAATGTTGTGCCATGTGTTGTTTGTCAATATAAAAAACTGAACGAATATAGGCAGGCCAAAGCTTTTCTTTGTTTAATGAGAGTTTCTGAGTTTCAATCAACCTTCACGACTCAGCAGTTTAATGATTTTTAGGACAACAAATGAAGATGGCCGCTGCCCAGGACTCATCAGCGCTGAGGCTTTCACCTCCGGCATGTACAAGCTGCGCTTTGAGACTGGTTCATACTGGGAGGGTCTGGGTCAGACCTCCTTCTATCCGTATGTAGAGGTGAGCTTCTGGATTTCACTTTCATAAACAATATGTTATTGTTAAATAGTCCAGTGCTGCTATTATGTTACCTTGTTGTTATTATTTTTAATGTCACTGTTTTTACCATCTTAAGAGCCTTTGAGTACCTTTTAAAAGCACGATAGAAATAAAATGTTTTATTATTATTAAGTGATTATTAGTACAAACCGTGTACAAACAGACATAACTCACAAAGGATCCACTTATCATAAGCCGTTTTCAGACATGACCTGCAGGTAAAGTCCAAAGAATTGGTTCCGGAGTTTACCTGCAGATTACCTTTCACACATGCACAACACTGTCACGTGTTAGAAGCTCCATCAACCCCCCCACTCGCTCGCTGTGATATATGAACCCAGCAGGATTCTCCTGACTTTCTACGGACTTTACACTAGGAGGCCAGGTGGAGAAAGGCTGCAAGAACTTTGGAGTGTCTCACTCGGACATTTGTGTTCACAAATACTGACTGACTTGGCATGTTTCAATATAAATAGAAAAATGTGTCCTGTGATTCTGTGTCTTTTTATTTAACATTTTTACTATCAGTACTTTTTTGTATGTTTTCAGGTTGTATTCACCATCACTGAGCCGCAGCAGAGGTTCCACATCCCATTATTGATGAGTCGGTTCTCCTACAGCACCTACAGAGGAAGCTGAAAGGGAACATTTCACTTTTTATTTTTTCTCTCTCAAGTGCAAAAAAAGTGTACAACAGCAGACAGAACAAGATCATGGCCATGCAGCATATATCATACATAACCAACAAGGCCCATGTTTACATGTAAACATCAACACACACAGCCTAGGTTACAGTTGACGGCTTTTCTATTCCCTGAGATACGTTTTTTAATTTCATTCATCAGAGTAGAAATTATCTTAATTATTTTTGTTGTGGTCAGGAAACCAAACAACACATTTTCCCTCTTCAGTGACAGATTGTTCCCAAAACTCCTAGAGCACTGGTAGCTCCAAAGCAGAGCTCAGAGGACAAGCGGCTGCAGCTTCAACACCCTGACCCAGCTATGGACATAGATGGAAAGTCACATTTTATTAATTTCTTATTGATATTAAAAGTTTCATTGAGTAAAAAAATGTGAAGCATCTGCCACAGCTGAAATCATTAGCTGACTTAATTTCCCTACTTTAGATTGATTATTCTAATTAGACATGGATAATGGTTCAACTTAAATTACAGTGACAAATCAATATTGCAGTCTAAAAGCATGGCACTGAAAATACAATGTTATCACTAAAATGGTAATTTATCTGGGGAGTATTTCAATATTTCAAGGTAATGACAAATATATTGTTGGCTCTTTACTCCACATGGCTGTGCAATTGTATCTAGAAATCAAGTGGAACCCAAGGGCTAAGATGATCAGTTGACATAAAAATTATTGACAGGTATGATGATTGATAAAAAATCAAAAATCAAAAAAAGGATTTTTATAGAAAATGCCAAATTATACCATTGGTCTGTGAATTAAGGCAGTTCCCTTGTTTTCTTTGATATAAAAAATTATGTGTTTTGGACTTTTGGTCAGACAAAGACCCATGACTGCTAACATGGGCTTCAGGAAATTTATCAAGGACATTTTCACTGTTTTCTGACTTTCTGAATCAATTAATAGAGGTCGCATCCTTAACAGTTCTCCTGTGATTGAATTATATGGCCCTTCACAATAATTCTGATAATTGTTTTACACACAGAAATAGTGGAAGAGGTTTCTTAAAATACAACTTTTAAAACAAAGGAGCAAAATATAAACATGTTAAATCCTGTTTTAATGTGACTGTGTGGTGTCACACATAACAACATACAAACAAGATGGAGGATGGAGAACCTCTTGCAGATGAATATTGAGTATTTCAGTGGTGCAAGTTTCCAATAACTTTGAAACATGTAATGATAATAGTGTCACCACGTGTTTTTGTAACAGTTACATGTAAGAGCATTAGAAAACGTCTCTGTCTCAGCCAATCAGAGTGAAGGTGTATTGTGGCTGACACACAGTGTTAGCCCATCTCATACCTGAATGTAATAAAGTCATATTTAAACAAAATACATGGATTTACGTACATCATGTCAGTTAGGTATATTATCTAATGGTAAAATTGTATTTTGTGATTCCAAATAAATTTTCAATCGCTAAGAAACATGCATTGTCACAATCATTTCAGACAGGCACGCGCAGAGACGGGCTCGTGGTCCTTTACATCATCGTCGTATGATCCCGTTGACATTTCACGCTGTTGCTCTTCTTCAATAACGTTTGCAGCAGCGACACAGCGAAGCTTCCTGACGGGAGTTAAACGAGCAGAACCGCGGGGGTTTGTGACTGAGCGGCTGGGCAGGCGACAGACGGAGGATGTCTCAGGTGCTGAGGCTCCTCTCGGCAGTCGCTCTGCCTCTCTGCCGGCCTGGGGGAACCCGGGCTCGGCTCTTCGCGGTGAGCGCAGGACGGCTCTTCACAGCAGCATATCGGAGCTCCGCTGCCCCGGTAAGTGAAGGTGGAGGATTGGGGGGGAAATGTTGAGTGAGAAACGGCCCAAAAGGCCGCAGTTAAATGTCCTCATGGAGTTAGATTTAATAAGGGAAATGTAGCACGTTCGAATGCGTGCTGCCAAACCTCGTTACAAAACCATTCCGTTTAGTGTACGTTTGTTTTGTTAGGAACAATATGACGAACCTTACGAAACAATTCAAGTCCTAATGCCTTCTATAAAACCTAGTTTTCCATTCGGCACAAGTCTGACTCATCAGAAAGCGTCTGTTACCAGAAGAATCCGATGTTTTCTATGTGGAAACACTGCTAGCTTCTAGCTGACCTTAATGCTGCGACATTGTTGTGACGCAATAGTTAGCTTTCTTTTAAAGCGACTTGCGAAGTGTCTGTCACTTGTAGTCGTACAACTACTACTTCTACTACTACGTCTACTACTACAACTACTTACACCAGTATTTAGCGTGGATATGATGCCAAAGAAATTTACACCAGTGTTGACAGAAAGTAGCTATGAGTAGCTAATAGCATAGTCAACCATTAGAAGAGCCTCTAAAGTCCCGATGGGTGATAGTATCACATTCAGAATCAGAATCAGAATTCTTTTTTTGCCAAGTATATTTACACATACAGGAAATTGCCTTGGTGTGGTTGGTGTATTTGGACATAAAAACAACAATCGGACATAAAACAACAATATATACAGAAAGAACAATAAGTTATGTTATGGGCACGTGCGGTGCTAAGGTGCAGTGATTGGTTCCGGGATAGTGCCAATAATATATAAGTTATAAATTATGTGCGGGGGGGCAGAGTCAGTGTGATGCAGGGGGCTTGTTTGTGAGCCCCACTGCCATTCCAGCACTTTGTGGATTTAGTTGCTTATTTGTTGGTCTGAGCTTCTTAAATAAAAGCTGACAAGTATTTGCGATACCTTCACTCTTTGCCAAATAAACTAAACACATATGTATATATAATAAACAAGTTATTGAAATAGATGACCTTGGATGAACAGTTTTTTTTTTCACAATTGTTTTACACACTTATAATAAAATAAGTGTAAGACGTAGCCCTGTTCCATTTGTTTTAGTCTTTTTAGTGTCTCTTGACATGCTCACAAAATTAAGGGAACACTTAATCATCACAGTATAACACCAAGTCAGTTAAACTTCAGGGATATCAATCTGTCCATTTAGGAAGCACAAGTGATTGTGAATCAATTTCACCTGCTTTGGTGCAAATGAAAGTAACAACAGGTGCAATGAAGAGGCAAAAGCAAGACAAGCCCTAAAATGGGAATGGTTTTACATGTGGTGACCACAGACGGTTGCTCTCTCCTTATCCTTCCTGACTGATTCTTCTCTAGTTTTGTGTTCTGCTAGTGTCCTTATCACTGCTGGTAGCATGAGGTGGTACCTGCAGCCCAATCAGGTTGCACAGCTAGTCCAGCTCCTCTAGGATGGCACATTTATACGTGTGGACTAAAGAAGGTTTGCTGTGACTCCCAGCACAGTCTCAAGAGCATAGAGGAGATACCAGGAGACAAGGAGAGCTGGACAGGGCTGTAGAAGGGCATCAACCCAGCAGCAGGACCAGTATCTGCTCCTTTGTGCGAGGAGGAGCACTGCCAGTCTTACAAAACGACCCTTCAGCAGGCTACTGGTGTGCATGTTTCTAACCAAACTGTATGAGGGCCCAAGGACCTCTAGTGGGACCTGTGCCCTGCACCGTGCAGCTCGATTGGCATTCACCATAGAACACCAGAATTGGCAGGTTGCCACTTGCGCTCTGTTTTCTTCACAGATGAGGGCAGGTTCACACTGGGCACATGTGACAGGCCTGAAAGAGTCTGGAGATGTGGTGGTGAAAGTTATGGTGCCTGTAACGTCATCCAGCATGACCAGATTGGCGGTGGGTGGCAGTGATGTTCTGGGGAGGCATATCCTTGGAGGGTAGCACAGACCTCCATGTCATAGCCAACGGTACCCTGACTGCGGTTGGGTACTGGGATGAAATCCTCAGAGAGATTGTCAGACCTTACGCTGGTGCAGTGGGCTCATGTGGCCAGATTGTTTCTGCGGTTCCTAGATGACAAACGCATTGATGCCATTGACTGGTCCTCACGTTCCCCTGACCTAAATCCAATTGAGCACCTATTGGATGTTTTGTATCGGTGTATCTGACGCCGCCACGTACCACCACAGACTGTCCAGGAGCTCCCTGATGCCCTGATCCAGGTCTGGGAGGAGATCCCCCAGCAGAGTGCCCAGACGTTTTCATGAGTGCATACAGGCACGCGGCGGCTATACACACTACTGAGTCACATTATGAGTTGCCGTGATGAAATTCACTAAAGTTGGATTAGCCTTTGATTCAAATTGTTTACTCTGATTTTCAGTGTGGTTTTGCATCCAGCCCTCAATGGGGTGATGATTTTGTTTTCCATTGACCGTTGATATGTCATTTTGTTCTTAACAAATTATACAATGGACATCAGTAAAGATTTTCAACTTGAATAATTTGTTATCAAGATCTGATGTTTGATTTATGTGTTCCCATAATTTTTTTTGGGCAGTTTATTTATGTCAGGGGTTATATGATTATCATATACATTATTTCTAGATTTAAAGTGTTATTGGTGTTTAGAACTTTTCATATAGACAATAATCGAAACATAAATGTCACTGAAGCCAATTTCATTATAATTGATGTTCAAATTCCCCGATCCATTTTAAAATCACTGAAGCTAATATGTGGCTTCAAGAGGAGGATGAATCGATCAATATTTTCCAGTGTAACATTCTTTTCAGGACCAGATTCCCTCATAATGTTAGTTTCCCTCTATTGCAGCTCAAAGCACAAGGTGTTTCATGCTAGAAAAGCCGTCACTGCAGAAGAAAGGCCCGACGTTTATATTCGACACGAAACAAACTGGACTTTTAGGCTTAAAACACAGTGTAAATGACGCAGCTTCGAGTCGAATATAAATGTCGGGGCTTGCGGACACTTGGATAACACCACACTAGCGGCATGTTGTGTATTTTTTGACTGGAAAAACAGTTCATGCTGTAGCCTTAGGATTTCCTCACAAACCCACTTAGACCAAAACAGCTCCAGCTTACAAAAGAATGTCTGTCAATCAATCAATCAATCAAATTTTATTTGTATAGCCCATATTCACAAATCACAATTTGTCTCAAAGGGCTTTAACAGGGTGTGACATCCTCTGCCCTTAACCCTCAACAAGAGTAAGGAAAAACTACTAAAAAATCCTTTTAACAGGGTAAAAAGAAGGTAGAAACCTCAGAGAGAGCCACATGTGAGGGATCCCTCTCCCAGGACGGACAGAAGTGCAATAGATGTCAATGAGGTTATTTACTTTTCTTTGGCTCTAGTGAATCAATAATTCTGAGCTAATTCTGACCTTGTTCCCTACATTTTAAGTATTCCACTGCTCACTGAGTCTAATGCAGTTCAGAGGTGAGGTCAGATGTTTTAAATAGAAGTGAAATTCAGAGAGAGTTTGTTTACCTGTCAGAGGTCATATTTGCACAGCCATACTGTGTGTATATATAGTAATAGACGAGCTGCACTAAAGGCAATGTGGTCTTTTGCAGAACGGCTATCGGATTCCAGCTCACTTCCCATTCAGTCGCAGATTCCAGACGGCACAGCGACGACTGTACTCCAGTGAACCCAAAGGTAAGAGCTGCTGTGTCCAAGACAAAGAAAGCTGGTGGAGTGTGTACATCCAAAAAGTTTTATCTTTGATTATTAAAGGTCTTGAAAATGAGATGGACCCACAGGATATATGTTGGTGCAAATTTTTATGAAAAGTTACCATGGCATGTTAATTTGTTGTTTCTAAAGTGTAAGGGTTTTGTTTCATGTAGGACATTTCCCTTTTAATGTATACATATGTTTTGCATGTATTGGCCACCATTCACCATGCTTTTAAATCAGTTCCAGCAGGTTGATTCACTCAAATTTACTTTAAAGGGATAGTTCACCGAAAATGCACCCATTATCTACCCACCACTATGCCCATGGAGGAGTGGGTGAAGTGTTTGAGTCCACAAAACACTTTTGGAGTCTCAGGGGTGACCAGCATTGCAGCCAAATCCCAAACAATTGAATTACTGGTGATCAATTTTTCAAAAGTAATAAAACAACAGAATATAACATACTGCTTGTGTGGTGTCATCCAAGTGTCCGTAAGGCCCCACATTCATATTTGTGTCGAAATGGTGTCATTTACACCGTGTTTTTAGCTGAAATGTCCTCTGATATCCTCGTTGCAGCAGCGTTCACACACACACACACACACACACACACACACACACACACACACACACACACACACACACACACACACACACACACACACACACACACACACTGCACACAAGCTCTTGCCCAAGGTCACGTGTGGGGTAAATGACAGCGCTTTGGGTCGAATATGAATGTCGGGGCTTCTGGACACTACACCAGCAGTATGGAGGCATGTTAGGTTTTTTTATGGACTCAAACACTTCACCCACCCTGCCATCGGCATATTGCGTAGATAATGAGTGAATTAAAATTTCCCGGTGAACTATCCATTTAAGACAGCAGCACAAACAACTAAATGAACAATATGTAATATCTAACCATTTCAAGCACTGATGTTAAAGATGAGAGCAAAGATGTATAATATTGACATTTTCTGTGTTGTGAGACTGTTTGATGTGACGCTGTTGATTCTTAATAGATGTTCTGGCTGCAGGTTGAGGTCTTTATGTTTCAAATGATGGAATCAGTTGAAAAAATAACATTGATTACTTCACTGAAAGAAGAGCTGGGATAGAATCATTCACAGAACTGGAAACCAGGCTGGAGATGGGTGTGACAGATGTATAATAGAACCAATAATCTGAGTTTCAGATGGAGGAGGAGGAGCTGGTGGAGGAAGATCAGGAGGAGGGAATAGAGGAGGAGGTTCAGGAAAAGACTGGTGGAGCCGAATGCAGAAGGTTTGTGAAGTCAAAATCTCATCACATTTAATGTATACACTTGTCAGTGAAAACAACAGTTCAGGGTCAAAAAGAAAACATTTGCCAGCCAGACGTCTAACCAGTGACCTGCTGCTCAAGACATATGCATTACATTACATTACATATCATTTAGCTGACGCTTTTATCCAAAGCGACTTACAATAAGTGCATTCAACCATGAGGGTACAAACCTAGAACAGCAAGAATCATGTAAGGACAATTAGTCTTCAAAAAACGCCAAACTACAAGTGCTACATATAAGTTCCATATATAAGGGCAACTAAACTTTATTTATTTAAAAAAATATATATATAAACACCAGAGTTGACGATGGTTATTAGGCATCATCTTCTTAACCAAGGTGTAGTCGGAAGAGATGTGTCTAGCTCAGGTGAAACGAACCCTAGACATTCAGTAATTCAAGTCACTCCACACTTATCTTTTCAATATGCAAGTGGAATCTAAAATGACAGCTGTGATGACATCAATTTTCCTTCTAATTGTAATAAACCTATTTATTGAGCAATTTTCTAAATCCATATTACAATGTGCTTTACAATGGCAGCAAATTAAAACAGGCCCGTCATAAAATCAACAGTTTTAAAATGGAACAGATGAAAAACAATTGCATAAAACCCAATATGGTATGTGGAAAGAGAAGTAGGGAAATTAGAACTTGGTAAGATCAAGGAACACTTTCAGATAAAAGTATGTCTTAAGAATGGACGGGGCGCTGGAATGAAACTTGTAACCTGTTTCTAACATTCACACCTGTCTCTTTAGGGTGACTTCCCGTGGGATGAGAAGGATTTCCGTTACATGGCGATCACCGTGGCCGGTGTCAGTTCAGCTCTACTCTACTTCTTCTTCAGGGACAGTGGCAGAGAGATCAGCTGGAAGGATTTTGTCCATCGATTCCTTGGCAGAGGCCTGGTGAGGAGCACTCTGGGACAATTATACTGTGATGTACTCAATCATTCTCTTCAGGCCAGGCATGATTTAGAATCCAGGTCAATTCTGAACATCCACAGACCAGAAATAAAATAAAACATCACCTTGGACCTCTGATGCTAATGGTCCTGTATTTACTACAAATCTATAGCTAAAGACTTGATTTCTCAGAAGCAAATGCATAGTTTCTAAGAAAAAAGAAGAGAATGAAAACCGATTTTTAAAATAATTTTCTTTTTTTATGTCCAGGTGGACCGGTTAGAGGTCATCAACAAACAGTATGTCAGAGTCATCCTGGTGCCGGGAGCTGATGCTGATGCGGTGAGAAAAAACTAAATGCATGTTGAAATGAAATCTGACATTGAATAAGAGATGTGAATTTAACTCCCCCAAAATTATATTTGGTACATTTATGAATGTCTGCTGCATTTTGGCAAATCTGAAATCACATTGAATCTGGTGTAACAAGGGGACCACCAAAGCATGGGGGGGGGGGGTCATGAAACTGACTTGTATTAATAGCACAAGGCCCCAAGCACATGTTCATTGTGCCTCACTAGATGCTTTTGTTTGTTGTTCATGTATTTGAATTATTATGTTGTGCAATGGAATTCATTTATTTATCCATTAATTACACACCAAAATCAATCCGCCATCAAAAGGTATTGGATGATGCTACATGTTATTGTGCCGTAAATAACATTACATGAACTATGTGACATCAAAAAGTAACATGAAATCATCTGTGCAGAGCTACGTTTGGTTCAACATCGGCAGCGTTGACACGTTTGAGAGGAACCTTGAGGTGGCGCACGCGGAGCTCGGCCTGGAGCCGTCCCACCGAGCCACCGTAGTCTACAGCACTGAGAGCGATGGGTGAGTTCAACACACGAACCCGTTTACGGTATGGGTCTGATTATACTGTAGGATGGACCCCACCCCCCTTTCCCAACATCTGTTTTTGAGAGAAACACTTTGACACACTTTTGTTGTTGGAGAAGTCTTCTTTTCATGTCATGATTCCACTACTGTTTTATAACATTATACCGTTCATACAGAGAATTGCCCCGTAATTTTTTCCCTCTGTGGGAGTGGGGCCTGAACAGGCAGTCTGTGGAAGTTGAACTTCCTCTACCTCCTCAGATAAATTGCAGCTGTGGTCGGCAACTGGCGGCCTGCAGCCAATAACATATGCCCCACCAAATTGTTTGGATAATTTAGTATTATTTTTATTTCACCATAATGGACTGACACAGACATTCACAGGTGTTGTGGGTACTGATCCCTGTCATGGCAACAATGTTCATCCTTTCATTGAACCACCCTAATAATAACTATTCCTCTCTGTTCTCTCAGCTCTTTTATGATGAGCATGCTCCCCACCCTGCTGCTGATTGGTTTCCTGTTGTTCACTCTGCGACGAGGACCAATGGGAGGAGGCCCTGGTGGCGGGAGGGGCGGGCCCTTCAGCATGAGTGAGTCAACAGCCAAAATGATGAAGGACAGCATTGACGTGAAGTTTAAGGATGTGGCCGGCTGCGAGGAGGCCAAACTGGAGATCCTGGAGTTTGTCAACTTCCTGAAAAACCCACAGCAGTACCTGGACCTCGGAGCCAAGATCCCCAAGGTATCCCTGTCTGAGGCTCTTGTTTTAGCTCAGTTTCTATCACTCTAGCGCTTCACCTTCTTTGCCTCCTCATGTAATAAGTCTCGTTTTGTATTGAGTTTCTACAGTCAATGCGAGTTGTTCAACCTCTGCCATTTGTGCAGCCTGGGGAAAACTGGAGAAAACAAAAAGGCTCTCCTTTTCATGTTTAGATTGTATGGGGGGGGTTAGGGTTCTCTTATTTTGTGCTGTAAATCAAGAAAAGCTTGGTCATGTGGTGGACAGAATTGTGGAGTGAAAGCATGGCTTATACAGATCCATTCTGAATGCAGAAGGTGTCATTAATCTAGAGCCATTATATTTTGCAATAAACATTTTCTATTATAAGGTAAAGTGAAACCCATATATCTTGCTACTTTAATTTAACAAAGCTTTAATAATAATGTTTTTGTCTTTGTTGGGTAACTAATGTGGTTTTGAAGTTGTAAATTTGTTTGTGCAGTTCAATGTCCAGAGCAGTGAAACGACATATGATGAATGACATGTTGTGTGTGGTATCCCAGGGTGCTGTGCTATCTGGTCCTCCTGGGACGGGGAAGACTCTGCTGGCCAAAGCCACAGCTGGAGAAGCCAACGTTCCCTTCATCACTGTCAACGGCTCTGAGTTCCTGGAGATGTTTGTGGGCGTCGGTCCAGCCAGGGTGAGTGAAGGAAATCACATCAGACGTGTACTGAACCAGACGACTGTGGTGAATGTGTAGTCAAGTTTCTTTTGTTTTCCTTAATAACTCTCTGGTTTAGGTGTGATGGATGGATGGATAGATAGACAGAAAAATTAACCCAGATTCCTGTTGCTTCAAAATGAATTTGACAGCATGTCCACAACACCTGAAATGTTTTACCATTAAGAGAATCACATTGTTAAAACATGTGTGGCTCTGGAACTAGAGCGGGTCATCCACTAATTAGAAGGTCGGTGGTTTGATCTCTACATGCTGAAGTGTCCTTGGGCAAGTTACTGAAACCCCAAAATTGCTCCTGATGACTGTGCCAGCAGAGTGTGACTTGTGTGTGATAGAAAAAATGCAGCATATACTTGTGCTGTGTGAATGTGTGTGTGAATGGGTGAATCTGGTCGATAAGACTAGAAAAACACTATAAAAACAGTTCATTACGAATTTTCTCTACTGAAGGTGAGGGACATGTTTGCCATGGCGAGGAAGAACGCCCCCTGCATCCTCTTCATCGATGAGATCGATGCTGTTGGGAGAAAGAGAGGAGGAGGGAACTTTGGTGGTCAGAGTGAACAGGAGAACACTCTGAACCAGCTGCTGGTGGAGATGGACGGTAGGCTGAATCATAACTTGAGTCCGATTCCTGATTTCAGCTCAGAAGTTTGATGGGGTCATTAAAATGTGAATCTCATGTACTTGCAGGTTTCAACACATCTACTAATGTAGTGGTCCTGGCTGGAACCAACAGACCTGACATCCTGGATCCTGCTCTGATGAGGCCGGGGCGCTTCGACAGACAGATCTACATAGGTACAGTAGGCATTGACAAATACACATCCTGAACAGACTTGAAAAATGCTTCTTAACTGAGCCGCTGACGTCACTTGACTATTTCTGGTTTGTCTTAACTTCTTGGCGTCTCAAGCAATATAAGAAAATAACAATGCTTTTGAATATCTTTAAAGTTTGATTTTGTGCTAATGTGATTCTCCTTTTAATTAATAGTTGACCTTGAATGGCTTGTTTCCTAAAATTAGCACTATGACGCCTTGCTGACAGTATCACAATATATTGCAAAATATTGAATTGTAACTCCTGTATCATGATGTGTATCACATCACCAGCACTTTGAGTGATTAACAGAAACAGAAGAATGCTTCATAAATGTACTCCTTTTACGATCAGATATTTTCTTGAAACCAATTTTATAAACTGATTTCAAGGAATAAAAAATTCCCCCAAGTAAATCATTAAAATGCTTTTTGGAATGATGAGTTTGTTACACAATGACGAAGTTGTTTAATCACTTGTATTACTGCCTTAGGGCCATTTGCCTCCACCAACTTTTCAAGATGCAGTGAACATCCATGTTACTTGACTTTTAGTTACATGTCTAGTCATCAGTTCAGTTTGAGAATTCCTGAGATGACATGTTTATGAGAAATGGACGGACAATACGAAAACATATTGGCTGTTGCTGGTGCAGAGGCACAAACATTTTCAAATATTTGATAAAATGCAGGTTAATGTGGTCTCAGGCAGCCAATGCACACAATGCAACACGTCAACAGTATCAGAGTGCTTCCTTTTAATTCTTCAGCTTGTTTCCTTTCAGCTGAAACATGAATGGACTACATTTATGTCGTGCTTTTCTAGTCATAACAACCAGTAAAGACACTTTACACTACAATTCACATTCAGCCATTCATACACACATTCATAAAGGAAGAGCCACGCAGGTACACTAGGCTTAACGTATAAGGTTGGTGAGTGTTTGTCTGAGACTGAGGCTTTACTCTTTTGTTAAATGAATGTCTCCTGTCTCAGGTCCTCCAGACATCAAGGGGAGGGCATCCATCTTTAAAGTTCATCTTACACCAATCAAACTGGACCCAACGATGGACAAAAACCATCTTGCCAGGAAGATGGCTGCTGCAACACCAGGATTCACTGGTCTGTAACAGTTCACAACCATTTTATGTTTCCATCATTCAAAGTTTTTGTATGAGAGTTATCAGCCTAAATACATGTTATATTATTAGAAATTATTTCATTACATTGAATCATAATTTCCAAGTTGCAGACACGTAAACAGATGAAAGCAAACAACAAAAAATACAAATGTATTATTTCAATAAACGAGCAAGTTCAAGACTAAATTGTAAATTGACGTGTTCAGTTTTAAGGAAACTAGATAAATCAGATAAATTGGTGATGAGGAAACAGCACCACCTTCCTGTGACTTTTGTTTAAGATGTGTCTTGATGGATATATTTCTCCCTGTGAATCAATCAGGAGCTGACATCGCTAATGTCTGCAATGAGGCGGCTCTGATTGCCGCCAGATACCTGAGCCCATCCGTCAACGGCAAACACTTTGAACAGGCCATCGACCGAGTCATTGGAGGTCAGTGTCATGTGACAATTTGATAAATCAGATTTAGCTTAAATTTGAACAATTTATTTTGTAATTTCCATACCTTTCATATGCACAGTGTTCACCAGCAGACATTACAGCTCTAATATCTGTAGATAAATTTTGGGTTTGTCCTCAGGTCTGGAAAAGAAGACTCAGGTCCTACAGCCCACAGAGAAGAAGACTGTGGCATATCACGAGGCCGGCCATGCCATCGTGGGCTGGTTCCTGCAGCACGCCGACCCACTGCTGAAGGTAGAGTTTACCAATACTTACACACACCTACACATAACTACACATGCGTTGTTATGAAAAGCTAAAAGCAATGCAGGCTAACACAACAGTCCAGCAGTAAATCCTCCATCATGAGGGTTATAATGTCCAGTGTGTGTTCAAACTCTGAGGAATTATTCTGGAGAATGTAGTTTGTGCTGCTGTTGAATTGTATTGTGTTACAGACAAAATACTAGTACATTAGTACTAGCGTTCTCAGAATAATCATAAAGTTAAATCCCCATGTCTGTTTT
This sequence comes from Hippoglossus stenolepis, assembly GCF_022539355.2. NCBI lineage: Eukaryota > Metazoa > Chordata > Actinopteri > Pleuronectiformes > Pleuronectidae > Hippoglossus > Hippoglossus stenolepis. Next base: position 6,395,709 of record NC_061487.1, on the reverse strand, counting down.
AGGTAGGTGTATCTAATAAAGTGATTCTTGTAGTGATAAACTGCCTGAACAAAGCTGAGCGTGGGTCAATCTGAATATTTCCATCGTGCAATTATAAAATCCAAATGTCTGTATAAAATCTTATTTTAATAATAAAGAATGAATTAATGTTCATGAAAACACTCAACATAGATTAGGTTTGCACTAAATAATTTAAACAAGTAAAAAGCTTCAGTTGGATAAATGTGCAATTTAAGTCAAAAGAAACAGGAAAGTAAAACAACAACAAACAAACCAAAAAATTACTAGTATAGTTGCCTTGTTGTTGGCTTTTTTTATGTGTTAATCGATAGATAATTAATCGCCTAATTTTTCCGCCATTAAAAAAAATTGCTGTAGTCATGGGTGGACAGGGATAATAATTCAGGCTGGGAATTTGACTATTTTCCTGCCCACCCTTTTCAAGCAAAGGCTAACCCTATTTGTTGATGTAACAGTTACCAGACTAGTAAACAAGAAGGCGGCACAGTAACTCACTGCCATCTGACATCTTTTCAATGGCGTCTGCAACACCCGCCAACGTAATAACAGCCAACAAACCAAATGAACCACAAACGTAATACAAATCTGCAGGTTTTAATGTAATATTTCCCACTAACGCAGTAGCTATTACATTTGCAGGGATTTGTTACATTTGTGGGAAGGTGAAAATCTTCAGCCTTTAAAATTATATAAGTATCAGTTGCATATTGGCAGCCTGCAGTGTAGCCTGCTCTTGCTAGTTTTCCAGGATTACCAACCCTAGCTTTTATGCGGTTCTTTGTCAAACCTCAGGCTAAACATAATAAGTTTGTTATCAGTTATAACAGTTGAGCCAAAACCAGACTTTTGAAGACACCAACACAGGCTATGGGAAATTATAATGACTTAAATTTTTTTTATTTATTTTACAATTCTTTGACAATTTATAAACAAAAAATAAATCAATTAATCCAGGAAACAATCATCAGATTAATCACTGTTTATAGCCTGAAACCAACCAAGATATGACCTTATTGATATAGTTGGAATCAAACCTTGATATCAGTTTATGAGAGAAAGGTGGAATTAAGTTTATATTTTATAACCATGGCTGCAACAATTAACATATCAGGAGTAATTCATATATCAGATGTGCTAAAAATAAATGACCACATTAGCTTTACCTTAGAATGGGTCCTTTTATATTCATTGAGGCCGCCATGTTTTTTACAGTTGACCAAACTGGACAAACTAAACACCTTTTGGAGTTTTTATGACAACTGAAGGTTAGCACAGGTTCTCTTTCATGTTTGGAAGGGGAGGGTGAGGTGAGGGGTATTCAGCTGCAACATGCAACTTCACCTGTAGATGTCACTAGACTCTAGACACTGAACCTTTTAAGCAATAGTCACATTAAATTGAAACTGCTCATGATGAAAGTGTAAATCATGGTACTGGTAATGTGTTACTGCTGCCTCTGGTGCTTTGAAGAACCAAAATGTCCTGCTCAAATGCTTCTGTTTTTGTCCAGGTGTCGATTATTCCACGTGGGAAGGGTCTGGGTTACGCTCAGTACCTGCCTAGGGAGCAGTACCTGTACAGCAAAGAGCAGCTCTTTGACAGGATGTGCATGATGCTGGGAGGGCGCGTGGCCGAGCAGGTGTTCTTCGGTCGGATCACCACCGGCGCTCAGGATGACCTGAAGAAAATCACACAGTCTGCCTACGCTCAGGTACACGGCACACACCTGCAGGGTCTGCTGGGCCTGTTGGGCCTGTTGGGCTCCTGATTCAGTGGAACAGGGTTTTTCCTGCTATGACGTCTTGTTCTCCTCTGTGCTCCTCAGGTGGTGCAGTTTGGGATGAGCGAGAAGGTTGGGCAGGTGTCATTCGATCTGCCCCGGCAGGGTGAGATGGTCCTGGAGAAGCCGTACAGCGAGGCAACAGCCGAGCTGATAGATCAGGAGGTTAGAGAGCTGGTGGATCGAGCTTACGCGCACACGATGCAGCTCATTCTGGAAAAGAAGGACCTGGTAGAGATGGTGAGACTCTGATACAACACCTGCTAATACTGGAGTGTTGTAGGATTATAAGAGCGGTGGGATTTGTATCATTTATATTCAATAAAAAGATTTCCAGATTCAAACAGCCACCATGCAGGCCAGGTACAAATAAGGAAAATACATTTTAATACACAAAAACATACAAGAGCTTCAGCATCGACATGTTGTGAAATATTGCAGTATTTCCATGTTTTCCTTGTATTGTTGTAATATTTAAACTTAACAAAAGGTTGAAATCTTCTGTAATGGTCAGGTTCTGCATTCACTTCATGTCTAACAGTTATTTAGCAAAAATATATATAAGAACTCTTTATCTCCTTCTTTATTTATGACTATACTGTACACTTTACATTGCTGTTTCCTGTGGTGATTTCAAGATACAGCCAAATCTTTCCACAAACATCCTCCATGTTTCATTTCAACTTGAGGTTGTCAGCTAGAACTGGACAGACCAATTTCTGATAATTAGTAGGATAGTAAAATAAGTAGTTGCTCACCTTTATTACCTTTTGCTATAGACCTTTCAACTAATTTACAATACAGATGATAAATGTCACCAATTACCAGTGTTTTTTAGCTTAATTGACATAATTACGATTCTTTAAATAACTTTTAAAGCCAGGCATGAACTGGCCCCTCCCTATATTTCAGAACTCATTTTGATTCTAGGCTGAAATCAAAAGGAGACATAACCTTTGCCGTCAGGTCCCCTACACTTTGGAAAAGTCTGCCGGAAGAGATAGCATCTCTTACCCGTTTTATTTTACTTCTAAAGAAACATTTTTATAAAAAAGCTTTTATCATGTGATGTCTATTGCTCTTTTTATCTGTATCTTTATTGTAATTATTATTATTATTATTATACGGATTGTGAGTTTCAAATTATTGTAAAGCACTTTGTTACTTGTGTTGAAAAGTGCCTTAATAATGACATTATTATTATAATCATTATTTTTTTTGGGACAAAAAAAACACAAGATTCAATCCTGATTTTTCTCATCAGGTGGGGCAGCGTCTCCTGGAGAAAGAGGTTCTGGACAAGGGGGACATGTTGGAGCTGCTGGGCCCGCGGCCATTTGAAGAGAAGTCAACGTACGAGGACTTTGTGGAGGGGACTGGGAGCTTTGAGGAGGACACAAGCTTGCCGGAGGGCCTCCGAGACTGGAACCAGGACAGAGGAGGGAATGCCGAAGAGACAAGCCCGGCTCAGGAAAAACAGCATGCTGTGTAGAGCAGGAAGTCATTTTTCATCTCAGCTGCAAAAACTCAACTCGGTGTGGATTTACTTTTACAGAGCCAGGGAGGTGATTCATTCATAAATGAGTAAGTTCAAAGGTCCAGTGTGTAGAATTTAGGGACATCTAGTGGTGAGGTTGCATGTTGCAGCTGAATGCCCCTGACCTCACCCTCCCCTTCCAAACATGGAAGAACAGATAGAATAGATAGGACCCGCTCCCAGTGTTAATATAAAGTATTTAAATATAAGGGGCTCATTGTAGGGTAAAGAAAAAAACAATTCGTACAATTTAGATGATTACACAATAGTGAAAACACAGGATTATTTTATGTATAGATTCCTTTCACCTAAATCTTACACACTGGACCTTTTTAATGATTCAAACCCTCAAATGAACAACTCCAATTCCTGATAGCAGCAAGTTCACAGCTTCATCCAGTGTATCCCCTCAACAGTTTTTTTATTTTATTTTTTTTCCTAATAAAAATGAAGGAACAGGGCAAATGAAATGACATGTTTCATTATTGGACATGAATTTGCTCCAGAATGCCTTAACACACCCATCAAACAGGAGACCAACCACGATCAGATTTTAATCTTCCTGAATGGACTGTAAATGATTCATATTTACAGTGTGATAACAGACTGATTATATCTTTTTATTTATTTCATAAAGGCAGTTCTGCTTTCTGACTGCCTTCCTTGTAATGAGAGAGGAGCCAAGTTCAACCTTTCTGCAGCTAATTTCAAAAACCTTTTTACAGGTTACAATATCTTGCGAGTTGATTTGACGTTTTTATTTATTTTTATTTTTTGTTTCCTGCAGTTGTATTTACAACATTTCAAAGTGGGTGCGGCTGTTTTCCTGTGTTAACTCCTAACACTGACATGTTTCAGTGAACAGGTCAGTTTGGATGTATTTTCTACAGAAACACCTCGATGCTGTAAAATGATGTGTAAATGTTTGTATAAATTCTGTGTGATAATGACTCGACAGGAAGCTGCTACATCACATCAGCCCAGTGAATAACAGCTTTAATTTTTCAGTGCTTGCCGAAGAATTTCTGCTGGAACATTTGCTGTTGAAACAAAAATCCCCCGAAAACATTGATCAAAAAATCTGTTTCTAACATCGTCAGGCATAGTGACTGCTTCATCTTCAACATGGATTTCTCTATCGGAGTAAAAGGCTTGCTGTATTTGTTTTTTGTGTTTTTACAACATTTCCCTTGAAGAGAGCATAACCAATTACACTTCTCTTCTCAACCTGATGTCTGCCTCTATTCTCCAGAGGAAATTCTAAACACTGCATTTAGTAACTAAAGCCTTTTATTACTTAGGACTTTCTCCTAAATGTGTACAGAAATGTAAAACGGAGTTATCACCTGTTATACGTAAAAACATCTTCCTCATAATTTTCTGATCTAAAGTAATTAAATTTAAACGTATTGCACATTTTTGACTTGATTGGATCTAAATGCAGCTACTTGGTATATTACAGGAGGACAAATCCACATGACAAATATATCCATGATGTTTAACAAAATTTAAGGCGTTCAAATTTTATTTTTAACAGACTTGTTGAGGCCCGTCCTTTACAAAAGGGATGAAATCACACAAAGGTTTGCGTGAACTTCTGTTCAAATCTTCCTGTTGCAGGCCTTTTATCAATAGGCATTCTGGGAAGTCTAGGAAATATTTGGCTGAAGTAGAAGTTACTGAGATCAGGGCCCACAGCATAAGTATTACCAATAAAAGTTACTATGGGGGATTTTTTTCTCCTTCTGAATGTATTGTCATCTTTGTCATTACTACACCTGTCCAGCAGGGGGTGACCTCACTTTATCTGCAGGAGGGTGTGACTGACACGTGAACGTTCTGACATTAAACAGCTGCTTAGTCTTGTTTTAAGTGAAATGTTTTAATGACTAATCGAGTTTCCAAGAATCTGAATCAGTCACACCCTCTCGTGCATGAACCGTGTCAAAGAGCTGAGGTCTGATTAGAAGAGTAACTTCTGTCAACTTAGTCAAAGCAAAATGACTGTGTTGAAATAAATTCCTTTGTTATATTTAACCTTGACACTTTTGATGTCTTCTCTCTGGCCGTATGGAATTTCATCACATCTGGCACAATTAACTGATTAGATTAGAGGTCAAAGTTCAAAGTGGTTTCAAAGAATGTGTTTTTGGCCTCTTGAATATATCTCGAGACGGCTTGAGGAAATTTCTTCAACTTTTGATCAGTTGTCACTTGGACTCAAAGATAAAAAATGGTGTGAAGCATTCTTGAGAATTTTTGAGTAATAATAATAACTATGTGTATGGCACTTATCTAAACAAGGTTACAAAGTGCTTCACACAAAAGTCCATGGCTAAATTAAGATTCGATTGAAATAAAAGATATTCTGTTGAGTCCAATTTGAGAGCCAAATCATAGCAAGATAGGGTCAAGACCTTAAATATTTTAGAGAAACCCACTATATATGATAAAACCTTTTATAACGTATAACTATATAACATACAACACTTTAACATGGAACATTACAATGAGTTAAAAAGAATTTAAGCTATGACCTTTTTAACTGAATAACCTGATGTTTGTGTGGCTCATACTGTGACATTTCTTCATAACTTTCTGCTGTAGCATTCTATTTAACTCACTGTGAGTATAATATAACAGCAGTACTTTGCAGAACATGGAAAATTTTCTGATAAATGTCTAAAAGGGTAAAATAATGACATTTAATCTCCAAAAGGTCGAAGGTCATCTTCACTGTGACAAAACACCTCTTTGGCCATAATATAAAACAACTCAGAATGAACAGAATGGGAACTGTGACCATATTGTATAAATCTTGAATGATTGGATGTCAACAAATTTGGACATTTTCATCCACTTGGTGCTGGAAAGTAAAGTGAAAGAAAAACAAACATACCAACAGGTAGAAGCAAAAAATGTATTAAGAATCCAGAATTAAAAGCCGTTAGACTTAAAGAGGACATCCAACATCTGATGGTTTCACTTAAAGGCTCCAGCTGATGCAGATACAGTATTTTCTCTCATACCTGAGTCATGTTTAATGTGCCGGGTAGTTCATCTACAATAGATCTGTTTTAAATAACAGGTCAACTGACGTCTCTAGTTGAATGCAGTGAAAACATGTTTAATACATCTAGGTGACATATAAGTGCTGTTTACACAGGAATTAGTTGCATCCCAATGAAGTTTGTTTAAATGTTAAAAGTTCTTGCTCTGCTGCATTTTTTGTAAAAAATTCTGACATATACAAAAACCATCCAATAATATCAAACCTAGACCAAATGTGCCTCTCTTTTAAAATAGGCAATATATTATTATATCTTTCACCTGAAAATCACCAAATCAGAGATTCCTGGGAAGTTTTCTGATGACTTAATAAGATGACTATATCAATACCATATCTTGTGTCCCATCATATGTAAAATATGAGACATGTAAAAGAAATGTTGGTGGAAATTTTAAAAGCTGTATCATATTTTAAGCTCTCTGTTCCTCTTTATGGGAAACCAGTCTAAAAACAAGCTACTATGTATTGTAGAAATCACCTTTCTGCCACTCACATTGACTTATACACCACAGTACATTGATGTCATCACCATCTGATTCTTTGTCTTGTAACTGGTTTTTTTTGGTAAATAATTTCAATGTAAAACTCTACTTTTATACAATATTTCTGTATCAAAAAGCTACATTCTTGTTGTGAGTAATGGCAACATTTCTCCAAACACAAGCTGCACTGTTTAAACTCCAGGTTCCTTCAAGAGTCTGTTCAGAGCTTCAGCAGAGTGATGACTCCTGATTCTCACGCAGCTCAGAGCCGCCTCTCAGCTTAGCTCCTTCTTCAGTTTGACTTATTCCAAACTGACAAATGAGTCCATTTAAAAAAAGAATAATCTCATAGCCCTTTGTCTCCACTGCAGAGTGAACTGCAGCATGTCTGAGCAGTGGGGGGACATCTGAGATATTCCATTGTCTCATGTGGCAAGTATTTAGAAAAACTTCCTTTGGCTATTTGGTCAGTGTTTTGTTATGGTACATCCTCGCTCCGGCTCCCCTGTGAGCATCCTGATTGGTGGGTTAGTCCTGGTTTACGTCCAGTGGTGGAGGACCAATGAGACGAGTGCAGAGGCAGAGAGAAGAGAAGAGGACAGGGAGATGGCCGACGCTCCGCCACATTCCTTAGCATTCTCCTGTTGAAGTTAAAGATGATATGTGTCTGTATTTGTTATTAATGTACAACATATCAGCATTTTATCAACTGCATTCACTTTTATTAGTTCAAGTATTATCTGTTTGTGATTAATGCAATGAATTGATGACTTAATATATGATTTCTTTCCTTTGCCTGTTTAAAGTGAGCTCTGTGCATTGTACATAAACCAACCAGTTGCATGCTAAACCCCGTACACACAGCTGAGTGCAACAGGAATGTTAGAGGAATGTTAATTTTCATTAGCCACATCAACAGCTTAGTATACATTGTCTATTAAAATGACTATTGTTTATTGTAACATTAAAGGATCATTTAGTTGAACACATATTAATAACACACTATAATGTTGCTATAAGCAGCAGTGATGGTATTTTTAATTGTTTAGATGATGTATTTGTAAAGATTTATAATTTCTCATTTCATCTGTGTTTAGCTACAGTACACTATCATTCAATATCTGTGTATGCAACACTGGAAGAGTTGTAGTTATTAACAAATACATGAACAGATAAACTATAGTTATTCATTTAAAATACTAACAGTGACTTAAAGGTAAGTGTTACCATGTTATGTTTTCTTATTTGTTTGTTGATAGTATTTTTTTATTAATTAAATATTTTTATAGTCATGAATCTAAAAAAGTCACACACAAGTCAGTTTGGTCAGTATCAGTTAAACGTGCTCTGCTTCAGAGGCTGTGTTTTAAATAGTCCATGTGTCCACCACAGCGTCAGCAGCGCTCACCTTCGGGTGGTAGGAGTGGCACGACTCCGGACGCCGCCGGACCTTCTGGGATTTCATCCTGTTGCATTTCACTGTGGCATTATGTTCACTGGAGTTAAGGAAAACTGAAAACTGCTCAAGAGAGTGGAATTCTAGGAAAATAAACCAAGACCAAAGACAACCGGCACGAATGAGAAGAAACAAATGAAAAGACAGACTGGCTCTTAACTGACGGACCTGACTAGTTGGAATATGGACACTTATCCCTCTGGGCTGCACTGAGGGGTATTTGAATGCACCACTCGCTCTTTACACGAGTTTCTATTGAACCAACACCATCAGCACCACACTGTCCAAATCACAAGGTCACAGCTGTGTCCTCCCTACAGCGTCTCCAGCAGGGGGCGGTGTTGTTGCTGCTTGTCAGTGACTGAAGGATATATTTGATCTCTTTGGGTTCCAGCAGGATCGCTCCATACTGACGGGAACAGTCACAGTCGGCCTGAGTCACAACCAGAACCAGGTTACTGTCAGGAATCTGCTGCACCACGAACATCCTGAAACACAAACACGTTACAGCTCATCAGTCAGTCATCAAACGTGTTAGATGTAGGTGAAAGGGAACTATTGGCAGATATTGAATATAAAATAATCTGTGTGATGTTTTTACTAGTGTGTTCCATCTAAAACACATCGGGTCCTCTCTATGGAGGCCGCCGTGTTTTTTTTTCCAGTTATCCCAACCTGGACAAACTAAACACCTTTTGAGTTTTTATGACAAGTGAATGCTACCACAGGTTCTCTTTCATGTTTGTGAGGGAGGATGGGGTGAGGGGTATTCAGCTGCAACATGCAACATCACCACTAGATGTCACTAGATTTTACACACTGAACCTTTAATAAACAATCACAGATCATATTCACTCAGTTAACAACAAATAGCTCGTGATTTGGAGCTATACAAATAAAATTGAATTGAAAATTGAATTGAATTGGTCTTCATCAGTCCAATTAACAAGCTTGTTAACTTCACTGTAACAATAATATATAGGCAACATAATAAAATATATAATAATAATATCTTTATTTGTACAGCACTTATCTAATCAAGGTTACAAAGTGCTGCACAAAATACATGGCAACAAAAAACAAATTAACACAAAATAAAAGGTAATCGAATATTAGGGACGTATTCAATTCAGTTCAATTCAATTCAATTTTAAGCACCAAATATTAAGGTCGAGACCTTGAAAATTATAGAGAAATAACAACAGACCTTTAAAAGATAATCAGTCACAATGTTTGGTAATTATAGGAAATAAACTGACAGATGATATTCCTTTTAGTAAATAGAGGAAGAGGATTTCATTTGTTTAGTTAAGGTCAGTGTGTGTGTGTGTGTGTGTGTGTGTGTGTGTGTGTGTGTCGTACTTCTGGCAGCGTCCACACTTGATGAGGCTGTTGGCTTCTCTGATAGATGAGTCGTACATGAATCCAGGATACTCAGTGTCACAGGGCTGCTGCGCCTCCACCTTCCTCTGCTTGTGAGCTGAAACAAACACACACACACACAAATTTGAATAATATTATATTTATAAATATAACAAAGGTGTTAGGGTAAGACCTATATTACTGGGAAAAGGTCAAATTTAAAAACCTCTGATCTGTTGTGTGTGAGGCTGTTAGTTAGTGTTTTGCAGAAGCAGCGGGGGGCAAGCAAAGGGAGTGATGGGACATTTTTGCAGCTTAAATAGGCTGCCAAAATGGGAGGGTGTGTAATGTAGAGGATTGTGGAAAATTAAACATATCACATGATTCGAGCTGGCTGCCTGAACTAGCTCGCAAGCTTCGCTCCCTATATTCAGGTAAACTCACTCTCTTTCTGCCATTTTAAAACACTTTATTGTAAACTTTTTTTTCCATGTCAGGATCCTGTAGGAATGACGACTCAGTCAACCTGTTAACAGGATATTTGTAATCTGATCCTCTAAGCCCCCGCAGCATCTGTTACCATGGTGATTTACCTAGGTTAACAGTGAACCAGCTTCCTGGTGCGGGATAGCCTGAGTTAAGTCCAAATCTAATCTTGATAAGAAGCTAAACCTGACGACCATCAAACCACCCCCACAGTGTGGACAGTTTTCATCGTTTTTCTGTCATTGTGAGGACATGTCCTCTTCATAAACACAAAAACATCAACACACACACACATACAGACATGATGAACTTACTTGTGTGATAACCAGCCTTGGCTGAGTGGATGAAGATGGATCACAGAGCAGACACAGGGAACACACCGAGGTGGTGATGAAGATCATGATGATCATGATGATGAAGATGAAGATGATGATGATGAAGATGAGACCGCCGTATTGGAGAGAGATGTTTGTAAATGAGATATAAATTGTGGAAAAACACACCATCAGCTGCTCTGGCATTTTTCAGCTTCACATGTATTTTATTTAACATCTTAACTTTTTTTAACTTATCAGTAATCGTCATCAAGCACCCGAGCATTGATGAACGAGTCGTTTTACTTGATTTGATCATCAGAGCATCTTACCGTCCACAAAGTAATCAGAGTGCCAGAGACCACAGAGGTTAAAGTCCAGCAGAAACCTGGCAGGAGACACAAACACCTCATTACAGATTATTTAGAAAATCATATGCAACATACCAAACATGTTTATTTTCTCATGGGATAGGCAGACGCTCATTTCTTTCACCTTGTTTAATACAAATTTTAATACAGGTGGTATTGGAAAGACTTTAACATATTTTCAAAAAAGGAAAAGTTAAATTCTGCACACTGGCTCATTAATATAAAATATACCCACTGGACATATTTCACATCCTGCTGATGCTGAGAAACTACCTGCAGCTCTGTCTTCATGTATGAAATTTGAATAGATTTAATATATTTGGGAACTTTGGGAGTTTATTTAAAACGGACAAATGATTTCCAGAGCAGAGTGAAGAGTAATCGATTCAACTTTTATTTATTCCCTTTATAACCTTGAGAAAATGATTGATTTTCGTCTTCACTCGCTGTGATGATTTGATAGGTTCACCACCACTGTTCAAGTATATAAAGTAGCCATGATTGTGAAATGAAGTCTAAGTTGTGTATACGTTAATATCTGAATTCACAGTTGCAGGAGTGCCTCATGTCACTGAAACATCCTGGATCCACATCAGCCTCTTTACCACAGTTCCTGTCAATTTCACTGATAGAAGTAAAAAACCCTCATCCCTTACATCAGTGTGTTGGAGAAGAGCCACTTTATCAACGCCGCAATGCAGTAAAATGGCTGCAAGAGGAAGAGAAACAAGAAGGGAATTAAAGAACTGAGGTTTTTTTTTTGAATTACTGGAAAATCAACAAACTCTTACTGCATATTTCTGTAATGACACTTGTTGCTTACGTTAAATGGACAAAACTGAACATTTAGTTGACTGATGCATTTATAATCAAGACCCATAAACTACATATATAGTATATGTTAGTGCAGTGGTGCGACTCACGCTGAGCAGAGGTCGGGCGCTGCTGGCGTGATGATGAGTGTTTCTACACATCGCCTGGTAGTCAAACAATGACACTCTGCAAACATGCAAACATTCAACTCAGTAACATGTGAGCAGAGAACAGCTCGGGAGTTCACACACAGTCATTCATCACTCTCAAAACAAAAACAATGACGTACATATGTTTGCAGGTTACACATCATTACTGAACAGAGTTAAGAAATGTATTTATATTTGTGTAGTTTTCTGTATGTAATGTCAATCAATCAATTGAATTTCATTTGTATAGCCTATATTCACAAATCACAATTCGTCTCATAGGGCTTATCAAGGTGGGACACCCTCTGTTCTTAACCCTCAACAAGAGTGAGGAAAAACTACCACAAAAACCCTGTTAACAGGGGAAAAGAAATGAAACCTCAGAAAGTGTCACAGGTGAGGGATCCCTCTTGTTATTTGAAATGTATTGTAACTCTCGGAAAAGACACAGTCAATGTGTGTAAAGATCTTTAACTGTACACATTATCATATTTTAAAATGCCACGACTTTGTGTGTAATTCTTTTTCTTCAAGACACATCATTCACATTGGTTGACATCAACTGAGCTTAGATTGGGTGACTGTGGCTTAGGAGGTAGAGCCACTAACCAGAAGGTTGTTGGTTCGATCCCTGTCTCTCCCAATCCCATACAGATACTGAACCCCATATTGCCCCTGATGGCTGTGCCGACAGTGTGATAGTGATGTATGATAGCAGAAGTGCATAGATGCATTGTTGGAATGTGTGTGTGAATGGGTAAATGGGAAAAACTTAAAATGTCTATAACTTGTTTAAAATGTTTAAGTTGGACGTGTAATGTGTTCGCTGTATTTCTAAAGAAAACATAATGTTGAGCTGATAAGAGATCAAAGCAGGGATCTTTCATACTTTTGAAACATGCCCATCTTGATGAGTGACGCCATGACAGACCCGTCCACCTCGCCAAAGAAGCGACCGACCTGGAAACGACAACAAGAAGGTACAGTTGAGATTTGTTCTTCCAGTTCAATGGAACATCCACATTCATCCACAAAGAGACAGTAATTTGTGCATCATCATTTATCAGTTGATATTACAATCAACGCTAATAATTAAAAGAGAAGTTTAATGTGTTAAATCAGTGTGTTATGATATTAGTTGGTATTTTTATGTCTGGACAACTCAAGAGAGTGTTATGACTTCTATTTCAAAACCAATCAGGAAATGGTTGATTGATAATGCCATTTCATTTCCCGTCTGTTCTGTTTAACATGAGTTCACAATTAATGTTTTCTGGATTGTTTTTCTCAAACCAAGCAATTAGACTGATGTATCTGTTTTAAAGAAAAAAAATTGTTAGCAATACATTTTCAGTCAACACAGGAGCTGTGGACTTAAAGGCCTTAAAATCTACAATTTGTTTGAATGAGTTTATGAATCTTTGCAATGGGATCTTACATTAAGCCTCTATGTCCCTCTATGTGTTACACAAATATTACAACAAATACTTGTTTCCCATCTTTTCTTTGCGCTCCTCACTGGTAGAAAATGGTGGTGTCATGTACTAAGATTTAACGACATCTGAATCAGGATCTGATGATTGTGATCTGTGGTCAGACTGTTCAGTCACTGTCAGTGAAATCTGATCAAACACAGCCACAAAGTTCTAATGATGTAGATTAGTTGAGTTTCGTAAATACTGCACCCATCTCCTGTGGAGTACCACACGGCACCATTGTAGGCCCTATTTTATTTTTCTAATAATTGCTTCTGTTAGTCTGCTAAGGACTAGTGAAGTACAAAGTTGGTTTTAGAATTATTTGATTTGTTTTTAAATCACTGCATGGACTGGAACTACATTACATCACCTACTCCACCTTCAGACCCATCAGATCTGCTGACCAATCACTGCTCTCCATTCCATGCCTCCAATTAAAATACGAGGTTGCTAAAATAAAATAAAGTCTTTACTTGTTGGTTGCTTTTCAAAATTATTGTTTGGAAAAGTACATTTAAAGTAAGATAAAAATTGATTTGTGTCTGACAACCAGTAGAGTCGCTCCACAGAGTACTCGTAAGATAGATACACTGTTCTTTGTCGAATAATTATTCCAGCAAATAAAACAACTAATTGTCACTTCAACATTTCTGTTTGGTCACAGATCAAACAAAGATATACAGTGTGTTAATCACCTAACTTTAGAGGTGTTGGTTGGTATGTTCATGAACTGTAGGGAGAGCCAGGCTAACTGTCTCAGGCTAACTGCAAATTCTGTTAATACACATGAGAAATTGGTATCAATGCTCTTTCCTCCCATTTAGCATGTTTCCCAAACATGTGAACTATTCCTTTAGGTAAAACAATCCTGACAGCTCAGTACTCAGAAAGCTGCTGTCCTCTTCCTATCTGCTTGATCACGTGCATCTTACTGAATATTTTATCATTATATTTTTTTCTGATCAATAATATTTTGGCTGTGCTTTCCTTGATGCTGTTGCACTTCAGCTTCAATTCATTTACCAGCAGTTATCTTAGATTCTCAAATCAAAGCAAATAAATTAAATTTCATATTATAAGTAGCTCTTACAAATATTAAAGTACTGCCAACAAACATTAAAATCCTTAAAGAGTGCCATCTTAAACCCTAAATAAAATGATCCTCACTGCACTTCATTACATTTCTTGAGGACATTTGTCTCTTGAAAGGCTCCTCCAGTCTACTGCTTAGACAGAAGACATGATGTACGAGTTTTAAAGATTACAATTTTGATGTAAGGGAAAAAAAATAAAAAGTCTGATTTGGTGGGGTAGCAGCTGGAATAAAATATTAAAACAAAGATTTTCACACTCTCTTTCTCACTCTCTCTCTCATGCTTTGTGTGTGTGTGTGTGTGTGTGTGTGTGTGTGTGTGTGTGTGTGTGTGTGTGTGTGTGTGTGTGTGTGTGTGTGTGTGTGTGTGTGTGTGTGTGTCCCTCCCTGACTGTTTTGCCTAAGCAGCTTTGTTCGTGTTTGCAAGCTGCTCTCTGCCCACACTCCATCTCTGTCTGGACTGGGTTTTCCCAGCAGCCTCAGAGGACTCACAGGTTGCTGAGTGTTAGCAGTCAGATGCTGCGTATGCTGATACTTCACCCTCTTGTCAAACTCCTGCCAGGAGCTATGCAGACATCTGGCACAGGAGCAGGCTCAATTATGATGAGTCTGTATGAGACTGCCATCAGAACTGGTTTACTGACTCAACCAACACCCTGAACATACAGCTTGCAGGACAACATCAAATCATTACATCAAAAACCTGTTCAAATATTCATTCTGAGAGAAGTGGACATGTTTTGGATGTTGATATGGTGGCCACAAACAAATCAATATGTGATCACTGAGATGCACAACCTTTCTTTGTATTCATTATGAAACAGTTCAGAGAAAGACATCTCCTTCAATGTGGTCCAGGAGATGTTCACATTCACACAGCTCAAATAATGTGGCCACATGAGACCCAGATCCCCTCTCAATGTGGTCATCAGATCTTAGGACGCACTCAGGATGCATGTGAGTGTGTTAAGACAAAAAGATTTGCGCTGTCCACTTGTGATCAGATCTCTAGATTGATGTTAATATCAGGTGTTAACGGGGTCAATGACACAAAGAAGCAGTGTTAGTGTGTTGACTAACCTCAGTGAGAAACTGGGCCTGGAAACAACAAGATCCTTTAATATCTTAACTTACAAATCTCCATTCATCCCAAAGCGCAGCTCACAAACACTGAGAGTTTCACCAAATGACACTGCAGAGCTGAGCCTGACCAGCTGAGTCAAGACACCCTAAATGGCCACTATATACTTAATTGCTTAAAATGCCTAGTAATTGAACAGAAGGTTTTCTCTTAGGTTTCTGTCCAGTGGTGCACATTGCAGTCCCATGGAGCTGCCATTGTAGCCACACACTATCAGTCTTGTTAATTTCAGAACTGACTACAGTGGATATAAAAAGTCTACACACCCCTGTTAAAAAAGTTAAACTAAGATAAATCATTTTAGAACTTTGCCATCTTTGATTTGACCTTATGCATAAAACCTATACAATTCAAGCATAAAACTAATCATTTAAGAAAATAAATAGATAAAAACCTTAAATGAACCTTTTGGTGTGAACATCTTTGTTTGATTGATTTGGACAAACTGTATGCTCTGGGTCATTGTCATGCTTGCTGGTGAACTGTTGTGTTTCTCTATAATTTAGTAGGATCTCGACCTTCCTATGTAAAGTGCCTTTACAGTGTGCGGTGTGATTTGGTGCTTTGCAAATAAAATTCAATTGAATTGAATTATGCAAATCCTCGGCTGTGTTCAAATAGAAGTATTTCAGCGGCCGCCATCATAAGAGCTGTTCAAATTCTTTGAAGCATAAGGCAAGGAGCTTCAATGCTTCCTAACTTATCTCCTTTAGCATTGGAAACATCAGGCCATTCTTTGTAAAAAGGAAAGGAGAAAATGCCGTCCCACAATTCTTTGCAGCTGCCATGCAACCTCATAGTTGCACCTGAACACACCCACGTAAATATAAATCTCCTGACACGATCCAAATCTAATGTGAATCCTCACATGATGTCTGAGCTACTGATTTCTTCTGTCACATCTGTCCCGTGAGGAATCACAATAAACAACATTTTAATCCCCTTACTGTGGAATGTACACAATAAATAATTTTCTCCAATTACATAAGGTTTGTTTTTACGTTCATCCCCCACAATATTATGTTATTTCAACATTTCAGTCCTGTTTGTTTATTTTCATTTTCAATTGAATCCCTTTTGTTGTTATTTCTTGTGAGTAAATTAGGTTAAATGTTTCCTCTGTATAAACTGAAACTATCTCTTCTCAGGAAGTGCCATTCTGTGTCTCACTGGAAACTTTATTATAACTTTCAGTGCACAGACTACAGCACTGTTCATTTTGTGCACATCTTCTGTTATAAATAAAGTATATACACCGGGTGTAAATGGATTTTCTCCGCCCTGTGTTTGTCCTTTCCTAACTCCCAATGGCTTCTCCTTCACATCTTTCCTTGACCTTGTGTTGTTCACACCCATCTGGTTTAAGGAATAGTGGTTATGAAAGGAGATGATTTGGATTCTCCGAGTGCACCCCTCCACTCGTAGGAGATATTCACAATTCTCTCAGTGCATCATGGTTTTAGCACCAAACACACTGTTTCTGATTAGGTCTCATCAGAAACATGGTTCTGAAGGACAAGACGTAGGTTTTCTTTTCATCACAAAACATTCCTCCGTCTTTCCACCCTTCCCCCGTAGAGCACACACATTAATGGTAAATGGTTTGTATTCATAAAGCACTTTTCCAGTCTTATCAGTCACTTGAGGCGCTTTGTCTATCACACACCATTCATACTCACTGCATGAATCATGCTGACTCTCTGATTGGTGGATGACCCTCTCTACCTCCTGAGCCACATCGGCCCACATATGAAGAACAAATGGAAATTGTTGTCACATGAATGGAGCAACCATCACTAGCCAGAAACTCCTTCATCCAGTTTGGTCCTGTCCTTGATAATGTGACTACTGTACCATAATGTCCTCACTGGGTTCCATCATAAATCGAAAGCCTTGGAAAATTCTTTTGTACCCCTCTTCTGATTGATGCTCTTGTACAATAGGATGCTGTCCATGCTCTGGAAGCTCTTTGTGGACCACAGCTTTTGCAGTAGTATGCAAACAAGAGGATGTAAGAAAAAATGTGAGATCAGTTTTATTTTACTTTTCCTGTTGGATATCAGAGATCACAGGTCATAAGAAAGGTGTGAAAAGTGCTAACATGTTTGACCTTGGCAACATTTTTTTACATGACAAAACCCTGACATTTTAACAGAAGTATTATATCCACTGCAGATCGTGTACATCCATCTGAGCGGCTGGCCGCCCTGAGGATGAGCTTCGCAGACAGGGACCATTGATCACACAGACATTTCCTCAGCACACGGCCCAACACCACCAGCAATAACCAGCCCTGTGTTTTGCTTGGTCACCCTGCACGCGCCACTTCCTCCCGCCGACGTATTTCTTGAACTCAGCACTGACCTACTTTCTCTGCTGATTAAATATTTACCGTGCCCTGCAACGACCTATGAGCGCCACCTTCACACCTCCAGAGGAGGATGCTGGGTGTTTCCACAGGCTTCCTGTAAAAAGTTCAGAGCTCAGCAAAATATGGAGGCAGCACTTCATCATAATATCTGCCTAGTAAGGCCATTGGGAATGCAGCAGACATGCAAATAATAAAAAATGAGCTCAGTTATTCGAGGTTTAAGGTTTCTCTACAGCACAACATTTTACTGCTGTTTGTTGAAATCTTTTTTTCCCCGTTCTCCACCAGTGTCACACCAATACTTTTAATTTGGATTATGCGACAAATATCTCGTTTGAAGTTGGAATCATTCCCAAAGAAAAGAAAAGCAAACACAAACTTTTAGGTGATGGAGTGCTCCGCTCACTTCGATAGGATATAAATGACCGTGTGGATTGTGTGACTGTCTGTATCAGTGTCTGTTTCTGACTGTGAGCTGATCATTGTATCATCTGAAAAACTCACCATATAAATACAGAGCATTTACCATGTTAACAGGTTAGAGCCGCAGCACAGCCTGCATGCCTCGCTGCTCAGTTTCAGCTTCTCACCTATTATTTTTTTTACATCTTATTGGCAACATGATATAAAATGGTCACTGGCTTCCATGTCTAGGGTGAAGGGCAGTAGTTTTCTGTGGAGGTTTAACCTCAAACACTCAAGCATCTAAACTCAAAGTCAACCTTGTCATTTCAAGGCCAAAGGAGGTTGTGTGACTGTTGATTAATCTGTTTGTCAGCTTCTGGAAGTTTGATCAACCCCCTTCTGTCGATCCTGAGATTGCTCCAGTTTCTCTTTTTTTGGCCACTTGGGGATGGGGGGGGGGGTGCAGAATCAAGCAAGTTCTAATTTGACATCCAGCAGACACAGAGCAACATGATGATCCCACTGCAGTTTTGTTCGTGAGTTAGTGAGTTGCAAAGATGACAGTTCATTTAAATGAGTCTTTCCTATTTAAGAGTAGAGACCAAAGGAAACGTCACGTCACTGTGTCTCTTTAACTTCTGGTTAGAAACTAAAGTACATGATCAGACTGTTCACTTTGTTTTTTACTGAATGGATCTACAGCCACAACAAACTGTTTCAGCTCTCTGTTTACAGCCCACTCACATTTACACAATATTACATAAGAGATGGAGTTTTCCACAGTGTTTCATTAAGAGAACGTAAACTACACATAACCTCCATTTGACCCTGACTGCCCTACAGATAGCTAAGCCTCATCTGGCCTCAGCAGATCCAGTTGCTGCTGCACATCTGGCAGCCTCACAGTCACCGAGGCTGCACTGTCACACACATATCACAGGTTCCACTCTTGGTAACGAACCAAACAACACGCTGGAGCTCTGGAGAGAGAGGAAATAAGTGAAATAGAAGTAATGTATTGGAGCTGAAGAGGAGATGTGGGGCATGAAGTGGTTGTGACTGCACAGCTGAGAGTGTGTGTGTATTTATCGAAGCATGGTGGGCTCAGGATTAATCCTCAGTAATATGGCTCCTAACAGGCTAAATTAATCCAGAGCTAACAAGCAGCTGTCCGATGGACAGCAGGGGGACACTCTGCACGTCTTTACACACACACTCAACTTTCCTTCTGTTACTATTTTGGCCAAGGACAGAAAATTGATGAAAAATAGGTAAAATCATGCGATACTAATAAAACATAATTGTGAGATAAGGAAATAATATTATTATTTCGTTTTTAAATAATTCAGTTTGCATTTACTACAATAATATTTACATTTTTCAATGTCAGACAAAGTTTTATATGACATGTGATTACCACTTCTGGTTATTTTATGATGAATACAAGATTAACAGAAACAAACTTATTTAAAACATAATTGTTAGCAGCACTCCTGGACTTTTAGCTGACCATCAGTTTTTTTTGATTTCATTATAATAAATAAGAATAAACCTTTTGTTTTTGTGTTATAGCATTTGGATGCTCCATTCCACATAGGAACAGAAACACAATGATGTGGCAGATAAAGAGAAGCTTCTGGTGACTGACATTAACATTATAATATTCTGTATGTAGCCCATTCTAGCAGAAATCAGAAAAACTGAAATAAATATTGTCATTATTTAAAATTAAAAAACTATAAATGAACAGAATAAAGGACAACACACAACATACATATAGACTGTAATTAAAACCCAAACCAATAATATGAATTTTATGTCTGTATGTCTGTATTTTTTATTCCACTCTACAGTATGAAAACATTTTTATTGTTGTTATTACTCGGTAAAATTGGATGTTTATTAAATATTCTGGTCATACGCAATTGATTCATGACAGATGGTGATAATGCACAAAGAAATGCAATGATGTAGAAGACTCCTGGCAAGCAAACGTGGAAATGATGTGCAATTTAAAACTATTTCATATCAAAAAAAATCTTTCAAATGTTTTGTAAAAAAGCAAATAGAATAAGCTACTAGTTAGAACTCAAGAAAACAACACATTTGGGGTCTTTTTTCCTTTCTGTGACAAAGAGCTCAGGTTCTCATGATACGTCTGAACACAGACAAAACAAAACATCACATCTGTAACTCAAACTAACACTTTAAAGGCTGCAATTATAAATACATGTTTTAATCCTGGGTCTCTGTGTTAATTGCTCATTTATCTCTTGTTAGTTGCCATGTCCAAGAGCTCTAATTGTAACTTTTAGATCTAAATCTCTGTCTTTTCTCTTCCTCTAAAACAGTTTTGAACTGTTTGATGACTCATCCTTCACTCATAGCTTAATTTTACCAGACAAATTATGCTAATTCAAATGGTGTTCTGACATCTGTTTCATGGGGTCTTTAATCCAACAGTTTAGGACTTTAATTAGGTTCAGACGAGTGTGACCTCCGCCTGGACAGATCTCGTCTGTCCTGGGTCTGGCGGCACACTCCGTGCCGGCTCAGCTCCACCCCCGGTCAGATAAGGTTGGCAGGTGCATCTGCTGCTATATTTCGCTGCTAACGCTCCACACACAGAGATTAAAACCATAACTGTCCTCAAATCCTGTGAGCCATCCAGATGTTGTTTATGAGCGCGTGAAATGATCCAAAGAGCCGGCGTGCAGCAGGGAAATCACCTCCTGACACTGACCTCATGGACACTGAACTTCATGATCAAAATAGAAATCTATTACTAATCTACCGACTCTGAGTGGATTAAAGGAGAGTGTTCACATTTAATCATCAGCTGTTATTTAGGTGTGTTTTCAGTTCATTTCAGTTTACCGAGAAAACCAACATCAAACCAGTTTACTCATGTCTCATTCTTTTGAACAGATCCCGTCTGCTAGTGCAGGGTTATCTGGGGAAATCACAGGGCGTGGCCTATCAATGCAACATCAGCAAGGCTGATGTTGCATTGATGATTAAGGCCACCTTAATTGGTGATGCGTTGGCCAATAACATTATTAAATCAGAACCACACAGAGAGCCCAGGTCATTTCCCAGCATCCTTTACACTGTGAGTTTTATTTTCTCCTGATCAGATTCTGGATCTCACCTCGTTCCTATCTTTGGACAGCAGGATGAAGCCGTTATTGTCGACCAGGAAACAGTTCAGGTCCTGGACAGGAAGTGACAGAAAGCAGCGTGTGTTTACATTGTTAAATATAAAAGCACTAATATTTGGTGGAAATCCTCGGTCAGGGGCCAGTTGGTACTTACAGCACTCTCACAGCTGAGTGGACACACGCCTTCAACGTTTGAACACTAAGACAAAAAAGAGGAGAGGAGGAAGCCTCACAAGGAGTGAGGAGAGGAGGAAGCATCACATTCTCACAAACAAGCTGAATCACTGATCAAAGCTGCAGAAGCTGATACACAGACCAACTCAACTAACTACCAGCTCACTAAATACATATTTCATGGTAAAAAATAAATGTTTTACAGTGGAAGAGCAAACCACATCTTAAAGAAACAAAGGATATGTGTCACTGAGGTGAATGGTGCAATGAACTCAATCCGTTTTTGAATAATGCTTACAAAATCAAAATGTGGCTTGCCAGTTTGAAATAGAAAAGGACTTTTTTGAACTATGAATCATGCAAGGCTGCTCTGGTGGAGTCCTACAATAAAAATCTAGAACTAGATACGAGCATAATAGATTTCCTTTAAGTCAGTAATCAATAATCACTTACGTCTATGTCGCTGGGCTGGAGACAACCATGTGAAGAGTCAAGGAAAAAAACAACAGAAAATCACATGAATATCAATATTGCTATTATCATATGAATTATAGTAATGTTAAGTATAAACTAAATAACATTTTGTACTCTTAGTGTTCAGTAACATTTCATTAGGACAGTCCACAGACAAAGAATCCACACAGTGTGTAACATTTCAACAGGGTCTTAGTTGAGATTCAACAATTCAACTGAGGCTAATACTATCTTTGCATAGACATTGTTGAATATCAGTTGGTCATTAGAATGTTCAGCAAAGATTAATGACATGTTAGTTCTTGTTTACCTTCTGCTTCATGATCACCTTCATGTTTACTTCCTGCTACATGTGAAGGAAACTTAAGATGACAGTACTAACAATTCACTGTCAAAGAAATCCACACAGGCCTGATGATGCAGTTTAGTTCAGTTTCACAAACACTGCACCCATCTCTTTTGGGGTACCACAAGGTACTGTATTAGGTCCTAGTTTTGAATAGAAAATTAATACACACAGTGAAAGCAGGGATTCCTTTGGTTTGAAAGCTCACAGAGGTGATCAGCTTTTTCACAATGTTTGGATCTGTATTAAATGGCCTTTACTTTGAATGGGGTGATGTCACGTTTTGATGAACGCATTGTGACTTTAAATGTGAAAAAGGAGACAGAGGCAGCTGGTGAACCTGGTGTTTGGATTTTATTTCCTGTGTCCAATGTTGCATTAACAGGTACCAAGGGACATTAGCATGAAAGCTCCAAGTGTCAGGTACGCCCACTGTCAAGCATTAACGCATACGTGTGAGTCCTGCATCCTGACAGCTTCAGTGCAACAGGACACAGATGGAGAAAAGGAATGTATTTAGGTCTTGTTTCAGGACAAAGACACAGAGACAAAATTAGACTGTTCAAATCAAGATAAAAACCTTGTTAATCCTAAATATTGACTCTGAAGTGGATGTTAGGCCGAGCCTTGTTTCAAATTGACTTTTGTTTTTATATTGAACAGAAGAAGCCTTGAATAAACCTCACCTCAGAAAATGTAAATCAGTGGTGACAGGATGTAAATGTGTGTTCAATGACTTTGACTCTTATGAGTTAATGTCGGCAGTGAATACATTAATCCAGCCTGTCACAGCTGTCTGCTCTCATTAATAACATTATCTACACCATCAACCTCCACAGGACATCTGCACACATTCAGCTGCAGCTCTGCGTCTGCTTCACTGAACTGCAGGAAATGTCCACAAGGTCGAACACCTGCGGTGTGTGTGTGTGTGTGAGAAAGTGACAGTGCGTTTTTGACGTCATATTTTTGGGCGAATACTGACACAAGACAAGAAGTCTGTGGACAATCGAGGGTCCCCAGGGCTGTAATGCTCATTACACCAGGAAACTAAATTGCTGGGGGGATTTCTTTAAGTAGGATCTAACCACTAGTGAGGCAAAAATTAAAATTACAATAAATTTGTCCTGAGGGTGGTGCCAGAGGAAAGGTCATGTTGTTCATGGGATGAAAAAGGTTTATGTAGGGTGACAGATTTAAGACATCGCAGACTTTCAACACCAGCTGTCCATTTTCAGTAGAATTACTGCAAATGGCAAATTGGTTTGCCATTGGGCAGTAAATCTGACCTGCAAATTTTCCCTCTTGACAAATGGCAAACCCTTTCACTGCTAACCTTCTCACTAACCGTCCAGTACATATGGGTGCTGTCGGTCCTTCAGCCTCAGTGGGTCAACTTCAGTTGGGTGCACCGCAATGAGGCGAAGGACATGTTGCACAAGAAAGTTTAGCATAAAAGACACAAATGTGAGATTTATTCTTAACTGTGCGACTCAGCTGTTCCTTAACTCACCTGTGCTATGATCTGATGGCTACATTTTGCAAGCTGATATGGGTTTTGCGAGTTAGCATTCAAAACTTTGTTTACATGCCTACAATATAACTGTTAGATGTATATGTGCAAATTTTGACCATGCATGTTCATTTGTACCTTTTAAATCTCTAAATTTAAATATGTTAGTAATTATTGTTATAATTACAAAGCCAATGTTACTATTAACAGCTGTTCATTAGCAAATGTAGCTATTACAGCAAATAGAAAATGTACAAATAGCTCTTTTAATGTCTCCACTTTCTCTAAACTGAAAAGACTAAGGAAGAGAAGGTTTAAATTGTATAATGAAAACTCTTACTCATGACACTATGAGCAGACTGAAAAGCAAAAGAAACTGACATTATCTTAATTTTCTTCTCTTCAGGGAGGAATCCTGTTGTTTTACATCGTAATTGGAATTTATTCTGTGCACATTCCTCTTAAATCTTAATGAAAAGTCTTAATGCCCAAAAAATTAATGGCCTCTGTTCCCTGCTGAATATAATGGAAGAATTAACCAATTAATACAGAGGATTACTGCAAAAATCATTCATCTGTCCTTGGAAACTCAGTGATGTATTCACTGTACATGCTCAGTCTTAGATATGTGTCTAACTGCGGATCATGCTGCATCTCTGTGCGATGCAGTTTATACACCCACAGAACAGCGTTATATAAAATATGATGATGCACCACAGCTAACGTAATAGTTTGCTTCATTCTTGGACACACACGGCTCTCTGTGTACTCACAGGTCAACAGTCAGGGCTTTCAGACAAAGAGTGCAAAACAAAACAGTTTGCACAAGGCCGCGTTCAGGATCAAGTTTAGCACCAAACTACAGACTACATCATAAAACACACACACACACACACACACACACACACACACACACACACACACACAGGTGGTGATACACAATCCTGTTGATTTTTTCTACAGGTGGTCAAAAGGAAGCAAATTCCTGAAGGTTTCAAGGTGTTTGCATATAAAGCATTTGCACAGATGTCAATCATCTGTGCAAATGCTTTATATGCAAATACCTTCAACATGTCTGTTAGGCCTCAAGGACACACACACAATAAGTGTTAGTGAGAAACTGACAGTAAACAAACCCTCGGTAAACTGCACTGTGTCCTTGTGATCAGCTTAGGTTTTAGAATCAAGAGTCACGTATCAAATCTGTTGACGGTAACATTAGTGTAAGCCTCTGGTAATAGACAGGTTTCAATGAAAAGTCCTCAATAATGACATGAGCCAACATGTGTAAGAGGGAGCGAGTCCTCCAGTCACCTGCTTTGTGATGGTCCAGAACATCTTCTCCAGCATATCCAAGGAAAGCTGCAACCCGATGGCTAAAAATAGAAAAGACACACACAAACACACACTTTTTGAGACAGACACAGGACAAGATGGACTGAGCAGTTTGCTGTGTTAGTGGAGGAAAGAGGGTGGAGGACAGGAAATCAATTCAACCCTGGGTTCACCTCTGTCGTGTCCTGATGCTAATGAAGGGATGTAAACACTGATGATCTTGATAGTGTGTGTGTGTGTGTGTGTGTGTGTGTGTGTGTGTGTGTGTGTGTGTGTTGTGTGTGTGTGTGTGTGTGTGAGTGTGCTCCCTGCAGGCTGGGTAATGACATGTCCCTTAGTAATGCACCATAGCAGCTTCATCACTGAGTATCAGAGTCAATGACACAGCGAGTATTTAGAGGCATGTTTGAAGGGTGAACTGTTGATAGTGGTGTGTCAAAGACTTCAGAAGACCCCATAAATCCCACCTCACAACAGAAACTGTCCAATCGCAGCTGGTTTATTACTGCAAAGTAAACCTTTTGAAATTGAATTTAATGGAAATCAAGTCCCAACATAAGGTTCAGGCTCATCTTTTCTAAGGTCCTTCTTTTTTTTACTGTGGCATGAAACTAAGATCTGAAGAGGTCTTGCACTGTAGAGTACTACTTTCTGAGGTTCAGTGTTGTCCTCATATTGCATCATCATTTCTGAGGTTTTTCATAAACTGGAAACATAAAAGTTGTTTTTACTTGTGTCCGGCACCAACAGGGGGTCATTTCACCACAGAGCAACAGAATATCTGCAACTCTTCCTGTCACATTGATAATGAAAACTCGTCTTCACACAGGCAGCTGGTCTACAGCGCACACACACACACACACACACACACACACACACACACACACACACACACACACACACACACACACACACACACACACACACACACACACACACACACACACACACACACACACACACACACACACACACACACACAAGGTACCACCACATTGAGCCTCTTGTGTACTGCTGTTATTGGAAAAGTAGAACAGCTGAACAGAACATTTCTGGTCACTGCTTGTTATTGAGCTTATAGTTATTGTCTGTTTCACGGACTGCAGATTCTCTGTGGATGCTGCTATACAAAAAACAAAACACTTCACATCAAACAGTTGCACATTTTTAATACTGCCTCTGCAGCCAAATTCAGTGATGCCATTTTCAATTACCCTTTTACCCTCTGAGAATCCAGACGAACCCTTAACCTCTTTTGAGAGTCACTATCTTTCCAATCTCGACTGTATTGCTCCACTAAAAATTTGAAAGTTAAAATCAAACACCCTCCCCTGGCTTAATGATCACACTGGATCATCGAGAGGACCAAGCAGAAAATTGGAACAGCAATGTCAGTTTAAAAAATACTACTCATGTATGATACACTACTAGAAAGCACTGAAAAATACAATATCAGCATAGTTTTCGAACCTATAGAAAAACAAGCATAATCCCCAAAACTTCATAATCAGTTCTGTTCCCAATTGCTCATTGAATGTCTTATATATCTCTAAAAAGACAGAGAATATTGCTGCTCCTTTCATTGTGAAAATACAGACCAATCAATTCATATAATGTATGATGGCATTTTATCACTGTATTCTTTTCCACCATCTAAATGTGGGTAGGGAACTCTGAGGAACTGCTTTATATCTACTAAGTTCATTCCTCTCCATTAGAACCTTCTTTGGCATTGGAGCAAATGCCTACTCCTCTGTTTAATTGTGGTGTTGAAGACTGCTCTAACCTGGGACCACAGCCATTTTCATTCTACCTGTTTCCTTTCTGCCATTCATTCAGAACCGAGGTGTCGCCCACCACTCTTATATAGATTGCTTGTTCCATTGCAAACCAACAAACCCACATTGATCATATGTTCGACTGCCTCAGTGACGTTAAATGCTGGTTGTCCCAAAACTTTTTGAAAATTCAACATTAATAAGTTTTAATTTTAACTCACTGGTCCCACAAATTCTACCAATCGGTGTCACTGTTAACTTGATGACTTAACCAAGAATATGAAGCCATCCCCAAAATATCTTGGCACTTTTTTTGATGCAAGATGTCTGTTTGATGCTCAATTTAAAACTAATTGTCCAGTCAGTCATATAAATTACGTTATTCCTGTCTCCTGCTGATTTACATAAGGCATATATGAATTTATTTCCCCTGTCTTGACTTTAATCCACACATTACTCCAATACTTATTTCTTCCTCCTTCTAGTTGAGAGTTTAGGACAGAGGATGTCACAACTTGTTTTGCTCTATAGGCAAATTGTAATTTCTGAATATGGGCAATACAAATAAATGCATCACAGCTTTTGACTAAGGGTAACGAGGCATTTGCTGTTAGAGACCACAAACAGGACAGGACCAGCCGACCTGTTGAGATCAGACATCGTCAGTGTCTTTATAAACTCTCGACACTGACATATCATCACCTATTCACATCCATACCGCTAAGTTGATGTGGTGAACTTGTTGGGAAATTTGTCACGTGTCCAGCAGTGACAGAGCAACTCAGGCATTCCTTTGGACCAGTGTTTGTGTCCACCTGATCAATCTACATCCAATATTAATTTTCTTTTAGCTATGTTTTGGGACTCCACCACCTTCTGCCTTCTGACAGTTGTCTGTCGACCATTTGCTTTTAAGTTGTTGGTGAACAGCAGCTTTTTACAGCCTCTCCTATGAAAACACCTGCTGCAACAGAAACTGATGCTTCAAGAGCGAAGCAGTAACAATAAAGCTTTGATCCTGATGGATAAACAATGGGCTGATAGTCATTATGAAGCTCGGTAAAGCTGAGCAGAGCTGCAGATTCAGCTGATGATTATCTACATGTTACTGCAGACACCTTTCACATTGTTTCTGCATTTGTCATCATTAGGGTTCAAGGGCTAGCTAAGTTAGCATTTTGATTCCAAATAGTTAATTTGTCAACGTTAAAGGTCAGTTCATGTGTTAGTAGAAAAGTTCAAATGTTATCTATATGGAAGATATCACTATGTTAAAATAACATTTGACTAATGTAGGCTGTGGTACTGGGACTGAATGTAATCAAAACTGTGGAAGTATCTTAGCTGAAACTCATCACTGAATAAAAACTCAGACAAAGAGCATGGAATGTGATTTGTTCTTCAGAGCGAGCTGTGACCTTTGAGTCGTGTAAACCTCTTAAGGCATCACTCTTCTTCAATCCTGTAAAATTGCTGCGGACTCAGTGGTCTGCAGCTTTGCTCTGCTGTTTCATTTCATTTCTCAGTTTTTTTTCTCCTTTCCTGTCAGCAGTGTCCTTATAGCCGCCCTTCAGCACTGCAGCTGCACTGTCTCTGCTGCAGTCTGCAAGGACATGTCCACGATGGGGCAATGTACACCTGAGACATTTATTCTCATTCATTTTCTGTTGATGTAGGAGCTTGTTTCTGAAACTATTAAAGTTTAATGGTTCAATTTATGACCAGCACCTACTCTCTTTGTAGGCTTTGTTCTCTTTCCATCCATCATGTGATTTTTTTTATCCATCTCCTCTCTCTGTGTCCGTTCACATGTTTATTTTGCTGCTGGTGGACGCCTCAGTGTGACTCTCTGATACTTCTCATCGCTGTTGTGTTTCCTAGTTTATTCTGCAGCTAATTTCATCACAGAGATAGTTTTATTATATTATTAAAATAATAAAAATGAAGTAATGACAACACAGACACAAACACTTGCTCTTGCCCTGCAGTTTTGACTCTAGTAATCTGCTCTGTTGAAGTGTCAGTTGTTTTGAGGAGTCTGATACATGATTTGATGTTGATTACAGTTTTTTTCGATTGCATAAACACTAAAATCAAAAGTATTACACAATTATAAAAACCTTACACCCAAGGAGCAAAACATGGGCCCAGATTTGCACCACTATAAGCACAATGTCAGCTTCACACTTTTTGCAAAACAATACACACAGTGATTTGCAAAACACTAAACACACTTGTATACATTAGACACAGAAGTATATCAAGATGTCCCTTCCTTGCAATTCCAAAGCACTGACTGTCAAATGACCACCCCTATGAGCCAATTGGTTCAACACAGCCATCAGGTACTCAAACACATGATTGCCAAAATGGAAGGAGTCAGAAGAAGAAGAAGAGTGAGGGTGAGGGGGGGAATCCACGGAGGAGGAGAAGAGGAAGAGTTGGAGGCCGTGCCAGAGGTAGAGGCCGAGGTGGAGGTAGAGGAAGAGGTAGAGGAAGAGGAAGAGGAAGACCTGAAGCAGGAGGAGAACGTGCTCAAAGAAGAAGAGGACCAAATTTACCAAATGAAATTCGCGCAACACTAGTTGACCATGTCGTGAACCACGGATTGACGCTGAGGGAGGCTGGACTAAGAGTTCAGATCTTAGCAGATATACAGTGAAATCTGTCATTGTAACCTGTACTGGATACAGAATTTTCTGTTTGTCTGATATTTGCTGAGCTTACAGTGTTACGCACACTACTGTAGTAGCAAGAAAACTGGGACATGTTTTGTTGTGATTCTCCATGTTGACATGTTGACTGATTTGGGTTTATGGAGAGAAATTAATTATAATTTCATCAGTCTGCAGCATTGGTCTTGTGTAGTGTTTGGTGAATTTATATTGTATATTTGCACTTTCTCTGTGTACTTCACTTACAGTACTCTAATCACTGAGAAGTAGAATTGCTAAAAGTGTTTTAGGTTACCAGTACCAGTGTGTAACTGGTTCAAACAGAATTAGGTCATATGAAACGTGTGTGTTTCATATGGTAACAAAATATGGTTTTGATAAATTAGTGTATAGTTTTTACAAGAGTGTTTCATTTTGCAAAGGATCTGTGGTGTTCTGCTAATTGGGTGTGTGGTTGTGCTAATTGTGTGTAGTGTTTTGAAAAACCGGGCCCTGTTTTAAAAATCGTGCTTAAGCAATCGAGAAAAACTATAAAGGTTCAGTGTGTAATATTTAGTGACATCTAGTGGTATAGTTACATGTTGCAGCTGAATACCCCTCACCTCAGCCCTCCCCTTCCACACATGAGAACCTGTGGTAGCCTTCAGTTGTCATAAAAATTCAAAAGGTTTTTAGTTTGTCCAGTTTGGGATACTGTAAAAAACATGGCAGCCTCCGTAGAGAGGACCTGCTCCTAATTTAAATATAGTATTTAAATATAAAGGGCCCATTCTATGGTAAAGAAAACAAAGATTCGTACAATTTAGTGGGCAATCCACAGTGGAAACATCACTAGGATTATTATTATAGATCAATTTCACTTAAATCTTAGACACTGAACCTTTAAGTAACACTCAATCAGCTAAAACTCAGATATATATGGGTCTTTGACGTGACGCCTATATTTTCTGTCCGACTGCATTTTATTCTGTTAAAAAAAGGTTTAAATACATAAAGAAATACCATATATATGTAGTACCTCTCCCGTATATGAACACACTTTAAATTTCCAAAAAACATTAGTTATTTCAATGTTTTTGTTTATTAAAGTGTCAAAATATCATGTGGTGCGACCGTCCAGCCATGACTGCTGTTGTGAATACTTCTTTGAAATTACTCAAAATCTATTCAAATTTATTTTCTGCCATATTTGGCATGATTTCCAAAGTCTTTTGTAGCCCTGTACAAAATTGCAAAGCATTTGCATTTATATTCCCATCATAGTATACAAACAAACTTTGCCCGATGATGTCCATTTTATGAAATATCATTTGGTGCGACCATCAAGAAAGGACCAATTTGGGACTTTGATGTTGAAATCCATTCAAAGACAGGAAGTTGCATCATAAACCGTTTTGCCAAGGACCCATGGAAGCATCAACAGGTTTGTAACTCTCTCTCAAATTTGGAAAAAAATAACCTTTTTCACAGCTGGTATGTAGTTGCCACATTTGGATATCATGTGGTATGACCTCAAAAAAAACCTATGAATTCTAAGTTATTTCTAAAAATATATATTTTGATTATAAATGTCATAGTGACCTTTTGTGCTGACCTAGTTTGTTTCTTTAGGTGGCCAATGCTGTGGCTGTAAATTTTGACTGAACTAGAAAATATCATGTGGTGCGACCAAATGTGGTGCGACCATTGCAGAGTGTTCTACATGATAGATATATGTCCTAGATTGGGAGTTTTGGGGCTTTTTTATATTCAATTAATGATTTACATACATAAAGTACTTTATTTTAGTATTATTTGGAAAATATTTCTATGCAATTAAAGTATTTTAGAGTTACGGTTTATGTAAAATTTTTGTACAATATCATGAATAATTACCACCCCAAAAATGTAACATGTAATTTCATCTCGGTTATTATGAATTTATTAGTAATTTATTATTTATTTGTGTTTATTTATTTATAACTGTTTAAATTTATTTTACCAGATGCCACTTCCAAGCAAAATAAAAAAACGCTCGCCATATGCAGCGTGTTCATTCTGACCCTGTAGCAAGAGTGGAGAACCTTGCTCAGAGAAGAGAAAGGTATGTTAAAACATTTTAAAAATGAAAACTACAAATAAAGCAACATGAAGTACATATTGCTCTTATGTGTTTTTCATTACTGGACGAAATGCATATTTGCATTAAAATGTTCATCTATCATTAGTCCAAAATAACGTATTGATTTATGGCATGACATTACATATCTTTTTCAGCTACGAGAGAAATAAACAGCAGGGAGAGATTCCATATGCCAAGTCAAGTGAGTTGACAGGGAGAAAAGATTCTATGAAATTTTAATAAAATCTGGTTTAAGTCAAATTTTTGTATGATATAATGATAGGAGGTTTTCATTTATCATCTGGAGCGACCACTCATCATGTGGTGCGACCAATAATACCAAGACCTGTATTAAATTTAAAGTAAAACATAAAATTTCTGTGGCTGAAATATTAATCACTGATACAGTATGCTTAAATGAATGGTATTTTGTAAACATTTGTATCAGTTTTATGCACTTTACCGGAAAAATAAGTCTGTTAACTACATTTAATAAGAGAAGGTGACATTATAGAACAAAAATATGAGATCATTATTTACAAAAACTCAAAAGAAATGCAACTACTTTGTTACTAATGACTTTATATTATTGAGAAATTGTAAAAAAAAATGTAAGCATAATAAGGAAATTAATTAATTTTAAGATAAATTACGGTCACACCACATTTTTTAAGGCCACGGCCAATTCATCTAGATGAAAAAACACTAAAATCTAATAATTTGACATTTTTGTATGATTTTATGTGTACACAACATTCCTAATGTTTGAATAATTTTAATAGATATTCTTTTTTTTTGTATTTTAAAATTGGCCTGTTGAAAATCCTTATACGTCATTGACCCATATATACGATTATTTTTAAATGGATTTTATATCTTAATGATAATAATTGAACTTGGGTAAGGTTTATCATTGTGTTCAAGCAAATGTTTCTGCAAAATTTTAATGGATTGACTCAAGGTGTTCCTGAGATATTGTGTTTACAATGTGTGTGGCCACAGCAACCTTGACCTTTGATCAGAAAAATCCAATCATTTCATTCTTAAGCCAGAGTGAATGTTTCTACCAGATTTGAAGAAATTACCTCTTAAGGTTCCTGGGATGTCGCCTCCACAATAGTGGGATAGATGGACAACTTAAGAGCTTCTCATCTATGGCTGTTGCCAGCATCGAGGCATAAAATCATCATCTGGTGAAAACTGCAATGTGTCTCACTGTGAGTAAATTGAATGCCAACAAATTCAATTTAACTGTTGCCATAGACAAACTGTACAGAACCCCGAATGGCCCCTCTCATATAAAGACTGCTGCCCATACATGCACTATACGAATGGGTGAATGACAAAAAAACTGCTTTGTCTCACACAGTATTTTTAATTCAGTCCTTTAGACTTAACTGGATCTAATATTGTAATAACAATATTGCCAGAGTGACTAAAAGAATGGAGGGAAAATGAAATCAGTACAATCATTAACAACAAAGGAAACAACCACATTACCTAGTTGGAAACATCTACATGATGAAATGTTCCCTGGATTTGGAATAAGAACAAAGTTAACAGTGAGAGCTGAAAATAAAAGTAAAATCAAAGTGATATTGATGGTTGCAGAGGATTAAATCAAGTTTTGGATAATTGGAGCCCTTCTAGGTGGCTGTTGCTCAGGTGGGAGAGTAGAGCGGATCGTCCGCTTTACAAAAGTTTGGTGGTTCAATCCCAGTCTCCCTCATTCTGGTTGCTAAGGTGTCCTTGGGCAAGATATTGAACCACTGACAGCAGTGTGATAGAGAAAGTGCTGCAAATAGATGCCCAATATGAATGTGTGTCAATACAGACCATTTAGCATTCTGTCTGTCTTCAGCCACATTGTGTACTGCTAAATATGCTGCAAGTCAAATAGAATCTAGTCTCTACTTTCATTTAGCTTCTTCAAATTCAGGTTTAGGGTCATTCTATATTTTTCTTTTGGTCAATAAATGCCATGTAAAACCTAAAATAATTAGCACTGGGAAGAAGTGTGTGTGTGTGTGTGTGTGTGTGTGTGTGTGTGTGTGTGTGTGTGTGTGTGTGTGTGTGTGTGTGTGTTTATGTGTGCCTAAAGCCTCATATATTCTTTTAATCTAAACCATAGAACTACTGAAAACACACCAGTGAGTTACAATGGGTGACGTGTTTCTTCATCACCTTCAACACACACACACACTGTAGTTTATTTTGACTCAGTCCAACACACAATTGTCCTGCTGCCCCAAACACTCCCCCAGAGGACCAAATGTGGATTTATCCGCCGCTGAAAATAGTCCCCAACAAATGCACCATTTTCTCCTGTTTAAGGAAACATTTAAACTATAGTGTGCAGCTGTTTTAGAAACAATTGAGCCCATCAGGCCTTGGAGAGTGGGAGTAAAACTGTGAATGAGAAAATCTATGAGTGATGTCAAGAGAAATTTGTAAAAAAAACTGTGGACCGATAGGTGCAGCTGTGCAGACTGCTATAGGACAACACACAGCGTCCTCTGACTGACCTTAGAGTTCAGATATTGTTTTCAGGGTGTACCCCACCTCTCACCCAATGTCAGCTCGGGTTTGCTGACCCTCAAAGGATAAGTGGTAGAGAAAATAGAAAAAAAAACTGTGGAACATGTTTGGAAGCTGCTGTGGTACACTTATACCACAAGGTGGCCCCATATCTGGTGAGGGTACATACTGTATGCTCCCCTCTGGTAACTATCTCTTTTTAAATATCATTTCTTAGTTTCTTTAATTTCATACAGGTTTTCTATTCAAATTCAAATCTGCTTAGTTGCCAACTATAAAAAGAGTATGACAGAGTCTCTCTCATACAAAGTGCACCACTCTCTCTTCATTCATTCAGAGCTCAGCCTGCAGCTGCAGCACACACTGCTGTTACTATTTCTGTCAAACTGCTATAATGCACATCACACACGCTGAACAAAACACAGAGACACACACACACACACACGCACACGCACACACACGCACGCACGCACGCACACAAACAGGCACACACACCATTAGCTCAGCAGCAGCATGTGGCTCCTCCAGCTCTTTCTCTCTCCCTCTCTATCTCGCTCTCTCTCTCTGTCTCAAACATACACAGAGGCTCTCTCCCTCAGTCGGTGGCTGGGTGTGTGTTGGACAGAGCTCTGAGGCAGTAAGAAGAGGCTGAGAGCAGCAACGTGGAGGAGGAGAAGGAGGAGGACAACAATGATGAGTGGCATTTGATCGGAATTCTAACTCCAGTCCAGCTTCTGGTTTCTGGGTTAAAGAAGCTTCCTGATTCTGGTTTTAATGAGGAACTGAGCTCCATGTGTTTAAAAGACTAGACCAGTTTCTGTCCTTGAAGAGTCCAGCTCAGCTCGGGCTCAGATTCAGATTCTGGTTTTAAAAGGGAAACCTTTGGTTTTTAAGCTGAATCTGGAATTTTTCCTTTTTCCTCTGAACGCTGCAGATGAAGGCGAGGGAGAACAGTTTCTCTGCTCTTTCTCAGTTTGAAGCCGCAGAACAGATGGTGAGCAGTGTGTGTGTGTGTGTGTGTGTGTGTAGCTACTGTATATACAGTAAAATGTGTCTTTGAAAGTGGCAGTGACTGTGTCTCTGTGCATGTACATGGCCAGAAGTAAGTGGACAACCTGTCTTCACACTTTAATGTACTTTTGGTGTGGGGTTGTTTATCATGGCTAGAGCTCCTTAGTTAACAGTGAACAGCACGCTACACCTGTAGCTAATGATTCTTTTCAGTATTCAAATTGTCTGTGAGTAACATAGACTATTTAAACAGATCTGTCAGTTGTTGGCTCACAGCAAGAAGGATTCTGTGTGTTCTGTCTGTGCCTGTGTGGGTTTTCTCTGGGTGCTCCAACTTCCACCCACAGTCCAAAGACATGCAACTTAATTGGCAACTTTGACTGGCCCATAGGTGTAAATGTGAGTGACACACTGGTAAACTGGCCAGGGTGTACCCTCCCTCTTGCCTTAATGTCAGATGGGATTGGCTCCAGCTCCCCTCCCACAACCCTCAAGGGTCAAGCAGCATAGTTTTAATGATTAGCCAATCATCAAATTTGTTGTCTATTTGTTGCAGCAGTATTTTAAACAGTACTGTGCCCCCTGTGTTTAAAGTGGCCCTATTAGGAAACGGTTTTCACAGTTTGGTGTAAGAAGAATTGCACAGACAACCTCAATGACCTCAACACCATCCAACACCTATGAACTGAACAGTGATTGTGAGTTACACCATTTAACATCAACATTACCACTGGATCACTTGTGTATGAGTGGGAGGAAGTCCCTCCAGCAGGATGAACGGCTGGTGACCGAAACCAGAAGTTTAACCATCGCTGTGGTCCACATAGCTTTGGCCATGTAGTGTACAACTCTATGCCCGTGCTTTTAATGAAGAGAGAGTCTGAAGGCATGTGGGAGTGAGCTTGAGTGTGCGAGTTTGGCGTGCAGTCAGTGTGTGTGTGTTTGGGTGTGTGTGTGTGTGTGTGCTCATTGTTTACATGCACGTCCTGCCTCAGTGTGGATGCTGCAGTGTGTTTGTGCTCTCTGCCTTTTGGACCAAGCGCTCGGCTGCCTCGTTTTCGGACTGTTGAGAGGAAAAGTGTAGCCACAGGAGGGACGAGGCCGCCTGTCAGAGGCCATTAAGCACCTAGCGGGATGCCACGTTAGAGCCCAGAAAAGTGGAGCGATGCACTGCAGATGAAGCAGGGGACATCATAGCGGCAGGACTTCAGTGACAAACTCCAAACAGCAGCAGAGTTTTGAATCCAGATAAATAAACCAGCACTTTTGCACATACAGAAGGAAGTGGCGTTTTTGCTGCTTTTTGTGACAAAGTTAGTTGTCACTAAAAATGCTTCAAAAAGACAAAATCCGTGCATTAGCGATATTTTCTAGATGTTTTGGAGGGGATCTTTTGAAGTCTTAACTAATCGCATCCTTGTTCATCACTTGCGCTATGATGTTCCCTGGGGTGGAAACCATTCACGCCTACAGTCACTTTAGAGTCTCCAATCAACCTAATCCCAATCTACATGTCTTTAAACTCTTGAGGAAAGTCCTAACATATGAAGCATGTACAGTTCACTGTTTACCGCTGGTACTGTGAAAGTGCTTTAAATGAAAACCTCTACAAAACAGCAGATGTGTGGTGATGGTACAACGGTAAAAACAGAAAAAAAGTGTGGGTGTGTGTGGGGAGGGGGGGTGTTCGCTGGGACCACTTGTTCCGATACCATCTGTCCCACTCAGGGATTGAAACCACATTTTTAATCTGTGACCTGCCGATGCTGCGCGGGCAGCGTCTAATCTGGCTGATGGTGCATTTGACAAGCTGTTTGCTTCCAACTAGTCTTGCACATGACATCCACGGTGAAGATGACGGTGATAAGACAAAAAAAACTAACCTCTAGAAAAACAATGATTTTGTGCCA
Source organism: Hippoglossus stenolepis (assembly GCF_022539355.2). NCBI lineage: Eukaryota > Metazoa > Chordata > Actinopteri > Pleuronectiformes > Pleuronectidae > Hippoglossus > Hippoglossus stenolepis. The sequence goes on along the minus strand of NC_061487.1, from coordinate 6,358,364 downwards.
CATTGAGATCTCTCACATGTAGAACTTTTGTTTGATAGCCAGCATTTAGCCCAACACCAAGTATCACAAACATGTCACATGACGAAACCTGGGAATCTCTCCAGTTCTCTAGAAAAGCAATCTGGGGCCGTCCTCAAGATCAACCATATACTACTATTCCAGTGCCCACCCCAAGTAGGAGATCAACCTGAATCAGTTTGCTTGATGCACAAGGCAGCATGGAATAGTCTCAGTGAACAATTACCTGAATCCCACATCAGTATTATTTGTTACAAGTTAGTTTTATGTGAAGTTAGTGCATCATCCAGTTCATCAGTCATTTATACTTGATTAGAATAATATAGTCTAAAGGCCAACTTCAACTCAGTCTTTGAATTGGTGCTGCATGTGGTAGCTGCGTGCACTAAACCTTAGCTTGCTGTTCACCTCCCTAGAAATCGGACATGTTGTGGGGATGCAGACTGCAACACCGTGATTGGTCAACTTGTTATTATGTCACATCCATGTCTCTTATCTTTAGACAAGCACACAACGCTCTCTCAGCCTCTGTCAGTGTAATGGTCGTATACACCTCATCTTCTATTATCTCTTTCCTGTGCTACAGTTATTTTTGTTTCAAGTGTGTGTTTCAGTCACCATGGTTTGAAGTGTACTCACAGTGGCAGGAAACACATTGCCAACTGGCAGTTGACAGTGAAAAGTAACCCTGTTATTTCTTGTTGGTTTGTTTTTGATCTCTGCCTTGTAAGGTGACCTTGAGTGCGGTGAAAGGCTCCTATAAAGAAAAGGTATTGTTATTATTATTTTTTTTTATTATATGCACAACACAGCATATAGGCCCCATGCCTATAGGCTATATACTCTGCGTCAATCATATCTGGAAGTCACTGCAGGCTTTAGTGGTCAGAATAATTGTCTCCGCCGGTTTGCACATTTTTAGTCTCGTTAATCTCCTCAGTATGAAATTCTGAAAGATTATTCAGTCCCTTGTCTGAGAGTTAATTTTCTGCATGGCAGCACAACCCACTACAAGACCTGTCTGTTAATACTTTTTGGGGATGACCAACTACAGAAAAACATTAATTTAGACAAAGAAACTTAATCGCCTGTAGCTACAATTGAGGTAAAAAAACCTAGCCCTATAGTTGCGAGCCCTGCCTTAGGATAAGAGCATCACTTACACTCACAAGTCCAAAGAAAGAGATGCCAAGTAGGACAAGGAGGAGGGGTCTCTCAAAGAGACACATCAATGTAGGGAGAAATCGTGCTGAGCAGCAAAGTAGCACTTTTACACTCTGAGATGCAATCTTGCATTTGTTTGTCCCCATGTCTGCTTTCCCCTGAGCTCCACTGTCTTTTGGCTCAAAAGTAGTTGAAGCCATCAATGACCAAAACAAATGCACAATTTACCTTAAAAATACTACAATAGATTTTCCTTAGAAAGCTTGAAGACTTTAAGTCACCGATAAACCTGCTGGGTAAAGTTTGAGTTTAGGTGAAGCTGACATCCCCGACCGACACCCAGCAGCCTCAGCGCTCTCAGTTATGTCCTTAAAAGTCACGAGTCCAAAGAAAGACACGCAAAGTGGGGTGGAGGAGAGGACGCTCTCAAAGAGACGAATGAATGAGGAGATGTTGAATAGCAGAAAAGCCGCCAGGAGCAACTTCAGCTCTTGATAAACACAGGATGACATACCCACCCCTTCTTTTGCCTTTGCGTGTTGGAGTGTGTGTAGGTAAGCAGCGCTTTGTGTGTGTTTTGAGGCTGGACAATTTTGTGCAATAATCCTAAAGTAAAAGTCTCTAGATGAAGACATCATGGGGACGTTAAGTTTTTATAATTCAGCTCCATCAGCAGGATTTATGTGGCGCAAGATCGTGTTTTTTCTATAAATCCTTTCTCCTCATTCCATAACGTGTAGCATGACTGATTGCCATCTGTCGTTACGACCATCAGACAGTGTAAAAGGTCAAGTCATCTCCTCCATGAGATGCTCTAAGGTCTGATACAGGCCCCGCTCATCCTCTTACAGGATGCTGTGGTTGATCTACTGTTGCTGTCATTCAATGCCTGATCTGACTCACTGGGTTTGTAGAAATGTTTTTTTTCATGGTGCATTAGTTTCATGCTTCACTAATGCTGAACCTGAAACCTGCCAATAAGTTGTGACCCATTTGTTATCACTTCATCATTTGTTACACGTATGTGTTACATAATTACAATATGAACCCTTGAGTTATCGACAAACAATACGTGCAATCTTGTTTCATGTTCATCAGAGGAAAGACAAAATAAATATAGAAACGTAGAAAACAATCACCTCTAAAAATCTATTTGAATTGGTCCAATGACATTTGGGTCTGTTGTATTTAATTCATCTAGAGTCAGACAATATTGTATATAAATGGTGTATACACCAGTGTGAAGCAAATGCTTATATGCAAGTTGAACTGTGTTGAAACATTAGTTATTTTTATTGATATTGTTTTTCTGGTGAGAACTGTCTTCAAATGAGCATCAGCATTGACTGTGCATCACTATTTATCCTCTAGACACATGTAGGGGGTTTATTTGTGAAAATCTCCCGGGAACTATGTGACATTCTAATGTCTTCTCTCCTGTGAAGTGATGTCAGATATTCATATGTCACATTTGCCCCTCTCCACATCATCTCCCTGCTCCACCTGCATTCTAATTTCCCCTGCTCTGTAATGCCATTTGAGGCCTGAAGGCATTTTCCCTGCCTCACGCAGTCCTCAGCAGAGTGACTGGCATTTTTGTGCCAACTTAACAACAGAAGGACCTGCAACAAAAGAAAGACCCCGAGGCTGTGTTTCCCTGGCTCTTTAGAGCAGCTATACAGAGGGATGATGGAGTGACAGCACTTCTCTTTTTTCTCTTCAGCTTTATCTCTCATGTGCAATTCCCTCTGCATGTCAAAGTGGCTGAAACTACCAAAGACATCGTGACAAAATTGAAATCGAACGAATTATTAAAAGAAAACAGATTACTTGATATTCACTGTTTTCTTTTAATGATTCGTTCGTATGTGTGAGAACAATGCAGATGCCATACAGTAACTGCAGCGTACAGGAACTGTAGGTGGGTGTTAAGAAGACAGAAATTGGCATTGACTTTTCTCCGGTGTTGCTGGAGGAAAATACAGGTTTATTTTACTTCATCGTGAAGCTCCTTGTTTATTCTCTCTGAGTGAGAGCGAATGAAAAGGACAGAAGAAACAAGCTGTGAATGACAACACAACTCTGTAATAACGATAAACTCTAGATCGGCTCTGCCAGCGACTAAGCTGTTGATGTTTTTAAATCTGTACATTCAACGTACTCCACTTAATCCCACTCATTGAGTTGCACTCTTGCTGGCAGCTCTTGATGAGAGGTTTGAGAAACTGGCTCGTGAGATGAAAATCATCAGTTTCAATCGTGGACCAGACCATAAGTATAAAAGCTCGGAGAGGGAACGAGTAAATCTTTCATTTAAGACCGATGAAATGAATGAATGTAAACGCATGAGGAGCTGAAAGAGAGCAAAGTAAATCAAAACGAAGCTCATGAAGGATCAACATCTACAGTGGAGAAGAGAAGTGGGAGAAAATCCAATCGACCAATTTAGCCCAGTTTATCTTCTCATAATGTGATGAATGGTATTTTTGTATAATGCAGGAGATATAATAATTCATATAATCAATCATTATCATGGCTGAGTATTTCCACCTTGGAACTACAATGTACCAATGACAGTCTGAAAAGAAAAGATACAGACTGCAAGAATTTCACATTTCACGTAGCTAAGCAACAAATGTCGTGAACTTGCGGGGCTGTTCTTCCTTTAACGTTTCTCCATCGCAAACCTCTGTCACTCCTTATTTCACTGTAGCATTACGAAGTCCTGTGTAGCTATTTATCAGTACAAGCTAAGATAGCTAAGGTAGCTAAGTCAAAGCTGATGATCGTAACCAAGGTTTGGCCACACATCCTTAGAGCTGTTTACAACCGTAGCCACACCAAAGGCTCATCTGTACGTGTCGAAAGTTGTAGATATCAAGTTTCTTTGTTTGTTTTATGTGTTGACAGATTTTCTAATCTCTGAGATAAAATTACAAACGCTGATAAGTCGACATATATAAAAAGATATATGTGATTATTTTCATAATTGATCAGTTTACATAATTTATCAAGTAAAAGAGCCAAGCAATATCGAGTAGTATTAAAGGTGTAAGTATAATTGTTAGCTGCAGAACTGCATTGCCTCATAAATTCAGTTTTGAGGAGGTTGCAGTCTTTGGGAATGAACACATACGATTAACATAATTAAATTACATAATTGATGACTGTAACATTAGCCCTTATTACTGTTAAATTTGTGTCAAGTTTCTATGTTGACAAACGCCAACAACCAGTGGAAACTACTCTAAATTTAGCAGCACTTTCTGAAACACGTCCATTTTCCCTCAAATAACATCCTCTCCTTTCTTTATCTTTTCTGATGTCAGGACAGTCTCGGCAGCCAGATGTCAGCGTGACCCAATAGAAAGCGAGGACAGCCGGATGCCAGACTTTCTGCAACAGACATGAAGAACCTGGACCAGTATGGACGAAGTCACACGGAGACTCACATGGTTGAGGCTAGGCAGAAGATTCCTCCTTCACACAATAGTAATTTAACTCATGTTGAAATACAAACTCTCTTGGTCCAAAAAATAGAACAATGACTGTATCTTCCCAAAGATTACTGATGAGGAAGAGGTAGACAGGGAACCATTCTTATTAATGTTTAGCGTTGCTTTTCTGTGTTTGCTCGCTTATTTCCTCATTGTAGTGTTGCAGAGCTGTTGTGATATCACCACAAGATTATCATAGTTGTCTAGTTTATTAAAAATCCTGAGTTTTGTAGTTGATTTCATGTTTGTCTCTCATGTTTTCCAGTCTATGCAGCTGTGTCCAGCCTGGTGTTGGTTCTACTTGGCCTGTTGGGTTCAGCCCACAGTTGTCCCGGTGTTTGCACCTGCTACGGTAACACCACTGACTGCTCCTCCATCGGCCTCCTCTCTCTGACACCCATCCTCTCGCTGCTGGACCAGGACTCTCTGGTACTCCGCCTACCCCAGAACAACCTCTCCTCTTTGGGCAAGACAGGGCTGTCCAATCTCAGCAGCCTGGAGCTCCTGGATCTTTCCCAGAACCACTTTTCCTCCCTGCAGCCTGGAGCTTTCTCAGGCTTGAGCGGCCTTCGCTGGCTCAACCTCTCCACTAACTACCTCGGGGTAGGCCTGGTGTCTGACCCCAACAATAGCACAGATGCCACACAGGGCTTGAAAGGAAGCCAGGGAAGTGTGGGCTTGAGCAAGGAGGTTTTCAAGGGGCTGTGGCGGTTGCGAGGGCTCGACCTATCCTCCAATGGCCTCCTTTGGCTGCCTAAAGGCCTACTGAATGAAATGAAGAGACTAACCTGGCTGTCCCTAGCCAGAAACCAGCTTGTGGCCCTCGACAGAGTCACCTTTGAGCCCATGGTGGGTCTGCAGCAGCTCCAGCTGGCAGGAAACCCCTGGGAGTGCGACTGCAAGCTGAGGGACTTCAAGCACTGGATGGAATGGTTAATTTATAAGGGTGAGCAGGGCTTTAGCAGACCTCTTCAAATCTCAAATACTCTGAAGTTGATAGTTTTGGCAATCAGCTTACATGGTTTAAGAATGTGCAGGTGAAAATCCCTTTGTATTTCAAGTCTGTTCTTCAAAAGCTGTCTAATCGAAGCAATTAATCTCTGCTCTGCAGGATGGATTTGTATTGAGCAAAGACATCTAACAAAACCGTTTAATAACCCCGATCTCTGTCAATCCTGCCCTGTCTCCCTTCGTTTTCTGTCTTCCTCCCTCCCTCTTCTTCATCTTTACCTTCCTGCTCCTCTCCCTTCTGTTCCCCTTTCCATCTGTTTTACAGATGGTCAGGTAGATGGCATGCAGTGCAATCTTCCAGGGGATTTGAAGGGCAGGGACATCCGCAGCGTGCCAGCAGAGATGTTCAGCTGCTGCCTGCAGAGTCCAACAAAGGAGGGCGGGTCAGGTTATGCCACCTGGCCCCCCTGCCCACCCGGCCGGATCAGCAGTAATGAGGAATGTGTTCGGCAGCGTTACCGGCCTGTCAGTGTGCGCCGGGCACACGGCACGCAAATTGTTGCAGGAGTGGTTTGCGGTACGGTGTGTGTCATGATGGTGGTTGCGGCAACCTATGGCTGCATCTATGCCTTGCTGATGGCGAGATACCAGAGGGAGATGAAGAGCCGTGGGCAGCCTCTGATGGCCGAGTGTGGAGCTGAGACTGACATGGAGGATGGACAAATGTCCCCACTGAACTCGCCGAAGGAGACACCACCCAAAGAGGCCTGTGGCATTGTGCACGGGTATCGAATCAGTAGCTTTTGAAATACTGTTTTCTTTTTCCTGATTATTAATCCGACGTTTTGGCTCCTCTGCTCCGGACCTCCCATCACTGATGAGACAATGACAGGAGAGAGAAACCCTGCAGCTCTGCAATTGTGCTGAAAATCGATGGGTGGGACCGATTGTTCCACTAATGGACCAGACTAGATTCAGTGAAACAGGAATGTTGCAGCACTTCCTTTAATGTATGGGTGCTCTGTGAATTGTTATTCCCCACGCTGCATCTCTCAGCCAGCTCTAAACTCCTCTGAAGCTGCTGTTTTTGCACTTCTGAACCTTGACTCATCTTCATCTATGGTTTTGTTTCTTTCTTAGGAATATGAAACAACAATTTTTGTTTGAACCGTCTGTCTGTATCTGAGCCCGACAAGCACAAGTCCAAAAAGTTCAGTGCTCATGTCTGTGAAGCCCTGGAAATAATCCTTAATTAGTTGAGTTAATTTTAAGTTCGTTAACATCACCCGTTTAAAAAATGATTTGTACCTCTGTTAGGTGGATACCCTGTGGAACACTTTACTTTACATTATGTCAGAATCCTGCTGCTGTCAGGGAGATGCTGCTCTAAACTTCACCACTGAGATTAACTGCATCCCAACAGATAGTGGAGCTGTACTGCCTCCTAGAGGGCAAACCTTGAGCTACAACAGCTTGGAATCCAGCACACACAAACTCACAAACTCAATGAGTCCAACAGTTATATTCCCACCACAGCAAATTATGAGACCCTGACTGAGAATATCTGAGAATTTCCGCCCACATATATACTGTAACTTTCATATGTGTTCTTTAGTTTGTCCATATTTTCTGTGATAGTTCAGATTTAACTCAAGGACTGTTAATGAAGCTGAAGATAATAAACTCTATATTTCTCTAAATTATGTTTTATTTCCTTCTTAAAAATGCACAACCACTTGACATGACGACAGAAACCACAAATGGCTTAGAAATGTTTTTTCCAAATGATGGAGAGTCGAGAAAACCTGCAGACATCGTATTATGACAAATTAAGTGCAGGAAGGTTCATCCACACTCTGGATCTATAAAAAGTCTTCAGACTTGCCAGGCCTGTGAAACTCCACCAACACTCTCACCACCACAGCCCCTGCAAACATCACTAATTGTTGAAGGCAGCATCTTCTGTGTGTCTGAATGTGAATGTTCAAATGCTGGGAATCTTTACTTTCTGACGCAACAGATTCCTATATTATAAAATATATATATATCGATATGACAACAGTAACATTCTCATTTGACAGGCTTCCAAACACATAGCTTTTTCTTCAGGTCAAGCATCACAATATACAAGATTGAACCTTTTTACACATCCTGATCCACTACCACAAGAAGTCCAGAAGATACCCCAACCACCTCAATGGACGCCTTGTGATGGAAAGAAGCAGCTGCTCTACTACAAACTACCTCTGGAGCTCCTTACCCTCTCTGTAAGGCTCAGTCCAGACCCTCTGGAGGAAACTCATTTTGGCTGCTTGCATCTACAATCTCATCCACAACTCAGAGCTCGAGACAAAAGATGAGTGTCGGACAATTGAAAGATTTGCCTTGTGGCTCAGCTCCCTCTTCACCACAACTTTGTTAGTTTAGAGGTAAATAATATCTGACAGCCTACACTCCCGTGCAGAAACATTTTACAACGAGGCAAGAGAAAAAGTTTAGTAAATTCAAAATCTTTGTCATATGTTTTAGGCCTCTCATAAGGCTTTTGTTTATAAGGAACCTAAACTTGGTCCTTTTTAAGACTTTGTGAACAGAATGCAAGTGAATGCCTCAACCTGTTTGAGACGTCCCACAGACGAGGTGAGAACCAAAGCTGTTCCTCAGTTGGAATGCTGAGTGTTCAGAATCAGAGCTGCAGCAGTGACACTCACCTCCTGCCATGGCCGTCTTCCCTCCAGATGACACCGTCACTGATGTCGTTGCTATGACATACTTCACCCCTGTCGGGAGAGGACATTTAACAGAAGATTAGCTGATTAGAATTTTTTTTTTTTATGTTCCCACATAAAAAATAAGTCAAAATAGAAATAAATACTGAAGGTAAGAGACAGACCTTTGTCGTTGACAGGGAAGAAGAAGAAGCTTCCAGGAGTGTTTTCCACGGCCAGACGGTACCACAGAGGGAAGTGGTCAATGGTGAACAGGTTATCTTTATCAGCTGCAGTCAAGAACTTTCTGTTGGGTGAAATTTCATCTTCAGACAACATTTAACTTTGAAAGCAACGCTACTGAAATGTGATGGATTAAAGGCTTCACTGAGTAACTGGTTGTACAAATATCATTTCTGTAATCTCAGTGTAATCTACCTTCAACCACGAAAAGGGTTTAAAGGTAGAAAACATGAGCTTATCTTCAAGTAATTGTTTGACCTCAATAATATCAAAGACCAGTTTAAGTCTAACAGGTGCAGAGAACAGTTCCCAGCTATAAGAGTCCTCACTGGGACGTCCCAGTGGCCTAATGGTTTAGGACAAAGACCATGACACACCAGCTGCAGACTAGTATTTGATTGCCTAAATGTGAAGCAGAAAGACACATCAACTATTGTTCCTGCACGATAATAATAATAACATACAATAACAGTTCAAAGGGTTAGTTAGGTGCTGTTTGTATTTGTCCAACATGGTGTTTTGTTGTGAACAGTTTGAACTTACTTTGCCGATCTGGTCTCCACTCCTGCATATCTCATGATCCTCATCAGGCCGGAACGAGTACCGAGGAAGGCCGTCTCAATCCCCGGCTCCACCCTGCAGAGCCCAAACACAGGATGAGGATGAAGCTTCAATCAACCAATCAACCAATCAACCAATCAACCAATCAATCAATCAATTCACAAATCACAGTTTGTCTCATTGGGCTTAACAAGGTGCAACATTCTCTGCCCTTAACCCTCATCAACAATAGAGAAAAATACAAAAATAAACCTTAGATGCAGCAGACATAGTTTGTATCCTCCTGAACTCTGACCTTCGACACTAAAAACTTAATTATGGTAAAAACTAATTAAAATGATTTAATCATGAGGCTGCAACCTAACAAAATGTGGTTCTTCCACAACTTTCTGAATGAACGATGTAAATGTTATAATACAAATGTAATATCACTTTGAACAGAAAATAGTTTCCAGTGAAAACAGTGTGTATTAGGAACTGTCCCTTTAAAGGTGCTCTATGTAGGTTTTTGCTATTGCTACATTGCTATTGTTACAATGAACAGCTGTTTACTGATCTGTCTAACTGAAACTACACGAATTGAGCTTCAAACTTTATTTCTTTACTCACCAAGAGCTGTCTCCACTGCTGGAAAGCAACATTATTGTTGACTATGGTTTTCTTGTCTTGTGAAACAAACTATGGCTGAAGAAGCTCTTGGTAAGAGAGCATCATCACCACTCGCTCCCCAGAATGTTCGTAGAGAAAATGTACATAGAGCACCTTTAAAGCTTCAGAGGATGTTATATATATATCACCTGTCGTTGAGCATCAGTGCATTCCAGTAGGCCTCCAGTGGAGCTGTGACCACAGCGTCAAACAGCATCTGCTGCAGCAACAGCTCGTCACCTACACAACAAACAGCCTCGGTCAAATAAAGGTGTAAAGGTCAAAGAAATAGTCAATCATTCTGAGGCAGAACTTCTCAAGTTCTCTCAAAAGACATTTTCTTTACTTTTCTCTACTCCAAAGAGAGGCATCTCGGAAATACTACCTAAAATATTCAAAAGGAATTTCAGGAAAGTAGAGGGAATGCAAATTCATGGGAGCCTATGAAACACATATTTTATGCCTTTAATATTAAAAAAAAACCTACACTCGAGCTCGGGCTCCATCCCCAGCAGGTAGCGTATGGCGACCTGCAGCTGTGAGTATTTTCTGTGAGCGGGGTCGATGTCCGTCTCACAGTAAGTCCTGAGGAAAAAGGTTTATTAAATCAGGATAAACACACACACAGACACATTATGAGTATCAAATGTTTTCTCTTCACTGTGGAAACAAAGTGTTGGTAAAAAAAAAAAAGATAGTAAAACAAATTGATATATTAGAATAATGTCATGAATCTGCTTTTAAAGACATACATTATCCTGACTTTTATTTTTTACCTTTTTACACATGGCTGCAATCTCCTTTCATTTCACTACTTGGACTCTTGTTTCATATAAATGATTTAAGTTGTCTAATTAGCTTTTTTTTTTACTGCTGCTCTCAGTTGCTGATCACTGTGTCACAAATAAACTGACGTAAAGTTAAACTGCTGCATCTGGATGAAATCTGTTGCATCAGCTCATGTTTCACAGTCGTGTTTCAGGTGTCGGACGTACCACTCGGAGGCAATGCTCAGGTCTGGGGAGGTGAGGTCATGCAGCCCTGCAAAGGATGGTAAAAAGACTATACTTAGTAATTCAGTAATTCAAGTAAATCAAGAGCAATTCAACTGAATAGGTAACGTTTCTTTCTGATCAAACTCAATCATACAAAAGTAGGAATGCTTTTCATGTTTGGGAATTGTGGGAAATCGTACCTTCCTCAACAGACACGTTTCCGAAAAACATCAGACTTCCATGACCTTTCGTCAGCACCATGCCGAAGCTGCAGAGACACAGGGAGGAGGTGAGTTGTATATGCTGCTTTCTCTAGTGGTCACATCACACAGAGAGAGCTGCATGTGTCCACAACGTCAGGATGAAACAGTTTGACCCGAACTGACTTTTCGACGGTCAGGATTATCACTGATGTTGATATCGGACAGCGACAAATAAATGATCACAATGTATCAGCAAAAACATTTTATGAAAAGACAAAAAATATAAAAACAGTATGTTTGCTTGATTGAGAAAAATTCCAAATGGGTTATTTTGAGGGCCAGATATAGCTCATTCTAAATTTGTGATTCTTATGTTGTGTTGCAGTTTAATCTATTGACACAGTATCAACACAAACTACATATTTCTGCTCACGTTAACACAGGTTACTATTTTGCAAATCAAAAATGCAAGTTCAGGTTCACTACTGCCAACGTTGTCTCTGCTACACCGACAGTGGACCTGAGAGAAATTGAGTCCTCATCATATTATCATCTTATTATCTATACTTCAGATTTGACAGAAGTGGCTAACCTGCCTTTTAAATTGTGCTCAATTACAATGATGAGCTTCCAGGTACAGTCGCACATATACTTCTATCTTAAGATGTGGACAGAATAACTCAAGTTTTTTAAGTTTATGATTTCTACTATATCTGATACTGATATGAAAAATCACTGCATTAACCCCTCATCACAATTTTCACTTGGTATATAACATATAAAACAGGAAGAAAAAGCTTAAATCTAACATGTTAATACAGAGAGCTCAATAATAATAATAATAATAATAATAATAATAAGAAGAAGAAGAAGAAGAAGAAGAAGAAGAAGAAGAAGAAGAAGAAGAAGAAGAAGAAGAAGAAGAAGAAGATGCAGAAAAACTTTGATGACGATGATGATTATTATAATAATAATAATGATTACTATCATTATTATTATTACTTTGCATTGATCTTTTGTATGTCTGGTGTTGACTTTTGTGAAGTGACCAACTCAAATAAACAGACAGCATGTTTAAAGCAGTGTTACTTAAGAAATTCAAACTGATTTACCTGAAAGGTGTTTCATCAATGTTTGTGTAGAAGTAGTCATTGTCGATATACAGAGGTCTTTTCTAAAGAGAAGAGAAACATCAGTAAAGTCAGTGCCTCTCATTCACTGTCACTGTGGACTTTTGAACCTTTCATCCACTCATCCCCCAAAAAATAAAATAAACCAGCTGCACCTCTATTTTCTCCTTCTGAAAAACCAGGTCAAAATCTGTCATGCATGTTCATTTCTCAAACATGATGATGTAAATATTAACATTTGAATGTTAGCACCTGAGGGCTACTTTAAAGGTCCAGTGTGTAATATTTAGGTGAAATTGATCTATTGGTAGAAATTGAATGTAACATAATCCTAGTGATGTTTTCACTGGTGAGTAAATCATCTAAATTGTGGTTCACTTACAGACATGTAACATATGAAAACACCACAATCAGCTGCCAATGACATGAAGGCCAATAAGAGCATGGGAACCTTGTTGGGTTTCAGCAGCCTGCATTAACAGGCGCATTACTGCCAACTACAGTTCTGCTTTTCCTCTTTTTGTAACTTTCTAGGTTGGAAGAATCATCATATTCCAGTAAAAGTGAAGTGCACACAATTCCACAATGTTCAGCCTGAGATATTTGGTTTCTTTCTGAATGCTAGCTTGTCCCACTACAAAGTCAAATAAAGCTTTGTGGGTTCCAACTAATTGTGGCTGAACAGCGGTCAACCACGTACTGAAGGGTATGGGACAGTTTCATTTACGGGATAATTGAATTTGCGTCATTCCAACCTAATAAAATCCAGACTGTGATTCAAACAAAACAAACACTTGTTAGAAAATCATTCTGGGTGTTATATTAAAAAATCATTCATTCAACACTGTAAGAACGGACGGCTTCCTCACCCCTTTGTCCACAGATGCTCTGGTGCTGAGGCTCATGCTGCCGGTCTCTCCTTTCACCATCGCTGTTCTCAGCTGAAAAGGACAAGAAGAGACAAATCACTTTCTTGCTCTGCACATTTTTATTGATTGTTCGGATTGGTTTGTTGTGTCAAGCTTGGTGCTTCTATTCCTATGACTTGAATTCATATAGACTCAACTCGTGAAGTGATTGAGCACTACACAAAATGAAAAAAACATTTGTATCTTCACAAAGGAGGTCATCTTTTCATTTGCGTTTGTTTACTTGCCTGTTAGTTAGCAGGATTACACAAAAACTACTGGGGCGGCTTACAACAAAACATGGCAGAAGGATGCAGTATGCGTCAGGGAATAACCCATATAATCTTAATGTGTTTTTTGGATGAGGGGGCAGATGACCTTTTGTAATATTATGAGGTAGTGGCTTTATAAGTTTGTGCTATTTGGTGCAGATACAAATAAAAATGTGGATTTAAATATGGTTTGATAGGGGGAGTGTTTGGCCTTGGTGGAGATATGCACTCTATGAGTAGCATTCTAGTTGGAAAATGCATTTGTAAATAAAACAAATAAAATAACTTCAGTTGGGTCAGGGTTTCAGGTTGTTATTCGTCCATCCCGCAACCATCACAACTGACTGGATCTTAACCCTAAGAATGGGAATGTGAAAGGTCAACAAACTCAATCTAATCTCTATACTGAGTGAACTGAGTTCACTTTTGCAAAACTTTTTATCAACATGTAGCTCAGCACAACAGTTCCTCTCATCAAAATTGCATACTTATACACTCATACTAGCAAATTTGAGGATATACACGCATGTTCACACTGACAAGTATGCCAACATGCAGTGCACTGTAAGTACCTGGATGCTGGACTCAAAACATTCCAAAAGTGGATTGCCACCTACCTCTCACTTTGAAAAAGGGAATTCAGTCTAGAGAAATGTGAGTTGGAACTTGTAAAACAACAGCAAATACAAGTTTGCTTGTAACATATTTAAAAAAGTTTATTTTAGTCACTCCTCCACATTTTGTTATTTGATAATCATATGGTTATGTTTGTGTATGAGTGTGTATCTGTGTGTTTACCAATTCATCTGTATCCTCCCACTCCACCTCAGACATGTCCACACTGTTGTAGTTGGGCTTTGGCTTCAGTTTCTTTCCATCTTTATACTGTAGGACAGAGTGAGATACGGAATAACTGTCCTTATAAATACTTAATCGCTTTTCCCTTAATGTACCCTGCAGGACATCTGCTACACTGCAACACTTTAAACATTGATCGTGTGAATCAGAGTGGTTGCAGGGCTCCTGTGCTAAATTTGAACCGTGCAGTGACTTAAACGCTCGATCCAGAGGCAGAACTCACCAGAGGTCGAAGGTCGGGGTGAGCCAAGATGTAACCGTTGTTGGTGAGGAGGAAGGCGTAGCCATGTGCTCCCAGCTGAGGCAGAGGCAGGAAAACAGTGAAAAAAGAACAAATAAGCTCTCCTGTCACTGATTAAAACCCTGAAACTCACCTCTGTTCCTCAAAATTACATTATTTGAAGCTTTAAAAATAAAAAATAAATAATCCTTCATTGCCTTAAAATGTCTTGGATGTGACTTTACACATTGTCCTCATTTAGTAAATGCCAATCTATGACAGTAGACTTGGCTACCATAGCAAACCTGGTCTGTAAAAATGCTTATAAATATCTCCACCTGGCGACTCCTCTAATACTCTGATACTGTGAGATGTCAGAGGTTTGCTATGGAAAATTTAGAGAGAAACACTCCACAAGTTATCAGGATCGAGCTGTCTGAATCTTTTTCTTTTGATACATGGACGTTTCTGAGGTAGAAATATTCAGCCATTGTGTTGACTGATTCAATTGATTGTGTAATGTTATATCATATATGTAAAAAAAACAGCACACAGACATGTCAACTTTGGTCTTAAAAGTTTTTCCATTTGGTAAATCTGACAGTGGCTAGAATCAGAAGATTGTCTCAAATAATGTAGATTCCAAGAACCAGTATCTTTGACAGCTCAACAGGACTGAGCTCACCATGTATCGGGGCGCCAGCTTCATCACCTCCATCAGTGGGATGTCTGTGCCGACAACACCCAGCAGGATCCCGTGGGACAACTGGTGAGACAGGTCACAGGGTTATGTAAAAGCTTATGAAACAGCTTTTACCAGCAACAGTTACAGTTACTGAGACACACAGTAAGTGTCCTTCACTCTTTGGACACTGACCGTCTCCTTCTTCTTGCTGAACACCGGCATGGCCACAGACGTCATCAGCAGTAGACTCTGAGCCTTGGTGTAGAAGAGCTGAGAAAGGAAAAATATTTAATACAGAGTATTATTATCAAATCATTAAAAACAAACACCTACAGATCCAAGATCACTGATGTATCAATGAAAATATTAACGACTGTGTGACTCTGGCTGGATTAACGGTGCTGGGTGGTACAGGGATATTACAATCTGATGTGACACAGTCACATGCTGTATGTTTATGAGGCTTAAATTGATTTCTTTTGTTTTGTATTTATTCAGGTCAGAGGGTTTAGAGGGGACTCTGGGCTAAAGTTTCAAGTTGTTGTCTATTATTCTCGTTTTATAGTTTAGATTTCATGCTTCATTCTTTATGTTAAACAGTAAAAAGTTAGCATTAAAATGATATTGTTCTTTGTCAGTGGGATATACAATACTTATGTTTATGGCAACACTGTACGCAACTACTGCTGCTCCGTGGTGAAACTCCAGATGGCGATATAGGACTGCTGCACCCTACAGTGAACTTACTACAGTCACTACAATCTAGACCTGAGGCATGAAAGTCAAATAACTAAGTACATTTAAATAAATATGTTTTGGATTTTGTTCATTTTCAAGATATTTTCATTTTATTTTTTCCGCACAAATGAAAAAACTGCCTGTTTATCCAAAACTACAGCTTCTTTTTTTACCTCCTTAGTGCTGGGAAGCTGCCGGATCAATGGAATGGAAGGCCCAGAGGAACATGGGAGAATGAGGTGAGACACAAGGAGGAAACAGACACAGAGATGAAAGTGAAGTGACAGTGATAATGCAGATGAGGAACACCATACAGCATGATGGAATAAAGGAGCAGTTCAAAATGAAATGAGTTGAGAATTGACATCCTTTGTTATCTCTGATATGAATCATGAACTGCTTCTTTAAGCTCTCTGATTGGCTGCTCTGGCATACCACAGTGTCCATATAGGCTTCTGTCCAGATGATGTCATGGTCGTGGTTGATGACCATCGGTCGGCTGAGCACGTGCAGGTACTCCATGACGTTCTCCTGCACGTCTGCCAGTGTGGAGACGTGGGTGTAGTAACCTGAGAAAGCATACACAAAACAGTGGTAAACAGACGCACAAACACACACACACACACACACAGACAAACACACACACACGCTCACTCACACACACACACACACCGACAGCTGCTGACCTTTATTGTTGCACGCGATCCACTTAGTGTTCTGAGCAAAGGTCATCTCTCTGCCGATCAGGTAGGTGAAGACTCGCACCTGAGCAGAGAAACACACCAGTTCACACTCTGCTTTGTGTCCTGGATCTTTTCAACATCTTTGTGAGCTGCATATTTTTGACTTGTTGCTTCCTATCACAGTTAATTATTAATTAATAAAGATTAGTCTTTATTAATTGTGACTAATTTAAACTAAACTTTGCAGTGACCATCTTTGAATCATTCCAGTAACTTCACGTTACAAGTTTTTATTTGACCAGACTAGAATGACAGATTGTGGATTAGAAGGGAGGTTCTGCTTGTAAACATCTGAGTAGCAATACCTTATATACAGAGCAATACGAAAACCGACCAAAAGCTGAATCTGGTGTAGAACTAAAAACCTTTTCTCGATTTATTTTTGTTTGATACATTCTTTTTGTTCCAGAAATACTCCACCTGCAGAGGAGCCATTCACAGCCGGATTTGGGGGATGGAGGCTGCATGTCTGACTGAGCCACTTGTTGAACCGCTTGCACGGTTAATCTGTCATTGAGTTAGATCTTTGCTGGCATTCATTCAAACAAAATAGTTCCTTACAGCTGCCCTGTAAGCCTGCATCTTACCATGGAAATCAACAGATGGAAACAGCTGCGGGCTGAAAAGTGGAGCCACTTTCACGTGCACTACTCTATGACGACAGTGTGTTGAAATAAATTCTGAGCTGGGTGATGTGATGTTCTGGCTGATTTGGTCCAAGCTCTTTGACTCTGAGCATCTCTTGCAATGTTTTTCTGTGTTATTTTGAGCAATTTAATTAAATTTCATGAACTTTCTGCCCTTTCTTAACTGAGCTTTAAAAGCTGCTAATGTCTTAATTCATGGGACTAATAAGTTTGCTGCCACCTTTTGGGAGGTGGTATATAAAGCGGTTGAGGCACAGGAAGAATGTACATCAGCTTCTCCCCATCTCTTGTATTAAACAGGGGCCAATGCGCACAAACAACTTATAATGAGATTCACTGGACAAAGATTGTTGCTCCAAATGACGACATGATTCCTACCATATGATCAGAAATTATTTCTATAGGTAGAGATAATTCACAAAATAACATTTTACCTATGATGGCGTACATTTCTCACTTCTTTGGATTGTCTTCCTCACATCCCTTATGATATGACATCATATGATGGGGAATAATTCTCTGATCAATATAAACTCTTGATTGTCTCTTTTGCTCTATTATTTGTGGATATAAAAGTGTTTATGGACCATGTTAAAGTTGATAATGACAATGACTTTGACCTATCAGCTTCAAAGCTCAAAGTTAATCATGGACACCCCCCTCCCTCCCTATTGGGACCAGATCTCAGTTTTAAGGGCTCTGCCGACATTTCCTCACCCTGCGTTCAGGCCAGTTAAACTCCTCAAAGACGGACTCAAAGTCCTCCATGGCTCCGTCTGTGATCAGCATGATGGCCTGGTTACACATGCTGCCCTGGCCGTTCACCCTCACCTGCACACAAACACAGACCGACAACTTTCATCTGCTGGATGCCAGGCTGGATTACACCTGTTTCACTTAGGATGGAAACTCTTCATTTATATATACTTGAATGTGCTTTTGTTACACAGGACACAAACCTCATTGAGGATTTTGAAGGCTTCCTTCATGGCATTCTTGATCTTTGCTTCTCCTTTAACATGCAGCTCATCCACCAGCAGCTTAAAGTGCTGAGAGAAAGAGAGAAAGAAAGACGCTCTCTCTTCAAGCCTGCCAGCCAAGTGCACATAGATCATTTCTGATTTATTTGCAAATGCTCAAAAATAGCCTCTTAATTATGTGCTTCCATAGAAATATGATGAAACTGAATAAAATTCAATTCATGAACATAATGACAACAGGAATATTTGACTTCACACAGGAGGTAAGTTTTAAAACTGCTTGTTGTCCCCCATAGAATGATTTATACACTGCACACATGTAACTCACAACATTGTGTCCACAAGCCCCTTAATCCACCCATGACAACCACATTCCTATCCTAAAACCACGTTGGCCTCAAAATAAATGCACAAGTCTGTTAATAAAAGAAAAAACACAACGCACACACACACACACAACCACACACACAATGTCACTCTATAGAAGTGAGGACACTCAATGACATAATGCATTCCCTAGCCCCTTACCCTTACCTTAACCATCATTACTAACTGCCTAACCCTAACCTTAACCCTAAAATCCAAAATGTCCTCAAATTGATGATATTGAACCAAAATTGGCCCTCTTAACTATAGATAGACACACACACACACACACACACACACACACACACACACACACACACACACACACACACACACACACACACACACACACACACACACACACACACACACACACACACACACACACACACACACAAAGATCCAGAATGATTCAGTGGTTTCAGATGTCACTCCAGGAAGGAGTCCAAGAAGTTGATGCGAAGATGAGGGTATTCCTCTGAGTGTGTATGTGTGTGTGTGTGTGTATGGTGTGTGTGTGTGTGTGTGTGTGATGGCTGCTAAGACGCCTCCCCAGCTCTTTAAGCCTCCATGAAGCAGATAATAGTCTTACCTCTCTGTTATCCAAGTCAGCCTGGACCAGAGTTCCTCTGAAGCATGGCTCCACATAACGGACATAGTCAGTGTACTGCAGACAGCAAGACACACACACACACACACACACACACACACACACACACACACACACAGTCGTTGTTTTTCACATTGTTGGTCAGTATTAATCTTGATGATTACAGGCAGGTGTATGAATAACATAACACTTGGAGAAATATCCCATAAAGTGTATGCCTCACAGCAATGACGTTGACAAAGTCGTTCTCTCCCAGAGTGTCCAGGATGGTGTTGATAGTGTGTTTGGCGATAGTCATCTTCAGCCCCTTCATGCTGCCGCTGATGTCCACCATGATGATGATGTCCTTCGGAGATGTGGCTGCCTGGATGTACCTGTGCACAGGACAACAAAGGAACTTCGGTCATTATTTCATCGTATTACAAAAGAGTATTTATTAGGAAATCTAAGATAATGTTTAGATTGTTGTGGGTCAAAGAGGGTCAATCTGCAGTGTGATATCACGGTGAATTCATTTGGTGTTGGACGAACTGGGAAAGTCAGCGTTGTTGTTGACGTCATATACACAGGGCTGACAAAAGTCAATGTTTGAAACTTGAATTGCATCATCAAATTTACACTGAAATCAATGAACTGGAATTCAATATTCTTTACAGAGGTTTTTTGGTCAAAGATTAAATACTATAGTAATACAGCAATGTTTGTACCAATGCCACAGTATCTTCACTTCAATTTAACACTAACACACCAACCGGTTTTGCTGTAGTAAGATTCATATCACCTAAAAGGAAATAACCCAGAATTAGGCCAGTGTATTAAAGAATTAATGAATGGATTTGATGCTATTTTTGTGTTTCTAGAAAGCCGACGTGGTGCAGCTGGGTTGTGACTCTGTTGGAGCTCTTAAATATATTATAATACTTACATGTATTTTAAAATTTTAATCTCAATATTTCTTACACTTAGTTTAACTGTAAATCCAATGAAGAACACTAGAAACAATGAAGAAACGTGTGACTGTTTTCTCTACTTATGTAGATACATCTGTTTATTTGCGGCTGTTGGTGTATTTATTTCAGGACCAATTCTGAATATATATTCAGAAATAGGAACATTTGACCTAAATTCATGGGGGACGCTTTGTGATTACAAAATGCTCCTTGTGATTACAAAACGCTCCATTTTGTTTCTCTAAACAAAATGTTTAGAGAAAAGCTGTTTCACTTCACTGTTTACAAATGCAAACAAACCTTTAACAGTCAGTCCGTCTCAAAGCATGTCGCTGAGTTTCAGTTTCTGTGTCCCACAGACGCATGTATCAGGCTTTGGCAGCTCAGCAGCAGTAATGCGGCGTGACGAGGCGTTCAGGGACATATGCAGCTCTCTGGTATTATTTAGAAATGCATGAACAGTCGCATATGGTGCCATGTGGGCAGCGCTGACCCGGCTAAGGAGCAGCTTATCGTCTTTTCCAGGGGATCAGGGCTCCGGCTAGCCGCTGCTCAGCCGACACACAGCCAGCGGTACCACCACCTCAGACTGAATAAAACTAGGCGTTACACAGGGGTTTTAATGGTCTTGTTTCACTGAGTCTGTTGTTATGGGAAATACAGACGGGATGGAGAACGTAAAATGAATGCCTTACAACACAGTATTTGAGCATTAAACATGGTCTAGTAAAGTCCTCCATGCCTCTTTCATTGACTCTACTCGATGCAGACTGACTGACTGACTCACTTCCTTTCAGAGAGAAACTGAAACAAACAAAGAACATGGAAAACTGTATTTAAAAGAGGAAAACACTTAACTTAACACTCAAACTGATACTAGTTCAGTTGAGGTGGTAGAGGTTGGCTGAAGGCAGTATTATATACTATAGATAACTAGTGTAGAATCTGTGAAAGGATACATTTTACCCTATCTAGTTGCTTCAAGCCTCTTTTATTGCTGGACTCTATTTGCCTGTTGAGCTGCTGCTGGTGAGTTGACACACCTTTATTAACAGGCTAAATTTAGCAACCCATCTGTCCCAGTGTTTACAGCAGATAAGCATTTAATATAATCCATATCAGTAAACAGAGTTAATTCAGTTGGTTAGAATGGGTCATCAGCTAAGCTGGAATCTCTGCCAGCTCTGTGTATCTCCAGCAGAGCTAAAACTGGAAGACTTTCTGGTGTGTGTGAATGTGTGTGATCTCTTTTTTGACAAAATAGCAATTATAGTGACTTTATAATTACTGTTTCAAGTTTCAACATGACTACTTTATTTGTCAGTCCCCATATACCATATACCATCAAAATTGAATATTGTTTATCTCAGGAAAGTGCGGGGTTGTTTCTGGAACTAACTCTAAAGACTGTCAACACTGCTTCCTTTAACCATCACCTCCACTCCATACTAAAAAACTAAACTCAAACTAAAACGATCTCTCTCCACACAAGCGTTTAGGCTCCATATCAGTTTTAATCCCCATCCCCATCCACACTAATGCTAATATTTATGTAACGTTCTACACTGGTAGCTGAGGCTAATGCCAGTTGTTTTTTCCAGATGGGGGCCATGTGATAGAAGCCTGACATATCAGCTTAGGCTACGTCATGACTGGTGATTTGCAGCTGTCAATTGAATAATTGCAAAAGACACTGACAAAAACAGTTTTATTTAGATTTTACGACCTGTCGGTGGACTGAACTCACCAGTTTCGGTTCCTGCAGTCAAAGGCTGCCACTCCGTTGGAGTCCGGAGTCCATTTAATACCTGACGGAGAATAAATGGATTCATTCAAATCTGATTATTTTGAAAGTAGTAGCAAAAGAGTTTTCAATATAAATGACATGTGAAGGTTAAAGCACATTTGCGACAAAATGTAACTGAAAAAAGCACCATTGCGATGCAATGTGAGTTTAACTTTGGAATCAATCTTACGGATGTAAATGGTCTGTATTTATATGGCGCTTTTCTAGTCTTAATTACCACTCAACGCGCTTTACACTACAGTTTTACATTCACCCATTCCCACAAACATTCATACAGTGCATCTATGTGCAGCACTTTTCTCTATGAGAAGTGACAATTTGGGGTTCAGTATCTTGCCTCAGGACACTTCGGCATTCGATGTATAAACATGTTAGCAGTAATCTACTTTCTCTCTCGCTGAACATGGTCTCTTTTCGAGATGGTGATGGTGGGGATGATAATTTGAAAAGAGCTTCAGCCATTGTTGTATTTAAAAGAAAGGAGGGTATAACACGTCCTCTCAGAAGAATAACTTCTTTAGAGCAGACTGTACGTTACAGTGATTCGTGAGACTGGCCAGTCACCTCAGGGCTAGCTGGTTAGCATGCTAACTTCAGTCGAAGCAGTTAAGTTAACATTGGAGATACATTTTGTAAACGCTTCAGGGTTCCATTCAACCGGACTTAACTAGGCTGGTGTGAACCCGCCCTTGTCTAAGGGGAATCAGACAGGATACTGCTCAGCTGTTATTAAATGTACATTACACCTAGTCTCTTGGACAGTAATTAAAACATGAACCCACCAGGGTAGATCCTGAAGAAGCCAGTGGAGCTGCCAAAGAACTGCCATGTGAGCGTAGGATCTTTCTTGAAGTTACCGATGAAGACGTCGTTTAACGCCTCTGAGTTGTAGATGGCATTGAGGATGTTAGGATCTGCAGATAAAAGAAAGAGAACACAAATACAGTAATACACCGATTTTTAGATATGGTGCAACCTACACTTTCCAAGGCTGTTGTTATCTCATCTTTAACATGAATAAACATAAATAAAACTACTTCAAAGTCATATACAAATCGATACTCTTACAGCTCCAGAACTTGCCTGAGTATAATCTTTTTTTTAAGTTGTCTTCAGTATCATAGTAATACAGTGGCAGCTCTCTGCACATCATTTGCTACAATGCAACTAGAAGCTCTTGACAATTCAGGGCTAATTCAGCATACTTTTATTTGTGGCAAAATGTAAATAACTATACTATTTAAAAAAGGATAACCACTGACCTTTGTTGTAGACATTGGTGGGAACCTGGATGTCACTCTGCTGCATGTTCACCGGCAGATTGTTGAAATGTTCGTTCTCCTCAAGTGCAAACTCCCCGCCCAGTTCCATGTAGTTCCCGTCCTCGTCCATCGAGTTGATCAGCATGGAGTTATAGTAATCAAACTGAGAGGAGACATGATAAGAGTCTTTTGAGAATGAAAAAAACACCCAGTGCCAAAATAAAGCACCATAAATCAGCTGAAGTCGGTTCAGCGAGGGGCTGTGATTCGTCTCCAAAATCTTTGACCTGAATGACACCCGACCACATTGAGCTAAATAATGACAATTTAAAAAGCACAGTAGGAAACATAAGTAAAAATGCCAAAGTAAAAAGAATGCACATGAATGAGAGATTTTTTTGAATTTAAGCATTGGGTAATTCTGGCAATGTCTATTTGTACCGTTTTATTGGAATAAAAAATGAAAACAGGAATATTTGGATGTCTTGAGATTTCATGTAGAATTTCATGTAGAATTTTGATATTTTGTAATAGGAGATAATTTATGCAGCTTGCTATTAATAAGTTCTAATGGGCCATTAAGAGTAATATGGTGCTTTTCTATATTGTGTCCTGTCCTATTAAAATCAGCACTGAGATCCACTGAGTCATTCAGTTGAACATATTTAATATACATATAAATAATATCCTGATATTAATATTTATTTGTATTGTTGTTTGTATTTTGAGATATTATCTGCAAATGTTTTTGGAGATTTGTCTGTGAATCTGTGAAGGAAATAACAAATGTGAAATTTGATTTGTGCAAGTGTCATAGCAAACGCAAAAATGTACACAAATTTGGAAATGTAAGTACGATTTGAACACAATTAATTTAAATGTCTAAATACCAGTACTCAAAAAACAGAATGCAAATAGAACGTTTATAACACTCCCACTGTGTCTGACGTCAACTTACTATACAACCACGCAACTCGGTTTTAATAGTGTTGCATGTTCAAGCATGTGAACACAACTGCTGGAGATGATCTAGTTACTGTTAGTTAGTTAAACCAATAAAAAAAGCATACCATTTGTTGTTACACTTCCACATGAGTCACAGGACCTTATTGTGTCACAGTATGTGTTCTCTGTATGTCGAGTCTTTGCTGCGCTGTCGACCCAGTTTCCATGCAGGATCAGTGAAGTTTGATCTAATCTAATTTCAGGTGTAAGCTGAGGCTTTAAAGCGTCAATCTGCTGCAGTGTCCCTTGTGAAGTGGCCCGCTGTTGCTTCTGATCCAGACACTGATACGATGCTAGCACTCAGCTTAGAGACAAAGCAAAGCAAATTAAAGTTTGACTGATAGAAATGAGATGATTGTGGTGTATATTCAAATTTTGGAGGTTAATTTCAATTGTTTGGTATATATGAAGCTACTGGCCCTGACCTTGTCACAGACATGCAAAGAGCTGGGACAGCCCTGCAAATTTCAACTGGTCAAGACAAACAAAAACTAACCTTCATTGAAGCGTTGAAGTCATGGTAGAGGTCAGCATCTTCAGCCGACTCTGCTAACCTCTGTGGGAAGAAATAGAAATGAACAGATCAGACCGCAAAACACAGTACACATGTCTGTGGGGGAGAATTTTAAACGTTTGTACAATGTGAGGGATAAGGTATTATTTTTGACTGTAAATGTACTTGATTGTCGTAATAGATTTCATAAGACCATTAGCAGTTAACAGTAAAACCTAACTCGCATCTGTGTAATATTGTTAGAGTGCTTAAAGGGACTGACTTTGGTTTTTTTTCTCTCCCATAGTTTGTGCTCTCTCTCTCTCTCTCTCTCAATATAATTATTATCATTAACTGGTGCTGCTCATTATCAAAATCATTACATCTATACTCTTATTATATTGATTATAACAACCAGTCTGACATTGAGTCCTCATTGAGTCTGGTTCTGCTTCTCTTCTGTTTTTTCTCTCCACAGTCATCAATGTTTGCTTGTTGTGGGACCTGTTGGGTTTCTCTATAATTGTAAGGTTTTAACCTAAAGTGCCTTGATTTACTGTTTGTTGTTATTTGGCGCTATACAAGGAACATTTAATAGAATATACAGTGCATCCGGAATGTTTTGTTATGTTTCAGCCTTATTCCAAAATGGATTCAATTCATTTTTTTCCTCAAAATTCGACACACAATACCCCATAATGACTAAG
Source organism: Hippoglossus stenolepis (assembly GCF_022539355.2). Classification (NCBI taxonomy): domain Eukaryota; kingdom Metazoa; phylum Chordata; class Actinopteri; order Pleuronectiformes; family Pleuronectidae; genus Hippoglossus; species Hippoglossus stenolepis. The sequence goes on along the minus strand of NC_061487.1, from coordinate 6,332,995 downwards.
TGAAAAAAGTTTGTTTAAAATGTTTGCAAATTTATTAAAAATAAAGAACGGAAATATAACATGTACATAAGTATTCACAGCCTTTGCTCAATACCTTGTTGAAGCACCTTTGGCAGCAATAACAGCCTCAAGTCTTTTTGAGTATGATGCTACAAGCTTGGCACACCTATTTTTTGGGCAGTTTCTCCCATTCTTCTTTGTAGGACCTCTCAAGCTCCATCAGGTTGGATGGGGAGCGTCGGTGCACAGCCATTTTCAGATCTCTCCAGAGATGTTCAATCGGGTTCAAGTGTGGGCTCTGGCTGGGCCACTCAAGGACATTCACAGAGTTGTCCCGAAGCCACTCCTTTGTTATCTTGGCTGTGTGCTTAGGGTCGTTGTACATTGCTGCATTCATCTTTCCCTCGATCCTGACTAGTCTCCCAGTTCCTGCCACTGAAAAACATCCCCACAGCATGATGCTGCCACCACCATGCTTCACTGTGGGGATGGTATTGGCCAGGTGATGAGCGGTGCCTGGTTTCCTCCAGACATGACGCTTGGCATCCAGGCCAAAGAGTTCAATCTTTGTTTCATCAGACCAGAGAATTTTGTTTCTCATGGTCTGAGAGTCCTTCAGGTGCCTTTTGCCAAACTCCAGGCAGGCTGTCATGTGCCTTTTACTGAGGAGTGGCTTCCATCTGGCCACTCTACCATACAGGCCTGATTGGTGGAGTGCTGCAGAGATGGTTGTCCTTCTGGAAGGTTCTCCTCTCGTCACAGTGCAACGCTGGAGCTCTGTCAGAGTGACCATCGGGTTCTTGGTCACCTCCCTGACTAAGGCTTTTCTTCCCCGATCGCTCAGTTTGGCCGGGTGGCCAGCTCTAGGAAGAGTCCTGGTGGTTCCAAACTTCTTCCATTGACGGATGATGGAGGCCACTGTGCTCATTGGGACCTTCAATGCTGCAGACATTTTTCTGTACCCTTCCCCAGATCTGTGCCTCGATACGATCCTGTCTCAGAGGTCTACAGACAATTCCTTGGACTTCATGGCTTGGTTTGTGCCTTTCCAAATCCTGTCCAATCAACTGAATTCACCACAGGTGGACTCCAATCAAGTTGTAGAAACATCTCAAGGATGATCAGTGGATACAGGATGCACCTGAGCTCAATTTTGAGTGTCATGGCAAAGGCTGTGAATACTTATGTACATGTGATCTTTTCGTTTTTTATTTTTAATAAATTTGCAAAAATTTAAAAAAAAAATATTTTCATGTTATCATTATGGGGTATTGTGTGTAGAGTTTTGAGGGGAAAAAAATAATTTAATCCATTATGGAATAAGGCTGTAACATAATAAAATGTGGAAAAAGTGAAGCACTGTGAATACTTTCCGGATGCACTGTAATTCATTGTGTGTCCACCTGATGAATCTGAGTCCAATATTCCCTCTCTTTTTGCTCTGTTTTTTGTCTCCACCACCTCAGGAGGAAAATATTTTGCACTTTAGCTGATTAATAGTGCCTGCCTCCGAAAACTCCTGCTGCTGCCGTGGTGAGAGTAAACCAGAAATATAAATATTTCGTTCTGTACAGATAAACAATGAGCTGGAACTCACCTTAAGCTCTGTAAAGTTAACGGGAGCTTTTGATTCAGCTGATAATTCTTTGCGGGTTCTTCACTACCACATCTTTTGGATTGTCACTGGCATTATTCTTATAAAAATGTAAATGAGAGCTGCTACTATAACTGCTGCTGCATACTGTTCAGATAACATGCTCCTTACATTTGAAAGTCTTCCTCATCCTCACCTTCACTGACTTCATCTTGCTTCCCAACATTCGTTCGATTTCATCTGAATAATCCTTCACCAAGTCATTTCCCTGAATCTTCACGATCTTGATGATGGACTCCACATCTTTCAGTTTCTGAGAGGAAACAAAAACAGATTTTAAACTTTAAACGTGACTTCAAAAATACCATAACCCTGTATATAAGCCCTTTGTATATCCCAGAAGTCTATGAGCTTATTTGTGTTTTCCATCATTAAACTAAACAATGTGTCTCAGGATATGATTTACAAACTGAGCCTGAGCTTCTGTCTCATGTTTATAGTGCAAATTAAACAATTTGGCAGTAATCTTACTTTGATGTGCTTCATTTCACCATATTTCCACAAACTGATCTCGTGCTGTTGGCAGATTGAATTATTTTTCAGACTTTGAGAAACCCTCAGAATAAATCTTTTACAGCAAGGTAATCAGGTCCCTTTCTCTGGATCAAGAAGCTACAGGCAGATCAGTGAGCTGAGAGAGAGGAGGGACGGCCCAGTCTGCTTATTTACACTCTGAATCATTCAATTAAGTCATCTACTAATTCCAATTAGTCCAAGCAAGCCTGAAGGGAATAGAGCAGGGCCAAACATTTGTGTAACGTCAGTGGAGGTTTCCTGTCTCTGATCCTGGAGGCTCGTAATAGAAAAAGAATCGTTTTGGCCACACATAATTTCTGTTTCTCTGACAGAAACATAATAATACCAGCAGTCATCTACTGCTACTGCTACTGCTACTGCTGCTACATCATCTACACAAACAGTGTTTCAGTGAATCTCTGTGTGAAGGTAGTGAGCTTAAAGGCCTTGAAAACCAATGTTCCTGATCAGCTTCCTACAAATGGAATTTGGGAAGATTTCCATGGTAACAGATGTCCCAAAGTCTTTTATATTCAAATAACATATACAAGAATGACAACTAAAAGGAAAATCCGCATAGTAGTGCATACCTCCACCAAAACCCTCCTGAGCATTTCTGTTTTTTGACAAGCAATTATTCTCTGAGAAATCAAGGAACATTTTTAAAATATCACTATCCTAAATCCATCGGTTGATCCAGATCTGCACCAAAATATAATGGGTTCTTCCCTGACCCAGACCACATCCCTCCACCAAGTTTCACAGTAACCTGTGCAGTAGTTCTTACCAAATCCAAAAAGACTAACACAGAGACAGACTAGTGCAGATGAAAACATAACCTTCTTCGCGGAGGTAATAATTATAATAATACTCATATCTTTATCAGATGCATATATTTAGAATTGCAATTAATAGTAAATTATTAAATTAAAGTTATTAAAATAATCAATTAGCAACTAACTATTTTCATACTTGATTTGTCATTTCAGTAATTTTTAAAGCAAAGCATGCCAATTGTCTGGTTCCAGCTCAAATGCAACTAGTTGCTCCTTTTTTGTCTTGACCTGAGAGGAAACTGAAAGTCTTTCTGGGCTGGGACTGTTGTCCAGTAACCATTATTTACAGGTTAAGAAAGTAATCATCTGATTTATCATTAACACAATAATTATCAGAAGCTTAATCATAATTATTATTTATTTATTTGATATTAGTTAAATATGCATGTGAGATGTAAATATTACATTAATCAGTTTAAATTATAATAAGCAGTTTTAATACGTTTAAGTGGGAGGATGTGAATCCTGCAACTGACCTGATGCAATCCACTAGTGAGCAGGTGTTTCACTAAGTGAGGTTGGGTTAAGACAAGCTCAGTGTCCATGTGTCACTCACAGCCTTAATACCTCAATTGTTTTTTGGGAGGTTGAGATTCACCTGCTTGCACCAGGAGCTAAGAACCAAGCTCCACTGTCAGGACCTGACTCATCATCCTCGTCCCCATCATCATCCTCCTTTGGATTATTGTTATCCACTGTTTACACGACTGCTCGACTTCAGTGTGTTCAAAACTGTAGCCGCCAGACCAAATCTCAAAAGCAGCTGACTGTGTGTTAATTGATTGAAACAGATTTAAAAGTGTTCCTGTTGAATCTTCACTGCATGATTTGGCACAGAGCTACTTGGCTGAGCTTCTAAATCAGTCCTCAGCAGCTTGTTGCCTGAGAACCTCTGATGAGACCTAAGAACAAGGATGGCTCTGCTGTCAGAGAACATTATCTCTATTAACATATCAAGGTGCACATCTTGTCCACACAACCTCTTTAGCATCATGGCTCCCTGAAAATTAGGAACCTGACATATACAAGTGAGAGTGGCAGGTACCTGGCCATGCAAGCAGACAAGTAGAAGTTAAAACTGAGGGAAAGGCTGTGTCTATGTTAATTATTCCACATCTTTAAAAAAATGTTAAATCTCTTTTCAAAGCCAGAGCCTTTGCCTCGCTTATTTAAGCTATTTGTTGATGCCACTAACTTTTTATCAGAAGGTCACAGAGCACTGCTGTGGTAAAGGAGAGCAGTGGTGCAAAATGAACAGGTTTAGTACAAAACTCATTGAAGTCAAGATTGAATATTTTTATTCTTGCCAATATGGAATCGTTAAATGATATGTGGTTCAGCCCTTATCTGGTTTTAAATGGAAGGTTTCTGTATATTTGTTTTATCTGTTCTCTCCTCATGCATCATGTCATTCACAACAAGAGAAAACATGCAGGAAAACAACTGCATGGAACTGGAGAGGGAAAACAATGACACGATCACAGGTTATTTTAGGATGGGTTTAGTTTCTTTACAGGCCTGTTGCTGCGTTGTGTGTTTTTACCACAGGAGGTGCTTTGTGTGTCTGAAAGCAGACACGCTGCAGGCAGCTTCTGATAAATCTAAATCTGACAGATAAATGGATGAATGTCTAAAATCAGAACAGGCCACAAATCCCGACGCTGGTAAAGAGGGCTCGGCCCTCAATCTGGGCATTACCATGATCTCTGTATGTGTGTGTGTGTGTGTGCATACACCCACGCAGATGGAAGCTATCACACACACAGACAGATGAGGATTCACACACTAACGCTCACGTTTGCCTTCTCCCCAGGTTATCCAGTCTGGTTGCAGTAGAATCAGTTTGTGATTTAAAAAAAATCACATTGTATCATCGCAGGACTGATTGTGACTTTAAGACACAAACTGTCAACCTGCTTCAGGATCTAAAGGAAAACACCCAACCCCAGCAAAGATTTAGAATGATGTTGTTTTCTTCTTGTTGTAATGAATAACAGACACATGTTAGGAAAATGACATGTCCAGCAAACCCAATGCAGTCTGTTATATAAAATGTTTCAATGACCATTAACCTCAGCATTCAATTTGACTATATTCAGCACATGTAGACACTCAGAAATCATGTGGGAAGAAAGTATTCACAGAATTTTCACCTTACACTTGTTTGCCTCAGCCAAGTAACAGGAAACACTATGGACTGTATTTCAAAGATGGACGACATGATGGCTTCACTTTTGATGAGCCATCATGTCTTGAATGCCACCTGGTAACTGGCTACAGCATAGGTCACAAACCCTGCCTCCTCCATGTTATTGGATTGGACATGAACCAAAGTTGGACTTGACTTACCTTCTGCAGCAGCATGGAGCCAGAGTATTTGGTGGTTATGTCTCGCAATTGAACGGAGAACATGGTCGCCCACTGCTGCACCCTGAAAGAAAACAGCCGTCAGTGGAACAGCATGATCACAACAATACAACAGTATCATCAACTGGAGGGATGATTAACATGTAAACACAACAGTGGAGAGCAAGACAATAAAGACCTCAGGGCATTGCTTCAGTGGTGGACTGTAACTGAGTACATTTACTCATTTTGTACCTAAATACAATTTATATTTTGACTTTTAACCATTTTGCTCATTGAGATTTTACACACAAAACATCTGAAAGTATGATGCATGATTGTTGTAGGGAAATTTAACAGTTAACCTGGTCTGTATTTATAAAGCACTTATCTAGTCTTGATGATGACTCAAAACACTTTTGCCATTCAACCATTCACACACACATTCACGCAGTGCATCTATGTGCAGCACTTTCTGTATGAAAACAGCACAGCCATCAGAGGCGATGTGGGGGTCAGTGTCTTGCCCAAGGACACTTCAGCAGAGTGGAAGGCTGGGATTGAACTTACTTCTGGTTAGAGGACGACCCGCTCTACCCCCTGAGCCACAGTCAACGGTCAACAATGAACAGTGAAAGCCAAGGACGATTATATTTACTTGATACTTCTGGTATATTTTACCATTAATAATACTTTCACTCATACTTTACTTAAGTGGTAGTTAGTTGAGTACTTGTCTTGGACATTTGGCCTGTCACACACATGTTTGCAAGACACTGACATTCAATATGTATGATACCCCAATAAGTATTTTATACTTATTGGGGATTCTTTGGTCATTGCTCCGATCACAGCTCAGTATCATAGATCAGTCTACTTGAGTATGATTACAGACATTTAATGTACAGCAGCAGACAGATAAGAGACAATGCAGGTTTACTAGCAGCATTAGCATTTTTATTACCTGACATTTTCCACTTTAATTGGCATTTTAGTTAATTTCCCACCCATACAATCTACAACTGGGGTATTTGTAGAAAAACACATACGAATTGTGATTGAAAGACTCTCTCACAATGAGCAGGTGATGAGTGTGAGGGATTGTCTTAAAAAGTGTTCATGTTATGTATTTCAGTTAAAAATGAATTGCGTGGGCGATATATTGTCATCTGATTTCTGAACACTGAACGCTGAAGCCTTAAATTGGCCTTAAGAATCCTGTATCAGTAATGTGGTTGCGGTTGTTATGTATGTATATTGTGTGTTGGATGTGTCCCTGTCATTTTGGTTGTCTGTTGCCAAGGCGACACTCTGCAGGAGCAGCGAGTTATGGCTGAAAAAAGGCTGTTAAATATCAGAGATTTAGATAATCTGTTGTTCATCTGGGTCACAGCAGAGAGCTGCAGGTGTTTGACCAGAACAAACTCACAATAACACAATGCAACACAAAAACAACACAACACAGAGAGCTGCAGGCAGTGTATGAATAACAGGGGAGGCATAGGGAGCTCAGCTCTATTTTATGGGACCTGAAACTAACTGAAAAAACAGACAAATAATCAATATTATTCAGCTCAGATCCTTTAAAGTACATTAGCAAAAGTATTTAATGAAAGCAGTGGTTATCTGAATGACATTATTATGCATGATAAATGAGCAGCATGTTTCTGTTGCAGTTGATGCAGCTGGAGCTGGTTTGAACTGAAGCCTCATTTACATGGACATCACATAAATCTGAGATGATTCATGGGAGAGGATAGAAGAGGAAGTTCTGATTCGTAAATCTCTTTTCAGTTTCTGGACTCTTTCCTTAAATCTTTGATCTTTGCTGTGATATTGGATTAAAATGAAACTATGTCAAACCAGACGTCATAGACATCTGACCCCAAAAAGGCTGTTTTAGTTTGGAATCTCCAGGGTTGTGTTTGAATGGGCAGAAACGGAGACTTTTAGAAATTAAGACACAGACACACAACCACTTCCAGATTGCTTCTTATCAGTCTGGACTTGATTCAACATCAACAATGAATGCAAACACTTTCTGTCAGTAACAGTTTCACCTTGTCGTCAGCCCCCCCCCCGCCCCCAAAAAATGTCCCCATTGCTGTTCCTTGTTTGTACTATTTTCTTTAACCAAACAACCAACTGCAGAGAGGACCATCAGTGTTTTTACTACTACACAGTGTGTGTGTGTGGAGTCAGAGCATAGGCTGTTTATAAAGATGGACAATGCATCTCCACTTCCTCCCACTACAATGATGCCAAAATATCCCGGATTCACTTGGAGCCTCAGTCTTTAGCTTTATCACTCTTTATCTTCGACACTAAACATACGTCAGTTTGATAGTAACTACTGATAATGAAAAAAATATTTGATTTGCACTTTGACATTTAATTTGGCCCATGTCCCATCCACTAACATGGAGGAGCCAGAGTCAATGACCTATTGATTGCGATGCTTTTGATTTGCTTTTGGGCACCTGTCATGTTGTCCATCCCAGTAGATGATTCATACTGGGATTGCATGAAAAGACAAAAGACAATGAAACAGAAAAACTGTGGCAGATACTAAAAACTCACAACTTTGTTTGCAGTGAATTGATGAACATTTTTGAAAAGCATCTCCACTTCTCCATCTCTACTTTTTGAGCCTAAAACAGGTCTGTGAAGCAAACTGTACCTGCAGTGACTTTCCATCTGTTACCAATTCCACCCCCCCCCCTGCTCACACACACACACACACACACACACACACACACACACACACACACACACACACACACACACACACACACACACACACACACACACACACACACACTCAAAATCAGATGATCCACAGTACTGAGGCTGATCTGTCAAACAGATTAAAGCCGAATCACAAAGACTGATAGAACACAGCCATCCTCTAACTTAGGAGGTCACAGTCATCTAATAGAAAAAAAAAACAGAACAAAAAACCACTGCAAGAAACAAATTTGTGTCAGAAATCACCAACGTTCATGAATGTTCAAAGAATAGAATTCTCAGAAAGCTATAACATTTCTAAGTTTAGAATGATAAAGGATTAAAAAAGCAACCAGAAATACCCGATGATTCTGTAATGTGGGAGTCGGGGCCATATTTTGTGCCTCACACGACTGAAACAACAAAGATTCTAATTAACTGTCAAGAATTTGAGTTTACTTGCATCTTTTTTTGCTTTAGCTGCGATATTGTACACAGAGCAACGCAGGACAACAGAAGACCAAGATGTAAAGGCTACAACCCAGGCTTGTCTCAAAATACCCAACAACAAAACTGAGTGAGTGGCATAACAAATGATGAACACAAGTAAAACATGAGATTCAGGGCTGGGTTGAACGTCCTCTAACCAACAAAGTTCATAACTGAGCTACCTCTTGTAATCGTAGGTGAGGTGTATTGTAGACAAATCTACGGTAACAACGGTGAGTATGAGGTGGAAGCTGTGAAAACTTTTCAGAGTTGTAAGATCCAAGCTCACAGTTTTATAAACCTTAGTCACAGGCACAGGCACATCTCTTCAGCTCTGGATTACTAAGCAGTAACCGCAGCTTTTCAGGGGTTTAGGTGTATCTGACAGTGGCCGTCTCTGTCTGGGCCTGCAGTGGTTGGTTGAATGGCGAATGTGGGTCAGGATAGAAGGTGACCCGGGCTGGCGGCATGTGGCCGGTGGCCAGCGAGCCATGCCGGCCCCACAGATGGTGATGCAGGAGGGAGATTGTGTCCTGCAGGAGGCTGCAGCGGTGCAGGACTGCAGCTGCAGGGAGCCTGACATGTTGATGCTAATGGAGTTGATAGCTGTGGGACCTCACTTCTACACCTAAATATATTACACTGTTAATTGTGTAACAATGTGTGTGTGTCAGTTTGAATGGCTTTTACCAGACAAGAGACTGTGCAAATCTGTGTATCATTTGTCCTTCTCATATTGTTTTGGTAATCAAAATCGGGAAAATAGAAATGTGATATCCTATCCTATGCTAATAGTTGAGCTACCTGGTTTCATGTAATGAATATGAGCTTGAACAACAACATAATTGTCTTTTTCCCAGCAAAGTATTTTGGAAAATGTCCCGTTAAAAATGTTCACAGATATAAGGGTCCATGTTTCCTTATATCTAAAGAATCTGATGTTGCCATGGATAGAGTGAGTTAGAATGGTATATGCTAAAGCTATATACCAATAGATACATTGACAATTAATTATTTGATAGTGAAGAACTTTCACAAACGAGAGGATTGTTAGGTTCTGAAGTAATTCATTTCCCACCCGTACAATCTACAACTGGGATATTTGTAGAAAAACACATATGAATTGTGATTGAAAGACTCTCTCACAATGAGCAGGTGATGAGTGTAATATTCACAGAACAGAAACGTCCTGTTGTAATCTTTGCTCTCTACACTCTGTTCTAGATCACTACCAATCTTTAAATCACTGCTTAAAACATTTTTTTATAGGAAAGCAGTTTTAACATTTTAAACTCCTCTATTTTTTTTATTTTACTCTTTTGCAAACAAATTTTGTTGCCTATGAGATTAGTATTTAGAAAAAAAGGCATAGATGTAATGATGTCTGATCTACTGAGCGGGCCACATGGCTTTCATAGCACTGCCACACAAGCCAGTAGCCAGTCAGATTTACCTTTAGCCTCAATGTACCCTCAGGCTCGGCTTTTAGCGTTATTACGATTAAAAGGCTGATACACCTGATGAAGCCAAGGTACAACTGAAGATTATTATTATTATATTCATTATAACAACCAGTGTGACAGAGCTTAAATATGATGGTACACAACTGTTCCTGGTCTCTCCCTACCCCCCCCATCTCTCTCTCTTCTCTCCCCTCTTCTCCACCCACCTCTTCTCTTCCGCATTTGTCTCCGCTCACCCCACCCAGTCGAGGCAGATGGCCGCCCACACTGAGTCTGGTTCTGATGGAGGTTTCCTTGAGTTAACGAGGGAGTTTTTTCTCTCCACAGTCGCCAAAGTGCTGCTCATTGTGGGAACTGTTGGTTTTTCTCTACATTTTAAGGTCTTGACCTTATTATGTTATGATTTGGCCCTTAAAATTGAACAGAATTGAATACCTTTTATTTTAGTCCATTTTTTGCCATGGATTTATTTTGTGGGAAGCACTTTGTAACCTTGTTTAGATAAGTGCGATACAAATTAAGGTATCATTATTCTTATTCTTATTCTTATTAGATCAAATGCAGGCTCAGACGTGTAAATATGGAGGTGAGAAGTTTTCATTTCCAATAAATGATCTTCTGTTTCTTAGTTTTAGTTACTCAGTTACTCAGTTTTACAGCTTCAGAGCACCCACACTGGTGAGAGGCGGAGCTCACACAGCACCTGGTGCCCTGCTGCATAACGGGAGGTTGGAGATAAATGAGGTCTTCTTTTGAATAAGGAATAATGCAAAGCTGCTCTAATAGAGTCCCAGAAAAAATACAGAGCTGCCAATGAACATGATAGATCTCCTTTAAGAAGTGTATCTCTCTGGTTAATTCCTGTAATGAGACAGCAGACATGAGATAACTGAAAGCAGCTGCAACAATCTCTGAGCTGTGTCATGGGCAGAGGAAAGCAGCTTTCTGTGAATCCAGAGGGAAATCTGCCGCCTGTGGACACAAACATATCCCCCTGGGGTTTTCGTGACAACAGAGTGCACCCTGGGAGTCTGTTGTCTCCAGCTCCATTTATCCAGAACAAAGTTTCTATAAGCGTCACATCCACACGGACTGAAACACTGACACTGGACGCTGCCCAACAACGCCTTGCTCAAAAGCACATGGAATACAACCTTTGAGCTCCACCAGGGAGCCAACCTAACTAAAACCCAAACCATGCACGACTAACTGAAAATACAGGAAAAACAAAAACCCTTTAGGAGGATATTAACAACACTGATGGCAATTAAATTCAATATTAAAATTGGACCTTAAGGCATGTTTCTATTTCGTCAAATTGTAAATATCACTGCCCGGATCCCTCCTATTTTAGACATATTGAATCATGAACTTCGGCTCCTTAATGTGACTTTACAAAACATAATAAGTCCATAACAACACAGCATTTATTCCCATCCCTTTGTATTCTCGTATTAGTACAGTTTTAGTCTAACTGACCTATTGATGCATCAGTCACACCCATCAAGCTTTGCTATCTCGATGAGATTTCAACGTTTCCAGAAAATACCAAATGTGTCAGGCTGCATTTTGGGGTGATGCTTCTACAATGATGAAAAATATATGGACCCCTTACTGCTAATATGTAGTGAAACGTAAATATTAAGGGGAAACTAGTAATCTGTCTGTGATTGTAAATTGTTTTCTTGCAGAGAACTAAGGTCCAAGTGAAGAATGGACACTTACGTCTCAGGTGGGATCTTCATCTGAGCCTGAGCTGTAATCCACAGGCAGAAAAATCCCAGAATCCTCAGGAACTTCCTGCCGTCCATCCCGCTTCTAAACTCGGAGCCCAAGCTCCCCACGGATCTGACTATAAAGTTCTGGAGGCAGTGTCACAACCCGAGATCAGCTCTGAAAGTTCAAAGAGATCATAAGGGGTTTGTAGTAAAAGGCTTCCTCATGTTGCTTCAGTGAGAAGATAGTGATGGTGACAGAAGTGGGTTTCTGACCCTGAATGCTCCCCTTCAGGTCTCCATAAAGCTTTTCTGCTGCTGGCATCCTCTCATCGTCTTCTGGGAAATTTACAGAAGATTTTTGTACTGACTTTAAAGTTATCCAGGTCCAACTAACAGGATGGAAAAATCTGTTCCAAAACAAAAGAAAAACCTCTTGTGGTTGAAGAGGTAAAGTGGTCCTTCTTAGAGGCTGCCGATAAAATGTGTCCAGAGGCGTTTCCTCTGCACCTGCCCCAGGTTCTTCAAGGTGTTTCCAGGTTCTTGCAGGTTACTCCTCAGGAAACCAGGACCAGTCACAAGTGGGTTGATATCTCCACCTTGCAGATATTTAGAAAGATACGTAGTCAGCAGCCTGCAGCAGATTTTGCAGCCACTCGTCTCCACTGTCGCCCAATTTGCAACATAATCCACTTGGATTAAAACATCTCTTCCCTATGGAGAGAGAGAGAGAGAGAGAGAAAGAGAGACAGAGAGAGAGCGACAGGGGGAGTGTTTGAGCAGAGGATTGGACGAGAGCTCTGTTTTATCTAAGAGGATTAGAGTAATTTCTGGAGACAGACTCTCCTGTGACCAATCAGAGCAGCCGAAAGAGGAAAAAACACAGAGGTTCTGTTTGGCTACTGAAAGGAAGCGAGAGAGTGAGGCCGGCAGCCAAGAGAGACATGATGCCCCAACACACAAACACACACACACAAACACACACAAACACATACAAACACACACAAACACAGTCATGTCGCCATGACTTCAGAGGACATTACATAGATTTTTTTCTTGGACACCAACCTTAAAACATATCTTCACCCTTCATCACACACACACACACACACACACACACACACACACACACACACACACACACACACACACACACACACACACACACACACTGTCTTGTCTCTGAAAACTTTGTCTTTCAAATGCAACAGCGGTGCCACTACAATGCATCTGGAGTCAATCCCATTTGACATTGGGCGAGAGGCGGTGTACACCCTGGGCATCCCCAGCGTATCACAGGGTTGACATACAGAGACAAGCAACCATTCACATTACATTTACACCTATGGACAATTTATTCTTCCATCAGCCTGCATGCTTTCGGACTGTGGGAGGAAGCTGTTGTTTTACACATCACACTTCTGATTCAGCATGCAATCTAAGATCACACAGGGGGGCGGCAATATGGTGGATTTGTCTGATTCAATGTAAAGTAACAAGCAAAGGCAAAATAATCAGGTTTCCCCTCGAATCCTGTTCATTCTGTTCCCTTGAGTTTTGGGCATATTTAGTCATCCTCACCATTTAGACTTTTACTCCGGACGATCAGGTTAAATAGTCAAATAAAAACTGAAACAAAGTTCATCTAGTTCTATTCCAGACCAACAATGAGCATTTTACCTCAAACTTCAGCAACATGCTTTCAAAAAAGATTTCATTCAATTGGAAAAATGCAACATTATCTGCTCCCTTGAGTAAGTGGCTTGATATTTTGTCTTCCTTACAGTTATCTCAGGGTCTGTGTGGTGGCTTCAGGTGTCTCCTCAGGTTTGTGATTTTGTTTGTGCGATCTCCTCCAGGCATCATGTTTATCTGTAAGACTGGGTCCTCTCAGAACTGATGTCAGTCTGATCATGTTGCTCTACTGGTATGATGAATCACCGGGGAGATCATTTGATTACACATTAGAAATGTGCAGCTCAACCGTTCAAGAAAGAACATTTACATGATGTCATTGTGAGAAAGAAAAGTGTAATTTTGTGTCATCTTTTTGCCCGCTTTTTTCATTAATATCATAAGTCTCTTTTTTTTTTCATTATATATATAGCAGGTTGATACAGTCACAGTCAATGCTTCATGGCGTTGGTGCCATCTTCTCATAATCTTGTCTTGGTAATGGAAAGAAAAGGTTGTCAACAAACAAATCTAATCTTTTTTCTGTAACCTAGTTAAGACAAATCCAGACCACATCTGGATGTTGTCTGGCTCACACTGAAATCAGATCTCAGCCAGAAGTGAGTGGCATCTTTAAAGTGAGGTGAAAATAAGCTCTCCATGCTACCTAAAGGTGAAGCCGTTGTAGTGGCAATGTCCCTTCTAAAAATATCAATATATGCATAAATGTTTTTAACACTTCCTTTACCCGTTTCAGAGTGAAGGCACTCCAGTGACTGAATCCATTCATTTGTTTAAAACAGGATTTCATTGGGAAATAATTGCAGGAGCGGAAGATGCAAGGCTTCTTACTGTATTGTACTGGTATTTAGGACTGCTTTAATACAAGGACATACTGTTGTCATACCAGAAACCTCAGAAAGGCTGTTGTTAAAAGCTAATGTAAAGAAGGTAATGGGCAGCAGTCGGACACCATGCTAAACACAATCTGATCGTCAAACATCCATGATGACACAGTCTTAGTGAAGCAATCAGTTTTTATAAAAATAAAAATCTTTACCACCATCATATCCAAAGTTTCAGGCTCCTACAGTCAGCTTGAGGCAGTTCTGCCTCTCAAACACTGTTCACCATCCTGAGCTCAACATTCAAAACATTTCAAAACATCTACATGAGAGCCACCGCCCTTCATCGTATCACTGCACCTGTCAGGACTCTAGTGTTATTATTCCTCTTAAAAGAAAAAATAAGTTTTATGTGAATAATATGAATAATAATATGACATTAAAGTGACTAACACAGGTAGCACGAATAATGATTCAGCAGCTCCCTCTAGTGTTTAAATGTTTAACATACAACTGGTGTACAATAACATGCTTATATACCTCTGTACTTCTATACTTGGTTTTACATAACCCTAAACATAATTTCAACTTTAATCTAAATAACAAGCACATAGAGCCAAAGAAAATGTCTTTACTTTCAAAAAAGGTCTCTATCCAACTTCAAATGGTCATTAAACATCAACACATAGAGGTCACACTGTGATGACTCCATCACATCATCAACAACACTTAAAGGGATAGTTTACCAAGAAATGATTATCTACTCACCAGTGTGCCGATGGAGGAGTGGGTGAAGTGTTTGAGTCCACAAAACACTTCTTTCTTTCGTTTCAGGGGTAAACAGTGTTGTAGCCAAATCCAATACAAATGAAGAAATTAGTGAACTATCTTCAGATGTAAAAAAAGCTACAGAAAAAAAACACAACATGCCTCCATACGAGTGTTCCTACTATCCCTTTAAGTAAAACATGGTCACACACTGTCTGACCTGCTGTCACACTATTAATGACTTTATAATATAATATATGTACAGTATAATATTTATTATATTATATAATATATAATATATAATATATAATATATATTATAACTCATATGGTTCCTTTCATTTTATTGTTCAGTTCTTTCACCATAGCACCAAAGCATCCAACAAGCTAAAAATAGTACAAATTCAAAAGCAATTGCCAGAGCACAGACTAATCCAAGCAGATAGGGACGCGATAAGCTTCAGTATTCTACATGTTGGAGACTCTGTGAGCAACAACAAGGCGTTATAACAGCACTTTGTCTTTTTGTGAGCAACAAAGCCACCGAAGCCCTCAGGCTCTTTGAAGAGGCCACTAAGGACGTTACAGAGAACGGATGCAGTCAGTGTAGAGCAAAAAAAAGTACGGTGCTGCGTCTAATTAACTGACCATGGAACATGGATCAGTACGGAAGCGTATTGCTGTCACTCCTAAAAAATTAAGAAAAACGTCCCGTATCAGATTATAATGTGAAAAATGTCATGTTATAATGTGAAAGTCTCCGGTTATCATATCATCAGGTCTTGGGTGGAGGTAGATCCCCATCACATGCACTGCGGCTGGCTCAAAACACTGCGGTAAAGTTGGACTACCTCCAATTTATATATTTTGTTTAAACATGTTAGAAATAAGTAGAGTAATAAATGAACTGAAATGAAGATGTCTTTGGAATTCCACTGTTGTTGAATGAAGCCAGTAAACAGCTTGAGAGTTTATTATGCAATGACTATTTCTGACAAAAGTTAGGTTGACAGCAACTAAAACCTGTCCACTTAACACACTGCAGGCCAAAGTGTGTGTGTGTGTGTGTGTGTGTGTGTGTGTGTGTGTGTGTGTGTGTGTGTGTGTGTGTGTGTGTGTGTGTGTGTGTGTGTGTGTGTGTGTGTGTATTAAAGTGCTGATGAGGTGGGTTCCAGGTCCTTCGGGTTTCATGGCGGATCTGGTAACAGTGTGGTCTCAGTGTCAGTGCTGAGAGTAAATCATACAGTTAAGAGTGTTTCACTGACACACACACACACACACACACACACACACGCCAGTATATTATATTTTGTCACTTTTTATGTCTGAGTGCGCACTATGACTATGTCTGAAAATGTGCACCATCATCACTGTATTTAAACAGGAACACACTTCCCACTCTCTCTGAGGGCTGCTTTGCTTAACTTCAAGTGTGAGAACAACTGTGAAGACTTTTGACGTGTGACATGGTAAAAAACAGTGCTGATCAATTCAGGATCATACTCTGATTCGGTGTGTTTCACTGTGTTCTGGTTTCATGAACTGAACCAAGTACATCACTAAAAATGCCAGATACACAGGTCTGTTAAGGTCTGGATTTAGGAATTTGTCTTTATCTGACAGATGACAGTTTAGAGAGAAACTGGAAGTAGGGGAACACAGGCCGAGGACACCCCATAACGCTGACTGGAATGTGAGTGTTTGTATACAAGAGATTATTATTTTGTCCTAAAAAAGAGAAAAGACGGGAACTGACCCCTTCAACCCCATCGCTCAGGTAAGTAGGTTTTCAACAAGATCCTCTGGGATTCGAGGCTGGAGTGCAGGACTATTACATATCAAACAACACCTGTTACGTTCAAGCTTCACACAATGCTGATTTACCAGCAACAGTTTTAAATCTGGTATCTGTGAAAACATTCCCTCAATGCCGCACCAGGAGCGATGCTTACTGGTTGGTGGACCTATGGTGGGAAAAACTAGGAAAACATTTCTCTCCAGATCTACGCTCAGAGGAAAGATCAGAGTCTACAAGAGGAAGTGGTCGTCAGTGGAGACAAACAGATTATCACTGTGTGGCTTTTCCTTATCAGAGCTCTGTTTGTGTAATTATTCTCACTGACAGAAGGGGGAGACAAAGGTTCCGTACTGTACCCCCTTTGAAACACTGAAACAAGCAATCAGAGCTCAGCAGGACTTAAAAATGTGGCAGAGCCAGGAACATGGCGATAGGTGTAGATTCGGGTGTTTTGAGTTGACTTATAGAAGTAACTCTTAAACAACAGAGGCTTTACACCTGCTTGGATGAGCGATTATGACGCGTGAAATGATGTCATCAGCTCAATCTTAATGTTAAATTAAGAGCACACAGCTTTAAAAGCTGAGTAATGAGATAAAAAAAGTTTCCCTGACGATTGATCCAAGCTCGCTCACAAGTTGTTGCTGAGGAGACACCCTCAGTTCACCTCTCCCTCCCCACAGTAGCAGTTGTGACACCTGAGTTGTGTGACATGTAGCATGACATGCCAGAGTGTCATCGGGTTCCTCTTGACACCCACACCGGGGGTCAGAGTTCAGGTGGTGTCCAAAGCAACATGCCAGTTACATAACCTGCTTCCCACACACACTCACACACAGTATTTGTGCTGTGCTGCTCTCACTTTCAGTAAATATTGATCGGTTTCCCAATTAAGTTACGTAACTATGGTCGTCGCTGAGTTAAATTTTAGCACCTCTTTGTGCTTCATTAACATAAACGTGTAAACGAACTGAGATCGACATGTTCTGTAAGTTACTGAATCATTCTGAAGGCCCCTCAATAATTATTTACACACAGCAAGTAGTTTAAAAATGAAAAATACAACAAGTTCTTCTAACATGGAATAGCCAGTCAGATAATAAATGTCAACTCACTCCTGGTGACTCCAGGTCTGTGTTTTTAACTCCTAACTTGGTATGAGAAAGTAACGGTTTACAAAATCTGTGCAATAAAAAAATGCAATGTGTAACAAATCAAGCCATGTTTTATACATATTGGTGGTGTAGGGATCACAAGAAGTGAGTGCAGAGAGAAATGGAAAGAGAACAATATCATTGCAGTATTTTGTGAGCTGTGGATTTTTCTCTTCTGCGTCTCGACACAGCAAACAGCTGCTGTGCAATCAAAGTCCAGTCCATCATCCTTAGCCTTGTGTTAACACACCGTCACACTCATGACCGCTGCTGTGTGTATATGTGTGTGTGAGGAGGGTTTCATCCCTCCGATATGGAGGGCTTAGCCCGCCCGAAACACAACAATGGTCGTATTGAGGAGGACGTTGCCCCGCGTGGCCTGGTGTGGATGAAGGGTTATTGAGGATTTTGAGGGGCTGGGGGTAATGGTGATGTGTTTTTGGTTGGGGGGTTGTTATGTGTAGAGATCCTGAGCCCTGCAGCTGTCGCCTGGCACGCTCCAGCCTCTGGAAGAACCAATAGCTCACGTCAGTGCCAAATGTCCTGCTGCGACTCAGAGCAGGGGCCTCTGTCATCGTGGGGCATCTGGAGAGGGGGTAAGCTGGTGGGGAGGGCAACCAATGACCACCACAACACCACCAACACCACGTCCCTCCCTCACCCCTGGGCTGCATGTCACCCAGCTGCTTCGCCCTCTCACGCCCTGTTAAAAGGAAACGTGTCACAGCTTGAGCGTCAAGCCGCTTATGCCGCCAGCACGAGCGTCAGAACCAGCAGCTGTCAATCTCAGGTGACTGGTCAGCCAGTTCGTTTTCACGAAACACTCATTTAACTTTCTCTGTGATGACAGGTCAGTGAGCAGAAGAGATCAGTAAACCTCTTGTCTAACAATTAATCTTATTAATCTGCATTCAAAGAGTTTTAAATTAAAAACAGTGGGTCACGTCAAATAATATGCTACTGTCTGCTAAGATGCTTCAATGACAGTGTGGAGATTCTGAATTTGAAGTTCATGTGGTACAGTGACCAGTTAACTGTTTAGAACACACTATAATGTAGGCGTATGCAGATTTAGTAGTATCAAATTAAATAAGCACTTTGATCTGCTTACAATTATATTATAGCAAAGGGCTCACAGGTGAGTCCCCCCCTCTCACCCCTGGGCAGTTGTTTCAGGATGTGGTTTGAGTGACAGAGGCGAGAGCCACAACCTCAAGTGACACCAGAGGAACAAAAGCTGCATGTATACAATCACCAGACATCTGGTAAAAACAGCTTCAAAAGTTAAAGGTTTAAAACTCTCTTGCCAACAAGTTATACCTCCACCAGGCATGTACAAGGTTTCAGATGCAACGACACGATATGTGTCATGCAATCTCAATCTGTGATGTTATTGACTTTACAATTAGGTGATTTGTTGCTCCTTTACAACACTTCTGATTATAGTGTATTGTAAACCAGTTATGTATATAAAATTCATATATTCATATATAATATGCTTCAAAGCCCATACATAGGCTCTATACTCAAACATTCAAAAATAATAAACAACACATTTGAACAACTGCATCATTTGTGGATAAAAATAGAAATGTTTAATTTACACATGAAACGAGTTATGAGTAAATGTGCACAATGAGTAAAACATGATCTCTCTGCGAATCCTGTCCAGACATGGTTCCTGACTGGATTTGCCCTCTCTCTCTCTCTCTCTCTCTCTCTCTCTCTCTCTCTCTCTCTCTCTCACACACACACACACACACACAGCTTTACTGAAATTTTAGATAAAAGTAACTGTGGAGTCAAGTTGAGTCAAATATATTTCTAGGAAACATTTGAAGCAGTGAGCAGCGTCCAACAAACACCGGTAAAATGCATAAAAAGAATTAACAAATGAGCCACTAAAAATGGTTGATAAATACAAAAGGTTAGTTTTCAGCTAATACAAGAGGGAAATGGCAACACATTTGATATCGGCTGGGGTTGGATTTTAGTAAATAAAGTCAAACTCCAATTTCAGTTAATGAAATCAAACTACATGTTATGTAGTCAACATAGTGAATAAGTGCAAATAAAAAGTACAAGAAATGTTCTCCAACATTGAGGAGTTCTGCACTTGTGTGACATTACTGTGGTCGATGACCTTTTACATGGCCTCCTCAGCTTATTGGCTGCTCCCTCCACACATTACATCACCGCCGTCCATATCGGATTTCTTGAAAAAGTTGAAATATTCACGGAGGCATCTGTTTAATTAAAACTCCAGGCCTGAACGATCCATGCCAAACCATAAGTGCAGAGGTTTGAACTGCTGCCCTCCTTCTACATCACCTCTTGTTCTCTGTTCTGTCAGAGGAGCAGCGCCCACAGTTGGTTTATTATTTATCTTCCGGCGTGAGGCCAACAGTTGCTGCTCAGCCTCTCTGAAGCCCTGCGCTGCCACCTGGAGCTGTCACTTCACCTCACTGCTGCTGCTGCTGCTGCTGCCGCCGCTGCCGTCGCCGCTGCTGCCGCCGCCGCCGCTGCCGCCGGCCGCTGCTGCTGCTGCTGCTGCTGCTGCTGCTGCTGCTGCTGCTGCCCACATCCAAAAACCATCTCGCCAGGAAAACATGGTGGATTGGATTCAAACTGGCTGAAGGTTTTAGTAGGAAGTCAAATGCTCACGTGTAGTTATATCGCATTCAGATAAAAACAAAAGTGTGATAGTTTCTCAGATGCAGCTGGACGTCCTGAACATCCTGATTTCAAAGTGAATTCACACCATCCTCTCATCATTACACACTGTGATGGCTGATGTAAAACTAACCATAAAAAGGACCCTGTGGACCATAGACTATGTTTACATGAACACCAAAATTCTGAGAAAATAATTCATGAAAAGACATTATTTTGACTGTGGTGTTTACATGAGTTGCTAATACAATATTCCATTCATATTCCTGTTAACGTCTTACATAGCATACTCTGATTATGACTCACGTCCTTACGTCCATTACAACCTTTTTAATCAGGTTAATCGCGTAATATTTGTGTCCAGGTCAACATAGTCAATGTCGATTTGAATTCCCATATTTAAATGGGTTTGTTATGGATATTGATTGATATTTACAACAGCACTAAAGTAACTACAGTAGCAGCTTATCATGAAATACCATGACGCCAGCCAGCCAGCTCTCTGTATGAGTATGAAGTGGAAAGAGTAGGTCCCTGTGTGCTGGTCGCTAACAGCATTTAGAATTTATAGTTATAATTGGATGCAGAATGAGTAAATGTCCCTGAGTGCATTGAAGATGTTCAGTGTCTTCTGAGCATTATCCACGTTGATGTAAAAGCTGATGCAATGAAGTAGTTTTAGTTGCTTTTGAAACCAATAAAAGTGCTTGTTCAGGACAGGGGAAGAAGGTGTGTGGTACAATCCAGCCCAGAATAAATAATTCAATTCAAAGACAGAAGGTGGTTGTTGGTCTGTTTGATTAAGGTTCGGGTTTGTGAGCCTTGGCATGCTGGATCTTTTCATGCGTAAAGTAAAACAGAGGAATAACTGTCAGGACTTGTTGGGACTCATCCTGACCAAGGAGGAAAGGTCATTCCGGCTCCGATGATCTGATGACTTTCAACATCCATAACTGCAGCAGTTGTTCGTCTGTTAAACCTTAAACATCATCCTGAAGACGCCAGCACCTCCTCCCCGAGTCCACCTGATCCTCATATCTACCTCTTCTCTCTGTGTTTTCAGAGGCTGTAAAGGACCCCAACAGACTCGCAGTAAAGATCGGGGCCCTCCATCAAACCAGGGGGCCGCATGCCCGCTGCCTCCTTGTGTGGCCACCCATAAACCCATCCTCGTGGCGAACGCGTAAAGACACCTCGTTAAAGAGCCTTTTACCTTCGGCTGGCGTGGTGCTCCAAGAAAACAACACCTCACAAATACTGGCACACATGGTTTTCCACTTCAGAGCGCACTCAATAAACAAATGTAACCCGATAACAAAGAGCCATCGCTGCTAATCAACCGTCGGATGCAGTTTCATTCACCTGTTAAAGGAAACATGGGATCGAGTTGTTTCAGTCGGGTTGTAATGTCTTCACGTACCCACATAAGATGGCAAAGGTGCTTTTGTCTTCAGTGTTTTTTCTATGGAAGGCAAACTAATGTGGAGGTTGAAGTGGAAAGATTGTATCAGCACAAGTAAAACCAAGTTGTGTGGCTGTGATGGAAGAAGAAGAGGTTAGCCTCCCTCTCCGACCACATGGTGTCTGCCCCCCTTGGCAGCTACAACACAGATTCCTCCAAACTGAATCAGAGGTCAGTTCGTCATGGTGATGATTCGGTTTCACTGTTGAAATGTTTCTGGTCTTTGTCAGAGCTTCTGAATGTTAAAACAGAAACTCAGATGTTCTTCAACAACATTTACTATTTGGCACAAAGATGTCTGCAGCACAAAGGCCTGATACAGTATCAGTCACAGGTCTGTGTCAGATCATAAAGATGTCACGCTTTCCACAGTCCTGTTTTTACACCTGTAATGGTGAAAGAAAATAAACATTTATAGGTGCACTGTGCACAGTTATTCACAGTGAATCAAATACTAGGTTTTCACCTCCAGCTCTTTAAGGTTGCTTCATCGTGATGAATCTCTTGTCGATTTATTTCTTTTCACCAGTGGCTTACCGTCAGGGCAAGCGAGCCAAGCAGTGATTGACTGGTAAATTCTAAAAGTAAATATCAATTAGATGATACCTAAGTGGAAGCAATATTTCTCCTTACATCTGGTCCCAGAACAGCACTGTGACTCATAAAGGATCAGCTGTTGCCTGTTTACATTCATTTTAAACTTGTGGCGCAGAATGTTATTGTCTCGGGCAGCTAGCTTCTATCTTTTCTGTCATTTTGGTGGGTATGACCGTGGCCCATTGGCAAAGGCTGGAGCTTGTCAAGCAGAAGGTAGAGCAGCTTGGTCTGGACTTTGTGCATTGGAGATCAAACCTTGGATCTCTGATGGCAGATTGACTACAGACTGAGTGCTTGTCAAGCTGATGTCCTCTGAAAAATGCAAGGCACCTCTGTGCTCCTGTCAAACTATCTCCTATCAATGAGAGGCACCAAATACCAGTCCCTAGTCCTTCTTGGCCACCTCCCTCAATTGCGCCAATCATATTATTTATCAAGCCAAAAAAAATAGAGTGTGTAGAATAATAGAACACAAAACGAAAAAGAAGACTAAACCTTGACCTTTCCCTCAGGTCAGAGGTCACTTCCAGCAGAACAAACCTGGCTTCAGACCAAATCAAGATTTAAAAATCTGGCAGGGCCTTGACCTCCCGCTCTGCCCCTTCAAACTATCAATAAAAGGATTCCGACTTGGCACGGCGCGCAGATTCTGCAGATTGAGCGGACGATTAACACACAACAGGCTCTCAGAGAGGCAGAAATCCCCTCTCTGCTGCGTGGTGTCCTATTACCCACCACGATTTTCAGGGGTTTTAGCGTCTTCCTGTGGAAATCAATATATT
Organism: Hippoglossus stenolepis; assembly: GCF_022539355.2. Lineage (NCBI taxonomy): Eukaryota > Metazoa > Chordata > Actinopteri > Pleuronectiformes > Pleuronectidae > Hippoglossus > Hippoglossus stenolepis. The sequence continues at coordinate 6,309,497 of NC_061487.1, read as the reverse complement.
CTCTGTGGTAAAAATGATTCACAGTGAAGGTCTGACCAAAGCAAATCCAGTACTCAGCGGATGCCTACTGCTGCTGCTGCTGAAAGTCCATACTTCAAAGTGCTCATCCAGGGACCTTCAGATTAACCCACCACAGCTCAGCCAGCAGTGTTGGTATTTGTTGGGTTTTTACTATATTGGTGCTAAATAGATACTTTAACAAAGGTAGTGCTGCATTTTTCCCCCAAACGAGACACAAAACAATGGCTTTTTATTGATGAGTTAAACTGGAAGTTGAAATTTAACATATTAATTGCTAACAGTTTAAAGTTCACTTAACTTAAATATACAAATGTGCGTTTGGGCTGTGATGCAGTGTCAAAAAACTGGCCAGGCCAGTTTGATTGTTTAATTATGAGAAATGGCACATTTTTCTATTCATATTTTCATCCTCACAAGAACATGTCTTGCGATGGTCTTCTCCGGCAGCTGCAGTTTTTTCAGTTTGTTTGGTAAAAAGATGAAAGTGAAGTTCACAGTCTTCTGCCAGAGATTCTGGTCCTGGTCCAGGACCTGCAGGACCTCTGGTTGCACAGGGTTAACAGGCCCCAGGAGACCAGAGGTGCACGCGCACACACACAGACAGAGTGCACCAGCTTAATCCCCCCCCCAAAGCAGCAGCTTTAGTGTAATTCACGCCGCAGCTGTCTACTGCTGGAAGAATCGAGAAATTGTCCTGCACATGTTCAGCTGCAGGAACAAATGTCACGGAGCGAGGCAAATGAAAAAACAAGATGGACTCCTGAGCCTCCCACCCCCTATTACACACACATACACCCCAATACACATATATACGTATAAACATACACATGCTAGTGTTGGCATGATGTAGAGGGAGGCAGGTGGGGGCTGCCTGTGGTTTTATGGCACAGACAGCAGAGAGTGTCTCTGTAACTCTCTGTGTGTCCATCTATCAAATTACTGGATTTCATTTTATGTCACATTTTTGAAGAAATTAACCCAAACATACATACATACTAACACTTAAAGCATAACTCACTCTTTCTTGCATCAATAAAACTTCATATTTCACTGTTTCTAGTTTTATTTTTTTAAATTCTCTCCAATAATTGTGTGATGTGTGTGATATTTGCTGTTTGGTCATTATATAGCCGTTTTCAGACATTAACTTTGGAGAATGTTGTACAATTGGGTCTGGACCCAATTTACTTTTACTAAAGTCTACCTTTCACACATAAACAACTCAACAGGAGATTCTCGGGTCAGAGGTGTTTGGTACAAATAATTTGTACTCAAGGATGAACTGATTCAATCTTGGTGGTCAAAGGTCAAGGTCACAGTAACCTCACATATCACATTTTTCGCCTTGTGAAGGTGATATCTCTGGAACACCATCAAGGAATCCTGGCACATACATTCACTCAGAATCAAGCATTAACTCACTCTATTTTGGTAGATATAGGTCAAAGGTCAAGGTCACGGTGGCTTCACAAAGTATGTTTACTCAAAGACGAACTGATTACATTTTGGTGGTCAAAGGTCAAGGTTACATGGCCTTGCGTTGTTTTGAACTCAATGTATCAGGAATGCCCAGAGGGAACTGCATCACATCTGGCACAAACATCCCCTTGGAACCAAGGATGACCTGAAAAGAAAATGGTGGACAAAGGTCAAAGGACAAGGTCACTGTGACCTCACAAAGCAAATGTTTTGCCTTGTAAATGCAATATCTCTGAAACACCTCGAAGGAATTCTTTCACATTTGGTAGCAGGTCACAGGTCAAGGTCACAATGAGCTCATGTTACTGTATTTTAGTTGTCAAAGGTAAAGGTTACAGTGACCTTTATATGACAAAAGGTACGTAAAAAATATGTACACAGAAACTGCACCGGTTAGTAGGCATTCAACTGCAGTGTGTTAATTGTAGTTGACACAAGCATCGGCCCTTATCACCAAAACGTCTCTACACATCTGCGAGTATTCTATGGCACCACTTTTTCATTCTGAGATATTTGTATTCTTTCAAGTGTTTTTTAGTTTCACTTTTTTTGCGTCTTCTCATGTGTTAGAAACGTCATAAACACGCCCACTCACTCACTGTGAATCCTTGGGAGGATCTCCTGCTGTGTTCGCTGGAGTTTTTACAGGGGGCTGGCAAAAAGAAACTCCGGAGCCTCTCATTCGAACATTTACTTTTTTACATATAGCCACTTTGAGAATGTCTGGAGATTCTCCGGAGTTCAAGTGCATGTCTGAATACAGCTCAAGGGGTCAAGCTGCTGAAAACCCCTGCGCCAGTGGGACAAAGATCCCAAAATGATTTTACACCCACATATGTCACTTCCAAAATATGGTGTTTGTTCTTTGGTTGGAAAGTAGTCTCAGCACTAACAATGTAACGGCAGCAGTAGTCGCTGTCTGACACACAGCTCCTCGGCCTGTGGGGATTGAGCAGCTGTTATAGGCGGCTGGTGGTTTAGCATTACAATGAAACTGCAAGTAGCTAAACTAGAGAACAAAAAACAATGCAGTGGCATTTAAACAATGTTGCTTTCTGCTAAAGGAGGCACCAACAGCCATTACATTCATAACAAATACATACTCTAACTGGTTACTCAGTCCGGGGAGTTAGAGCGGCTCTCAGTGAGCACAATGAGGTGCACCACACATCACACACCTGAAACCTACTTGGTGATCAAATCTGGGACTGCATACACTGTGCATTACTGCTCCTCCGAAGGTCCCATTTCCCAAGTCGTGAAGTTGTTGTTCCAACTTCGTTATGTTCATGTGCTTTGTACGTCAGAATTCGGAAAATAATTGGGCGCTGTAAGTAAAATCTATGGATTACTGTGTTTGGAGCATTTCAACAACACCTTAACATCTCTTACAAAGAACAAATAAAATGATCAGGAGTGACAGACATATAAATAATTTTAACATATGAATGTTAATCATAAATACATCTGTACCTGCTAAAAATGTGTTAGGTGCTTCAGAGAGATGGATTTATAGTTTGCAAGTGACAAACTGTAACATTTGATTATTATTATTAAAAGCTACAAGTTAGAGCTCATTGTAAAATATGTTATGTTATGTTAATTGGTTTACAAGTGATGACGTCAGCTGCTCAGCAACTTATGTATCAATTTTTTTATTATTCTGACACCACATAAATGCACAGATAGATGTGTATATAAAGATGGATGTAATGACAGCTCCCAAAAGTGAAGCCAAATCATCTCGTTTGCCCCCTAGTGGCTGGCTACACACATTCTACAGCACGCCACATTCTCAGTCTTGGGGAAAACATAAGATTAAACAGAAACTGTGACTTAATTTATGCATCAAAAATATTAATTTTAAATGTGCACGTTAATCATAAATAAATCTGTTTTGGATTAAAAGTGGTGTAATGTGCTTGTGGATATGCAGATTGCAAATGTTGAAACATTTGACAAGCTGAGTTAATTTGTTTAAATAAAGATGGGTAGCATGACAGCGGACAAAAGTGAAGCCAAATTATCTTGACTGCCCCCTGGTGGCTGGCTGCAGTTTTGGTCATAAACGCCACCTCCTCCATGGTAGCAGATGGGACATGGACCAAACTTTGTACAGGACACTGCACTTTCAGGCTTGAGGGAAACTTAAAGGTAGAGTTTGTCATTTTGGGGGACGAATGTTGATATTTGAAAACAAATACACCTCTCCCTTCCAGTTCCTTCAGAAGCTCAACCCCCTCCCATTCATATCTGCACATCGCAGAATGTTGTAATTAGCCACCACAGTCATTTAATACAACCTCTGTATTAACACAGGTGGACAGTGTTTGTCTGCCCGAGAACAAACAGACAGTCAGACACTGATGTACATTACCGCTGCAATATCGATGCTCGGGACTGGTCCGATCGGAGGACATTACATACATGTGTGTCGTCTCCAAGCTGGCAGCATGGTCTGGAAGCAACTCATAGTGGTTTCTCCTCTGTTGAAATGGCTAAAAGATCGCATTTGGAGCGCTACTGTGGAAATGATTGTGGATATAATGTCCTGTGAGAGACAGATTTGACCTGACTTGCCTAAATTCAAAAGAGAATCTTTTGAGCTTCATTGTATGATTTAGAATTGATATTGAGAAACAAGAATACGTAGAAAGCTTTTATATCTTTGTTACTTCACGCCTCTGAGAGTCCGTGCATGTGTTGAAAGCAGAATGAGTTGAAGCTGCTCCGGTCACACCTCATTGTATTTTTGGCTCAAGAAAGCTTCTGTGAAAATCGGTGCTAAAAGAGATGGCACTGGCTGCTGAGATAAAAAAGGAGAAATATGATGAGACGTATTAAATCTTGAATCAAGACCGTGATAGAAGTTTAGAAACAGCAACTGTTGGCTGTATAACTCAGATCCCAGCAGAAAGCTATCTGACAACTGAGACTCTCATGGTGTTTTTGAATTATTTCTATTCAGAGTAAAATGAGCGGTGAAAGAGTTTATTTATTTTGCTCTCATGCACTCTGTTAGCAAACATGCTACCGCTAAAATGTTATCATTTACTCTGAGTATTTTTTTGAAAGGCTGGCTCTGTGTGTTATTGTTCATGGTGAATATGTCCAGTACTTTTGCATTGTGTGTTAATATGCGGTTTAGGTGTACAAGTTTAGCCACTAATACTGTTATGCTGTCCTAGGGATACTACAGAGTACATGTGAGTGTGCATTTATACTGGTCTCCAATAACTGTCACAGGCCTCAGGTTTTTTCGAATATTTTAAACATTCTTACAAACCCCTGTAATTCTTCTTCTATTCTACCTACATCTGTCCTCTGTGACTCTTTTCTTAAATTCTTTATTGAAAAGATGTCAGTCCTTCAATCTTCTTTAACCACGCCCATTGACCATGACCCCTGTATTCCTCATGTGCCCAGGTGTCTTGGGTCAGTTTGAGCCCATATCAATCTCCTCCCTATCCGAGATGGTCCACCATATGCAGCCCACAAATTGTCCCTCAGATAGCTCATTCATGCTTGTCTTCTTAAGGAAGTCTTTGACACCGTTGACCCATGTATTCTGTCATTGATAAATACCTTTCTTCTCTCTGGTTGTGTCCCAGCTGCCTTTAAACATGCTGTTGTGCAGCCCTTGTTAAAAAAGAAAATTCTCGACCCCTCTGTTCTTTTTAACTTCAGGCCCATTTCTCAAAATTGTAACTGTTGATTCAGGAGACTCTGACATCCTGGTGCTCTTAGACCTGACGGCTGCTGGCGACACTGTAGATCACTCTATCCTCTTGCCATGTTTGGAAAATTGTGTAGGAATTAAAGCTGCTTCACTCAGGCGGTTTCAGTCCTACCTAACAGAAAGGAGTTTCTCCGTCTGCCTGGGTGATATTCCTCTGAGACGTCCCCACTTACCTGTGGTGTCCCTCAAGGTTTTGTTTTAGGCCCCATCGTAGTAACCTTATATATGCTGCCGCTGGCGAAATTTTTTGAGAAATGTGATGTCTCTTCCCACAGTTTTGCGGACAATGTACAAATCTACTTGCCCTTGAATTTAAAAACGAAGGGTTCACTGCAGCCCCTGCTTTATTGTCTAAATGACATTAAATCATGGATGAGCTTAAACTTCCTCAACCTAAATGAAAACAAGACTGAGGTCATTGTGTTTGGACAAACCCTGAACTGCTGGATGTGGGCACCCTTGGCCTTATAGCCATTAATATTCACTCCTCTGTGAAGAGTCTTGGTGTTTATTTTGACAGTGTTTCAGATTTCCTCCCTTGTTAGGACTAGCTTCTTTCAGTTGAGACTCATAGCGAAGGTAAAGGCCTATCTCCCTCCTAAAGATCTAGAGAGGGTGATCCATGCCTTGATAACTTCTCGACTTGATTCCTGTAATTCTTTGTATGTGGGCTTAGACCAGTCATCCACTCAACGCCTGCAGCTCGTGCAAAATGCTGCTGCTCGCCTCCTGACAGGAAAGAAGAAGACGGACCATGTTACACCTGTGTTGTGCTCCCTCCACTGGCTTCCTGTTCGTTACAGGATTGATTTTAAAATTTAGTTGTTAACTTTTAAATCTCTTAATGGACTGATTCCGCCTTACCTAGATGAACTTCTTCATGTTAGAGAGCTGAGATCAGCCACTCAGCTGCTACATGAAATGCCTAAAACTTCATAACTAGAGGTGATCAAGCCTTTGCAGGAGCCGCCCCAAACTTGTGGAACATCTTACCACTCCATATTAGATCTGTTTCCTCTCTCGCATGCTTAAGATCATTGTTGAAGACACATCTCTTCTCTTTGGCCTTCTTTTTGAGTTGAGAACGTTATTATACAAGCAGATATTATTATCTTTAGTATGATATATTGCGTGTAGCTGTTTTGTTTTTATACCTTTAACTTAAAGTTGACATTGACATTGACATTTGCAAATATGGCCAAAACGTAATTGGAAAAGTAAATGTAGAGATATCGAAATGAAAGAGACAAGATAGGTGTTGTTTAGTGTTTGAATTTTATTATTTTTGTGTGTATGAAGATGGAAAATGTGTCTGAAGAGACAAAAGGTGTGCAGTAGTGTAACTGCTGGTGAAATAACCAAGGGACAATGCATACAGTAGACAGTGAAGGAAATGTTAATAAATATAGATGTGGAGAAGGCAAGCCACGTCTCTGTGTCTCATCATTCTCTCCTTTAATTCAGAATACAAACTTCAAAGCTGTTTATGGTTGCTGCCACCCAGTACCCGTGAAAAGGGACACTGGAGACACGTATCAACACCAGGTGTAAAATCAGGTTAAAATCATATACTCTGGTTATGAAATGTATTTTAATATAGGTGTAAATGGAGTATTGTTGACGTATGAAACTCTTGTTTACAGAGATGATTAGAAATGATCAAAAATTTTAGATTTATTTGATCGTCATTCCGACCATAAACAAAAGTGCACAGTGGAACAAAATTACGTTGCATCCAGCTCACAAATGTAATTTTGAATTCCATGGGTTTCCTAAATAGATATAACAAATTATCTCAAGTAAAAAAAAAAAAGCGGTTATTTTGTATACATAGTGTAAACACATAACACATAAATAAGATGTAAACATACATTAGAAATATTGGACAAATTGGATTCAATTCCAGGCACATTATAGTTTTTTTGTGGTGTGGTGTAATGTACTGTACCAGAGAGTATATTGCACACTCCGCTACATTGAAAAATCTTGATCAAAATATCTAACTGAAATCTATAGCGGTGTAGTGTATGGAGTATAAATATAAATTAGAAATCCTACAGTAAAGTTGTATTTAATACAGTACTTGAGTAAATGTAGAAAGTTACTTACCAATACTGATGATTTATGTTGTAGATGCAGCCTCTGAGGGTCCGAAACTGAGAATGTCTGACACCCAAATAAAAATACATGTCATAACTGCAGATCATGTCCCAGCAGCAGAACCATGAGAAGTTCAGGTGTCTCAGCTGAGACAGGATTCTTTACATTTAAACGCATCACGACAGAGCAACATTTTCTCTTCATGTGTCAGCCTGATAAACCCAGTGAAGCCTGCAGTGTGTGTGTGTGTGTGTGTGTGTGTGTGTGTGTGTGTGTGTGTGTGTGTGTGTGTGTGTGTGTGTGTGTGTGTGTGTGTGTGTGTGTGTGTGTGTGTGTGTGTGTGTGTCATACATTCTCAGCATGTCGTTGGTCTTACTGAGCATTAGCGAATACATTTACCAACATGCCAGGCAACTCAGGAAAAACTCTGCAGTATTAGCCGCTGCCTCAGGGGGGAACCACTCAGCTGACAGAGTCTCTGAGGCTCCACATGGTGACAACACTTGAATCTGAAAACGAAATAAAATCCACAGGTTTGTAAAAAAATTTAATATTTTCCTGCTGCATCTAAATCATATTGAAGATGCATTATGGGAAACGTAGGATCCAGTGATTTTGGATATCTTGGTGTGTGATACTTGACCCTCCCTTTTTCATCTCTCTTATGAGATATTTACTTGTTTTCCCTTATTAAGTAAACAACAAAAAATGTGAGCCTGTAAACGTGGGTTTGGAAAGCTTATGATGGAATTTTCTCTACTTTTTCAGATTTTATGGACCAAACAATTTATCAATCAAATAATTGACATGAAAATCAAATGTAAAAAAAATGTTGCAACCATACTCAATATGACTTCAGCGTCCTCCTGCAACTGCTGTTTGTTATTGAGGCGTATACAGGCATTTTCATGTGTTTTTGTATTAGTTTGTTTAGCTTTATTTTGGCATCCTGGATCTGCAGCTATGTTAATAGCTTGTTTCTTTCAAATTGTCATTTGTGAATATGGGCTACACAAAAAACTGTGGATTATAATTGGCATGGCTGCTCCCTTCATCTCTGTCAGACATTTTCGTGAGAGACAAATTGTGAATATGGGCTTAACAAATACAATTTGACTGATTGATTGATTGATCGATTGATATTGTATTATACACTGCTCAAACAAATTAGGGGAACACTCAATCGTCACAGTATAACACCAAGTCAGTTAAACTCACGTAATTTTGAATCAATTTCACCTGCTTTTGTGCAAATGAAAGTGACAACAGGTGCAATGGAGAGAAAAAGCAAGACAAGCCCTAAAAAGGGGTTTTGCTTGTGGTGGCCATTGCTCTCTCCTTATCCTTCCTGACTGATTCTTCTCTAGTTTTGTGTTCTGCTAGTGTCCTTATCACTACTGGTAGCATGAGGTGGTACCTGCAGCCCAATCAGGTTGCACAGCTAGTCCAGCTCCTCCAGGATGGCACATTTATACGTGCGGACTAAAGGTTTGCTGTGACTCCCAGCACAGTCTCAAGAGCATAGAGGAGATACCAGGGGACAAGGAGAGCTGGACAGGGCTGTAGAAGGGCATCAACCCAGCAGCAGGACCAGTATCTGCTCCTTTGTGCGAGGAGGAACAGGAGGAGCAATGCCAGAGACCTAGAAAATGACATCCAGCAGGCCGCTGGTGGAGTGCCAGAGAGATTAGGCAGTTCCTGGATGACAAAGACATTGATGCCATTGGCTGGTCTTCGTGTTCCCCTGACCTAAATCCAATTGAGAACCTATGGGATGTTTTTTATCGGTGTATCTGATGCCGCCGAGTACCAGGAGCTCACAGATGTCCAGGACACAATCCGCCGACTCATCAGGAGCATACCCAGACGTTGTTGGGAGTGCATACAGGCACGCAGGGGCCAAACACATTACTGAATTATGATTTGCCTTGATGAAGTTGGATCAGCCTCTGATTTAAATTTTTTACTTTGATTTTCAGTGAGGTTTTGAATCCAGTCCTCAATGGGTTGATGATTTTAGCTTGCGTTGCCAGTTGTTATGTCATTTTGTTCTCAAAAAATTATACAAAACACATCAGTTAAGATTTTCAACTTGAATAATCAATTCATCAAGATCTGATGTTTGAATTAAGTGTTCTCATACATTTTTGGAGCAATGTGTATTTTATTGCATGCATGTGGTTTAATGAGAGTGTCATTGAAAACAACAAGTATTCGATTTCTTTTTCCATCTGACACACAGCAGCTGCAGGTGTTTGATGGGTGGTATATTTGTATGTGTAATGTAAACGTCTAAAATGCTAAATCATAAAGTAGCAGATAGGGATCTTTTAAATGTATCAAAGTACTTCATACTGCAAAATAAACAAACATTTGTCCTTGTTAAAAAACTTTTACAGACTGTACCTGAAGTATCTCCGTGCCACGTCATCCTACACAAGCTGCCCAGTGTCCTGCCAAAGGAGCGACATCTAAACGCCTCTTAAGAAGATGATTTGTGCCGCTGTAACTTGGCTCTGAGACAAGCTGCTCTCTCATTTTTCATTTCAGGCATTTCGCTGACCCCCTTTACCCAAAATGACTCCCCAGCAGGGCAACAGGAGAATTATAAAAACACATGTCGTGTTGTACTGTGAAGGGTTGAGAATTTTATCCTCGATATATCTTACGGTATCAGGATCAGATACTGCTTTAACATCTGGGGATCCAATGGGAATAGAGGCTCGCTGAAGTCATCCTCCAGGCCTTCACAGCCATGCTGGAAAACCAACATGAGCTCTTAGGGGCTCTCGATGTAATGTGACCACATACCTGTCGGACAGAGAAGTATTTGGGCGAGAAATAAGATCCATGGAAAGCAGGTTGTAGTTTTGTTTTTCCATCGACAGTTCCATGACGCAGCCCTGCCCCCCCCCTTGCTGAGCTTTGCATACCCAACATGTTCTTGTGGATTCATTAAACTTTCATACTGACGCATCTTTTCCTGACAAGACATATCCAGAGAAAGGTCACATACCCGGGCCCGGGCAGCATGGCCCTCTGTGACGCTCTAGACTAAAATAGTGTCATAAAGTCATCAATCAAGCAAGTAGGCCAAGGGTCAGTAACGAGCCAGCAGCAGAGGGGGGAACCACAGAGGTAAAACCGAACCCAGACCAGAATACACAACAATTTTTAGACTGTAAAATTATTTTAGACTGGTTTCCTTTCATGCAGACAGACATTGCAGCCACTGGGCTCAGTTCATTCCCAAAAGAAATCAGCCTGTAGATACTTGAGAGATGCTCTATAACAGTCAGCATCAAGACTGGCAAATTTACAGTGTGAAATCCTAATCTGATGAAACTGATGATGAAACTGAAATAATGTCAGACCAATATGGCAAATGCCGTTCTGACCAAGTCCTATATCCCAGATCCACACTAATAATACACAGCACAATATCAGGGGATAGCATTATAGTGTGTGTGTGTGTAAAATGTGCAGCCAATCTTGAAAGGATTGAAAGGATTAAAACCTACATCTCTGACTCTGACTCCTCCATTATAACAAGACAGACCTGAACTGACCTCTGACTATAAGCTTTATCAAATAGGAAGGTTTTAAGCTGACTGTTAAACATAGAGAGGGTCCCTGCTCCCCGGAGCTTGATAGCTTCTCTGGCTCCTACTCTACTTTTGGAAACTGTAGAGGCGACAGTAAAGATAGTTCAACTGACACTGTTTCAATTAAAACCACAGAGAATGGAAGTATCATATCATCTAAGAAACAATAATGTGTCGACAAAAAGTCCAATAACGGTTTGATGGATGATGCTAAGAAAGGTCAGGGTGTCACCAGAGACACCAGGATTCATCCTCTGGGGACCACTGATTGTTAGTGCACAAACTCAAGGCAATGGATCTGGTAGAATCGAAGGGGTCCACTGACCAACTGACCATGCCATCCTGGCTCTAGGGATAAAGCCATGTGCTTTAGCTTTGCTTGTTACACACATATACGGTCTGCTCATGTGCAATGGCTGTGCATTGTGCACCCACTAGGTTTAGGTTCTTGATAGCACTGACTTCAGACCAGGTTGTTATTGCTCAAAAGAGATTTCTCTTTCTGCTGCCTCATGATAGCAATGTTCCAACAATGTACCAAACCACACCTTATTTTAAGAGCAATGCAACCAAGGAAGATGGGTGCAAGTGCGTTTGCAATTTACTATGTGGGAGCTGGACATGAAATTGACAACTGAGTCAGTCCTAAACTAATAAGGACAATTTGTGCCTGATGTAAGATACGGCACTAAATGTTTGCTGTAATGACTTAGAAGCTGGATCTGTAGTTTCTGGAAGAATGAAGAGTTTAACTGTCTTGCTTCCATTTGACTGTGGTCGTCAGCGTTGAACGTCTGACAAATAGAAACCCAGCAGCTCCGTGTCCTTCACTTAAAGTAAGAAAATGAATGGTCAAGGTTAAGATGATTAATATGAGGAGTCAGTATCAGTAGCTTCAGTCAGTGCTGCTGCACTGTCCTGTGACAGACGTGAATCCCATCACACAACTCCATGTGCTGTGAGTGAGAGCTGATCCCGCCCTTTAACTTTAATCTGACTCCAGACACTCGGAGGGAAGGTGCAGAGCTCCAGTCTGGGAGTTAGGGTTCGCCAGTCTAAGAAAACCCTCCCTCCCTGCGTCTGTACAGAGAGACAAAGGGCAGACATGTCTCTGTCTGAAACTGATCCCTGCTGTGAACCAAAAACAAAATGAAAACTAAACAAATCACAAGCCTCTTCCCATGCTCCCTCCATTCATATTCATCCCATAAGAAAATAACAAACCTATTAGTGCTGATCATCAACCATAAATATCAAACAATCGCCGGGCCCAGATGGGGGGGATTATGTCGCCTTAAGTCATTACCATCACATCCTCTCCTTAAGCTTCCAATTCCCCCTCTCAGCTGCATTGTAATACCCCACCACGGATCACTTTCCCATATTAAACTCACTGTTTGCGGATGAGCTTATTAATGCTTTTGTTTCTCTGTGCCAAAACAAATGCCCTCCACTCATAAAAGTCCTGAGCGTGATTAATCTGTTTTAGCTCCAGTTTGGTCACAATGCTGTGGAAACTGGCCGCTTCCTAGGTGGCGACGGGACGTTTTTTTTTCTTGACGCCCGCCTCCTTTGAAGTGAGGACAGTGCATGTTTCACGCCGAAACTGAATGTCAGAAGTCGGGCCGGGCTTACAACAGGCCGTAACCTGAGAGCACAGAGGGGCTTAGGCTTCCCCCGCCAGAGTTTTGATATCAATTAGATTTGTGGTCACCTGATACGACCGAGGGCCCGGCACTGAACATCTGCACAGGATAATGAGAGGAGGAGGAGGAGGAGGGCTGGAGCTGTGCTGTGGTACCCTGGCACTGCTGGAACACACATAAAACATCAGGCCACATCGATCCACAGATCAGGACGATGACATCGATTCTTACAGAACCTTAAATAAACCACCAGCAGATGTGTTTGTCTGCTTTCTAAAATCTTTGTTCTGTACACCTGCATACAGCTTACTGTGTCCGCTTGTCAGCTAGATAAAGTTTCTGTAGTAACTCAATTTCTTTCACACACTTTTTGAGCTCATCATTGTAATTCTTTGCTGTTTGACAAATTGTCCCATTTCTGCACTAAGGACATCAGGAGATGAAGAGAAGGAGTTTTCACTTGTCATGAATGTAGTTCAGTCACACAACTCAGTAGAACATGTTAGTGTTCGGCGTCTAGGCTCCAACTTAATCCCTCCCCCCGATATGATTATAAAGATATGATGGGACTGATGAGCAAATACTTATAACCCCCCTGTCGGAGCCTACAGGTGGATGTCGGGGTGGTGGAGGGGCTGAAGCAACTGGCAGCAATACTGACGCAGCAGCAGAACAAGCAAAAAGAGACCGCCTAATATGGTGGGTGTGTATTATAGATGATCGTGGAGAGTGAGGTGTGTCACGGATAAACACACGCTTAATGATGCAAAATGATTTATTTCTGACTACTTCCTCATTTCACAGATTTTGGGTATAGAACATATCATGAAATAAAAAAACGCATTCAAATGTTGATTTGGATGTCTAGTACAATGGCAATGGTCAAGGTTTCAAAAGCATCCGCATCAGCCCAAGTATACACAAAGACAGGAAAATGCATGTGCATTCTTTTTCGTCAGAAAGACGTATATGTTCTTTCAAATGAACCCCTAGTCAGAAAAAAGAAACTACAGGATTAAAGTACAACCTCCAAGTGCATTACTTATTTTACAACAACAAACTCCTGAACGAAACCGATTTTACAGCTGAAAATGAAGACGCAGCTTGACAGTTAAACACAGAATATGAATTCAAAAACAAATATACACAAAGTCCTTCCTTTAAAATAAAAGTGGAATTCTCTAAAGAGTTCACTGGGGCAGCATCATGACAATAAAAGGAGACATCCTATCTCATCCCCTGAATATTAATGCAGATGGGACAGACATTTTTATTCCAGACAATATTACTGCAACTTTTTTGATCGTTAACTTGAACCTAGTGTAAACACAGTATAGAAGAAGCTCATACTACAGCTCATACTACAGAGGTTATGAGAATCCTCATGTCATGGGTAACTTCATATCAGAGTGTGGATTGGCAGGATTTTTGTTCTCTGCTGCTCACTTCTCCTGGTCAGTTCAGTCCTTGGAAGCCCGAGAGGCCGAGCCACTTTAGAGGTACACTGAGAGTTTGGAGAGCAGAGCTGAGGCTGGACAAAAAGTGGGAAGTCCTGCTCCCTGGGGACGCTGGGCGAATCTGTCCCATAATTAACGTCCTCCATGTTACTTTGCCAACCGCTCGCAAATGGTACGCAAACAACCCTGCAGCCGTCTCGAGTTTCAAAGTCCTCGGCACCAGCTGTAGAACAGAGCACTTCTTTCCGCCTATCTGAGAGGAGAGAGAGGATGAAGACTGAGGAGCGAGCACGTCTGATAAACTGCAGATGTCCTGCAGGATAATCTGAAGCTGCTGACAGGCCCTCTGAGCACCGACAGCCTGCACAGCAGCAGCTCCACACTGCTTGTGGCAAGTTGTTAGCAAGCATAAAGCTTCCTCCGTAAAAGACGCAAAAACTACTGGACAGATTTTCACTGAATTTAGTGAAATTTGAATTTTCTGGTTGACATTTCTGTATGTTCCACTTTTTAGAGCCGGATGAGACATTTTCACATTTGGTTTTTAAGACAAATCAGGAATCTGCATGAATCTTATGAAACAATGTGTTTCTTTAGATTTTTTCTGTTGGTCTTAGTCTGCAAAAAAGTAAAGGTTAAGGTAACGGCTGACGAACGGAGCCGGGGGAGCGACACTGAAGCAGAGTGCAGCAGTTACATGGGGGAATGATTCAGACCCAATTAAACAAAATAAGCTTTTATTCCAACTCATTGACCTTGCCGTAATTATCACAAAAATTAAAAAATAATAATCTTCCAAGCAAACCCCAAATATTTAAAGCCTCCACTTTATAATCTGATCAACAAAAAAAATTACATTTGAGATTCTAAAACCCGCTCATGTTTGACATTTTTACTTGAGAATATGCTGAAATGATCATCAAAATAGCTTCAGTTAAATTTTCATTGAGTCAAAAAATCAATAATTGACTGGTTCTAATTACCACAATAATAAATCTGAAGTCTGAAGTCACCCAGCTTTTCACTGAAGTCAGTTCTACAATGTGTTTTAAGATAAAACAATGAGAGTCATTGATCGTGATGATTAAAAGTGTTTGATGAAAGAGGTTCACAGCACCTTCATCCAACATCTGTCCTGCATCCAGACGTTTAGACTTTACACTTGACATTCCCTCTTTTCCCTCTCAGTAACCCTAACCTTGGCCGACCCCTCCCCTCACTTTTGTCCTCGGTGACCCCCTCACCGGAGCAGAGTTGAATTTACATTCTTCACCAATCCTTTAAGCTCGGCGACCAAGACGCTCTCATCCCCTGATCAAAACAGGCCTGTTGACACGTCCAGCCAGGTCCCAGGACGCAGTTTGTCCTCCTCAGCTCTTCTAATTGGCTCACTGAGAGGAAAAAGATGTTGTACGGGGACATGAGGGCAGGAGGATACATGCCATTGTGCTAAATCTTCTGGTTGTTGCTAATTGTTCCTAGTGACAAGCACTGCAGCTTCATTAGGAAGGGATAAACAGAGGTGGGAGTAGTGGGTCAAAGGTCAGGGATGATGTCATGAAGTAGAAACACCTGCACAGTGAAGCTGTGGAGATGAGAACCAGCTCCAGCATCGCAAATCAACAGGAACGTTCATCTCCATTTGGAAAACAACCTACAGACTCAGTAAGTATAACTGCTACTAAAGCTGTGACTCGTGAGATTAGCTGGACTCCACTGTATTTAATGTGTGGGGACACAGTGGACAAGTGATGAACACAAGCATGACTTGTAATTTCTCAGTTGATCAGAAAAGACTCATTAAGAAAATGGTCCGTATGAAGTATTCTGGAAACACTGTTTCATAAACAAAGTTTTTGTATTTATTGTAAAATTAACTTCTCTACACTATTAGAAACTATGTATTCACTAATTACCAGGCATTTGCTGATTTGTTCTTTTGTCATTTCTTGCAAACTACTCCATAAGTTTGTAATACAAGTAAAACAAGATTCCTTTCCGTTTTAAAGCTGTTAACGATGAGTTGAAAAGTGAGTTTTACAGATATTGTTTGGGAAAAAGCAAGTTGCTTGAATCTAAAGAGTTCATGTGATCAAATAACTGGACTTTTTTCAGAGAGTTGACTTGCTTCAGGGAGTCTTACTGTTTACATAGGAAAGAGCAGGCTTACTTCCATGTAAGAGAAATTTCCTTTTCAAATTTAATTTTGTATAAAATATGTGTGTGTTTCCATCATCTGGGTTGGAGCAATCAGACTAGGCTGTCAGGTTATATCTGATGGTGGTGCTTTGGTTTATGTCACAAACAGCTGTAAGGAAAAGAGTAGAAGCACTAAAGGCTGCGAGCCAGAATAAGTGGAATAACTATATGTAAACATATTTAACCATATATAAAGTAACATAAAAATACAGTTTCACCATTCAGGCACATGGGCCACATCAATTTGTCTGAGCAGGTCCCTGGTGCTGTGCTTCAGCCACTATGCAAACTGCAATGATGCTGGGTAGCCATGGTAACAGCACAGGTATGGAGACGTCACACAGTCCACTGCTGTGGTCCAAGCTGACGTGACATAGAAGGAAATCTATCAAATAACGTTATCATCTACCAGGTGGATTAATAGAGGTGCAACAATTAGTCGATTAATTTACCAAGAAATCAAAAGATAATAAATTTGCATATATAAGATATTTTTTTCAAGCAAAATCTATTTTGTGTAACAATTTCTTATTTATTTTATAATTATTTCTTCTAAGCTCGTGGTTGTTTTCCCAGTCACTTCAATACAGTCAGTTTTATGACTGAAAAGTCAGTGGCCCCCTGAGGAGCTGCAACCAAACATGCTCCTGCTCTGACTTGTTAGGTGTTTACCTCTTGTTTGTGACCTCTGGCCTCTCTGAGAAGAGTGTACAAGTGAGGTGTAAAGCATCTGACCTGAAACAAGATCTGTGCATGAATGATGACAAATAGTGAGCTGATGATGCTGTGAAGTGCCTGAACTCTGACTGGTAATCCTGCCACGCAGTGACTCATCATGGTGATATCAAGTCTATGAGGGGTTCTCATTCCCCAGTCATTCCCATTTCTCCTCTCTCACTGTGAGTAACCAGGATGATGACGGCAGTATTCAGGTATTAAACAGCCGTTAAACAGCCGTTAGGTACACAATGGAAACTTGGCTCTAACAATACGTGTTACCTTTCTCTGTTTGATGCTGTACTTTGGTCTGTTTGAGGAGAGGTTGCTGCAATTACTTAGTCTCCAGTAGAGGGCAGTAAAAGCAGTAAGTGATAGTTACTGATAACTGAAGGGGTTCCTAGCATTTCATCTTGCAAAAATTAGTGGGTCTTATTTGCACTCACTATATCACATATTCCACTTAACCTATCCAACAATGACTTTAAAGCTGAAACAATGACGTATTGCAACTATAATGATTCTAGATTTAGAATCGTTTTTTCAAGAAAAAGTGCCCAAAACATCCAGCTTCTTATTTTCTTTCTTTCTAAGTGTTTTTTCCCCCCACATGGGACAGTGGGTTTTGAACTACAGGTCACATTAAAACAAGACAGGTTTTTGTAAATTGTGTTGAACAATTTTTATATTGTTCAACACAACACAATCATGTGATTGATTTGGAAAATAATAAAAAATATATATGTGTTTAGTGTTGTTTTTTTATCTTTTTATTTTTCTTAATTGTATCTGTTGTAACTCAGTGTTTTTGAAGCCTTGTAGCTCGATTTTATAAGCACGTTCCTTTAATTGGGCTCTCAGTCTCCATCGGTCCCAATCATTTATCATCATTTACATTTCAGGAAGTTTCCAGTTGGTCCACAAAGTGTTGGGACTGAGAGCTACTGTCTGATCGCTGGCTGCGGCTGGATGCCTGAAGCCCTGCTGTCATAAAACTCACTCTAATCAATTAAAGCATACAGCTGCAGTGTGTTGAGCTGATCGTGTTTCCCTGTTCAGAGCACCTGCTATCAGCCTTGATCACGGCTCTGCGGCCCAAAACCCACTGACTCACACCGGCCTCACAGTTGGCCCGTCCTCTGACAGGGCATCTACACACACGCACGCATGCATATCAGCTTACACAGCGGCGTGCGTGCCAACAGCTAACACGCTCCTCCACGCACAGCCACACAAACTTTGCCATTTTATTTTCGTGCCCGTCACAATTTCACACGTCTTTTCCGGGCGTGGTTGGATAATCCCTCGCAGGGCGAATGCCTGCAGGCCGGCGGGGGCCGCGGCGTGCCAAGCTAAGACCATCACGACCTCTAAAAAAAAAATGACTAAAAATGACACAAGGCATTGTGGGTGCTTTCTATATTCTAAAGAGAAATTCCATCTGACATTTCCAGGAGCTTTTCTTACAGAGGATTGAATGACTCTTAACATGATCAGTTAAACTCAAGCTCTGTGAAGAGACGTGAAGACGACCTTAACATAAGAAAAGTAGAAAACTGTCACATTTGTACATAATTTACAAACACTCTTTTACAGTGTATTTAGTATTTAGTCTTACATTAATCCCCAAAAAGTTTTTAGGTCTAGAAATTGTCATGAATGTCAAGTGTTTTTAAATTGTCTTGTTTTTTTAAGATTTTGGATAAAACCTCAAGTGGAAACACAAAAAATATGATCAAAATCTATTTGGCCCTGTTTATAAAGTGGCCCCACATAGGACCCCAACCCAAATGTTGAGAAACTCTTGGACAGACATCAGTAGTTATACATTGGGCCCCAGTTAATTAATTAACAGAATCAACAGAAAATTGATTTGCAACTATTTTGATATTAATTCATTAGTTTTGATGATACAATTAAAGATTTAAGACAAACCGCCAATCATTCTCCTGTAGTAACTTGTAAAGATGTGCTGCTTCTCTAAGTTTCAAAACAAGACATATGCAGAGCTGATCTTCTTCAGAAACTTGTGATGGAAATATTTTACTATTTCCTCACATTGTATTAATTATTTAATTAATCGTTTGAAATTGAGAAAAACAATAAAATCAAAAGTCAGTGTGGAATGTGTGAGAACATGTTGAAATGTAAATTTGCTGAAGCTGATTTAAGCTTTAAAACGAATGTTAAAATGAAACACAAAGAAGAACAAAAACCCAGTGACAAAGAGACTCAATACTTTTTAACTAGCTCAAAGTCAGGGTTTTAAAACCTCAGAGGGTTCCCTGATGTCCCCCTTGTGGAATAATATAGTATGTCTGCATATAGTGGGCAGTAAAAATGTGAGCATGTCCATCAGTCTCGGTACATGAATCACAGTAAAGGCCTCCTGGCTGGGGGACTCTAGAGAATAATCTTGTCCAGCAGTTTGTCTTTTCTCTGCAGTTACAACTCATCACTGTGAAAACACGCTCATGCCTCGAGAGTGGAGTCAGAGCTTGTTAAAAAACAGAATTACCTCACCCATTCTGCACGGTAAAGAGGCCGAACTCTCCGACAGAGACATTCTTTCTAGTCTACTGTCGGCACGGGGATGAGCCCACCACCTCCGACATGAAGACAGAGAACATGGAAACTCTCAGAGTTGTTGGTTAATAATGTTGTCGTCTCAGGAAACGGATACAAACTGTTGGACTGTGGAAACCGTGCGAGAGAGCTCTGTTAGCATCTCCAGTGGCAGTAGTTGTTATGTTCTGAAACAGTAGCAATAGTGTCCTTTGTCTGAACTGTTCTGTCTCTAAACAATAGTTCACATCTCATAGAAACAGTTGTTTTACGACTCAGCCCAGTTGTCATGGTCAAAATGAAAGTTTTTTCATATAAAGTTTGAAACAATTAAACACAAACCAATGATAATTAAAGGACGGAACAGGAGGGATGGAAGCTGTAGAAACAGATATAACATAAAGATGACAGAACTGCACCTCCAGGTCTCCAGGCTGTGTCCAATCAGCTGTGAGCTTTTCACACATCCGGTTTTACATTTCAGAGACAGGTTAAATACATGAGGGGGAGAGGAGTGGTGCTTGCTTTTACAACAGCACTTTTAACAATTCTCAAAGACATAAGAGAATCCTTCTTAGTATAGTAAACATCACAAAAGAGGCAGACTATTTACAGCAAGTAAAATCTGTTTCAATGTTGTCATGGGAATCTGACTATTAGATCTGAAAAAAAAGAGCTAATCTTTCAAAAAGGCCCTCTTTGTACTACACACACTCATAAAGTGTATATATATATATATCATATAACTCATATAACCTATTAACTTAATTAACTTAATTAACTTAATACATTATTCAAATTCTAAATCCTGAAATAGATACCTCATCATCTTATTTTTAATATGACACTTTGCAAACCCAACTCTTCAGGGTCATTTTTTAACCACTAAAGTAGATGAGAGATATGTGACCTTGCACAACTTGTTTTAATCGAGTCTAAAGTGTCCAAAGTCAATTTAAGTCATCGACACCAACGGCGAATATAACTGACCCCCGGCCAACAGACTGACAAATATGAGAGGCAAACTGCAAACTAAGTGACTCCATGCAAAGTAAAGCTGATTTATGGACAGTTTGACGTAATCGGACCAGACCATCTCTCAAGGCATCATTGCCGTAAACATGGCCATAAATAAATAACACACGTTACCAGACAAAGTGGGGTCCTTACTGTACTGTGTCTGCAGCTATCCAGCGGGGGTGGGGTGGGGGCAGTGGTCAAAGGTCGTGGGTGACAGGGGAGGCTGTAAACAGCAGTGGTGGGCCACAGTGGGCAGGTACGGCAGAGTTTTATTTATGAAGCTGCAGCCCAGGTCACGGTTGCCAGGGGCGACTCAGGGTCGTTACCGTGCCCATGGGGATAGGAAGTTGGTCACAGGGTCAGGGGGCGAGGGGGTGGGGTAAAGGTTTGGGTTTGTGGGCAAGAGGGGGTCAGATCGACAGGTGGGACGCTGCTGCAGACCAGCCACACCTGCCCCGCCTGTCAATCAACGTGCTGCCATGACTGTGTGTGTGGTTACAGTGAGAGAGTGTGTGTGTGTTTTGTGAATGAAATGACATAGAGAGATAGGCCGGCAAACCGATTACTATTTTAAAAAACTGTGTGTGTGTGTGTGTGTGTGTGTGTGTGTGTGTGTGTGTGTGTGTGATGTCTTGTCTTGTCTTGTCTTGTCTTGTGTATTGTTTGTTTGATACATTCAAAACAAAGTAGCCAAAAGGCAGCACAGGACTGTATATGATCAAGGGTAGTTTTCACTTGTTAGTATTGTTTGATATTTTTGATCTGTATGTCCACAGGTTATAAAAGTAAAATAAATGAATGTGAATAGAATGTGTTTAGAGTCGATTAGCGTTCAACTGTTAAGCATTATGCGATAGAGATACCAGTTACTGGAATGTGGCTCCGAGGGTACTGTTTATTTTTTTGGTACTTTACTCTCTCTGCATCATACTATTTTCAAGACTGGTATTGGTTTATACGATTTTGGTGTTTATTTTCAAAGATTCATAAACACGAACTATCATGTTGGTTGACATTTTGTACACAGTAAGTGGTTAATAGTAAGTAACAAGGTTACCAAAAATGCCCAGTGATCTCCAACATCATGAAATTCTGTCTGTCAATAGATGCAGATGAAGTTGTGGATTATACCTCAGTTTATGATTTGTCATCCGTAAAGGTTTCAACTTCTCCGGTGCTCGCTGCAGGCATGTGTAACGAAAGCTGTTTTCACTGCAGGGGGCAGCTTTTACACATATTTTACAATACAATACAACTTTATTAATCCTGGAGGCAATTTAATGAAACAACAAGATACAGAAATTCACTGACAGATATTCATTAAATATTAACACAACAAAACACCATAAAAGCGCTGCTCAGTGGTGCACAAAAGTGCAACTTCTTTTGTGTTTGAGCAGATGTTTCCACAGGTTATAGCTCCCTGGACAGCTTTGCATCGTCCATCAATATTGCAGGAAGCTTTAAGTGCCTTGACTTTGTGTCAACAAGTGTACCAACCTCTTTCAGTTTGCAATTTTACTGACTCACCATGACGTGACTCTCTCAATCTGTGCCCTGTTACCTTTTCACCAGATGTTTGATTGACAGTGAATTGGTGTTCTATACTAGCAATGATTTGATCAGTGCCCTTAAAAACACTCAGCACCCAAACCAAAGTTAAATTTATTCCATGAACAATTTACAAAAACGAATTGAATTGCAATCAATATATTCAACATTTTACTATTAACTATTGTGTAATTCTTATTACTTTAATAATGCAGGAACTAAAATCTCTCTTCAGGTGAAAAAGTAGCGAGAGGAGGTAGGAAAAGAAAATAAGCTCAGAGATGAGGAGATACAGGAGCGAAGAAGGGAAAAGAAAGTGGAGAAGGAAGAAATATGAAGATGATCATTAGTTATCCGAGGAAAACTGTCAACTAGCTACCAGTTGGTTTCCCAGCATGCCCTGCAGTCGGCCAGTCGGGCGCTCGGCTCCGTCTGGCTCTTATGTAGGCCGGCTGTGTATGTGTGTATGTGTGTGTGTGTGTTGTGTTGTGTGCGTAGTAGACGTACATTTGCTGTGTCAGTGGCAGGTGCAGATTAGGCGGGTCGTTGTCCTGACAGTTGCAGTCGACCCAAAACAACACATGCAACACACACATACACACACACACACAAAGCAGCCTCTGTGAGTCAGCACTCTACACTTTCAACGAAACAGATTTAGAGAGAAGCTTCATCAGAATAGAATATTTAACATTATATTTTCCTTTTTTATATTGAGTGTTATGGCTAGTTTTTTGTGTAAATTTACATTTTTTAAGCACATCTTCTTACATTACAGTACAAACCAAGGAATTTGTCATCTATTGCTCAAACTCAACAAATACATTTTGTCATGGAAACGTTTTCCTTCTAAATTTCTTATATTAATTCATCCACAACAATCGGTCAGATAATAGGAACATTTTACTGAAGTATTTTCTCTTTAGGGAGACATTAGTCCTGCACGTTTCTGTGTTTTGTACTTTGGTTAAACTTTGGTTAAAGGTTCAGGGTGTAGAATTTAACAAAATCTCTTGGTGAAGTTGCATGTTGCAATTGAATACTCCTCACCTCCCCCTTCCCTTCCAAACACATAGGAGAACCTAATGGTAGCAAAAACTCAAAAGGTGTTGAGTTTGTCCAGTCTGGGCTACTGTAAAAAACATGGTGGCCTCTATGGAGAGGACCCACTCCTGATGTAAATTAAAGTATTCAAATATAAAGGCTTATTCTAGGGTAAAGAAAACCCTACGATTATTTTATATGTAATTTCTGCCAATAGATCCCTTTTACCTAAATCTTACACACTGGACCTTTAAATTCTGCCTCATACACAGTTACTCTCTGCCCTCTGGTAGTTTCTCATTAGAAAATACATTAAAAATGTAGCTCTGTATCAGCAGATTCGTAAATATCACACACTGAGTTTATCCTCAGACATGTTAACATGTATGAATATGATCTTGTGCTTTCACCCTGCACCAGTGAGGACACACATGAAGGACAGACACAGTATTCTGTGCAGGGGGAAACACAACCCTGTCGTCTTTAGAGGGCGCTAATCATGCTGTACTGGCCAGTGTGTGTGTGTGTGTGTGTGTGTGTGTGTGTGTGTGTGTGTGTGTGTGTGTGTGTGTGTGTGTGTGTGTGTGTGTGTGTGTGTGTGTGTGTGTGTGTGTGTTTTGAAGGCCATGAGGGACCCATGGGACTCTCCAGTTGCAGGCCTGCAGACTGGCTGGCACCCTCAAAGTAGCTTCTTCATCCTGGAGACAGCTGTTGTCTCCGTGACGACACGATTGGCCAATGCGGGAGTGGGAGGGGAGTTGGATTGCCCCGTATGTGTGTTTGTGTGTGTGTGTGTGTGTATGTGTGACTGGTCATATCGAGTGGTGAGGGTCTAGTACAGTCAGATTTAGTCGTAAATAGAAAGACAGAATATAATGAAACCTGCGAAATTAAGATTCTGAAGTGTGTACAGGTTGTGTTTGAATTGTGTGTGTGTGTGTGTGTGTGTGTGTGTGTGTGTGTGTGTGAGAGACAGAGAGAGTCCAGTTGGCTCCGTGCAGTAAACACCATTCCTTCAGTCCCACTGTGGCAGGAGAAAAGACTCTATATAGATTGAGCAACGAGGAAACATAATTCTGGGTCTGATCCTGCAGTTAGCAGCTGGACGTGTAAAGAGCCTAACGGGACCAGACGCAGGTTTCTCTAAAACAGTGTTAGCTTACATCCAGCTCATGGACCTGACCCGGCTGAACTGTTTGTCCAAATATGAACACACAAACATATCTGTGTCTGTGAGGCCTAATGCACCCATAAACATAATTTACAGTCAATTCAGCAGCTGGCTCGGCATTGATTCTTGATTAAATGTCAGTTAAATCCAAAAATGTTAATATACTATCAAATAAGATGAAGTAAAGTTGTCAATCCTCACAAATGACAAGATGCAACTGTTCGGAATGTTTTCTTGATAATTGACTTAAATGATCAATCAATTATAGATCAATGAATCAATCAAATCATCACATTTAGGGAAAAGGGGGTTGGGATGGGGATGGGATGGGGATGGGATGGGGATGGGATGATGGATGGAGGGATCCCTCTCCCAGGAGAGTGATGGTGGAGCCTGATCATGGTGGTGGATTGTGGATCATGATGGTGGATTCTGATCTTGGTGGCGGCTGATCGTGGATGATGATTACAACTAGAGCCACACGCAACACCTTTTGCACTTTTGTCCGCCCTGGGAGAGGGATCCCTCCCATGTATTTCTTCCCCTGTTAAAGTTTTTTTTTAATAGTTTTTCATTTCTCCTGTTGAGTGTGTAGGACAGAGGATGTTGAAGTATAATAGATGCCACGTGTAGTAGAGCATGTCAATGAAATAAGATTTACAACATTCATTAGAAAAGACAGTGCCTATCATGACATATCAAGTGGAGAGATGTATCGATGTTTATAAAGATTTTAAAAAATCGAATCAATAGCCAAGTAGAAACTGCTGGCTCCCTTGTTTTGTCTTGAATGACCCAACAGCTGAATAGTTAGGGTGCATACTTGGCCGTATACACCTCCAGCAGCATATCTCTGGTTGGACTCCTGGCCACCCAGCCCAGTTAGCATCTCACATCCACCAACAATCTCTCGCCCTGTCACTGTCTAATCTTAACTGTTCTTTCAAATAAAGGCGTAAAAATGTCGTGGTAAAAAAGTCACAATAAAACAACCGAGGAAACGACTGATGTAGGAAGTAAAGATGCAATTTAGTTATTTATATTTGTAAAAAAGTTTTGACCTCATTTATATGTGTATGTTTAAAGATGTTTTCAGACATTCATTTCGGGTTGATGCACACGTCTTATCACCACAACCTCTTGACATCTTGGTCGGTGTCTTCTTCGTGTATTGCATCACTTTTCAATCAAAGATATTTGTTTTCTTTTTTCTTTTTTGCATCTGCTGCATGTTCCAAGCATCATCAACTCCCCACTTGCTCGCTGTGAATCCTGTTCTCACTTCGGCTCCTCCGGACTTTATCCTGAGTTTTATCCTGAGGTAAATTTCCACTTCCAATTTGCCTTAGCACTAAAAAAATTGGAAAAAAGTGTTGGTTCTGGCCCCGTTGAGGCACCGGCACATTTTAAAATCAGACTATAAGCAATATGACGAACATAATCTTAACTCTTATGAGGTTTGATCTAGAAAATAATCAGCAGATTAATCAACAGTGGAATATATCATCAGTTGCATCTCCAGTTCAGTGACTGTAAGTCAGAGGAGGTCAGTCTGTAGATGGGAACTCAGAGGAGACAGCTGCTGTTTAAGTGTCTGAGATAATGAATCCTCCATCAACTTGAGCAGACAGTTGGAGTTCAGAGATAAAATGAAAAAAGAAGTCACAGCTATTTTGAGTGAATGAAGGACAAACTGTAAAGTGATGGACCAGATGATGCAGTGACAGAGCGTGACATTTGCTCCTCAGGATGTGACCCTGCACCTCCGAACACAATGTCCGCTGAACCCGTGACCTTCCGCTGGAAAAACTGATGATGTGGTTTGAAGTAGGCAGAGGACTACGACTCGTGTTCTTCAACGCACAGAGACAGGTGTGTGTGTGTGTGTGTGTGTGTGTGTGTGTGTGTGTGTGTGTGTGTGTGTGTGTGTGTGTGTGTGTGTGTGTTACAGAGTCATGGATTCTGACTTTAGATGGGTACTTTATTTAACAATAATGATAAAATAACTACAAAATGGCTGAGGGACATAAAAACACAAACAGGCCTAAGAAAGAAAAAAAGATGTTAAAGCCTCCTTACCAGGGACGCTAGGACACAAACACACACACACACACACACACACACACACACACACACACACACACACACACACACACACACACACACACACACACACACACACACACACACACACACGTGCCTGCAGTAAACAAAAGGTAAAGGTAATCAATAAAAGTCCTTAAAACAGTTAATCAAGGTTAATGGAGGCAGTCGTCTCTAGGTGCTTGCCTGCAGTGAGAGGCAAGAAGGGTGGGCTTCCATGAAGGAGGAAATATGGGATGGGGACATTACTAGGCCCAAAGCCCATCGAATGTGTTTGTGTGTGTGTGTGTATGTGCGTGTGTGCGTGCGTGTTTCCTCATTTCTTTTTTTTCAGTCACTTTCAGACTTTGTCAAGTTGTTAACACACCCAAACACACACATACAATTCTTGAAAATAACTGTATTACATGAACCAAGGGGTATTCCACTGGAAACATTTAAAAAGTGTTGAGGAGTTCAAACATAAAATCACTTGTTAAATTGAACTTTTTTTAGACATGTGTGCAACTCCATCTGCTGTCCCAGCATCCTCTGCTTTCTTACACGTAGCCAGACAGAGAAACAAAACACTAACTAGTCAGAGGGGGGAGGTCAGGCCGGGGTCAAGGCCATCATCCAGATATCATCGGGAGCAGCTGATGATCAATGGGCTCGAGGTGTTGCAGGACACGGGTTTGACCCTGAAACTCTCCCAGTGAGCGCAGTCCAACACGTCTGCTGCTGCTGCTGCTGCTGAACACTTGAGGGATTCTAACATTACATCTGCAGGTAGGACAGATTCAACCATGATTGCTGCAGGAAAACATTTCACCCCACCCTACAGGTGCCTGACCATGTATAGAGAATCAGATACCTTCACCCTACAGATGTCAGCAGCAAATAATAATGTTTATTGGACCAAACAATTCTAACACAGAGGTCACTTACTAGGTTTTTAAAAAGCTATTTACCTATTCAACACTTTATCATTGGATGGGTCAAGAATTCATTTTCAGTCCCAATTTTCAGTTTCCACCTAAAAAGTGACCTCCATGGAAGAAAATATATATGTATCTTTAACAACTTGTTAGAGATGGTGAAGTCTGTGTTATGTTAAAATAATTTTTTTACCATCTACATACAGATTTGGCAAATAAATGATGGCGCATAAAAGTCACATGATTAACAATATTCAAGATGCTGCAGGAGAAAATGGCAGCAGATGGAAAACTGATCACATGTGAAGTGATTAAGAGACTGTTCACAACCACAGAGTGCGTTGGAATAGTCCATTTTACTGAGGAATCTTCCTAAATAAGTGAAATGACCGTGAAGTGTTTCAGCGGCCGCCATAATAACAGCTGTTCGAATTCTCTAATTCACTGTTTACGTTTGAAAAAGTGCACCCAGTTACTTCAATTGGATTGGATTGGGCTACACTCTGTTTACCCCTGAAACGTTAAAACACAACAGACATATAATATAAAATCCATACTGCTCGTGTGGTATCATCCAAGTGTCCGTAAGCCCAGACATTCGAATTCGACCCGAAACTCTGTCATTTACACCAACAAAACCTGACCCTAACCCTTACGGACACTTGGATGACACCACAGGAGCAGTATGGAGGCATTTTTTTTTCTTTTGTTCTATTACATTCGAAGGATCGGCCATCCATTTACTCCAATTGTATTGGATTTGGCGGCAATGCTGTTTACCCCTGAGTGTCAAGAAGTGTTTTGTGGACTCAAACACTTCACCCACCCCTCCATCGGCATAGTGGTGAGTAGATAATGAATGAATATTCATTTTCGGGTGAACTTTCCCTTTAAGGACAGGGGATGCCACAGCTTGTTAAGCTCTATGAGACAAATTGTGGTAACATTTAGATTGATTGATTGATATTTTTAAAGAAAGCTCACCACTCAGACTGGGCTGAAGCTTCACCCTCCAATTGACAAACAAAGGACACAGCCAATACACCACAGCAGTGGTTCAGGGACAAATCTGTGACCTGCTAGAGCCTTGAATGGAGCTAGAAATGTCTGTCCACTGATGGTCTCCATTCAACCTGACAAGAGCTTGAGAAGATTTGCAGAGAAGAACGGAACAACATCCTTCAGTCCAGGGGTGCGGAGCGTGTTCATAAAGAAAAAGACTTGAGGCTGTAACCAAGTAAAGGGTTTATCAAAAATAATAAATCAGTACAGATTGAAGAATTATTGAAATGATTTTGGCATAAGGCTGCAATGTTACACAATGTGAAGACATTGGGTCGACTGAATACTTTCTGAATCCACTTTATGGCAGGATTTGGACACACAGCCGTACCAGTTCTAAACATGCCTGTTTGGAACGGGCCATTTGCCGGGCCTGTGGTGATGCTGGTTGCAGCTTCCTTGGACAGCAAAATTGATTAAAGCAATTGTGGACTCTGAGAAGTCACGTCGCATTCTATAGCAGAAGCTGTTTCATGTTTATTCCAAGTTTAGTGAAATTCAACCGAGTAAGCAGGAACCTGAGTTGGAGAATCAGTTGTGGCGAACGCACCTTTGTCATGAATGTGCCCCTTTCATTGATGAGTCCCTTGCTGCAACAGAGCGCCGTCAGCCTGTTTATTTAAAAAAAATTATAAGTATTGAACATGTCACTTGTCCAGATTGCACCAAATATTCAACACATCGTCCAAGTTTAAAGATGGATGGATGGTTTTTTGAGATAGGCAAATTAGGCATACAGACAGAGATTGCTTGCATTATAATAAGATGTAAGATGCACTGGTAGGTGACATTTTGTGCTGATCTATCCATTTAATTAATTAAAAACAAGAAAAATCACCATGTCAGTAAAAGTGCAGCATTTCCCCAGAATATTTAATGATGTGCAGTGAGCATCAGACAAAGTTCGATTTGTTTTCATCTTGATGAGATGAGAGTCTTCATTATCAGTGCTGGGCTGCTGAACTTCACCTTAGCAATGAAGCTCCCAAAGTCTTAAGTCTCCTCCTCACGGATTGATTACCCACGACCCCCTTCTGTTTCTGGGACTTCCTGGTCAGAAAGTCATTTGTCAGTATTAAGGTGGATCAAGTCAGGAGCCACCGTAGGTACCAAGGTTAGGACACAGCAGTTGAGTAAACAGCAGTCAGGGTATCACTTTCAGTCCGGCTGCTGGCCTCACCTCAGGGTAAACAGAGGCAGAGTCCGAGTTCTGCTGCTCAGGTATCAAACTGACCCACGCTGGAAAACCTTCTCCTTTCTGTTAGACTGACTCAGACTCTCACAAGGAGGAGTAGGAGACGCAGAGGGAGCAGACAGATGATGGCTGAGTGTTTATGTCTCCTCTTTGTTAATCGTACTATCTAGTGTCCTGTCTGAGTGGAGGCTTTCACTGCAGGGCAGTCTGTGACCTGCTGGACCTGCACCGCCCCAAACACCAACACAGGCCAGTAGAGTCTCACATTGATCCATGTCTGCACTTTCTGTTGAGGAAAATAAGTTTGGTTAAGAATAAAGTCCAGGGCCAAGCACTGGAAATCACTTGAATATTTTGGATGTTGTAAGCCCCAACATGATTCTGTCTAAACATACAACAAAATAAAAGTGAAAGCTGTCTTCATAATACAACAGCATGCTGCAAACTGTCGAGATTCTAAAACTCAAAAAAGTTTGAGTTGATTAGATTCACAAATGTGTTTAACCATTTTTGCCAACCAATTTAAACACATGTGAAACAATTTCACGACCTGAATAAATACTATGTTACTATGTTAATACTATGATAAATGGTAGTACAGATTTTTAACTTCAGTTTCATAGATCTGATAATTTTACTCTCAAAAAGCTTCCTGTGTAAACAGATGTCTAAAAATAAGTGTGAAATTATATTTTTTTATTATTTAGAGATTGTTGAATATGTAAACATGGATTAGTTTATATTAGTTTTTGGAGTTTTGAGACTTTTTGTAACAGTCATCACCGCTTAAACTCATGCTCAGTTTAGTTTACAATAAATTCAAGCGTGACCTCAAAGTTGGAAAGAGATTTTTTATATTCAGAATGGGTTGTGACCACTCAATTAGAACACATAAATATACACCATATATAAATATATGGTTTGATAAACTATTGGGGGCTGGTGGACTCATTCTTCTGCTGGGATAATAACCATTAAAATAAAACTAAAAATCTGTGATGTCCAGCCAATATGTTCAGGAAAATCCACATGTTTTGAACCATTAGCCTCAAACTGATAGTTCACCCAAACATGAAAATGCACTCAATATCTACTCACCATTATGCCGATGAAGGGGTGGGTGAAGTGTTTGAGTTTCAGTTGTAAACAGCGTTGCAGACAAATCTACACTGTGTTTTTAGCCTGAATGTCCTCTGTGATCCATTCGTGAGCGTGGCCCCAGAGGAGGATATCAGAGGACGATGTAAATGACGCCGTTTCGAGTCGTATTTGAATGTCGGGGATTAAAGAAACGTGGATGACACCACAGGAGCAGTATGGATTTGATCTGTTTTCTGTTGTTTTTAGACGTTTGAAGAAGTGGTCAGATTCGGCTGTTACTAAGTTTACTTCTGAGACTCCACAAGTGTTTTGTGGACTCAAACACTTCCCCTCCATCAGCATAGTGGTGAGTAGATAATGAGTGAATTTTCATTTTTGGGTGAACTATCCCTTTAAAGGCCTAAGAATGGTAAAGTTGTCTCTCTATTTTTTCATCCGCGCAACAGTTCTGTGGTGTGTCATGAATATGAGAACATTTCTAATGCAGCCTCTTACATAGAAGTGCTTAAATGTTCTGTTGGAAACTCCCTGCATGTATCTGACCTCTGGCAGCATATTGTCATCATGAAGTCTAACCATCTGAGGATTGATTAAGGAGATACAGATGCTGACTTTGTAAGTTAACTTACAGCACAGATGAAACAAAGGAGACACCACCAGTGAATGAAACAGGAGTTTCCAAGTATACAGCTTATTTAAAAACCAGACTAAGCAGTTTGATTAGTCTTATTAACATTAACCAATTACATGTCAGTTTGAACCAATTCTTACTTGGTTAATTGAAAAATAACAGCCATTGTGGTTACAGACCAAACTTTTTTGTTGGAACATGTGATTTGACATCTGCATATTCTCATTTCGGATGATGATATTGAGAAAATAAAAATACAAACAATTAAGACCACCCTCTGTCTTATTTACAGTCTGTTTTCACTGGACAATATTTTTGAAAATCTTTATGAAATTCAGACCAGTGTTAACACAACCTGTCCTGCAGTAATTAGGGTTTATCCTCTGGTCAGTGAGTCAGGAACTTGTTTTGTTTGTGTTTCTGAATTCCCAGCTGGCTTTGAAGTACCCACTCCCTTAAGCCAAACAGAGGAAATGGTCAGAGAGGTCACCACCTTTTCAGCCGTCGGGTTCACGTCCAATCAGAAGGTCACAGACACTGACAAGGGATTCAGTGTTTCCAAGTCTGTTAGTGCATTCGTCCAAACCTGTCAGGAAGGGTCCAGAACTGCTTCACTCCAAGGTTTCTCTAAATGAGATAAGATAAGATAGATGAGATAAATGTACTTTATTGATCCCAATTTGGGAAATTACTGTATCACAGCAGCATGACAATGGCAAAATATTTCACATAGAGCAAAGAAAAAAGGCTAGATGCCAAAGACGACAAAGAGACAAGCGTGCTAAATTGTAGTATTTGTATGAAACATGACATAAATATGACTATTAGATGTGCAGTACAAAAAAACAAGTTCACAGTTATTGCAGGAGTAATCCGAGAGTTTTGGTGTGGATAGAAACTATAAGAGATGTTCCACCTTGTGTGATTTACTTTATTTATTAAACCTTAAACTTAACAGATGCAAACAATCAAAAGATGAAATTATAGTTGATTGATCTAATTGATTTGTTAACAATTTACTGATAACACTTTCTTAACAAGTTAAATATGTGCATAATATATTCCTCAGTGATCACATGTCATCATCTTTTAATCAGAAAGCTTTATTTAATCTTTCATACTTAACTCATCAAATCCTATCCAGCAAACATGAAGATTCTGAATAGTCAGTGATTTGTAATGAATACACAAATTGGGAAGTTTGAGATACAAGGAAGCCATTCAAAGTAAGGTTCTGTATATCTTAAAATTTTGTTTTAACCATTATTTTTTTGTTATTTCAATGTCAATATGTTTCAGTGTTAAAAGCCTTGTCCTTGTCCATTCCTACGATGATCAAATTGTCCTCAAAGTTATTAATCTTAAATTAATCCTAAATTTAAGCTGCATTATTAGCTGTTTTGCATACAGAAGCTGTAAACATCACTTTTTGATTTTTTTTCTGGTCTGGTTTGGCATTGAACTTGATGTCCCCCCACATGTCTGTAGTCCACTGTTTGACACTTAACTATCACATTTCCAAAACAGCAGTGACTCGCCTTGTGGCCGATGAAATGTTCAATGATGCTTGGGTTTCAGCTCTTCAGCGGCCTGATTCCTGGGGCTCACACTGTGGTGTCCCCTGGGTGCCCTACCCTGCCGGACCAGCAGCTCCACAACCGTAGAGTTTGGACCTTATCAGTAGGAAGCTGGCCCCTGGGAGCCATCTATAAACCAACCCTGAGCTTGCAGGGCTGTGCTTGTTCTCCTCACTCTCCTCTGCCAGGTGTTAAAAGAGAGATTCGTAAAAATGGAGCAGCCATACGTGCGGCCGCACGGAGCTTTAAATGAGCTTTTCATCGAGGTGGGGGTGGATATTCCTTTTCTTACAGCCCGAAGCACTCAGAGCCAAGGCCAGCTGCCTGCTGACAGGTCGACCATCATGGGGGATTTTGTGTGGTGATGTTCAGGTTTTCATGTTTACGTTGGTCTTCTAAATAAAAAATTAAAAAAGTTCATGAATACTCATGGTTTATTTGCGCTCCCACACAAATCATACAAATAACACAAATAAACAAAACCGGTATGAAGTATTTGCAGTAGCCAGTAACTGGATGAAAAAAATAAATAACGCTTACTCAATACAGTCTGCTTTAAAGGGGACATAGCATGCCCATTTTACCACAAGTTGATATGGTTCCTTGGGGTCTTAATGAAATGTCTGTAACATACTTTGGTCAAAATACCACAAGGATCATTTAAAACAGCACCCTTTTTACCCTGTATAAAACAGCCCTCCACAGAGTGACCTGTTTTGAGTGACTGTTCCTTTAAATGGCAGTGAGCCAGCTCCCCCCTCCCCCCTCTCCCCCCATGATTTTAAACGATATAAATTACATATTTTATATGATATAAATTATCAAATATGCATCCCATACTTTGTATTCCCCTTCTGTTGTCCTGGAGTTTTAATTTTCCCAATCACATAATTAAATGTCCCCCTCTGCCCATCCACTACAAGCACACAAGCAGACAGACAGAGAGAGAAAGAGAGGGGTGGGGGGGGGGGTGCTATGAAGACCTTCATTTACCCCCGAACCCCGACATTCAACGGGTACAACAACAAGCGGAGAAAGCAGAATCGCGGGCTGACCTTATATATACAGTCTATGGGGCTGACCAGCACGGAGAAATGCGCGTCCCGTGTGAACAGCCAGGCGGCTGCGTGCTGGAGAACGCTGGAGAACGCTTCCGCGTCCGGTGTAAACCCGGCGTAACGAGTGTGGGGGCGGGAGGGATGAGGTGGGGGGTAAATTTAAAACAATTTACATTAGTTAGCTTGGCATATATGTGTATAAAATAAGGTCAACAGTTTATTTCGATTTTTAATGATGTGCTAAGCATATGTTTATTATACAAGTAGCATTTCTAGACACAAGCAAAATTGCCTGCATGAAGTTATGATAAAGCAAATGTGGAGGAAGTCTCAACAGTTTAGTCAATCAATCAATCAAATCAATCACATTTTATTTGTATCGCCGATGTTCATAAAATCACAATTTGTGTCATAGGGATTAGTCTTTTTATCAGACGTAGTTTCTTTAAAGTTAAGTTTTGTGTTGAAATCTTCCAACAAATGTTCTATGTTTTTACAACTGTGGTGAACTTCAAAGTCTTTAGAAGGAAATGTTGTGCTCTCAGGTGACTTCTGAGGTGTTTACAGTGAAATCAAAGAGATAAATCTAAATGTTCCACTCAGTTCTTTTGTGTTTTCAATGCACTTGAAGTCTTGAAAGTTTGTAAGCAGTCAACGTACATGCAATGCGGGTCCATGCAGAGTGGGGCCAGTGCCTCAGGCAGTAGAATTTCAAAAAACAAGACATTGGCGACACATCATACGTGGAAAGACCTGCTATAAAAATTTAAGACAAGACACAACAAACAGAAGAAACGAACAATCACCAATCTATTGCTCGACAGCAGTCCACATTAGATATGTGATGATGTGGCAAAATATAAGAGGAAGAATTATGCAATATTACATTCCAATAGTGAGTGGACAGCCAGTTGGGTTGCTATCACAGAACCTATAAATGTGGATTTTTAATACAATTATTACTGGGTTTTCTAATATTCACCTAAAGGGCATAACAATATCATCTTTCAGTCACAGGAGTTTTACTTGTCGCTGTCCCTGCTCAGTGTGCTTGTAAATCATTGGACCCTCACTCAGTGACAACTCAGCCCATCAAACTGATTTACAGTTGTAAATGCTGAAGGATTGTTGCAGAGGAGTGACTGAAGGAACATCCCGTTGAGATGAGAGGTAGAATATTTTATCTATCACTCTCTACAACACCAGAGACATAATGGTAACAGTTAAATTTGCCTTTCACTTGACTATGTTATCAGACATCTAACGACATGTTGCTGTAATGTCAGATAAACCTTGCTCCTGATCACCAGCTCTGACTTAGCTACTTCACCTACTTTAGTTTTTAGAATATTGATGCTCTGGCTTCTCCCTCGATACCTCTCATAGTGCTACAGTCAAATGAGGGGTATCAAGGGCTGGACATGGAGAAACGTTATGGAAAGAGTTGACTGATTGTTTCACTCATGACATGTCTGTCACTGTATGTAAAACACCATGCGACATGTCAACAGGGTTAAAAAATAGATTTTTATTGGAGAGCATCTTTGAGGTCGAATGGTGGGTGGAGACCAAGGTACCTGACGGAATTCCAAAGCCGGATGAAAAGAGACCTGCGTCTGTTGTCTCAGTAGTAAACTATTTTTATTGGTGAATGTGCGGCAGTGAGCCGCAACAGAGGAAGATGTTTAGTGGAGGTGAGGACGGGGAAGCTACATTTCTCTCTTGACTATACACACACACATATACACACACACACACATACACTCAAAGTCACTTTGTATACTCAAACACATACTGTACATACAGTACATTGACAGACAGGTCTAATTACTGCTAAACACTTACACATACTGACAGTAACCCAACACACATTGCTGAAGTCCAACTTTGAACCTTGCTGCTCTTCCACACCGGTGTTATTCTGTTTGACTGGACCTGTGATCAGGTCAACAGGCAGGTGGAGCTACAGGTTTGAATTGTGCCAAATTCAAGACTATTCGATTATCGTTGCGTGTGATGGACGTTTCCTGACCATTACTTACCAGCAGAGAACGGAAGGTCAATGTATCATCTATAATTAAGTCAATCCAGAGGAAAAATGCAGAGCTCAGCCACTAAAAACTGCATTTCTGTGGGTGAACAGTCTCGCCTTTTGTTTTCTGACAGCCGATATACTTATTACTGACAAAAATGATCGACAACTACAGAGATAAAACCCAACTTATAACCAGAATTATCGTTTAAGAAGCTTATTTATTATTTGTAGCCTACAAACATTTCTTGATATTCACCAAAGACACTAATGACTTAACAACGGAAAGCTTCATTGAAACAGGAGTGTGAGCAGTGAGTCGGGATAACCGTATGTTCCCGAAATAAAGCCTTGGGTGCCTCTGGTTGGGAATGTGAGCTATGGAGGCCCCTCTAAGCCCCTGGACCAGATTCCTCCTTAAAATAGCGTCCTGGGTGAGAGACGTTCTGAGGCCACGGAGCTGCTTTCTGCAGGCATTCACACTTCAGTTAATTTGCGGTTTCTTCATAGCATTCGTGAACTGCATGGAGAAGCAGGAATATCTGGGATATCTGTTTAAAAGGCATGTCTTGACCTCTGACCTGTTAGTGTTGGCCTCTTGTAATGATAGTGATGGTTGGTGATTGTTTTTCATTACCTGCAGGAGTCAGATGGGATTCACAACACAAAAGAAAGACAAATGGTCTGTATTTAATTAGAGATTTTCTAGTCTTGATGACCACTGAAAGCTCTTTACAGTACAGTTTTTGCCATTCACCCATTCACACACCCATTCATATAATGCATCTATAGGCAGCACTTTTTCAATGAGAACAGCACAACCATTTGGGGTTAGCCTTTACTGGTTACCAGTGGCTGCCTGCTTCAAGACACTAGTACTTGCGTACCGTGCTGCGAACGGATCAGATCCAGTCTACATCCAGGACATGGTTAAACCTTACACCCCAGCCCGTCCACTCCACTCTGCATCGACCAATCGACTTGCTGCTCCCTCACTGCGAGGGACAGCTAGCCACTCAACTAAATCACGACTGTTTGCTGTCCTGGCTCCCAAATGGTGGAACAAGCTCCCCATTGGCATCAGGACAGCAGAAAGTCTGCCCATCTTCAGAAAGACAGATCTCTTCCAACTACACATTGGCGAGCATAGAAGATAGTCTAAGTCAAGTTGCACTTATATATTGCACTTACATGTAGCACTTGCGGTTTGGCTTTTTTTAAGCAAATGTACTTACATGATTCTTGCTGTTCTGAGTTTGTACCCTCATGGTTGAATGCACTTATTGGAAGTCGCTTTGGATAAGAGCATCAGCTAAATGATATGTAATGTAAAATGATATGTAATTTGGGGTTCAGTACACTTCGGCATTAAGAATGCGAAAGACTGGGATCAACCCGCAGACCTTCTGGTGAGAGGACGACCCGCTCTATCTCCTGAGCCTGTGGCTTGCTAGAAGACACAAAATATTGCACTTTCAAACAGGACTATTTTAAATCAGATTGGTAATAAGATAGAATGTCAGTGTAATGTTAACTCAGGTTAACTGTGGTAACATGGGTGAGAGGTGCAAACACAGTTTATCACCTGAAACAGCGCTGTCCATACACAGAGCCCTGTCTACACAGAGCATCATCAGTGACATGCACAGAAGGAGGGTAGTAAGCAAACCAAAATGAATGAGAGCTTAAAGCAGTGGTCAACAACCCGTCGATCGCGATCTACCGGTCGATCTCGTCAGTCTTCACTGTCGATCCCTGTAACTCTCTGGACTCACTGGCTGTGGTTGCTCTGCAGATCAGCTGTGTGTCGGTTGTCTGTTGTTCACACGGTTACTGGTGGCTTCAATGCAAGTCGGATTATGTAATGAACTTAATGTCAGGACTCTACGGTATGATGACGTGCATCTTCAGGTCAGAAGTGTTGTAAATACGTTTGTGTCATAGACAGATAAACATTGTGTTTCACTGCAGAATAAACAGAAAAAATTATATTTCATGGCCATATTCAACTCAAAGCCTATATGTTAAAACATTGTGCTGCAGAAGCAGCTCCTCTGCAAAAGATGTTGCGAACTGTGAAGCTCATATTCAATTCAACACAAGGTAATTTGGGGGACCAGGAAAGCAAGCCTCTCCAGGAGGGCCGGGGTCCACAAGAATCGACCTGTAACTTAAGGTCTATCCCCCAAACATAAGCCTGAGAGAGCAGACAAAACATCTGTGAGGAAACCACTTCTCCCAGTGATGAAGATGAATGACTAGTGGTGGGAAACGTCACTTACACAGACGAACGATTTGACTGAAGGATCATTAGAGGAGCTTCAAGTGTTACTCATGTAGCCAAATACCTAAGTGAAATCATGTTTTAAGAATTTCTTTTCATTTTCATTTAAATATTCCAATAACATGGCCTTTGGCAGAAGTTACAGCTTCCAGTTTTCTTGTGTAAGTTCCTACAAGCTTTGTGCTCCTGGGCAGTTTATCCAACTCAGGCAGATCCTCTCAAGCTCAATTAGATTGGATTGGAAGAGTCTGTGCATGACCATCTTCAGGTCTGCCCACGAAGGTTTTATGTGGTTTAAGTCTGATTAATAAAGTGCTGCAGAGAAGGTCGCTTTCCAACAGGTTCTCCCATCTCTAAAGACGAATTCTGAAACTCTGTTTCAGTGACCATTAGGTTCTTGGTCACCTGCCTAACCAACACTTCTTTTCAGGTTACTCAGTTTGTCTAGATGTTGCTGTAGGAGTCATGTTGGTTCCAAAATGTTTCTCTTTCACACTTCGTCATCGTGTTTGTTGGGAACAATCACAGCTTAGGAAAGCTTATTGCTATGGTCTGATTTATGCCTTTACATGGGCAGCAGGGTGACACTGACTTGACAAAAGTGACTTGCAACTCGACTTGGACTTTAATACCAATGACTCAAGACTTCACTCTGACCTCTTTACTTGTAATGGCCTGACATATTTCAAAGGTAAAAATATTACATTTATTTATATTATCAAAATGTGTGCAACTATTTTCTGCTGGTATAGTCACTCATCAAGAGAAGCGGTGGCTGCCTGTGTTAAAGCTAGGTGTGGTTGCCAAGCAACATTGCCACTGGTCGTGGGAAAGTAGTGATGTGTCCATTAGCTGTTACTTCCTGTGCGAGTTCTCCACTATTAAATCTTTGAACCTTTGGTCTTCTGCATTAGGTCCTTAAAAAACCCCACAATAAATCAAATAGTAGTCACCCTCATCCTGCACTAATTTAAGAATACATTTGTCTAATTGTAAATCAGCTTTGATGGTGATTTGTTCATGTTTCAAATTTTAGCCCATTTTTAGGCCTGATTTAAGAAAAAATATAAATCCTTGTTCATTATTCGGCAGTTTCAAATGTGTGTTTTTGTGCGTGTGTGTGCGTATGCGTGTGTGCGTCCAAATCTACAAACAAATGTATCAGTCTAATTCTAAATTGGATTTGAGGGTGATTTGTTCATGTTTACATTTTCAGGCAATGTATAGTGTGTATCCATGTACGTGTAGACAAGAAAGAACAAAATATCCATCCCTTTTCAATTCTTTCTCCATGGTGGACAGTTTTAAATGATTTTATATATTTAGGACTAATTAAAAACTAAGATTTCTTCTCATTTCAGTTGTCTTGTGCTTTGCTGTGTATTACCATCCCTCACCAGCTTCCCTGTAAAATAGTGCTTTCAAATTAACAGGGAGTTTACCGAATTCATATGTCAAACATTGATTTGTTTTCAATGAAATGTTAATTCTCAGTGTGATGAATAAGAACATTATTACATTATGTAAAACTGACTCACTCCCCCAAACACACCTCACTCACTCAACCACCCACTAATATCAACTTGCTCTATTAGCATGACTGTTAAGATACAGTACAAGTAAGTATTCAGTACCAGTCAGAAGCAGTATTCTGTATTCACTCTCATTTGTCTTGTCTGTGAGAGAATGTGTGTGTGTAATTTGAAAATATGTGTAATTTGAAAATAGGCTGTTAAATTTGTGTTTTATTTGTAAAGTTTATTTGAAATGATAAATATTTTAAAAGTAATTCACTATTTGTGTTGATTCAGTACAGTAAGTGTTACTCTTAGAGCAAGAGTGCACAATGACTTGAACAATAAAGTCAAGCCCTTGGACTTGACTTTATTGTTTATTGGTAATCCTTGACTTGGGACTTACTTGGGACTTCTCTGTCTTTACATTTGACTCGGGAGTTTATCATTAGGACTTGAGACTTACTTGTTACTTGACAAACAATGGCTTTGTCCCTCCTCTGCTTCCTCTCATCAATGTGTGGGTCCTGGAACCTGGGATTGGCTCCAGCCCCCCTCCACCTTCAAAGGATGAGCTAATGGATGCATGTGTCAAATACTTACACACTCCTTTCATCATGTTTGCCATACAAAATTGGCCTAACCATAGACACTGCAGAAGGGCAGCTGCTCCGTCTGAGGCTCTTTTCTGAAAATAATTTTTTTTTATTTCAAAGTCTAAATGTGAGCATAAAATGTAGAGTTAAAGTTTGGAAGATTTGTGCAACATGTTTTGATTTCAATGGTCTAATGCTGGGCTGCACCCTGTGAGTGTGTTTTAGTAAGAAGTTAGAAAGTCAAAGTATTATTTTGCTTAATAAAGTAACAGCTCGAGTTAATTTGAGTCCTGTCAGACACTGGTCACTGAGAGAAAAGGCAACTGCACTTTTAGGCACTGTTGCGTCACTGTGTGGTTTCTACAACTCATCATGTTACAAAATATTATGTAGTTTTTATTTTGTAAGGAAATGAATAGAACATATTAATTGTGTCTATCTACAGTATATGTCTGTCTGCCATGTTTATATGTCTCAGAGTGGAACAGAGCTGTTATGTGTTTCACAGATGGACAGACACCTGTCGTACTGAGACAATGACCCCCAGTCAGGAGGTCAAAGGTCACAGAGCAACACAAACACACTGGCCCACTTCCGTTGGTAAATCATATAGGTTTGCTCTCATTTTATAGATGTAGAAATATAATATATTTATAATACATATATACAATTTATGTATTATACATAATATATGTATTATGTATCAAATGTGTGTGTTTGTGTGTGTAAATTTCAACAAACAATGTTTAATCAGTTCGTCAAAAAATAAACAATAATAATAAACAGATTAATACTGACAAATTACACAACACACTATATGCTGTATATGTCACATAGATAGATACTCATACAGTATAGTGCAACTTTACAGGAATCTCATCCTCAATGTTTTCTCTGAGTTGGCATGGATGTTGATACCTATACAGGAAGTCTATTTCAAAGGTCAGTCAATTTTGAAAACATATTTATGTATATATTTACACACTCATGTTATAATATATCTATGCCTTCATTAGATCACAATCGTGGTGAGAGGTTCCCCAATTGGGTTCATGTTTCATGTTTGTCATCTTAACATCAAACTTGTAGAATTCCCCAATGACTGAAAGATTGATCGACTGAAAGAAACAATCAAGAGATGATGATGATTAACAAAATCACAGGGAGTGGCTCTAGTGTGTCAATACCAGACTTGGGGATGAGTTGGTAATCACATGCAGCAAAACTAAAGCCAAGCAATATTAGAACATTTAAAAAGTGTGAATGAGAACAGGAGATTATAAGAGACAATAAACCGTAAATCGTGGACCTTAGTGTACACAAACAGCCTGAGGCTGCAAAGTCAGCAGTCCAAACACTGGTGGAGCATCTGGAAACTACATCCACTTCCACCTCTGACACTGCTTCCACCCTGAGCCCGGGACACTGCCGGGTTTAGGGCCTGGAGGGGGACAGCAGCCAGTCTGAGGACCTGAGGGAAGTGTCCAGGGGGGAAACTCCCACGGGGGACAAACGATCCTGCCATGTTACCGGAATGGACACTGCGACCTGGAAGTCTTGTTTTCCACATCAGACTCAATATGGTAGACCAATCTCTCCACGGACGCCATGGGAACCCACAACACTGTCCAAGTACAAGGGAACGTTTTGGTTATGGTGAGACCTGGAAACACTGAACTGAACACACTCAGTGAACATGACTGAAGCTGTAGCCAATATTCATACCTGAAATAGACTGACATTAAATGAAGTGAAAGACTTCACAGAGCAAGCAGTGAAATGTCCCCACTGTTTTACTAAGAAAATAAAATCTTGTGATAGGATAATCTTGTGGAATCAGAAGTATTTTCAGAGGTGTAACAGAAAACAATCTGGTCCCTGGTCTGCCTGTCCCTGATTTTACCTCAATGGTTTTACAGAGCTCGTCAGAGATGATGTGTTCAGGCCAAGCTGCAGCACAAAGAGCTGCTACCTAATTTAATTTATTAGATGAAACTTCACGTTTTGTTCAGAGAGATAATTCCCACAAAAGAAAACCACTTTTAAGTTTTCTTAAGATGAAATTCAATCACCAGATGAACGATACAAAGCTAAATTTAGGCTATAAACATACTGTGCCAAGTTCGCATGACTTTAATGTCACCACCACAACCCTTTCAGCATTTGATTTGCTAATCACATCTTTACCAAAAGCCTTTCTTCTAAGAATGTTAGGAATAGTTTGGAATAGTTTCTTATCTGAAAAGGGAACTTTTTCACAAGCGGACAGAGAAATGTGTTTGAGGAAGAAGAAATCAGGAGTAATCATTAAGATATTCATGCTCTCAGTCTAAATACATTTGAACACACAGCCTGATATTCCAAGTCCACTCAGGTTACCCCCCTGCTGCCCCGCCGGGCCCGCTGCTGCGAGGTGCAGTGATCGTGAGCTTCAGCAGGTTTGATATTAAACCTGATATCCACTTGTGGTGTTTATATAAAATGAGGCTGTGAAAGACATCAGACCTCAGCTCAGGCTGCTGCAGTCCAAACGCCACCTGTTAACAGAGAGCAGATGATTTTCTTCTTTCACCATGATCCAGTTTTTGTCTCTTGTAGTTTTTTTGGCCAGGATGGTGTCTTGAGACCTAAATCTAAAGTCATGGCCAAAATGGGTGCGTGAGTTCCAGAGACCAATTCAGCGGAAAGTTTAGTTTAGTATTTTCCATCAGAGCATCCCGTCTTAGATCCCAGTACATCCGGTCTTAGATCCCAGTACATCCCGTCTTAGCAGAACAAAAATGTAACTGTCACACTCTGGACACACTGGCAGCATGGTCACAGACATAGGGTCACAGAGCTCTGGGTGTTTTTCAGTCTCCACAATAAGTTTAATGTCATCAATCCTTGACGCTTGGTCCGAAATGGGAAGAGTTTTTTACCTGTTGCGAGAGAGACAGAGAGAGAGATCCATCCATCTCCAGGCAGCATGTTATGACTAATTTGTTGGTGTAAAACTCACTATCGTGTTTGTAAAAAACGTTTTTATATTGTCTATCTCTATTGCACAGCAAAGTCCATAAGTCACTTTGAAAATGTATAGAGTGGTAATCTAGCTCATTTGGGGCTGTTGAAGAGTGCTTATGTAGCTCATGTTGTTGTTCCATTTTTGTTTTCTTTCTCTCATTGTCCCCTGTAAATTCAGTGTAATTTCTGGCCCCTTTATGGCCCCTCATTTAGAAAAATCCTGGATCCGCCTCTGTTCAGCAACGGACAGGAAGAAACTGCGCAGACTCATTAGAAAGGGTCGGTCCTGTGATACCCCCTTGACCCAGGTGGGACAGAGGAGAGTGACAGCTAAGCAGTCCCCCTGCAGGACACCATCACAGCACTGGACAGCTCCTTCAGGGACAGACTGATACATTCAAAGTGTCTTAGCCTGATTATCTTAACCTATCTTATTGTATCTTATCTTATCTTAAACAGCACTGCTAAACAATGAGATATCCCAGAAACTGTTGGCTATTCCTGCATTCACTTCTCACAGCTTCTTCTACTCTTTCAACATTTGGACCCCACACTGCCTGACTCTCTCTCTCTCTCTCTCTCCCTCTCTCTCTGTGTTGAAAAAAACCCACACACTCCCGGATAGCCTGGTGGTTTCGAGCCGGGGACCCCCCACCCTGTCCTGGCTGAGTGCCGGGCGGCAGAGGGCAGGATGGCGCCTCCGCTACTTAGAGGGCGAAACTTGCTGGGTTTCACAGCTCTGTCTGCGAGTGGAAAATGGGATTATATCCTGCGGTTTGTCTAAATCCACTGACCAGGGGAAAAGAAAAGCTCTCACTGTTGTTTTCTGTGCCTGGTGTCTGATTAGGAGCCTGAAATC
The DNA here is from genome assembly GCF_022539355.2 of Hippoglossus stenolepis. NCBI lineage: Eukaryota > Metazoa > Chordata > Actinopteri > Pleuronectiformes > Pleuronectidae > Hippoglossus > Hippoglossus stenolepis. The sequence goes on along the minus strand of NC_061487.1, from coordinate 6,265,248 downwards.
GCCATTACAGAACATCTGAGGTATTCAGCTGGAAGGAGGGCAGAGCGTGAGGCACTGACTGCAGCAGGTGCAGCTTTATGAGGCTGAAGCTCAAACATTTTAATGATATAAACAGTTGAAAGTATGAATCAACTGAAATCCGACCTTGTTCAGTCAGTGGTGAAACATATTTGTACTTATAATGTATGTTAATTTGATAAATGTGGTACATTTTTATTATAGAACATGTACTAACATGTTAGTGTCTTAGCAGGGATGACTGTATTAATAGATGTGTCCCAATCTTGAGTTCTTCTAAGGCCACTGATTTAAAGACTTCATAAGAATGATTGTGCCACAATCAGTCTTCAAATGCAGCCTCCGAAGGATACGGCTGGTGATGGCAGGTTTCTCAAGAGCCAGTCAGAGGACGTCATCATCCTCTTGTGCCAGGAAAGGAGATATGGTCCAACTAATTGGGACAAACGTGAAGGAGATGAAGGAAACCAATGCTTCTAGGAAAAAGCACAACAGCTCCTGTGTTGACTAAAAATGATGCCACATGCAGGCCCTGTCGTCCTCGATCTTCAGCGTTGACCGAGGAACAGCTCAGCCAAGTCGATCAAATTTGATTTGTATAGCCCTTATTCACCAATCACAATTTGTCTCATAGGGCTTTAACAAGATGTGACATCCTCTGTTCTTAAACCTCGACAAGAGTAAGGAAAAACTACAAAAAAAAAAACTTTTAACAGGGGAAAAAGATCGTGGAAACCTCAGAGAGAGCCACATGTGAGGGATCCCTCTCTCAGGACGGACAGAAGTGCAACAGATGCCAAGTGTAACGGAGAACATCAGAAAAATATGAAGAAAGTATTTACAGAATTGATTAGAAAAAACAGTTTGTAATGGAAGGTAAATGGATTGAGGAATTACTGTCAGTAATGGTCGAGTCTCTGAGTAAACATATTGTATATAAAGCAGTCTTGTTGTAATCATGGTCCTGTCTGGTGCCAAACAATGGAGCACCTTGAAATTCAACAGAAATATTTCAAATTCTAAAACACACAGGCTTATATGATTGGTATAAATTATGGCAGCTGCAGCCTTGAGACAAGCAGTCAAGTTTTGGATACGGGACTGTCAACTCTGCATTATAATAATCCACAGAGGTAATAAAAGGATCAATAACGTTGAAGGTCACTACTATTTATGGAAATATTTCTCAAGTGAAAATAACATACGACAGAGTTCATCTTTAACATGAGACTTGAGAGCGAGTTTCTGGTCTAAGATAAAACAGAGGTTTTTAACATTGGCAAACACGTGCACTTTCTCTCCATCTGCCAGAGGAGAGCTTCACCAGTAAGGAGTTACCTCTGCGGCAGCGTACGTGACAGAGTCCGAAACCCTCGAGAAACTTGGTAAAAAGACCTCACACAAGGCACAAAGCAAACAACTAAGGCGTTTCGTCTCAATAAATACTTCACACTTGGCCAGGTCGTATTTTGATATATATAATATTAAAGGGACTGAACTGAAATACTTATCACAAGAACGGCTTTGAAAGTTTTGCCTTGACTACATTATCTATTCATCCTGCCTGAGCAAAGGATGTGTGGGTAACGCATTTTCCCACTATTTGGACCATGAGGATTCACATTTATAAATGTTTGGTTTTTGTTTCTTTCTGAAGGAGGTTTGTCGCCCTGCTGACCTGGCCGTGCTTTGAGTGTCTCGTAACAACCGAACACAGCCTGAAACTGAAATTGCAGAAGGTCTAAATTTAGTTGAGTTGGTGGATGAACTGAATATACCTAACAAGATCATATTTAGGCCATTAAAACTATTGGTTAAGATTATCTTCATTAGTTGAAGGTGATGAATATGATCAGTGTGACAAGTTAACCAACTGACAATTGAGTATTTCTTGCTGCTTTTTCTGACAACTTTGTATTCTTATGACTTTACACAATATGGCTTAATTCAAGAAACTACAGCTAGATTTTCAGTGTGACTCAAGATGTGATGATTCATCTGACGCTTCTTGTGAGATGCACCTTGCATTAGCTTATGTGCAGATATTTGCAGCCCCAGTGGGAATCAAACCTTCGACCTCACCAGTCAGAATGCCTTGCTCTGCACACTGAGCTGCCGAGGACACATGATCCCAGTCATATCAGAGGGTTTAAATGGGTTTAAATGAGGGCCCTGGGGAGGGGTGAGGGAGGTGGGGTTGAGAGGAGATGAATGGCCAACATTGGGAACAGCAGCGGGGCATTCTGGGAACTGGTCATGCTGAGGGGTTCCTTATGGCTCTCTATGAGAAATGGAGAGAGTGTGACAGGAGCCAAATGGAGCTGACAGCCAACTGGTTTGACTTCCTCTGATATCAACACACACACACACACACACACACGCACACACACACACACACACACACACACACACACACACACACACACACACACACACAGAGTGCCTCATTGCATCAAATCCCTTTCACTTCCATTCTGACCGTGTTTTTTTTCTCCTCCATAATTTTGTTTTGGAAAAACACAAGCTCGTGTTTCGCCTCTCTGAAAGCCACCAGCGCTCTCCAACTACTTTCATGTGTCTGTCCAGCTCGACCCTCAGCTACTTAAAGACTTTTGTTTGGCTGCCGCGGGGCCGAGGGCAGATTTTGGCAGGAAGGCAGGTGCTGATAGGGACAAACTCCATAACGCAGAGCAAGCTGTGTGCCAAGATGCTAATGGCAGTCTTTAAAAAAAAAAAATGCCAAAGGAACAGAGTGTCGGGTGTGGTGAGTCTGCCAGCGGAAAATATCCCTATGACCCTGTTGTTCTTCTGAAGAGTGATGAGTTTCCTCTGTGGACAATGGTCACAGGTTAAATACGGACAGAATAAAGAAGCATTACACTCTGTTGTTACTTTATGTTTACTCTGTGAACTGTGTCATATCAGCTGTCACTGTACAGTTAATCCGCAGTGTACCTGCTCTGTCAGTGTGTCTGCTTGTTTAGAGCACTGCTGGGAAATAGCACATTTACAATGCTACTGGAGGTATTTAGGTGTCAATGAGTCTTTAAAGGTTCAGTGTGTGAGATTTAGGTGAAATTGATCTATTGACATAAATTGAATATAAAATAATCCTAGTGATGTTTTTACTCGTGTGTAATCACCTACATTCTATGAATTGCTGTGTTCTTTACCATAGAATGAGCCCTTTATTTTTTTACAGTAGCCAAGATGCAACAAACTTAACACCTTTTGAGTTTTTATGAAAACTGAAGGCTACCATTAGGTTCTCCATCATGATTGGAAGGGGAGTGTGAGGTGATGAGTATTCAGCTGCAACATGTAACTTCACCACTAGATGTCACTAAATCCTACACACTGAACCTTTAAACCTGGACCACACTAAAACACCTGCTGTTGAGAGAGCTCTGCAGTGAAAACCTATTTTTTGTGGGCCAGTCCAGAGGTTAGTATCACCCTAGTTACCTCGACAAAAAAGCCAGTGAGATTTTTTCACGTGTACAAAAAGAAAAGGACTGGTGAGTTGGTTGTTCATTAACCTGAAGGTTGGTGGTTTGATGCCCGGCAACACCAGTCTACATTTTGTAGTGTCCTTTGGCAAGATACTGAACCCAAAATTGGCCTGGACGGCTTCACCGCCTATTTATGAATCCTTAGTGATAGACAAAGCACTACATATATAGATAGATAGAACTTTATTTATCCACACATTGGGGAAATTAACTTGTTACAGCAGCAGGCAGGTCAGAAAGAGTTGGACAAGAGAATAAAGAAATAGACAAAAAGGACAATAGACAAAAAAATAAAGAATTTAAAAGTTAAAAGTTAAACGTTGGCTGCGAATATAAAAAGAGGCGACTATTGAAGGAGCAAGAACGTTTTGTGGAGTTGACTGCTTTGAGTAGCAACTGGAACTAAACCACTAGACGCACTTGAGTTCACCTGTGACAATGGGATGGAATCAGTTTTTCCAAATGCTGTTATAGCATTACGAGTGCTTCTCACACTTCCCGTTTCAGGTGCTTCAGGAGAACGCAGTTTCTCAAAGTTGAAACTGATGAATTGAAATTGAGAATGAAGTTAAGTCGTTCTTTAAGTTGCTGATGAAATTTGCTTGCACACATTTCATGCCTGTGTGTGATGAACACCTCCGCACTTTTTCAGCTGAAGCTCTGTTTTAAGAAATGTTTCTGGTAATTCCAGGTATGGAGCTACAGCAAAGTAGGAATGATTTGTTCATGTAATTCACACAAATACTGACTTTTTTCGATTCTTCATCAGGTTATGACTTAGAAGTGAAAGTGTGCCACAGGCATCATCTCAGTACACAAACAACAACAATCAATCAGGATAATAATTATTATAATAAAATATATGATAATATATACTAGAGTCTTGATGGTTACGGTTAACTAATTGAACTTTTAGTCCTTCTGTGGCTGCTTCATTTGCAGTGAACAGCAGTTTGTGTTTCACTGTCAGACCTCAGGATGTAGAATTCATCATGGTGCACATGCTGAAACATGATTCCTGTTCATTCGTGGGGCCTCCCTCACCCTCGCCCTCGCCACTCAACGTTTATGGCGTGTGTGCTGCAGTTACAGCTATGTAGCCGAGGCTGGACAGCGACTCTTTACTGCCGACAGCCTGAGCATTCCTGTTGCTTTTGTCACAGCAACGATCCATTCTGATGCATGAAGAAGAAGAGGAAGAGGGGAGGACAGGCAGAAAGCGAGAGGAAGTCAGAAGCAGGATCAGACCCGGGTTCAGTTTCCATGACTGAGGACATTCTTTGGCCATGTAAAAAATTAAATACAGCTCTGCTGACTCGCACATCCAGATCAGAGAGTGATGAGAGGAACACGATGGCCTGCAGACGGTCACATTTAAATTTGAGGAAGTCAATTTAACCACACAGACAATGTCATGGAGTCCCTCATGACGATTCTCAAAATCAAGCACAATACAAGCTGCCACAATACAACCAATTGTGTTAAAGTTAATTGTTGTGTTGTGTTGTTAGTGTTTCTAAGAAAACGTTTTTTACATTAAGTCCTGCTTTATTATCCTGCCAGCAGCAGGGTGTTATTTTGACCCCTATTTGTGTGTGTGTGTGTGTGTGTGTGTGTGTGTGTGTGTGTGTGTGTGTGTGTGTGTGTGTGTGTGTGTGTGTCACAAAACATATTGTCAGCAAACTTGATGTGAAAAATACACGGGAGGGTATCTCCAGATGAAACTCCTTGAACTGATCGGTCGGGGAGGTGGATCGGTCGGGGAGGTGGATGCTGATGGTCAATCTGACCTTCTCCAAAGCAAATCTCGAAGGAGCAGACCATTTCAACTTTTTAAAATAATCTGTTGATTCCACGAATTACATAGCAGGATTAACTAAAGGATCATCATGGCAACTTTGACGCTCAGGACACATTGCTGTGGATGACAACGACCTGAGTGACGTCTGACACTTTGTCAAAGTGTGAAACAAGAAAACAACCTGGGAGGTTTGGAGGTGTGATGATCCCTAATTGCTGCAATTCAGAGTTTTGCTCCTGTCAGACATTCAGCAGACGAAACACTGGTCTGCCCCACAGGACAACAAACTAAAGGACAGCATCATTATTGCTTCCATACAGGACACAAGCCTCAGTGAAGGATGAACCCATCTTTCCAGCAGATGCCATTAAACCACAGAATTGTCAGTCAAATATCAGAAGGAGGACAATGGTGGGAAAAGCGTTATTGAAATATAACACTGAGACACTGTTTTAACTGATGATAAGGTTTGTTACAACAGTCAACTGCTAACTGAACATGATGCATCAGTACTGTTCCCATGATCTGAGTTTAATGCAACAAGAGCTCAGGTGAGAACTACAGTTGGGCTGTCTGTGTATATGATTTTAATTCCCATTACATCAAGAATTTCCATTAATGATAGAATCTATAGATTTGTATTAAATAATAATAACTGAAAAGCTCATCATGGATAATGAATGTATTAGACAAATGAAAGAAAAAGAAACCAAAGTGTGTCAGTAATGTAATGAGCCTCCAGATCATTCTCAGTGCTCCTTGCCATAAAGTCTTCCAAGCTCTGAACTCCACTGCTCTTCTAAAGGAGAGCCACTTGTTTTATGTTTTGCTGATGGAACGTTGTCTAACACATCATCTCAAAATGTTTGACCACCTAGAGAATCCTAAAACCCTCTAACGGCTCCTGAAGGACTACATGGATCTCATGAAAGGATCACTAATCCCTCCAAAACTCCTGTAGAACCTCCTCAGTGACCACTACAACATCCTATCATTTCCCTCAACCTCTTAATAGAACTCCAGTACATTGCCATTGACCACTTAAGCGATACCACTACATGTAGAACCTTCTCAATAACATTTAGAACCCCCCAAAAGGAACATTTTAGAGAACCTCATCAACTCACAACAATGACCTTTTAAAGGAGCTCCATAACCCTCGGAAGGGTAAATAAAGACCTCATAACACCACCCACAGAACCTGTACAGTGACCCCTTAAACCTTGGAATTACCTAGAACCTTCCCATCGACCAGTAAAACATGCTAAACAATCCTCAGACCGTCCTTAATAACTACTTGAATCTCATGAAGGAACCCTAGAACCGTCTTTAATGTAGTGATGAATGAAGTGAGGTCCCAACATACATTGTCTCATATCGTTTTCAAACATAAATCCAGAAAGTGTCTGAATATTTGGATCCAGACATTTTCCAGACTTGGACTTTCACCTAAGAACAACACAGCCGGATGTTATCTTAATCAGAGGCGTTCACAACAACAGGATATCTTTTTAATATTTTGGTTAAGGGTAACGCCTGGGTTGTGCATGCAGGACAAATGGCATAATGTATTAAAAGACTCCGGGCAATCAATCAATCAATCTATCAATCAAATGTATTAGTATAGCCCATCATAATTGCCTCATAAATCACAAGGTGCAACATCATACCTTACTTTAACACTCATGAGTGCAAGAGTAAGGAAAACACCCAAAGAATGTTAGTAGGGGAAAATAACATGGAAACCTCAGAGGGTGAGGGATCCCTCTCCAATGACGGACAGATCTAATATCAATGGAGAGGTGAGTGTTTTGAGTATTAATACAACAGAGCATGTCTGATGGAAATGAAGGGAGCAGCAATAACAATTATAATCAAGCAATCGAATCATGATCCACGATCAGATGCCACCGCGATCCATGATCAGGATCCACAATGTGGCTGTAACTGTGATCCTGGATCAAGTCAGTAACATGCATTATCAGACATTAACATGATGAAGAGCGAGAGGAGGAAAGAGAAGCTCCATGTGTCGTGTGTCCCCTGACAAGCCTATAGCAGCATAAGAACTGGTCCAAGGCAGACCTGAACCAGCTGGAACTAAAAGCTTTATCAAAAAGGAAGGTTTTAATCAGAGGAAACACTTGTAAAACTAATGTTATTTCTCATACGTAGTCATGTTAAAAAACATAATCTTATAACAACTTCCATACTTTTATGATATATACACACACAAATATCATATATATATATATATTTATGCAAATATGGTGTATATATAATAATTTTTAATCACAACTTTAAATGTGAAATTGTTCTTTTGACTTGTGAAATTCCCAAGAGCCACATGTGATTTGTCTCTCATGATCAATTCATGAGCTTTTACTCTAAAGGTTGCACATCTTACCTCAGAGTAAAGTATCCCTGTTATACCATGTGTTAGATAATTGCATCTCAATACTTGAATGAGCAACATGTTCAATATTTCGTTTCAGTGAATTGTTCATCTTGAGTGGCAAACATCTGCCAGTTATACACCTTCATTTTTAAAATGTGATAAAAAAAATGGGCAAACAGGCAAAACAGGCAAAAATAATTCTGAGCTGTGGTGCTGGACATGTATCACTATTTAGAATACTCTGTAAGTTACTCATGAAATATTCAAACTACATTCCTTATTTCTTAAATGAAAATGAAAGATACAGTTTCAGCACCGTGTGCAATATTATCACTTGTTTCTAATAAAGTTATGTTTTTGTGTCAGACAGAATAATGTTGGACTGTGAGAAAACCCAACTTTGTTTGTGAAGATATCTGAGCTGAAAACATTATTTTAGACTGAACAAATTGCTTTTGATGCGACATGTTTCACAGCTTCGCAGCCATCATCTCCTGTCCCTGTCAACTTCAGTGAAGTCTATTTTTCTAACCACTTCAGGAATGTTTAGTCCAACGGTCAGGAATCACTCATGAATTGGTCTTGCGGAGGTGTTGACGTTCGACAGATACTTCACCATTTGTACAGGACAAGAATGTAACAAAGTGTGTGGACCACCAGGACGAAGGAGACAGGACACCCCTGAGCCATCGTTAGGCTCTGACGTCCAGTAGCTGGTGAAGCCTGCTGCGGGTCCTGGGTCTGTGTCTGGGTTGTTTTCAGCCACTGGTCCTCTCAGAGCCACGTGGCCGCCTCTCGCTGTGCACTCAGCTGGAAGTCTGAGGGGACACAGAGAATCAAACATTCAGTGCTGAAGGTAAACATGGAGCTGCTGTGATCTTAGCTGAGGTCTGCTTCAGTCCTGCTGGGCCAAGCAGGAGGTGGAGGGTCACTCTGCAGGGACCGGCCCTGCACCTCTGAAACCAAACTAGGGCTTCAATACCCACAACTGTCCTAATAATGGAATTCCCTACTATGTTAGTTTGACAAATCATACCACATCAGCTGCGTCACTTCATCAAATTATATACATTGATTTATAAGCATGCTTCTTTGGCAACTCACAGAACTGATACATACAGTGCTAATTTGTTTGATGGTTTCATTATGCTTGTGACTGAGAGTGTAGTCAGCTCCGCTGTGATACACAGTAGGTTCCATGTCATTATTAAGAGAACATGAAGGACACAGTGGAACATTCACAAAGTGAATGAGCTGAATGAAATGATTCAAATCAAAGTGATTCTGCGTTTTCGTTTGCCAACCATCCAGCTCCACCACCGCCTGGCACCTCTGCAGCTGTATATTAGTTCACAACATTCAAAGAATGAAGACTGTATTGTGGTACAGATATCTCTTTTATTATTGGGTATAGACAGTTTTTTTACAATACAAATAACCTGCTAAAGAAAAGACTCCTGTCCCATTGCCAGTCAAGGAGTTTGCCTGTTTTTTTCCCCATTGCGTCATGTTCGACTTCTCACCTCGCTGTCTTGCCAAATTATCACATTCACCTTGGTGTCATTATCAGTGCTGATCAGAGAGAGAGCCAAGTAAAACCTGTGTCTTCTGCAGAGTCATTTGGAGAGTCATTGGCGTGAATGCTAATACATTTTTTGACCATTGGAAAATGGGCACGAGATAACCATTACTGTTAGCTTACTAACCAGCTAGCCACAAAATATCACAACTTATAATACCACGCTGTACCTCAAGAGGTGACACTGAGTCACACATCCAGAAAGAGTGCGTTTCCTTGTCTTACTTTAGGGGTGGACACTAGAAGTTTTACTTAACTGTTAAGCTGTCTATTATTTACACATTCCCCCTTTGACATATGTGGTACTACGTTCATTCTAAAAAGCAGAGCAACTATAGGAGACAGCGTTTGGGCAACAGAGCATCAAACACATGTGAAACAGTGTAACTGCAAAGTGTCTGGAGTGATGTCTGTGGATGGTGGTGCTGCTGAAAGCTGATGGGACTGTGACACACAAAAGCTGCGACAGGCCTCACACAAACTTTCTGCCCTGAGTGGGATCAGAGTGTGAAGAGCAGCAGCAGCAGCGGCGGCGAGGCTCTCAGTGTGTTGATTCAGACTGTAGAGGCTACTCAGACCTGCAGGTTAAAGGGTGACAGACCACACAGAGAGGATGGCCACCTCATGACCACACACACACACACACACACACACACACACACACACACACACACACACACACACACACACACACACACACACACACACACACACACACACACACACACACACACACACACACACACTGACATGACCTAGCTCACAAACACTCAGTGTAACCTGAGCCTCATTAGCCTGTGAGGGATTACTGTGATCTGCTCTCTGCTCATCACAACATTAACTGCTGTGTAACACACAACTGGCAGAGTATGTTTACTGCTACCTGTGTTAGACACTTACACTACGCACACAAACACACACCACACAGCACAAGCTATGGGTCACTGCAAGTTTACCCCCTACAAAGATAAAGACAAAGCTTAGAAAAAGCAAAGCATCCTCAGGGAGTTGTTGGGAACATTATTTGACAATGGTCCTGGTCCTGTATGAAAGTGACTCCTCCAGGCCACCGTAAACAAACAGAGGGATCTTCATGTGTGTTTGTTCATATTCTGAGTTCTCACACATGGGTCAGTATGGCATTAATTGACATGAATTATCAGAGGATTTGCTGCATCTTGCTGTTTCAGGTGACTCTGGTTTTGAAAAGTTGAGTTTGAGGAAATAACTTTGGATTGTGGGAAAAAAATCATTAGTGGTAGTGCATGAGTCCCGAATCACTAAGAGAAACAAAATGTTACCTGTATATGTTTTCTGTGTGAGATTCTGGGAGAGTATATGTTTCTCTCTTGTTAACTGAGCTGATCTGTCTTGTTTCTTTATTCACATGCAGCCAAACAACCTTATTGTGTGTTTGTGGTGGATTAAATGTACACGGCAACACACATATGTCATATCCATCCACCCATCAGGCCATGCATGCAGGGTAGTCCAGGTATTCCTCCGTGTTTTCCAGCTCCTCCTGGGAGATAACCCGACCAGATGAGATATAGAATCTCTCTCCTGTGGTTTGGGTCTTGGACTCGGTCTCATCCCTTTTGGATATGCCTGGAAAAACCTTAAAAGCAAGGTGCCTGAAATTATTCATCTGTCTCTGATTAACACAAAGAGGATCTGAGCTGCTCAGTGTACTACTACTCACATAGAGTAGTAAAGTTACAACCTGGACGCTCTAAAACATGTGAAATGTAGGTCATACACATGTTATTAAGATGTTATTATTAACCCCCAAAAATTCTACAAAAGGACATGAATCTTCTAAAACCAACATATGTTTGTTGTGTAATTTTAAACATTATTATGTGACAATGCACATGCAGAGTGTGAGGGTGGGCTCTGTGTGTTTAAAGAGCTCGTCTTCAAAGGACGTTTACAGGGAGGATGACACGAGACAGACAGAGCCCCCTGTTAAACACACACACGCGCGCACACACACAATTTGATTAACAGAAACACATTAATATTATCAAATAACAAAGTCCTGATTCAGTCTTAAAGAAATCAAAATACATATTCATGTACAATATATACACCGAGCATCGGACACACAAATCCCTACAGAAGACACATAGACACACACACACACACACACTGGAGACTGGATCTTTTCGAAGCAGCTTTGGTTTCACTCTGTGATCTGACTGAGATACATGCTGTTCTTCAAACTGACCAGACAACCACAATAGCAATAACAAAGCTTGTCCAAGGAAATCATCTCAATTGTTGCATTGTTATTATTATTTGGGACACAGAACTTTTGCACAAATTCATGTACTGTGTGTTACTAACTCCGTTCAGGTGCAAGACAGCGATGTGGATTTGAATGCATGATGGTTTTTCCCTGAAGAATGATAATTCTGTTTCTGATTATTGTGACTGTGAATAGATCAAATATTCTTGCGGTGCACTATGTTAGCTAGTCACTTAGCTGGCAGCCAGAGACGAAGAAGTTGATTAATGAGTGTTCAAGTATGTGCAGTGGGACATTACAGAACATGGTTTGAATGATAAAAGAGTGTGATGTCAACATGGAACAAACTTACTGATGTAATGAACAAATATTACTTTTGGAATTAGCATAAACAATGAGTAACTAATGACATTCAACAGTCAAACTATCTCTCAGAACGAGATCTACTCCCGTGTCACGACTTCAAAACTGTTGTATTTTTCTTTGTTTTCTTGGATGAAGTTGCTTAGATACACAAACAGATTTCTAGGTGTGTTTTGATCTTTAAGTGGAAATGAAACGCGACTTGTTGATATATTATCTGTTCTGGGCAGAGAGGAGTGGGAGTGGATCAGCAGCAGCCTGCTTTCAGCGATGATGACCAATGTGACAGTGATCATCTCCGCACACGATATCTGGGTCAGCGGCACTATTTCCACAATGTGGAGAAACAGGAGAAGGAGACACAATCTCTCAGGAATGACTGCTCTCTGCATGGATACAGTACTGCAAAACAATTAATTGGTTTGTAGATTCTTTAGCTTCAGTTTTTGTTGACGCATGTTACACTGATATTCTTTTTTATTGTGACTAAAAGCAAAAGTGACACAAGTACCTCCCGTGGAGTCAATCGAAGGTTGAACCTATAGGTGAGCGCCTCGAGGCTGCGTTAATGAACAGATGTAGCAAAATGTAAGTAAAAAAGAGGAGTTGTTTTCACATGAACCAGGCCAAAGGTAATGTTACATGATTATATCTCACGTTGCAACTTGAAGCTGGATGTTCCTCCATCACGTTGTTGCCTCACATTTGTAAAGAATTTGTGACAGCCATTGCTGAAAATAGTTGTATTTTTAACCTCCCCCTCTTCTAAACATCATCCTTCATTATTGTTTGATTTCTGCCACATAACACTGCGGCATCCATTTACCCTACATCCCTCACTGGACCCCACCGGGCTATATTTGTCTCTTTAATGAGGAAGGGGTTCATTCCAGAGGATCTCTGGATAATCACAGTGTCTGGCACAAGAGGCATCCGAGGGGAAGGGGAGGGGGGTCTCACCAGGCCTCTGTGCCAACCTCGGATTTACTTTCCTTCCCTTTCAGAGAGCAACAAGATCTTTCAAACGGCCCGAGGTTGCTCGTCCCCATGATGAGGTTCCTCACACTCATGAAAGCAGGAGCAGCGCTGTGACGGCGTTATGGTCCCCGTAACGAGGCAAACTCTGGTGTCAGGTACCGGCAGTGAAACGGGGAGCCCCGGCAGGCTCGGGTGTCCTGCGCTCTGATCAGTAATTGTATTTACCTTGTCTCTGTCTTCCCTCCATTAAGGGCGGTAATGAGGCAAGTTGTGAGCTGAGGAGTTTGCCGCTGATGACGATCCGGAGGATTCTTAATAGACAGCTGTTGGCTCGGTGTAAAGAGAAGCCCTGCTGATCTGTTTGACAGCTGTGACCCGCTGCAGGCCGGGCCAGCGCTGGCCCTGCTCGCTGATCATCTCAGGCCTCTGCTTGGAGACAAAAAACTGATTTTAACCCAGTTGTCATGCAGGCTCATGTTGTGACTTAAGAAAAGTTGCAAAGGCTGACCAGTATTTAGTTATTATGTGCATTAATACATTTTTTATTTATAACATGTTATGTAGTTAATGGGAACATTTCCTGAGCCTGAACATAATGTTAACTTGACAGACACTGAGTGTAAAGTGGACGTGAACAGATGGGATTTTGCTTTGGGCAAATTGAGCTGAAGACATCAACTTTTCAACGTCTCCCCATCAAGCATTTCTAAGTGAAATGACTGTTGGGGCCACTCATGCAGTGGATGGCTTTCTTTTAGGTGTAACGCCTGGGCCACACTGCCAGCATGGGCGACGCGTGGCGGCTGGGCCACGGATCTGCTGCGTGCCACACACAGGCAGTGTGTCTGCTGCGTGTCGGCTCCAGAGCTGCAATGTGAGGTTTCTACTGTATTTCCTCAAATAAAAGTATGGCTTTATACACAACTAAATGCCAGGACTTTACAGAGTGAAGCCGTGCATCTTCCGGTCCTGCAATAACAATAAATAACTTGTTGAAACAAATGAAGAAACAAGAGAGTGCTCTTACTTTGAAACAAGTACTGGAACTGTTGCAATTAATAATGTTGTGACATAGTCGACAGATAGACATGTAAATTGTGGTGAAAGATCATTTCCACTGTCTATTCTGCCGTGTACCCGGGCACAGTACGCAGAGATGATAGGCAAGAACTCGATTCTGAGCCGCACTACTCATGCAGGCAGTGTGGACTCTCTAATCTGATAACAAGGGCGCCGAAATGAAAATCAAGACGTTCCGTGTTGGACACACGCCGCTCACGCAGCCAGTATGGCCCGGGCATAACACCCAATTCAAAATGGGCAGCTTTGGATATTTATTGATATAGTAGAAATGATGCCAAATGAATGTGGGATTCGAACCCCCTCAAGTCCTGGAGCTCTGTGAATGAGGTGAATGACCCTCCAAGGTTCACGCTTGTGTTATCTCTCCCTTTTACCTTCTTTACCTCCTCCAACAACTGGGTTGTTTTTCTCTTACTGGATGGAAGTGGTTACTAGTTTCTCCAGTTGTTCTATCATCTGCCATTTCCACCACCTTGGAAAAGCTGCCAATATAAAACACATTAGGTCGTTACAGGCTTGGATATTTCATGGTGAAAGTATTTGAATACATTGAAATAGATTCTGATATTTTCTACCACTATGTGACTTAGTTTAGCTCTTTATCAGAATTATACAGAAATCAGTTAATGCTTCATTTAACTCTTTTATAATCTGAGGAGAGATTATTTGATATTAAAAGTAAATTCACAATCAACCTAAAATCTAAGATGTCAGAAAATGTACATTACATTGATCTGCTTTAAACAGAAGGGGGAACCTTACATTTAAAAATGGATTGTAGTAAATGTATTTGATACTGATCTTTTTTTGATACCATACATCTGTGATGAAAATGTATCACAGTACATCTACAAACACACATGATACAGTTTGCCTGGTTCACCTGCCCATCAGGAGTAATCTGAAATTCAGTGTTTGACCCAGGGAAACTTCAGCATGTGGACAGGAGGGGATTCTAGTATCTTATAGTAATAACACTATGGACAGTCAAAAATCGTCAACACTTCAGTTCCAACGATCCTCGGGCCTATAAACTGACAAACAAAGATGAACTTAAGACATTTCAAGGTTCAGGAAGAGGTAAGTGTAAATCAATAGCTGATCTTCCTGTCTAAAGTCATTGATATAACGTGGTAAATGTCAGACTGAGCAGTGTGGAGGAGTCTTTGTTTCCCTGCAGGAGTCAGATGGATCTGTTTTTGTTCTGTTTAGTGGACCAGCTGTTCTGTCTGAAGCATGAAGACATGAGGCCTGACATGAGCGCAGAGCAGGGACATATTTATAAGCCGGGTCATGTGATGAGAGACAGGAATTCAAAATGAGAGGCGGCGTTCCTGAGGAGCATACAGAGCTGTGAGTCCACTGGGATCCCCTGAATAAACGTCGGGTGAATTTGTTTCCCCTCCTCCCTGTCTGAAAGGAAAAAAGCTGCTGTGGGACTAAGAGCCAGACCCGTTGCATACAAGGTCAAATATGTCAACTACACAACTACAAGGGAAAAAAAAACCTCAGTTCAGTGCATGCTTTCAGACATGCACTGAACTCTCAGATAATCTCCTGACAATATCTGGAGAGGTTGTGTATGAGAATGCAAATGGATTGTGAGTGTGTTGATCACGTTTGAAAATAGAAAGAACACATAATCTCTGGATTAAAAAGAGGTTTCATACACGTAGAAGACAGAAGAAAATGTCAACTTGAAAGGACGATGAGATTGGAGAGTTTTTGGTGATGCGTTGTAAACAAACACATGTGATTTCCACAGCACATTTTATATGATACGTCCTGCCTCCTGCGCGCTCAACCCAGATCCCATTCCTCACCTGAACTAAAGATTGTCCTGGTGTTTTGAACGCATTTTACCTGGACAATCTCCCACTGCACTCTTCATTTGTAAAAGACAAAGTCTGGATAATGTCCAGATCCAATTTAACCTGGAGTTCATGTCTGAGAATGGCTGCAGTGATCTGCAGTCAGAAGCATGTTGTTTTACACTAAACATAATCGTATTTACAATCATATTAACAACTGTTTGAGGAGAACTCACTAATGATAAGGAATAATTCTGAAGTAGCTCCAGAGCATTAACACAGCCCAATGCAACCAGACAGGTTTACAACATCCACTGCACCTACACTGAAGGTTATAACATTGATATGGTTTTAAATAAAACCTGAAAATCTTTTTCTTCGTTTGGTTTAAAAAGAAAAAACATCACTACTAAGTTTTTGACAGGGAAACAGGTGATATTTTAGTACCCTGACCCAAAAGACAGAAATAACTGCGGTTTCTGGGGAGTTCAGAGACCAGCCAAAGGCCAAGTGGAAAACAAACACACAGACACAGCTGGTGTGTCAAATTCACACACATTTCTCCCTGAACATTTACCTTCAGAAGAGGTCTTACTCCTCATCCATTGATTTAACTCGTTTTTTTATGTGTTAACTGGTGTCTGTTTCGTCAAACTCCGAGACAAACTGCCCACATTTCTGAAATGATTAACAGTATTTCAATAGAAAATCAATTTACTAGTAAAAATAGGCCTACAGTTAAATAATGAAGATCTCAGACATCCATTATTTTGAGCCACCTTCTAAAAGCCATTGAAAATTAGACTTTCACAGAGACACGTACACAGAGGATAAGTTGACTTAGCAGAACATAACTTCAGTGTTATACAGTAAAACCACAGATATCTGCACATAGTGTGAATATCATTACATATAATCTACATGCTGTTTACTTTGTTCAGACTAAACTCTGACTTCAGTCCACTAAAACAACAAGCCTAACAACTGTCCGCACAGCATAGATCTGCCTCCATAGCTAATCCACACCAGTGTGTGTGTGTGTGTGTTTGTGTGTAAAGTAATCTGCCACCAGTGCAGGACAATGTAGTCGTTGTAGTGTTGGTGGTTTACGGCAGGCAGCAGGTGTGAAGGCTGACACCTCTGCTGTCAGTCTCCACATTTTGGGTTTAATAAGTGCTTTGTGTGTGTGTGTGTGTGTGTGTGTGTGTGTGTGTGTGTGTGTGTGTGTGTGTGTGTGTGTGTGTGTGTGTGTGTGTGTGTGTGTGTGTGTGTGTGTGTGTGTGTGTGTGTGTGTGTGTGTCTGGTCACACATACAGTACAGTATTTATGAGCTCTGTCTTTTAAATACAACTTTAAAATGAATAACTTCACATTTTGGAAACTATTCTGTACAGATGTTTATGATATACTGTATTTATTCATTTTATAAATTTTGTATTTTAATCATTTGTAAAAACTTAAAAGAGTAAAATCAATCATCTTGTTAACATATATAGTTAAAATCCACCAAGATCTAAAAAGTATTTCATTAACATGTGACTTAAAACAGGATAAATACTAAATTTCGACTCCTCTGTAAAACAAACACAACACTGACACATGCACATGCAGGATACTGTAGCATGATGTTTACTGTGCAGACATGAGAGAAGCATCAGAAGAAATAAGTGCATTTCTCAAAATGTTGAACTATTCCTTTATCGTTATGGTGACAGTCTGGTCAAAGGGGTTAAAGGCGCTGACTGTGAAACTTTTGCATGTCATTCTGAATCTCCTCCCATTGCATGTCATCTATTCAACCTGAAATAGAAAATATCAATAATGGAATCAACTTTTGACTGATATTACTCAACCCCCCTTTAAATGCTTCTATTATTAGATGTGTGACTGTTTTGGGTTTTTTTTTACCTTGGTAACCTAGTAACAACTAAGTGAAGAAACTGTGATTAAAGGCATAAAGCTGATGGACAGCCTTAATGACCAACAGCTGTAAAGGTGAATGCTTACATCATCCAGAAATTGTGTTACATTCTATTTTATTTTTTATTCATAATGACTATTTTATTTGTCAACTGCATCCACTTAACTTTAACTCTGCCAGGTTGTGCAGATGGAGAAAAACAACAGTGTCTTAGTGTCTGTTGACAGCTGCAATGTCCATACACCAGTGTGTGTGTGTGTGTGTGTGTGTGTGTGTGTGTGTGTGTGTGTGTGTGTGTGTGTGTGTGTGTGTGTGTGTGTGTGTGTGTGTGTGTGTGTGTGTGTGTGTGTGTGTGTGTGTGTGTGTAGAGTTGACGGGTTGCTACAGTCCTCCAGAAGAAGACCTCCAGGGCCATGAATCAAAGTGTTCTGTCATCTGAAGCTCAACTGGGGGAGAAGATAAAAAGCAGTTTCAGGGTGTAAGAGCAGAGGAATATAAACTATGCAACAGTTTAGATAGTGAAAGAAAGAAGAACCCTCAAGTTTGTACTCTAGTTTTTGTTTCTGAGGATTCAGCCTGTGTGTCAAGTACTCTGCAAAAAACATTTACATCACCTAGAGAGTCAGAGAATTCAGTAATCTTACAAGTCAATGCAGGTCACACTGTAACACAGAGCCAATAAACCTGGGTCACATCAGGTTATACTTCTTTAACAACACAATTAGCAGGTTGTGGTTTTTTTAATGCAGGTGAATACGTTAAAAGAAGATTGACTCCTTTCCCATTGCCAATGGAGGAGTTTGTGTTTCTGTTTTCTTCCTGGTACGTCAGATTAAATGTCACGAAGGCAATAAAAACCTCTCTCTCATGCTCTCTCACCTCCCTATTTGTCGGGTTAGTGCGTTCACCTGGGTATCTCGTTTTCCATCTGTTTTGATCAGAACCGATAACAATTTGTGTCCACTGCAGATACATTTGACACGGGACTGAATGTTGATTTGATCCATTCCCATTGCAGACAAAAGCCAGATATTAGTGAGTGTTAGTGGGTTTGTTGACCAGTGGAAAAGGGGCTAGATATTACATTACATTACATTACATTACATTTCATTTAGCTGACACTTTTATCCAAAGCGACTTACAATAAGTGCATTCAACCATGAGGGTACAAACCCAGAACAACAAGAATCAAGAAAGTGCAATGTCAAAAAAAGCAAAACTACAAAGTGCTATAAGTAAGTGCCATTTAAGTGCTACTAAATTGTTAGTTTAAAATTTCATTCTATGTATAATCGGAATAGGTGTGTTTTTAGTTTTGCGGCGGAAGATGGGTAAACTTTCTGATGTCCTGATGTCCATGGGGAGCTCATTCCACCATTTAGGAGCCAGGACAGCAAACAGTCGTGATTTTGATGAGTGTTTAGCTCGCAGTGAGGGAGAAACAAGCCGATTGGCAGAAGCAGAGTGGAGTGAACGGGCTGGAGTGTAACGTTTGACCATGTCCTGGATGTAGACTGGACCCGATCCGTTCGCAGCACGGTACACAAGTACTAATATTTTGAAACAGATGCGGGCAGCCACTGGTAACCAGTGAAGGGAGCGGAGGAGCGGAGTAGTGTGAGTGAATTTAGGTTAAAGACCAGTCAAGCTGCTGCATTCTGGATGAGCTGCAGAGGTCGGATGACTCTAACAGGTAGACCTGCCAGGAGGAGTTACAATAGTCTAGGCGTGAGATGACCAGGGCCTGGACCAGAACCTGCACCGCCTTCTGAGTGAGAAGGGACGTATTCTCCTGATGTTGTGCAGCATGAATCTACAGGAACGTGTTGTTGCAGTAATGTTGGCGGTAAGGGAGAGTTGGCTGTCGAGTGTCACACCCAGGTTCCTAGCAGTCTGGGTGGGGGCTAACACGGAGTTGTCAAAGGTAATAGTCAGGTCGTGGGTGGGAGAGCCTTTCCCTGGAAGGAAAAGTAGTTCAGTCTTGTCAAGGTTAATTTTCAGGTGGTGTGCAGACATCCACTGAGAGATGTCACTCAGACAGGCAGAGATTCGTGCTGCTACCTGTGTTTCAGACTGTGGAAAAGAGAGGATTAGTTGGGTGTCATCAGCATAGCTATGGTAGGAAAAGCCATGTGAGTGAATGACAGAGCCGAGAGAGTTGGTGTACAGAGAGAAGAGGACGGGACCCAGGACGGAACCTTGAGGGACCCCAGTAGTGAGAGGACAAGGTTCAGACACAGATCCTCTCCAAGTTACCCGGTAAGTGCGGTCGTTGAGGTAGGATGAGAGCAGGGAGAGAGCAGAGCCTGAGACACCCAGTTCCTGAAGGGAGGAAATAAGGATCTGGTGGTTCACTGTGTCAAATGCAGCATATAGATGTAGGCTCAATGATAACTTATATTGAAATATAGGCTATGAATCAAGACTAGAATAAAAACAGTGTGCGTCATCCATCTGCATTAAAAAGTAATGTTTTGTATCCAAATATTTAATTTGGCTTTGACACTAGTGTCGCAATGAACTTCATTTCCTATTGCATTCCTATTGGTTGTCTAGTAGACGTGGGTCATAGTAAGTTGCTTAATTTCTGACACTGACTCTTTGAACCTCTCATAGTGCAATGTATTACAACCATTTTGGAACCGCAAGCAAGCATATCACCTTATTTCTTACAAGTTGGTCACCTTTCATCAGGGACAGCCCAAAATCATAGTGTATTCCCACCATAAGGGAGTAAATTAGATTGAGACTGTAATGGAAAAGTCCACTGACCAATGTCTTACTACTGTGATGAATGTCTTACTACTGTTTTGACTATTTTCTGTGCACTTAGCTAATTTCACCTCCTGTTGACCTTTATCTGTGCAACTGTGTGCTCGGTTTGATTCCTCTTTCTGTAGCAGTGATGCCAGTCAGCAAAAATTCCCTGTCTACTTTCTGTCTTGTTTCCTGTTTATCACATTGTGTAAAAACCCTCCTTTTTAACTACTCGTTGTTGCACTCTGAGCCACGTTGCTGACTGTGTAACCCTCCGCAGAGATAATAATTAAAACTCTAAGACAACTCCGGTCTGAGAAACTCATTATTTCAAATCTCATGATAAATTTCCACGACAAGACACTGCTGAGTTCCATAAACCCTGAACTCTTAGGGTAACAGTCGGCCAGTCAGCCATTGTGTGTCCCTCATTTACCCTTCTGAGCTCCATCTTCACTTTTCTTACGCCACAAGCAAAGGACCATAAACTGGCAACCTCAATAAAATGCATAACAAAATCACTTCAACGTCATAACTGTAATACATTATATCAGACATTCTCTCAATTTATAATTAACCGTATATGGGACTAACCTTGTGAGCAGTTAAACCAGTAGTGATGAGGCACAAACCAAACTAACCCCAGATGTGTGCACAATGTTCAGGTCATACAGCCTCAAAGTTACCAGCAGACCAACCTGGGCTAGTAGTCAGCTGCTAGTAGTTACCAACCTGTGCTGGAATCAATAATCACATTTGTATGCTAGCAAAGCTGATGTGTTATTTTTTTACCAAGATCCATAAATTATTCTCTGAGAAATCAATTAATAATGTTGAAAAAAAAAGGATAATGGGTTCTTCCTTGACCGATTCCACATATTTCATGGCATTTCATGTTTGGCTGTTTTTTGTAATTTTGCTCACAACAAACAAACAAACCAAAACACAACTTCCTTGGAGGAGGTGATAAAGAGCATTTAGCATCTATGTGATGAAATAGTGGATTACTGTGAAGGTTTGCTTCTGTGACATCTGATATTGTTTGTTTTCAAATAATCAGATGAGACTATGAATAAGATAAACCGATAACTAAGACGTGTCTTCATGATCTGATCATCACGTCAAATGATAAGAGATTTGTTCACATTCAGGTTGACACATCCTTTTTATGAGGAGACGGGAAGAGCAGAGCGTGACAGACAGATGAGACAGTAACAGATACAGGAGAGGTGAAGAGGAGAGAGTGTCAGAGTTAACCTAGTTTGTCACAGTTCACAAGGAGCTGTCGTCACACAACAGTATATGATACCAGGGTGAGTCCATTTTTTTACTCCTGTTACTACATAAAATATCAAAATTTTGTAAAAACAATTTTTTTTTCATTTTGATTCCATGTTGTTCTGTTCCACACACCTGAACAGAATCTTAGGTTAGAGCCCAGTGTCTCATGTCTAATAAATACCTTGTTTTGTTTTTTTTACCCAGCCCCTGGTGTTTCCATCTACCTATAATTCCACAAAATGTCTGTCGTATGTGGAATCTTGTGAACCATTCATCTTATCGGCTTCACACTTGGCATGAGTATTCTCAGTGGTCTAGAGAAGTGCAGTGTTGAATTTGGAAGTGTCATACGTTTAATATTGATAACATTTGAATAAACAGCAGAACAGTGCTCTGTAGCAGTCAGTGGGGCAGAAGGGCTCCAGCCTGTGGACCAAATTCAACATGCCTTCTTCTACTTCCCGATAAACTACAGCGGCGGTCAACAACTCGCCGCCTGCGGCCATCTGTCCTGCCAGATCATTTTGATAATTATCTTACCATATTGGACTGACACAGACAGTCACAGGTGTCGTAGGGGCAGATCTCCGTTATGACAACATCTTTCATAGAGTCACTTCCTCTTTAGCAAATAGTCTTTAAAGAAAATGGCTCAAATCTCATTTTGTTACTGCCATGCTTTGTACAGAGCTTTCATTTGGAAAAGTGACCTTGGGTCTAAGGATTGTGTTGGTAGCTTAACAGACCGTTGAAATAGCCAACATGTAATGTATGAAAATAATCCAGCAGTTACTGTAAGTAAATCATTCGTTGCACATAAAGACTGTATATGAAAAACTCCATAACGTCCATCACGCACATAATAAACCAGCTACATTATATTGTAGGTCTGATTGAGGAGGACCCCCATGAAAATAAATCATTCTTAGCATTTCCACAGGCAAGCAATGTTCCCATTACGTACAGGTATGTTTAGAACAGACACTGCACTAGTAAACCTAATGCAAATGTCACAATACTGCAGCACTGTCACATCATAAAACTTTTTTTATCCACATGTCTTCCTGCTCTCGGAGTTAAGAATTAAAAACAACATGTTTTACTTTTGATTTAGAGAACTCCATAGGCAGCAGAAACCCATCAGGGTGGATGATGTGTGACAGCAGCAGAGCAGGGCAGGAGCACAGATGGATGTGTCGCAGTATCCGGTCCTCTGCCAAGCTGGCCTCCTGCACAGCTTCACCTGGTGGAAGGTGACTGACCCCCTGCAGTGTGTCTGTAATCTGTTACAGCAAAGTCCAGCCCAGGTGATTACTGAAGCAAGGGGGGTCGTGTCAAGGGTTACAGTCGCCCTTTCTTCCCTCCTGGACCAGTTGACCCCCCGGGGAGCCGCCAGCCCCTCCCGTCACTCATCCTGCCTCGAGGAGCTGAGCTGAAACAGGAGTGGAGGAAGAACCAGGGGTCAACACTGAACCAGAGTCCACTGAGGAGAAACGACTGATGACGGCCAGCTGATCAGTGACAGAGAGAAGACAGGAAGGTTCATTAGTGGCAGCGGATGATCTAACGTCACTATCATAACTACTTAAATCATCAAAAACTATTATTATTACTGTTAATCAGCGTATTACCTGACGGTAACCTGACGGTTTCTTGTTCATTTGGATAAAAGCTGTTTAGATTCAGTAGGGTTTTAGAATGTCTGCTGTCTTGGCTGATCTGGAATAAATAAATAAATGTGCCACACTAGCTTATACAGTAGTCTATTTAGATCTCTGGTGTAGAATAACCCCACTTAGCAAATATGCTGATCAGAAACAGCAGTACAATGTAAGTGGCCATTTTGGTTTAAATGGAAGGGATCTAGGTGTTCATGTGTTTTAGTCATATGTTGTGGTGGAGCAGCGAGACTTCTTACAAACACTCAACGTAGGGAACATTTCACATCAGTCCTGAACTGCACTGGCTCCACTTAAGAATTCAGATTTTATTGGTCACTGGTAAATCACTAGATGGTCTGGCTCCGCTTTACATTTCAAAATATTAAACCCCTTACTCTGCTCCAGGAACACCGAGATCACATAATCAAATGTTGTAAAAAGTCCAATAATCCAGACTTTAAACGAAGGGGATCGTGCTTTAGCTCCTACACTGAGGAACAAACCCACCCTCAACATCAGACCATGCAGAGTTAGTGCCACAGTTTAAAAAGTGGTTTAAACCTCACATATATAGACCAGATTATTTAGAGTTTATATTTTTTATTGTCTTTTAAATGTTGTATTTTATTGTTTTAAATAGTGCAGTGCTAAACTTGCATGTTCTCTTGTTCTGTGTCGATGCTCTGGAGCTTTACTTGAGTCTTCCTCAAACAGTTCTACAACATAATCACCTTTTTATTGTTTGTGTGCTGGATGTTGTGTCAGTCCATTTGTCTCAGTCCAATATGGTGACAGAACTCAATTTACTTGAAGTTGACAACAAAATTTTCCCATCAGTCAGTCCTCACTGGAGTGTATTTTGAAACAAGGGCAAAATAGCGGACCAATATGGCGCCCAATACTGGACTCTCTATAGAGCGGCAGCACAAGCCCGTCAATTTCCCCTCTACTTCAAGCGATGATTATATAGATCACCTCTCGACTGAAACAAAACAAATATACAAGAACAAACTGCAAGTTTTGGGCACTTGAGACCCACACGCATCACCAGCAGCAGTAATCCAGTTACTAAAAACATGGACGTCCCTGCCTGAGCTCCACTTTGGATATGTTTACCTATATCTTGTGGAGAACCCTCACCTTATACCACCGCCGGGATGAAAACCCACAAAAGTACGGACGGTTCGAATTAATTTCGATCTGGAAGGGTCAATAATCGTGCCTGAACAGGGAGAAGGGTGTAGGGATATTCCCTACACTCCCTGTTCACTGTCGATCTGAATGCAGCCATGTTTAACTTGGTCCACAGACTGAAAGCACACTGCCCCACCCCCACAGCGCTTCAATTTGTACCAATATTGAAGGTAACGAGTCCAAAATGCACCAAACTCTGCAGACAGACAGTCAGACAGACTGATAGATGTATGTTCAACTAGCTTTTCTTATTGTTCCGTTGTTGTTCTTTTATCTCCGTTGTTTTATGGCACTGCTGCGTATGATCTGACTTTTCCATGATTTGCTAGCTTTGCACTTATAGCCTGTTTTATTTTGTGAATCACCTTGCAACTCTGGTTTTGGACTGTGCTAGAAATAACGTTTATTATTATTATTTATTTTTTTAAATGGATGCTTACAATGAACCGGTCCCTCAAGAGGCACAAATTATAATCTCATTGGGGCCTGCAGGACTGAGCAGGTTAACTCTTCAGTGGAGTCACAAGTCCTCTTAATGAGATGAAGAAAATCAAGTCAAAAGAAGGGACATGCTCTTCTATTCTGTTTCTTATCTGAAAACTTTACAGTAAATCTGAGCACTGTGACCTCTCAAGTAAAACAGAATAAATCAAACAGGAGACTGATGGCTCCATCACTGGTTCTTTTGATAAGACTTTTGCACTGCACTGTATAATATTTCCTGTTTTCATGGCTGCAGCTCAGACGCCCCGGATGAACTTGAGCAGCTGACCGGGAAACAGTCGACGCGTGCGGGCTAAATTTATCCTCCGCTGGGGCTCAGGTCTGCGGGAGAAAGACGCGCTGCTCCTGCTCTTTTTCCGCAGGCGTGAGTTCATCACCTGGATCTGTATGCGTATGACCCTCCGCAGCCTGTCATCGTAGCCCGTCCCAGTGAAGTGCCAGCGCTCTGTGTGTCCGGGTGGGGACATGGCAGAGCCCCCAGGGAAGAAGCTGAAGAGCAGCCTGCCTCAGTGCACAGCGCACCCGAGCTCCGAGGGCAGCAGCCGGGTCAGGCAGAACCTGCCCGCCGCCGTGGAGGAGGCTCTGTGCGGCGTGAGCGGCCTGATGTGGGACGGAGCGTACAAACTGCAGGCTCTGGTAGGAGACACACCCGTCCTCGTGAAGGCTGCTCTGCTGCGGGGGACACGTCCGATCCTGTACCACTGTCAGAAGATCTCTGTTCTGTCAGAGGACCGTGGCTGGGATTTTTACCAAAATAGAAACAAAATATATATAAATAAATACGTATGAGTAAGATCAAATGCAAAACAGAAACACTTTCCCTCCAGTATCTCTAAATATTGTGATTTAACGAAAAGTTATTTTAGCCCATCCCATTTTATTCGTAAAATGTGAAAGCAACAATAATGTTCTCAGCCACCAGTTGATTAGATTGCTTTTCTTACTAAAGTTGTTGTTTAATATTTTTTTTCCTAAACAAAATTGCATTCATCTCACAATAATTAAATGAAATTCAACCCCTTGGATAAGAAAAAGGGAAAAGACGTTCCTAACCTCTTCTCACTTCCCCTCTGAACATTTGCACACACTTCCTTATTCAAATCCACAAGGCCTCAAACGTTCCGTTGTGGTGGGGACTTTGCTCAATGATCCATAGTAGTATGAACGTGATTATGTGAAACAAAAACAAATATTAATATATTATGAATAATTCTATTTGATACAAATAAGTGCCACATTTAATTTAAAAACAGTTTTTGAGTTATGTTGTACAGGTTTATTGATGTGATATGGTTTCATATTGCACAGACAGAATATGAACAGGCTGGATAGTTTGGATTAGTTATAATCTCTAGGCTGGTGTAAGGGGCCCCTGTTGATGGGGGTGAAGAAGGGGTGAAGAGAGGGGAGGACAGGAACAGTTGTGTAACCATCAAATTTAAGCTGTGACAGACTGGTTGTTACAATGAAAATAATAAAAGTGATATTTAATGATGTTATAATAATAATACAAATAATAATTCTGTTTATCTCCACGAACACTTGAGGTTTTAACGTCCTTGGTAAACTCACAAAAATGATGAGGAGGGACACACAAGACACGACATGTTCCTTCGACAAAATCCAAGAGCAGAAGGTCCAGAGGATGGTGGACATTTGGATTCAGCCTATGAGACATGAGCCAGGGAATGGTGCATAGTTGGTATACTGAGTGAGCAGCAAAGGACATACTGGTTCTGTCCTTGAGATTCAGTCATGTGGAGGTTTTATTTCTGAGAGTCTGTCGACCAAGGCACCTTTTCTTTTCGACATATTCAGTTTGAACAGGGCTTTAGTTTTTGCTATAATCCCTTTCAGCACATATAGTAACTTTTGATCAGTGCAGCATTAAGTCTGTCTAATATCAAGTCACTGTTATGCTCATGAATATTTGTAAAAGAAGGACCAAAAACACAAGTCACAAGTGCGGGAGTGTGTCTATAAATGTTAAAGAAAGAAAGAAGTCTGAGTACATGGGCCGTGTGAGTGTCACTCTGAGTGTGTCACTGTGAGGCCTTTGTTTTGTCTCCTTCAGGCCAGTGTGTTTGAGAGGGATGACGTTGCCCTGCCTCGTGTAGCTGCTTTCTTCCACCAGGAGGCGCTGAAGCAGCAAGCTGAGGCCGAGGCTATGCTGGGCTACCTGGCTGAGAGGGGGGGCAAATACTGCGGCAAAGACATCCAGGTGAGAAGTGTCAGGAAGGAAGAGTTTGTTATTATTTTGAACCATTGTTCCATCAATGATGTCAAAAGATCAAATCAAAAAGGTTTCCGATACAGTAACTCGAGATTTAGATTTTCAGCCCTAATATGGAAACCATCCGAGGTAGATTCACCACAAGCTATAACATTGTGAAAAAATGCTAAATGCTTCTGTAGAAGCCACGAGTCGCAGCCAAATCCAATACAATTGAAGTCAATCGCAACCTCTTCTTTAGACGTAATAAAACGACAGAAAAAACATAATATATGCCTCCATCCATGGTGTCATCCACACGAGCATTCTTCACATTCATATACGACTTGAAACGGTGTCATTTACACCGCCTTTTAAGCCTTAGTGTCCTCTGATAGCCTCTGAGGTGTGTTCACGGACCCTCTGGCACACCATCGTGTGGCTACGTCCGCTAGCATCAACACTTCCGGGTGTGGACATTTAGGCTTAAAACACGGTTACACAAAATTACACTACACTACTTACTACACAAGGTTACTACACTATAATTAACGCTAGACATACATACAAGATACAAATGACAATATATAACTACACTGTTCTTTGCCTTTTCTGTTTACCGATATATATATATTTTGCTCTAGTCACCTCGTAGCTGGTCGACCTGGTTCCAGGCTCAGACTCTTTTCATAAGGATTTTTTTGAAACGTCAATGGAGGAAATTAATGGGAAATGAATATCTTAAATTTCGTAAATAGTTAATTAATCCAATAGTTTTCACCATGAAACTTTCCCAAATGATTACTTACATTCCAAAAAGTGTATTACAAGTTTTCGGATGTTTTATGTGAAAGTCCTTTGTAAAGAAAAAATATTAATATGTGTTATAAAATTGAATTGATTTGTTGTGGCTAGATTAAGCAGAATGGCTCTGTTCGGGAGGCATTCTTTTTACCACCCACCAGTAGGGTTGTGTTTTAACCCCTGTTAGTTGGTAGGTTGGGTGGTTGTTTGGTTGTTTGGTTGGTTGGGTGGTTGGTTTTTTTTCTTGCTTGCGCAAAATTTGGTGGAAGAATGGGACATGGACCAACTCATAAAATGTTGCCTCAGATCTTGGCAAAGAAGAAGAAGATGCAGGAATTATTTCATCACTTTCTTGGACATTGTGACATAGGGCATTTGTTTAACATTTTCACCAGGAAATGAAACCAGGTTAATGAAAAACAATCAGGCACATTAAGCGAACTGAAATCTATGAGTGTGCGTAAACACTATGTTTTAGTTGGTTGATAGGTTATCTTGTTTCTTAGCTTATACTGTTGGGTTTGACATCTATAACAAGACGTCATTTATTTCCAAGATGCATGTATGCTTCGTGGGTAAAATATTTAACTGTAAAGTAACCAGTCGTTCCAGCTGTTGGGTAAATGTACTAGTATTTTATAAATGGTACTTAAGTGCAGTGTTTGAGTAAGTGTACTGTGTAACACAGAGGTTAGTCAGAGGTCAGGGTCAAGAGCATCTGTTGTCCACAGACACTTCAGCTGTGTGGGGGTGGGCTCGTCGGAGGCGTGCAGATGATCTGCTGTGAAGAGCTGATTTGTGGATCCATTTTGAGACAAAATTTATGATTTGAACTTTATCTGAGGGACAGAAGAGCTTCAGTCTGTAACTGCCTTCTCGTTTTACACCACCAGCAACCTCATGTTTCCCCTTAAACGTCCCATCATGAGGATTTATTTTTCCTCCTGTGCTATCCGTCATTTTGTCAGAGCAGGTGTCTCTCTGTCTCTCTGTGTCTCTTTTTTTACTCCAAATGGCAGAGATCTCATTTTGGAGCGAAGCACTTCATTTGGGCCGACACAGGAGTGGGTGAGGGGGCTGGGTTAAGATACCAAGAGGCCAGAGGAGAAGGGAGAGAGGGAGGGAGGTTAAACCCCTAAAGACCTGCCCCTGGCTCTGGCCGTAAGCCGGTCGGGGTGTACACCCCCCCCCCCACCAGTTCCGGAAAATTGGCGAGATTAATGCTGCGGCAGAGACTGTGGCCGCTGATGGTGTTTCCAGATGGCCAACAGCTTCGGCGGTGGCACTGGCGCGTCGCAGCGTGGCCTCCGACCACCGCCCCAGGTTTATGAGTCGTGTAAAATCGTTTCAGGACTGAGGCCCAGGCCAAGTCAGCAGCATTTTGGGACACCTCGTTATCCGTCTCTCTAGTGCAGTGTACCTAAGACAACACAATGTCTCAGAGTCCTTTACTGCTCAGCTTGATTCAGCCTCACACTCCATTTCATGCAGTTACAGTTTGAAGCATCCTGTTGATTTGTGCATCCTGGCAATTTTATTTTGAAGTCAAACAAATTACATGCTTTGTGTTTACCACTTCAAATACGATCAGGAAACAAATCTAATCATGATGAGATTCATTAACACTGCACTAGAAGTAAAAGTGGGTCAAATGGTTTTCAATTTTATTGTCACTTATAAAGAAAGTCTGTCAACCTGCATGTTTTCAGTGCAGCATGAGAAAAAATAAAGTTTATACTGTTTAAACGTCTGCAGGTATGTCGTAGCTGCATATCCTACCTTGTAGCCTGCAGTTCACCTCCCTGGGAGTGTGACTCACAACTCACACTCCTTCAGCCTCAGTCAGTACAGTGGTCGTATACGTGATCGGCTCAGTTTCAGTCTCCATTGTTTGAATTCCATACACAGAAACTCCAATGCCAACATTTGTCTTTTAATCTTAAGGTTGCACAAGTAATCTATGGGAGGATTGGGAAGCTCCAGTGCTAAAACCTACTGAATCTGTCAATTGACCATGACATTTAAAAAAAATGTACTTGTTTGACAGATGAGGTTTGTCCAGAAAGTGATAACGTGAAATCTTATCGTGGCATTTGTGTGTCTTTGATTGTCAGAAGCCGGGCTGTGAGGCGGTCTGTGCCGTGTTACCAGCTCTGGAGCTGCTGCTGCTCCAGCTCAAAGAGGAGGCCGGCGTGCTGGTGGAGCTGAGCCAGCTGGCCCGCGAGCACGGGGACCCGCACACCGCCAGCGTTGTGAAGAGCCACTTCTTGGCGCCGCGGGTTGACCGTCTCAAACTATTAGGCGACCTGCTCACCAGTGCCCGTCGGATCGGCTGCACCAGTGACCAAACGAGAGGGTTTGGGGAGTATATCCTGAATGAGCTTCAGGAAGAACTCACCAGATGATGGATCTGCTTCACCTTAAAGGGAGACATAGCTGGTATACTGTATGATACTCGTCTCCTCTGAATAAAAATCGGACATATTGTGTGATATTTCAGGAACTGCATTTGGGTCCAGATGAAAATAATTTTCATCTCTCTGTGTTCAGTGCAGAAATATGTCCAGAAGGTGTTTAGCCTAGCTTAAAGCAAAGACTGAAAGCAGGGGGGATTGTTAGCCTATCTCCATAAAAGTTGAAAAATGTATATCCATGCCAAATTTTATTAATAACATTCCTTATATACATATTGTTGGCTCTATCGTGTGATAGCTTGGGTTAACCCTAAGTGAATATAATGTAAATTTCTCCACGTTTTTTATATTAAGACTATATATTTTTCACACTATCCTTTGAGGAATTTTAACTACAAAACCTTTTAACCGACAAACATTGAGACAGCAGCTAACTTCAATGGCAGCTTTGGCAATTATTTTTGAATCTTAGATTTGTAGTTGCATTTTGGATGATAATAACCAGGCCCTGTACACAAGGTTTAGTTTTACTTAATAATTCAGAGAACTATGAATGTTTCCCAAATGTATTTATAGCCAGTTGCGAAGGGACAATACAGGGTTCTGCTACATGTAAACTGCTACTCACATCTTTGCTTGTGAATGTGTGTATTCCAACAGATAAATTACTTTTTTTTATGATTTATCCCCAGTGTATTTACTTTTTAATCATAAACTCTTGTTTCTTGACTTTTTATTATTTCGACAGAGCTTCAGAAGCCCGAATGTATTGAAGAAGTTTGTTGTACACCACTGCTGACTTGATTCTCAATAGGTTCAGACTTGTTGTGCAATTTATAATAAAGTGGAAGTGGAAGCAAGTGTGTTCATCAGTGTTTTCCCTCATGTTTTACCGTAACTACAAGTCATTTGACATTTTATACATTTATTATTTTATTATTATTATTAAATGTCTTAGTTATGCATAAAAAAGTGTGTTGAACTTAACATTGAGATAACAAAAACATTATTATGAGCAAAAAGCATCCACAACTTTTGATTGTTAGTTGTTAGTTATTTAGTTGTCAGGGGTGAGGCCTTGCGTTAAAAGGCCTGTCAGTCAATTTGAAGTGATAGCGATAATCCTATGAGTGGAGGGTTTGAATACTGTGTGCGACATCCACAGAGCAGAGCTTCTAACCATCTGTCACTCCTGACTGGCACAGGTCGAGTGGTTCGTTTATAAGGGGTCTGCAGTGGGTTCAGTGCGCTGCTCTGCAGCGCCCTCCAGCTGCAGATCACCGCTGCTGCAGCTGCACGACACCGATCTGCAAAGTTTGCTGCATGTTCAGTGAAAATCACAAGTCTGCTTGTAAACGCGTGTGGATGGTGGGTGCTGTGCTGACAGCTGAGAGCTGCAGGCCGGGGAGGAGGAGCTCAGTGGATCTCTCTGACTGCACACACACAAAGACACAAACACTCAGGTCTAAAATTAAACTCAATGTCATTTCCACTTGATTACCAGGCTCACACTTTCATGCAGTATTAACACTCTTTAAAAATGGCGTTTGGCTGTGTGAAGTCATTGCATATGATCAGTGGCCAAAGGCATTTCAGCTTAGTTTGGATGTGAGATGTTCCTCCACATATGAAGCAGCTCTGACGTCACAGTCTGAACTGAGGAGGATCCTAAACTCAAAAAGAACGTGTTTTCGTTCCAGTTGCGATTAATAGAAATGCATTTACAATTAAATCCTTAAGCTAAATAACATTAGCAGAGCTAAAACGTCCCGTTTGTCTGTTCTCCACTTGTATTAGATGTGAATGTAAGATTATAATTTTTATGAAATATAATTATAGTGTTTTTCTTTATCCCTTTAAAATGCTTCAGTGTGTAAGATATAGGTGACATAGATATGATGGGAGAAATTGAATATAAAATAATCCATAGTGACGTTTTCACTAGTGTGTTTCATCTAAATTCTACAAATCTCTGTTTTCTTTACCCTAGAATGGGCCCTTTCTATTTTAATACTTAATATTTACACCAGGAGCGGGTCCTCTCTATGGAGGCAGCCATGTTTTATACTGAAGCCCAGACTGGACAAACTAAACAGCTTTTGAATTTTTATGACAACTGAATGCTGCAGGTTCTCTTTCATGTTTGGAAGGGGAGGGGGAGGTGAGGGGTGATCAGCTGCAACATGCAACTTCACCACTACATTTTACACACTGAACCTTTAAAGTTTGATTCAACTTTAGCTTATTTGACGTAAACTTTAGGGTACATTATTTAGTATTAGTAAATAATAAAAAAGGTAAATACATAAAAAAAAAATGTTTAAAACATATCTGCTACAATGATGATAATTTCATAGCAGAGTTAACACGTGTTTTCATATAAAATCCTGTAAATTAACACTTTCAAAGCTAAATTATTTTTAGTGTATTTTGAATGTATAAAAAAATTAAAACATATATCTTTAGACTGCCTTTAAATGCTTAATGGGGGTTACACTAAAATAAGATTTAGGATTAGGTTATATGCCTCCTATTACTTAAGTTTTATTTTTGTTCGTTTGGTTACATGTACTTATTTAGCCCACTTTATTTTTACTAGGTAGGTTTATAGATTTAAGTTTCAATTTTTAAACGACATGCTGTTTAAAAAAAAAAAAATCAAACAGCCAAAAAAATTGGGTTTATTTTATCCATCACATTTCATCAATGTAAGAAAAGTTAATTTGTTAAATTATGTTTATTTCTTTACAGGAAAACAATTCTTTAAAAAAGATTGCAGCATTATACATGAAAATATTATGTATTAATGAACAACTACATTTACATTTACCCAATTTCCCACCCGGTTGAATAAACTATGTCTGATTCTGAGGAATAATAAATTGTATTAGAGAAATCTATAGTTAAAACAAACAGTGTTGTACTGTGCTGTGATGGTAATAAGCACGTTATGTGTTCTCAGTATGAAGCAGTCCACATGTGTGTGTCCCCCCCCACCCCCACTGTGTGCAGCTCACATCACCCTGCTCTGTTAGGGGTAATTGTACACTAATTACCGTGAAGTTGTAAACCCCTCCCGCTGGCCGCTGATTGGTCAGACCCCAGTGGACATGGTCGCCCGGTCCCCGCCCCCCCGGGTGCCCCAGGTATAAGTTGGTCCAAGTAGACAGCTGAGGGGACACACCAGTCTGTGACAGGACATAACATTCCCCCTGAAAACACTCAGCCTGCACCACTGTCTTCTGCCAATTCTTCTTCTTCTTGCTTTCGTCTCTGTCTCAAGACTCCCTGTGTCTCCCACTGGATTTGTCTTCTTCCTTGGTGTGCCGGGGACTGAACCATGGAGTTGTCGGATATCTCTTTCCCCATCCCCGCGGCTGATGATTTCTATGATGACCCCTGCTTCAACACCAGCGACATGCACTTCTTCGAGGACCTGGACCCGCGGCTGGTCCATGTGGGCCTGCTGAAGCCGGACGACTCCTCCTCTTTATCCTCATCCTCCCCTTCCTCCTCCTCCTCCTCGCCGTCCTCCCTCCTGCACATCCACCACCACGCCGAGGGGGAGGACGACGAGCACGTCCGCGCCCCCAGCGGGCACCACCAGGCGGGCCGCTGCCTGCTCTGGGCCTGCAAGGCCTGCAAGCGGAAGACCACCAACGCGGACCGGCGGAAGGCGGCCACGATGCGGGAGCGCCGGCGGCTCAGCAAGGTCAACGACGCCTTCGAGAACTTGAAGCGCTGCACCTCGGCCAACCCCAACCAGCGGCTGCCCAAGGTGGAGATCCTGCGCAACGCCATCAGCTACATCGAGTCCCTGCAGGCGCTGCTGCGCGGCGGCCAGGACGACGGTTTCTACCCGGTGCTGGAGCACTACAGCGGGGACTCAGACGCCTCCAGCCCCCGCTCCAACTGCTCCGACGGCATGGTGAGTTCAGGGACTGACAGGTGTGACTCAGGGGGAGTGGGTGTGCGCTTCGACTGGATGTAATATGTCCACGAGTTTCTCCAGCGAGTCTTTACGCATGGACGTGTTACTCTCTTTTTGTTAGCCCTGGTCGTTATTTGTATTTACTGTTGAAATATGTCTTCATATTTCCGTTAGCTCTGACCACACACTTCCCACGCGTTGACCTACAGCCACACGGAGGTTTTCAAAACCCCGTGTAAAATACATTAAACCACACAAGCCACTGTTTTCAACACCTTTTACGCACAGTACAAGTTAGACGCCCTTCTTCATAACTATGTAGTTATCTGTCATTTGCGTCATAAGGGGATCAATCCTTTCGTTTCACAGCACACACGGTTTTCTTTTACTTCAGTAGCTTTCCCTCACGATTAAAATACAGAAAGAAATCGTCACATCACACATTTAATTTAAACACCCACATGTTTGTATTTCGTTAGAGCGTTAATAGGACACATGTTACAATACATAGCAACCGCTGACTTTCTTTGTTAAAAGTGGTGTTTTATTTTATCTATGTTTTTTTTATTTTATATTGCAATTAAATGTTAAGAAAATAATTTGAAGAGGGGCATAGATTGAACAAAATGTGAAACGTGTTTAGACGAATTTAACCTTTTAATTTCGGGTTCTGACACATGGGACTGTAGATAGACCTCGTTTTGTCATTAGTTAATAATAAGTTAATACGATGAGTAATTTTTCGTTTCATTTCAGGAAAACTAAACCAAAATTTTTTTTTTGAAAAAGACAAAATACTTCAAATATTTATAATTCTCTAGGGTTTCTGTGCTAAATGGGAATTATTCTACCTTTTTGTTTCTCACTTAACCTTTGGTAGTGTCTTCATATTATTTCATTATTATCTAATGAAATGATTTATTTTGTCAGATTATCCCTGTGTGTGTGACTGGAGCTTAAATATTGTGGAGAGTCCTCCCTGAATCTGTGTCTCTGTTTCTTCCTTCAGACGGATTTTAACGGGCCGACCTGTCAGTCCAACAGGAGAGGAACTTATGACAGCAGCACTTATTTCTCCCAGACTGCAAACGGTAAGAATCCACAGAGCAAAGGGCCATAACCAGCTAACAGGCCACTTATAATCACTAATTCAAGTAATGAACCACTTCATTCATCTCTGTTAGTAAAACTGAAAAAGCTCATGAGAAAAGACACTAAACACACCAG
Organism: Hippoglossus stenolepis; assembly: GCF_022539355.2. Lineage (NCBI taxonomy): Eukaryota > Metazoa > Chordata > Actinopteri > Pleuronectiformes > Pleuronectidae > Hippoglossus > Hippoglossus stenolepis. Next base: position 6,229,548 of record NC_061487.1, on the reverse strand, counting down.
GTTTCCAAAGCTGAATTCTTTAAAGCCTGCAAACTTAAAGTAACACGGAGATTAGTCTGATATGTACTAGATTGTGTTATTGTTATTATAACTGTCATCCTAAATTTGAGATATTCAATTATGGGACAAAATTTGTTTGAGATGAACTAATTTTTGAACAGATTCTTTTTGTTTGTTTGAATTATCACTGTAGGCTGATTTATAAATCAGTTTAAGTAAGATTTTGTTGTTTTTGCAAGTGTCCACATTTTAGTTATGTTGCATTAAAACTAATTGAACCCACATTTTTAATGAAAACATAACTGAAGTATTAACTCTAGTTTTTGGTTCTATCTGCAGGTGGTCAGAAGAGTGACCGCAGATCGGTGGTCTCCAGTCTCGACTGTCTCTCCAGCATTGTGGAGCGAATCTCCACTGACAACAGCAGCTTGATGCCGGCTGCGGAGGGGCCTGGGTCCCCGCCAAGCGACCAGACGGGGGAGACAGCAGCACCCGGACCCCCTCGGGTCCCCTCTCCGACTGCCAGCCAGGACCCCAACCTGATCTACCAAGTCCTATAGACCCTCAAACCTGGGACAATTCACATCCTCTCACACAGTCCACTCCTACAAATCAGATCTTTACACACACACACACACACACACACACACACACACACACACACACACACACACAAACACAAACAAACACACACACACTGAAAGTGATGTTATAGCGACTGAACTGATTCTTAACACCCTGTTTGCATCACATGTTAAGATTTTATAGTTTTCTCAACATCCCTCCACATCTGCTTTTATTTCCTTAAGTCAAAATATGGAAGCTCATTCTTGTCAAAAAAAAGGAAAAGATGAGTGTGAAGGTTTATTAGTAGTTTATCATTTAAAAAGTGAAAAAAGTAATCTTTAGCCACTTCTCATTCTCAATCAACAAACAGAGTTTAATATTTTATAGATCTCATTTATAGATTTAATATACACTGAGCATGCTCCATGCATTGATGAAGATCATGAGACATAATAAGCTCTTAAGACAGGGCTTACAGAGCAAACAAGTTTATTCTTAAATCTTGATTCAATAGCTGTAAAATAAGGAATGATAAAAATAACAGCTCCATATTTAAGTATCAAATAATAATTGCAATTATATTGTAAATATTAATTACAAGAGAGACCGTCTCAATTGTTTTGTCATGTCAACTTATAAGATAGTGGATTTTCTTCAAAATACAATAAGTGACAGAAATGCAAAAATGTGAGTGGAGATGCATAGCCAGTTGTTATGTTGACTCCATATAAAATGTGCATTGTTTTTTGTGGCAGCAATGACTTTCCATAGTTGAGCATATTTGTCCCACAGATTCCCCTTCCTGGTAATATAAGTGGACTAGACTGGAGCTCAAACCACTTGAATGCTGGAAAATGTAGTTTTTGCAAACATTTCTTGATTGATTATTGTTGTATTTTTTTATTTTAAGTTATGAAAACACTATTTTAAGGCTCAGCTGGGTCATTCAGATAGATTTTTCTTCCTTTCTGTGTGTAGTCTATTTGATGGACGGAGGCCAAAAACCATCCATTTACATTCCTCCACATTCGTCCATCTGAAGTTCTAACTGCACCAGCTGTTCAATTCCCTCAGGAAAAAAAGAACTACAATTATTATATGATTTATTTAAAAGATACCAGATAATACAATAGATATCTGTAGTAAAACTTTAATACTTAATAAAAAATACTACTACAGACACTTAAAGCCCTCAGATTAGACGAATAAAGTATTAGAGGAGTAAACGTAGTGTTAAATGGATTTCGTTTATCATTTTCATTCACTGCAGCGGAGGACCATTTTTCTGTTTCTGTACATATTATGTAAATAAGAGCTGATTTGTTCCAACTGAAAGTATTAATTATGTATTTAATGTTTCTGTCTGTATGTGCTTCTGTTTGTTGTGAAAATGTTTAAACTTTATATTTATACATCTGAAAACTGAGTGACAGTCTAATGACAAATAAATGAACCTGCTTATTTATACAAAAACATGTTTTGAATGTACATTTATTGAATGATTGTGTGCTATTTAGTCCTATGGATTATTCATTATTTTTATTTCATACATACAGGGTAATTTTAGTGCATTAGATTTTGTTCTGCATTTAGGCTACATACAGATGAGACATTTCATAATTGTAACCTTTATAAACAGTAACTGTAGCTATGATTTTAATTTAAATGTAATGATGGTTTTTACATAGTTATCCCCCATTCATTAACTCTCTTCATTTAATATTATTACAACATATCCTAACTATGTTTGATCTTTTTTCTTTTACAAATATATATATATATATATATATATAATTTTATTTATAATTTATTTATCTTGCTTGTAAGAACAGCTTCACAATTTAAGTCTATGATTATGTTCTGCACCCGTCACAAAGGAAACATTTCAATATAAGAGTTGAATAATTGATTGCATTAAATGTAAGTAAAGGTGCAGTTATCAATGGTTGCTATATTGATATAAAATTATATGTATTTACTCTATATCTTAAAGTTGTAAATATGATAATCACCACATTATGATACACAGACACTATCAGCTTTTAGGTCATTCTCCACAAGCACTATAAAACTCTGTCTTCAACAAGAGGCCGTTGAAACATCTGGTCACAGACTCAAAGATCAGCAGCGCCATCGTGTGACCGCTCAGAAAACCTGCAGGTATTTCTGTTCCACATGATCCACGGTTCAAACCCAAAAACTTGTTACATGATTAGTTTTGCTGTGAAAGTTACAAAAATGTCTAAATCTGACGATTTGTACGAAGTCATTAATATAATATACATTCGACACTGTACATTCTACATTCTACTGCAGTGTTTCTCATTTTCTGTCCAAATAATGAATGAGGGAGACATAACATCAGACACATAAAGTACTGATCTCAACGCTAAACCACAATCGGATTGTGTTTGTTAATGGCAGATTGTGTTGGATTGTAAAGGTCTACATCTTCCAAAGTGGCCACTGTTGCTCCAGTTGACTCAGACAGCAACACTTTTATTTAAGAATCACTCAAACATTCTTTTTTTCATTGGACCATGTCACACCTGTTCCTAAAACTTGTCTATAAAGTCCAAATTCACTTTGTTCCACACTGACCTACCCATTGGATATGAACCTGTCAGAACCCCTGAGCTCGTCTGGCTCATGTCTGTCTTTATTCTGAGGGTGACATCACACATTCATGAGGCAGCTTTCTGTCTTTGTGTTCCCAGCTGCTGGAATTTACAACCACACAGCATTAGATGTGCTCCAACAGCAACTGTATAAATGCACACCTTATATACCTTATATAAATGTTTTTTATGTATTATTTCGTCTCCTCTGAAATGAATGTGCTAAATTGGGTAATCGCACATATTCACTGCCAATTGGATTTCACATATTTCAAGAGAGACACAGACAGTTTTTCATGCTTTTATTTTCTTCACACCCATTTCATTTTTATTTTGTCCTAAACTCTTTTGATGGGCTCCAGACTCCAGAGCTGGGCTGCCAGGCGTCTAACCAGAACCAAGAGGCGTGACCACGTCAGCCCTGATGTTCTCTCTGCAGCAGATGAACTCAGCTACATGGAGTTGAGCCATCACCCACCTTATAATTTACACCTGTGCTTTTACTGCTGTGACCTGTCAAAATGTCTGCTGGGAAAAAAGATCCACTGAAGCTGATCTGGAGCAACCGATTTACACCTGAGGAAAATAGCACAATGTAATGTGCTGCAGCAAAACAAACGGCCCCAGAGGGATTCTTCATTTCTTCAAAAACAGTTTTTTCTGAAGTTTAAATGGTCTAAGTTTTCAAATCTGACCCTATAGCTTCAATCATCATGGCCACCAAACTGATGGTGCTCTGCTGGGCTTTATAGACCTGCCCACAGGTCTGCTTCCTGTTCTGTCCAACAGATGCTGACACTGTTCAGATTATTTGATCCAAACCTTAAAAACATCTGGAGAACTGATGGATCTTTTACATCTGTAACAATAAAGCTACTTTCACTGTATTTTTCACACATGCTCAATACTTCTCAAAGGTGGCTGCATGTGGCTCAGGGGGTAGAGCTGGTTGTCCACAAACCAGAAGGCCGGCAGTTTGATCCCAGTCTCCCTCGTTCCGCGTGCCGAAGTGCCTTTGAGCAAAATAGTGAATCCCAAATTGCCTCTGACGGCGGCGTGTGTTTGATAGAGGAAGTGCCCCACAGAGAGGAAGTGTATGAATGGGTGAATGGCTAAACTGTACTGTGAAGCACTTTGAGTGGTCATCCAGACTATAAAAGCTCAATTATCAATACAGACCATTTACTTTTGCAGGGAGCCTCATTTGTAAATTTAACAATTATAATATAATAATGAAAATCAAATCCCCTATTTTCCTTTTTTCTTTAGCACAATTGTTTTCTACAATAACAAACCACAGTCTTGAGGGCGTATGGATACAATGAAAGCTTTTGACTTCGTGGTAATGAATCAGCCAATGGGGAAGTTGCAGGGTCTGTTTCTTTGTGTCTACTTATGAAACCCCAAGTCCAATTCAACCCTGCGCTTAGAAAACAGTGCTGAACAAATGACTTTAAAATTACATGACTAAAAATACTGAACTTTATTGATTTCTGAATAACAACAGATCTACAGACATGGCTTGAAGAGTCACACTTTATTTACAAAAATAGTGAGAACCAAACAGGCGATTGTGAGGAAGCGAGAAGGCGAATCAGTTTTAGTACTTTTTATTCCTATTGAACAGCAGCTAAAGGCTCCTGGTTGCATGAATTAAGACGTGGGTTGGTAACTTCCGGGTGAACCTCAGCATCACTTGCTTCTTCTGAGGTCCGACCTTCGCCACAGTGTGCGCAGCTTCATCAGGCGTTTGTCCGAGACGACCGCAGTTTGGTTTCTGAGCAGAGGCGAGGGCTCGTTTACTTTCTGCGGCGGGCGGCGGCTCCCTTCTTGCTGCTGTAATACAAAAGAAAATGGGACACGAGTCAGAACGATGGGGTTGTTTTCAACATTTTTGTACCTTCATTCAACGTGGGATAGCTGATGGCTGTGCAGGCTGAGGTTTCATGTCAACCCCCACTTGTGTTCTTGTGCACAGCCAAGTTATCAGGGATTGGTGCCTTGCTCTATGGCTCCTGAGCAATAGTGAAGTAATATAAACGTGTTTTTTTCCCTCGACAAAGTCTATACATAAATACTAAGGTTTGTACAACCATGCTGGATCAGGTTTTTATCTCAGACTTTACTAACTCAATATCTGACATAGAAATCCACAATATCAAGTCCTCATGTTTTGTCTAGTGATACATGGAGGCTAAATATACATGAATTATCTGTCTAGATCACAAAATAATAAGCCACACTAAATAAACATGTTATTTCACAAAAATACTTTTCTTGGTATCACACAAACACAACATATAAACAACAACAACTTCTCTGTTGCACATGTGACATTTTCAGAGGACATCTGGAACACGTCAGAGATGCAACATTTCCAGGCTGCGACACCACTCGTCAGAGACACACTCATGCAGCACTTACCTGCACAGACTAAGTCATTACTGAGTCCAACAGCCACTAAACCTAATACGACCATCTTTCGACTTACTGTTGTAATGGCTCTCCCACACATTGAAGTGAATGTGTCAGTATGAGGACAAGGACTCGGACAAAAGGATGCACTGTTTTGGGTAATAATGTGTGTTATGTTTGTTATGCAAGTGTTTTGTTTTAAAAACTATAGTTTTCACCATAATACAATCATTGTCGGTCACTATAATATTTGCTAAAGACATCGGTAAAAGTCTCCAGTCAGACAATGTGTCTTGCTACCATCACATATTATGTTATCAGTTGAATAGGAGCCAATCCTTTTTCAAAGACCGGCAGGGAACGTTCCTCACGTACAGACATCACTGTCATCAGTACGTTTACAGGTCTAATGAAAGGTAATATGATAATATTAGGGAAATAACACACAAAATGTATGAGATGTTAAAGACGCACATAGCCAGACAGAGAGGAGAGATAAAGAGTGGTTTGGAAATCTGTGCGCAGATATGGCTTAAAAGATTTCCAACCATATGGACGAGGGAAGAGCTCCGTGGAGGGGCTAAAACATCCGTTCCTTTTAAATGACTCACATATAAGCAGGAGAGTTTTATCAAATCTTTGACGATTTTTCCAAAAAAATCCAAAAAACAGGAGGGGAAAACCAAAGCTTATCACGAAAACATCATCAAAGCCCTTGTTAGTTACACAGTGGCTGCAGCTCAACTCTCAAAATGACATTAGCTTCTCTTCAAATTCAACTAAAGTTGAGCTTTAACTCTTTGCAACTTGTGACAGTTTTAAAGCCTAAAACTCTGACCAGCTGAGAGATTAGATTATTTACAAGAAGCTGGTGGCAGCACAGTCCTGCTGCTGCTGTGCACTGTGTTGTGTAACATGTAAATGAGCTGTGACGGGATCAGAGGCCGCACAGTTTTGATATGGGTTTGGGTTGGTTTGTGGTGTTAGTGGGGATTTGGTGCGTTTATGGCTTGTTTGAATCTATATAAATTTGGATTATCATGGGGTATCATGCAGCTCAGCTTTAGAGTTGATCCTAAATGATTCTAAAATTTCGGAATTCGGTTGCTGGTTTAAACATAAACTAAAAAAATGAGCTGATGTTTTGATCTTCTAATGCCATAAACTGCCATAAACAGTTATGTTCATGTTATGACAGTTATGTCTCGCGGAGAGAAGGGTTGTAACGTTCACCCAAACAACAAGTTGGAGTTAAATGGAGTTATGAAGTTATATTTTTTAGAGTTTTGAGATTACTATGTGTCAGTGAACGCAGCAGGGACAGTACTTACTGCTTCTGCAACTCGTCAATGTGTTTCCTATGCGTGAGCACCTGAAAAAATGACACAGCAGCATCTTTAACACCCACCAGGACAGGTTTACCTCGCAGGGGCCCGACTCCCTTCCCTCTCTTCTTCTGAACAGGCTCCGTGGGCTAAAAGCTGCAGACTGAGGCATCATGGGAAAGCACGACGGCGGGCGTGCATATGACCAGTGTTCATTATTTTTTCACTTTGGTTTGATTTGAACTAGATGTTCAGTTTCTATTATGATGTCTCATCCTGAATTTGGCAACTAACAGATGTTCTGATCCTTTGTGCTTTGAAACGCCCGTCGTATGTTTCCCCAAGATGCCACGTGGATGGTTTGGAGACATTTGGCTTCATCCGCTCTCACTCACCTGTCTGAGCGCTCGCTCACACACCTGAAGAGTTTGATTCCAAAATGACTCTGTTAATGAAAAACGTCTGAGAAAATGCGAACTGTTATATTGAAATTGTTAAAAATGGAGTCAAGATAACCGACTCATGTTTTGCTTTAACATTATCGAGTCTGACAGATGCTAACGAAGCATGATATTAAAGCTGTGGTACTGTTTTAAATGACAGAGGACATTCAACTTCCTCACTTAGTGGAAATCTTGCTTTGTCATTTTTCCAGAGTGAATCTTCAGGAAACAGACGTCCCTTTTGGAAACAAACCCTTCAGTTGTCTCTCCTTCAGTGGTGTCTCTGGACCAGAGGCGGCGCTCTGGTTCTCTGACCTTCCTTCATGCTAACATGCAGCGAGCCTGAAGGCGGCGGGTGCGACACCCTGCTCAGCTCTACTTACAATTTACTGAGCTCCTCCACTCTCTTACGCAGGGTTGTAACCTGGAGGAAATCAAAGAGTGTATCAAGGGTTCAAATCCGGAGGTGTGGGGACGCTCAGCCGAACGCCCACCTCAGGACAACGTCGTCAACAAGCAACAACTACATCGCTGCTTCTGTTTCCTTGGAAGGTTTCTGGACTTTAAACAATTTACTATGGCTCATATATATCAAGATAACTAAACTGGAAGGTAAACAATGGTATAAACAAACAAACAAACAAACAAACAAAACAAGTAATGGATGAAAGAGACATATCATTTCAAATGGAGGTAAACAGAAGGAGGAGGTACGTACCCAGAGACCAAGCTGTGGATCTTAACTGTCATGCACATTTGTATAAAGGCTCTCAAGGATGATTATTAATGATATTCATATATTATAGCATCTTTTCAAAAAAGTTAAACAAATAAAAAACTTTTTTTATAAATAAGTCTGACTTTTATTTCAAATCCAACAGTTCTAAAAATGCTAAATTCTGTTAGTTGTCTTTCTTCAATAAATTATATTAGTAAAGCATAAAAACTTTAGATCTAATCAAGATTGTGTTTTTTTTTTCACAAGGGCATCTCAGCTTTTATCGACCCATAATCTTATTTTTAGGTTTCAAAATTTCATGTAATGACATATTCCAAACCTACTGAATCTTTAAATGGGAATGTGAAAAAAAAAACATTAGAGACAGTAAACACAGTGGACATTACTGAGAGTCAGAACAGGGTTGAAGTCTCACCTCATACTTCTGCCTCTTCAGTCTCTCCATATGGTCAAACTTCTCAGACTCAAGCTGGGTCTGCCATTCATGCAGCTCATTGATCTTATCCCTGCAAACAGCACAGGAGCAGGAGGAAAAGATTAACTTCCAACACAACAGCTGATGCTCGATGTGCAGAGAGAACTCAAATATTTGAGTCCAGTTAGATTGAGGTGTTTCTATAAAAATCTTAATTATGTTTTCAAGAATATTTTCCTGCAGTGATGTAGGACATATTCAGATTCTACTGACCAGTCTGCAAAAACCCTCATGCATTAGTAATAGTATGAATAAAAAGTATAATCATAAAAATTCACCTGAAGTATTCATTTTAAAAGTACTGAGTGTATAAAAAAGAGTTATATGACTTCTATTATATATTACATTACATTTCATTTAGCTGACGCTTTTATCCAAAGTGACTTACAAGAAGTGCATTCAACCATGAGGGTACAAACCCAGAACAACAAGAATCAAGAAAGTACAATTTTCTTCAAGAAAGCCAAACTACATGTGCTATAAGTAAGTGCCATATAAGTGCTACAAAATCGCTACTATTTGTATTTATTTTTATTTTTATTTATTTTTTTATTCAAGGTATAGTTGTATATATTAGATACATATTTATATATTCCTGTGTCAGCAGCATTTTGTTGTTGTCATTAGTTGAAGTACTGATAATGATAACTATTCTGGACAGGGGTTCAACAAATATTTGGGCTGCTTAGTATGTTCTCAATTAATCAGTACATTTTTTGTTAAATATAAATGTGAGAAATTATTATCCATAATCATCTTGGTTTTGTCCAAATTATTGTTGAAAGTTATTCAGTGATGAATAAATGGCAATTATTTATAAAGAAAAGCATCATGTTTGAGAAGCTAAAAATCATGACATTTAAGACACTTTTACATGATGATCAAAGCAGTTGTTTGTTCAATTTTTGCTAGTGAAATAAACCTTGAATCAATGAAATATATCTGCTTTCATTGTTTATAATGTTGGTAGAAGATTAAAGTGGCATGAAACCAAAACACTCAAAATATCAGCTCAGATATATACTTGAGAAAATCTACTTCTATGAATATACACTGACACGGAGAAAAGGTGAAGTGTGTGTGTGTGTGTGTGTGTGTGGTGTGTGTGTGTGTGCGTGTGTGTGTGTGTGTGTGTGTGTGTGTGTGTGTGTGTGTGTGTGTGTGTGCGTGTGTGTGTGTGTGTGTGTGTGTGTGTGTGTGTGTGGGAGCATTGACTCGTACTTCAGCTTGTCTTCGTTCAGATGGTCGATGTTGAGTTGCTTGCGCCTGGCGCTCAGGATCTTCTTCTTCTTCTCTCTCTCAGTCTCTTTCTTTCCACCTCTCTTCTGGTCAGCCTGTTCCATGCAGACACACACACACAAACACACACAGTAGAGACGCAGGTTAACAGCTATCCAGAAAACAAGACACTGCTGTGGATGGTATAGGAGTGTGTACTGACTTTCTGCAGGTGACTGCTGTAGTTGGAGCCCATGCTGGACAGAGCTGACTTCTTCTTGGCATCTTCATCCATCTTCTTCTTGGTATCAGCCTCCTCCCTGATCCGCCTCTCTTCCTGGTTCACAAAAACAAAGAACGCGGCCGAGTGAGTGAGACCTCCGAGCCACACGCACAACTCAGAAAAGGAAACCAGAAGAATAATGACAAACAGATACAGAATTATAACGTGAAACTTGAAATATTGTAATGCACAATCAAATTAGAGCTAAAGTCATTGAAAGGAAATAGCGAATGTAGCATTTTCATATCAAATATTTTCAGAAACATGGATTATGAATATGAAAACAGAAACATGAATAGCAGAGTGGGCAAGTTCTTTACCACTAACAAATAAAATGACAAATATAAGTCATATTCTCTTGAAAAATGAAATGTGATAGATCCACGAACCTCACGTCTGGCCTGGCGCTCCTTATCCTTCTCAGTACGGACCCTCAGCTGTTCGGCCCTCTCGGCACGACGCTTCTCCTGCCACAGACCAACATATACAGCGTCAAGCGTTTTATTCAACACAACTTACTCCACCACATGTCACACGTGAGGTGGAACAGCCAATACAACCTCTAGAGAGGAAAGACAACATTCAGTTTGTTACTAAGCCCTTAAAAAACTCCAAGATCATTTTCGGGTTTAATTTTGGCATTTCTTTCTTTCTTGTTTCAGGATGTTGACACTGCTGATACATTGTTACATTCCCAAAAATCGGGATGGATTCCAATAATTTCACCTTGTTGTCTGAAATCGTTTGTGTTTGCTTTAAAATGTTTTCTTATTTGAACAGTTTTTTTTATAAGAAGACTTTTTTAGGGAGGAACAGATTTTTAAAATATTCAAATTTTTAACAATAAGGAAGGTTAGGGTTTGTTTATTTTTATAAATGTAGGGGATCGTTATGAAATGTTGTGCCATCTTGCTTTGAGTGCAGTCCCTGAGTTGTCTCCTATCGCAAAACTCACAATCCTGTCCTTGAGGGCAATCAGCTCCTCCTCCTCCTTCTTCCTGTGCTCGAAGTGAGCATCGATCAGGCCCTGCAGCTCAATCAGGTCCTTGTTCTGACGTTTCTTCTGGATGTCCTGCAGGGCAGAAGAGCAGAGGCAACACTCAGCCCTGCAGAGAAACAAACGCTAATCGACAGAAATCCATAATGTCGTTACTTTAGGTCAACTTACATCAAAGTCCACTTTCTCACCATCTGGGATTTTTGGAGCGCTGGGCCTACAAGAGGAGATCAAGTGGGTCTTAAGTGCATTGACACATCTCTGAGGGTAATGTTGCTATTTGTGTTTTCAGCCAAATGGCTCAGACCAAAATGTTTGCAGAAATCATTGGAGGTGAGATGACATGTGAAAGAAACTTACTTGAACTTTGGCTTCTCCTCTGCAGGTTAAGAAATGAAGAAGGGACAAGTACATGTCATTGGGTTAGAAACAAAGCAGACTATTTCAATTCTCTCAGGCATTAGACTGTATAGTTTTGTCCCTACATGACAGATTAGATTAAGATTTAAAAATAAAGATATAATTATGGAACATTGTAGGTTAGGGTTAGAAAAACAGAGCAAACAAATGAAAACTTCACATATATAAAGAAAACTAAAGCAAGGGTATAATGAAGTTTTGTGAGTATCAACATGTCATCTTGCTTTGAGTGCAGCTGAAGTGTTTTGTTATTACAAAGACATTTTTGCAAGAGTTTTCTTTAGGCCTTAGTATCTTGCTTTTTCATTTTTCCCAAAAAGTGACGTTTGTTTGTTTACCTTTTTTTTTTCATTTTTCTTTTGGCTTGACCCCAAAACTGTTTTACACAAGCAAATCATTTCCCCAGTTCCTTCTTCAGATTTAATCCAGATTCTGACGGCTCCATGCCATGCAGATGACGAAGGGCATACAGTAGCAAGAGTGTAAAGGTGGGGGTCGCTGTGCAGTGAGGCTTGTTAGCATTGTATATTCCTACGCCCTTCTTCTCCACTTCCAGTCTTAACTCTCCGAAACGCTCACATTTCCTGTATAATATGGGTGTGTCCGTGTGCAAGTGAATATGTATGGGTAGGTCAGTGGGGAGGGGGTGTGAGTTCGATTTTTTTTCATTTCTAATTCTTTTTCACAAATTTAGATTTCAAATTGCCCTCTTGGATTTTCAGATACAATTTCAGACCTGGACACTGCAGTCCTTCCAAAACCAGAATGACAGATTTCACATTTGTTATAAGTTTTAAATCAACATACCTTCCTCTTCAACAGCGTCTGCATGCAGCAAGCATCAAAAATAAAAGCAGAATAGACAACAGCATTAGCAGGCACATTAGAACCAAAACAGGTTCAGCATAACTCGCTCAGAGATGAGGAGGATTATAAGTGACGTCAATTCTCAAACATCCCCAATATTACCAGCTACCACAAACAAATAAAGGCTGAGAAAAATGCATCTGAATTTACTTTTATCCATTAATAAGGTGTTAGCAATTGGAAATACCTGGAAAAGACCTCAGAAGATCTAAGTATTTGAGAACTTACTTAAGTCTTGACTTGTTGAAGCCACAGTTTCACTTTCAAACCGCAAGTGTGAGCCCTTCAACAATTTGACCCTGTATTCATGTCCATTGGATGTTTCAGAAATTACAATTAAGAGGATGGAAAGAAATTTGGATGGTAATTGTAGTTTTCACAATCCAAACGGCAGCACATGAATACAACACTGACGTGGAGGACTTTCCCACCAGCATCTGAGTATTAAGAGGTGACATCCATCAGGTAAATTATATTGAAAAAGGCGACACCATCTTTTTAAATTAGATAAGCATATGTAACATGTTCATGCTCTGCAGTAAAAGTTATCGTATGTATTAAATCTGAAGTTCACCTTCATCAGACGTCACAGTAATGAAAAAGCAACCATGTACGCCAGATACTTGGAGTACATGGTACAGTAGTATAAGTAGAGTTAGAATGAAAAAGAGCCTAACATTAGTTTTTAATTTGAATTTTACTTTTAAAAGAATCACTTTGTTTTAAGAAGACAACTCTGTCCTCTGTGAATGCTAACATGTTAGCATATAGTACAGTTAATTGAGTAGCAGTATGTTCTGATTTGTTTGCAGCTGTCCAATCGTACTCAAGGACAAATTGACTAACGTTTTTCAGTTTTTCTTGATAAGAATAAATTAATAATTTAATAACATTTTAATAGGACTTTTCTAAAAAGTTTAGCCTTCGACAATTGTACTGTATGCTAAAATGTTGGTTCAAATACCAGATAGTCCACTACAGTTGTACAATAGATGTCAATTTACATCAAAATGACAAATGTCAGCTTTTCAACAATAGTTTTTAATGATTGAATTAATTAATTCTCAAATTATTTTGTCAGAAAATGTTTTGTAAGCAGAAAGCTAATGGTCAGAAAGCTAACGGATCAGAAAGCTAGAAGATCAGAAAGCTAAAAGATCAGAAAGCTAACGGATGAGAAAGCTAACGCATCAGAAGATAACGTTGATGTGAGGCAGGACTTAGGGTCTTTATCTCAGCACAAGGTTATCGGCCTTCAAATATTAGTCACATCCTTACTTTCAAGTGCTTCAGACAAGATCATATCAGCATTTCATGAGTTTGTATGAACAGATATAGTAATCTCATCCCAACTTGCAGCCTTTGAGTGCTGCATATACGGACTGTCTTTGCTTTGGGTAGAGGAGAATGGAAGGTAGCATTAGCATTAGCAGACATGATGAACATGTGTGCGAATCAGGATTAGTGGAATCTGTCTGGCTGGCTTTAGACAGTGGAGTGCACCTGTCGCCTGGGAAAGGATGAGAGAATAACCCCTACCCCCTCCATGCCACATACCTTCAGGCTCAGGCTCAGGCTCTGCTTCTGGTTCTGGTTCTGGTTCTGGTTCTACCACTGGTTCTGGTTCTGGTTCTGGCTCTGGTTCTGCCTCTGGCTCAGGGGCCGCCTCAGGGGCCACCTCTACTTCCTCTACTACCTCCTCTTCTACAGCTACACAACATGCATCGAATCACCAGGGGAGAGGAAGGGCGATGAGAGGGTTAATGGAAGCAGAAGTATAGGGAAAGTGGAGGTGGTCGGAGTAGATGACAGGAGATGCATGAAATGACAAGATTCATGGTGGCGAGGACTACCACCAGATGGCGTTAAAGCAGCTGAAAGGCAAGCTATTGCAGGAAGGAAAAGGTCAGTTGTTGATGGTCAGTTGTGGTGGATGAAATGTGAATGATTCCTGGAAAAACCTGCACTGGAACTCTCTGTTTGAACACAAAAACTTCTTGATTCTATCCCGTCGCGATATTTGTTTGAACCAGTTTCTTTTAATTTATTTCAAATACTGTTAGTGTTAACCTGCATGCCATAAAAAGTCCATGTGGTGGTAAGAACACACGTTGTCAAAAGTGATTGACAAATTAGTATCAGTGACGTAAGACTTATCGTCCGGAGTCTGCAAGCTGTGTCTTACCATCGTATTCTTCTAGTCCGTCCAAGAGAAAAAAAGGAGCAGAAGAACATTATCAAAAGATCCCATTGTACCCATTTTTGACAGAATTAAATTCAAAATGTGGGTACACTGGAGATTCATGCTTAGCATACGCAGCACAGTTCTCCTGGGTTGATCAGCGCTCGCAGGCGGGACTATGGAGTGGCTTCAAACTTCCCTAAAGTCACTTTGATCTGAAAGTGTGTTCAGCTCAGGAGGACTGTGGGCTACAGTTGCAAAGAGACATGCAGAGCTGCAGGTAACATTGGCAACAGGTCAGTGCAGGCTTGTGCAAACCAGATGTCATCAATTTAGATTTAGATTTCACACAGCATATTTGGCACTGTCCCGTTGCCATCGTTGGTGCCTGCAACCATGCTACAGCCGGAGGGAAATATAGGCTATGTGCACATTTGCTCAAAAGTGAGAACATTATTGCACAACTTGAATCTGGAGGAGTCAAGCCAAACCTGTAAACTTACAAATTTGTCCTGTGCAATTAACTTTCTTAAGGAGATGAAAGGTCGGTTAGGCAAGTTCCAGAAATAATACTGGGATTTAACATGGAACTCCAGACTGTACCTGGACCTAATTTGGGGGCATTTATTGGTTTTGTAAATGAGAAAAAAATGTGGCTACTTACCCTCGACCTGATCACTGCAAGACAGAAAGAAAAGAAATTCTGACTTAGAATTGAAGCTCATTGTCAACATTCATCTTGAATATTCATTTTTGTCTTCGGAAACATTGGTTTGGAAAAATAATCTTAAATCAAGGTCTGTGTAAAAGCTTTTCCCAAAGCCGTCGATTTTTATTTATTGAACACAAGAGATCCACACAGAGAATCTCTTGACAGACGCAGAGCTAGCTGGTAGACCTTAAATTTGAGATGATTTTTCCTACAGCTTTAAGAAATTTGTGAATGAAAATGTTAATTTACTTACACTTCCTCTGTGTCAGACATGGTGATAGTGGACTTTGCAACCTGGAGGCAAGAGAGAAGAGAATAACTTAGAGTCAGTCGGCAAGGAGTGACTGAGCAGCCTAGTGTATTAATAGCTCAGGATTTAGTTGCAGATGTCTTAAATATCTGCTGCCCCACCCTAAAGAAACCCCACCTGCTTGCCTGCGCATATTTTACTCACCCTAAAAATAAAAATAAAAGCTTTATGCAGATTCATTTAAAAAAAGCATTTAGCTTCTCACTCATTTTAGTTCCTTATCATTTAAAATATTTCACGGGTCACCTGTAAATAATCTTTGAGACATTTTACAAATTTGTCACATCCAAACCTCTTCAGTTTATAATTAGCGTGAGACCGCGGACTGAAATTCGAGCCTCAGTCTTAAAGCTGCTTCTCTGAGGATAAATGAGAAGGGAGCCAAACATAGAATTTTGCCATTGGTCTGTTTTCAACTGCTGAGAGATTTATGTTGCAGGAAAAAATGAAGGGAAAACTTCAGGGGTCAAGGTACAGGTCAGCCTCCTGCCCTCTCTGATCACTGCATCCTTTTGGCATCAAATATGTTAAAGGTAATATCTGTCACATCTAAAATCATTCTCAGCACACGATCCTGTTGGAATCCAGTTCCAATTCCGGCCTGGATGCAGTATCTGATAATGCAATCATAAACATAGATGACCTGAATTTATTCATAATTGAATCTACCAGTGACTTGATTTCGGATTAGTTGCCCATCAGCTTCATTAGCGTGAGGCCACCATGAAGGCGTCCCGACATCACCGCTATTTCCACCAGACAGCTGCACAGGTCCCAGATCTGGTTTCAGTGGACCCAATGTTGAAGATTGGGTTCCTTCCCCTGGACCCATAATTCCACCTTCATATCCTTATCTGGCCATCTCACATGGTTCCTTCAATCCCCTCTTGAGACTCCCTGCTGACTGAGGCCACTTTACTCAGGAATTAAAATAAACCTTGAGAGGAAGCCATGAAGGTTAAAGTTCTAATGCCTGGCTTCTTTCTATTTATTCTTTCAGTCTCATGAATTCCAAAATTGTTTCCAAAGTCTTACACCATTATGTAATATTAGCAGTCTAGAAAAACTAACTAGATGTAATGAATGGTTTACATCCAGTCTGGAGGTTCCGGGCTCCTGTTCAAGATGTCAATGTGTTTATCCTCATGCTATGTGCAATTTGGTCCCATGACCCTCTGCAGCTTTACATCAACAACAAGATTAAACCTACAAGCAAAGAAAAGCTGCTTCGAAAAACTCCCAGCAATGTCTATGTCAAAGTATCAATTCAAATATCACAAAACAGCATCAGGATTAATTGTGGCTATTCTCATGATGTTACATAACTCATTAGTATCATCCTCTGTCTCCTGAAGTGGGAAGCTGCTTCAAAGGGTTTAAGCCATCTGTAAATCCCTCAGGTATGAACTTCCCTTGGATCTCTGGACTTGGACCAAACTGGCACAACAACAACAACAACAAAGTCCTTTCAGGTAAAAGCTGCTGAACTTTTATCTCCAAAAAAAGAATCCACTTCATTACTGCATTTTAGAAACCCAGCAACACGGCTTATCAGCATCTGACAGGGCAATCAAACACCAGCACAAACAAGATTTCCTTGCCACTGAGCTCAAACACAAGCGCATCACACTCTCTGGGATTCAATGGGATTTCTCTGTGTATTCTTCCGTGTGACCCAATCTGTCCATCATTTCAGACAACTGTTTCCTTTTGAACAACAACCTCTACTCCCTATGGCAGTGATTGTAAAACACATGGACTCAGCTGTCCTCATTTAGAGTGATGTTTGGGGATATTGTACTTGAGCTTCCTATCCCCTCTACCACTCACACTCTCACACTCTCCCTTCTTCCTTACCTGAGAAAAGCTGAAAGAAGTGAGCTCCCTGCTGGCCGAGACTGGCTGTAAGGTTCCGCAAACTTACCGTGCTGATTATGTCCTTCTGTTATAGTGACACTCGATCTGCTCGGCCTGCCCATTGGTCAAGGGGCCGGGCCGTAGGCGAGGCTGGGCCTGCGTTGGGGCAGCGTCCATGGATTTTCGACCCCCCCCCCCACTCCCAGTGCTGGCACTCAATAAGGAGATAGAAGGGTTGACTGGTAAGAAGGGAGGCTCAAGTTTGGCGAAGGGGGCAACCAAGACGCTCCTAGGTTGCTATTCTGGGGGCATTGCATTAGGCAAGCAAATTTCAACTCAGAGTGAGAGAAGACGTCAGGGAGGAGAGGCAGGTGGTGTTTCTGAGCCTTCAAACATACTGTACATTATAGCCAAAGGAGGATAGAACCTAAATGAATTCAATATGTTGAACAATCTCCTGCTTGTGGTCTTTGAACTTGACTTTCTTGACTCCCTGGTCTGAAAGTAAAAGTAGTCTCCCACATAATCACAGCATATATATACATGACATCAGACCTACAACATGCAGGACCTACAACATGAAAAACAGACAATGTGATGATAACTGAGGAATTAGAAATAATTCATCCTCTTCCCATTGGGTCATCAGTCTGTAGTTCCTCGTTTTTTTAAGTAAAGGAAAAATATGCTTGAATGAGAAGAAAGGCTAACCTATACCTCAACTATTTTCTTACAGTGTGATCTAAAACAGTAAAATGTAAACATATGTGTATTTTAGTTGTGCTGTATATGAACACTGATAATTGTTTTCTTTTTGTCCTTTAAAATGCACCTTTATAGATTTAGTGTTTCTTTAAGAAAACTGTCTTAAACTATCTCATGTGCCGTATCAGTTAGATATGTTACAATGTTTTTCAATTCAGCTGTAAGTCAAACCAATCTGCAGTATGAATCATTCAGCAAACCTCTCAACTTATTTTGTCATTTGGATCTGACATACCCTGTAGTTGTCAATTTCAGTCCTGAAAGATCTTCTAACTTCCTCCAGAGGGTGCTGCAATGACAAAGTTAACAGCAGAGACTCTCTGACACTCTGATGTCAAATGTTTTCATGTCACTGAAACACAAATAGACCAACCTGGGGCCAAGGACCTCCTGCTGGAGTTTGTTGTTCTTGATTTACAGTTGAAATGACTTGTCTGTGCTTCAGCTGCTGGAATGATCACCGAAACAACATATTTAAAATTGTTGTATAGTTTTTTTTTCTTCTAATTTGAATAATTTTTATGTGGATAGTATTGTCAGATTAAACACATTCTCATTCTTCCAAACTCCCTAAACCATTCCTTGCAATGTAACCTATAGTCAAACTGATGTAAACCCCCAGAAAGAGCCCTAACACACTCTGAAGGACACCTGACACCCCAAGGGACTAACAAACCCCCTAGCAAGGATCAACTCCAGCCTTTAAAAATGGCCGTGACACCATTTGAACCCCATGAATCCATCAAGCCATCTATGATCGAAAACACTTATACTATAAGGGAGGTGTGGCTTGAACCAATCCCAGCCATTAGGCGAAAGGCGGGGAACATCCTAGACCAGTTGAGAGAATATATTGCATGGTTGAACCCAATGAATGACACATATATTCCTCAAGAGTATACTTGGAACTCACTAAAGGTCTGTGCACCTGAATCACACAGAAGCGCACCTGAATCTTACAAAACCTCAAAATGACCCAGTAAACCACCTAAATACTATTGGAACTTGCAGAAATACTTACAAAACCCAGCACAGGAGATACTTTCAAGGGCATCATAAAGGACCATAAGTAACCCTCTGAAAATCTTTATGATCACATAAATGGCTCCTAAATTCTTCTCCAGGAACCACACCAATACCTTTATAACTCCCTAATATTCCTCTTGCAAGGATAAATGCCCTTAAGGTGGCACTAAAACCTTCTCACTGAGTCCTGAAAAACAACCTAAACATAAAAAAAAGACACTCTTTGAATCCCCTCAAAGGTCTCCAGAATGCTCCTCCTGTAATATCCCACAATCCGGCAATCCCCCAATGCCTTCTTACATCAGTCAAAGGTTCCTACTCAACAAGCCTTGAACCCATGAACCCTCTTCCCCAAAGAAACTGAGCAAATTATTTTAATGGCTTGCTATTGTTGACATCTCCAATGTAGTGTGGTCATTGAGTAGGATTCAAATACTGCTTTTAGACTAGTTAAAACCGTATCTGGTAGATTTGGGGTAAATTACATTAAACAATGAATAGCTCCAGAGGAGAGATTTATATCCTGCAGATGTAGATCCAGTCTCTACTCTTATTGGATGCAGAAGTTAATGCATTACATGATATAATGTCATTCCTACCATATGATCATGAAGTATTTTTCGAATTATAAAAGCTTTAGGTTGGGTCATTCTCCTTAGAATGCAGATACCTTGAAAAATGAATTATGACTATGCATGGTTTTATTTTCTAACTTCATTGTTACTTCATGACATCACTTTTCAGATGATGTCATGTGATGGCACACAGTTTTTTTTTATTATTAGTGTGAAGTCAGATATATCAGGGCCTTTAGTTCCCAAGCTTTTCACTGGATGTTTACTTGAAAGTAGCTTTCAAGTTACAGTAACTTGGAAGAAGTTGTGCCGCTTTGTTCATATGACATGAACACAGCATCACAACTTCCTTGAGCAGCCCTGAAAACCCTTCAAGTGCTGCAACTTTGTACGATATATTTTCACCAGGGTCTATGCAGAAGCCACCTGGGACACTAGTAGACCCTTTAGAAACAATATCTTTGGTATTATCAGTGATGCCTAATGCCTCAAAAAGGAACCTGTATGCTTCTTCAGATTTGCTTGATTGACGTACAGCTTCAGAAACCCACTACAAACCCATTACATCTAGGTAATTTTGGATTAGGAAGGACTATGTCTGCTATTTTCTGTTACTTTCCAAAATCAAGTGCACCACTATGAATGTCAGGAAGATGAGTTGTCTTCATATCTTCCTCATATCATGTCTTCAATAATTGTGTCCTATCTCTGATGGTTGGCTTTTCACTGCATCTTGGAGTATAGCTCTTTGGAACAACAACAGCGTGGTAGAACCAATTTATTGAAAATAATCTGACCTTTAGAGTAGCCTTAAGAATCCTCAGAACTCAATCCAAGGTTCTAAGAACTCCATGCAGGACCTCCACCATTAGCCCCTCTACACACCACCAAAAATCCTGAAAACCAAAGATATCAATAACTGACCCGAAGGTTCCAAATTATGTGAATTGGTACCTTAATCCCATCATTCCGGAAATTTCATTATTTCCATTGGATACAAATCCTGCAAAATGAAACCCCTTCTCATCTTTCTGGATATACAGTGGAGTCCCACATCCTTAAAGGACCCCTGGGTGGCCCTCGGACCCCACTTTTAAAGTCCTGAGGTGGTGAAACCTAAGGTCCCATGGCATGTCGAGCTGCGCAGTGTCTCGCCAAGCCTTGCTCTGCTGTCAGGACAACGCCGCTGTCACTCTCAAGAGCTCACAGGGCTCTGGATTTATTTTTGGACTGTCATGGCGTCCGTTCCTTCCATTTGTAGGAAGGGGGGTCGAGTTGGGCTCAACATGAACCTGCCGCTCTAACACTCTGGGCTGGGACAAGCAGGCAGCAGCCGGCCGGCCGCCCCCAAAGCAGCAGTCGCACAGGTAAACATGCCATAATTACACATTTTATTCTCTAGATAGGGCAAAGAAAAGCTGTCAGTGTAAGGGAAACAGCTGCTGTCGAATTCAGAACCCCCCACCTTTACAGTCAGAGGTCTAATGTGTGTATGGAGAGCTCAGGATGTTTTTGTTCTTGTCCTCAGTGCAACATTAAAGCACCAGCGGGGCTGAGCTAAGTGTTAGCCTTACATTGTTTCTACTCCCGGTGGCTTCAAAACAATCTGCCCTGTCAACTATCTGTCCTGGCTGCAATGAGGCATGAGTGACTCATGATCACGTTATAGTTTCCTGTTGTGTAATTGTGGGGAATAAAGTTGTCCTTGTTAGGTTTGGAATTGTACATTGAACTTGAATCAGTGTTCTTTTTTGTTGTGTTAAGGGGAACCCGCCTGGAGCGCTTTGAACATCAGCAACAAGTTTTTACCTGGTAAGTTCCTCCTTTTCCATCCAAACTCATGGTTTGCTGTGTTTGTGTGTGAGCCTCATATCTTCACCGGAGGTAAATAGCTTTTTGGGGTGGATTCATTTACTTAAGGGGGCCATTGTGGAGCTGCTTGGTGTTTATTACACATCTATTATTACCCTTTCCTCTTTTGAACTTTCATCCTGAAGGCGCTCCAAATACCAAACCTTCCAGAGCCTTAAAAGGAGGAGTGAACTCTCATGTGTCAGGCAGGCAGGAGGTTCAGGGAGGGAGGGGAGGGTTGAAAAACACAGCCAGATCTGGCCTTCATTTTACTGAGGTGACATACATAGTATAGTGTGGATATTAAACAATTGTTTTTTACAGACTACATGATCTCAGATGTGGGGGGTCAGAAACACTCTGAATAATCTCATAATAAAGTTATCAGGCTCGTTTCAAGTCGAAATGGGTTATTGGGTATATTCAGTGACAATATTTCTCAGGCCCTATCCAGTGTCAGGGGGCTGTGATGTCATGAGGTCACATGCTCTGCATTCACTTTCACCCTTCAGCAGATATATATATATATATGTATATATGTTGGTGGGAAGTGACATGAGAAGACCCTGGTGTGACATAACTGCACTCCAGCCGTGCAAGTAAGGCTCAGCCTGTAAAGTGTACACTCACAGATGGGCCTACAAGATTCTCCCTAGGCAGAGTGCAGTTTTTTTATATAAACCTAATTGGGGAAAAAACAAATAAGTATTTAAGTATTTAAAAGTTACTTTTAAATATTTAAAGTCAAGTAAGTCAGTCTGAGACTTCAATACTTTGATCCATTGTGAGATATCTTACCAAATACAGACAGATTTTAACTTCTAATCTCAAAATCTAGGGCTTAACATCTCAACAACCCACTTACTATAAAATTTATTGTGAAAGTTCATGGACCCAGATGATGAATCCTGATGATTTTTATGACCCCTTCTAACAGCGGACCAGGTGAAATAAAAAAAGACATTGATCCCCATACCCTCTCCTTATCGATAGGTCTGGTCTCTGTTTATGGGCTCAAACCTTATGGGGTACCACTTAAAGCTCCCCTAGAGGCCTGTAAAACTTATCGTGTTTTACATGGATGGTTGATGGTTAAACTCAATAACTCAGTTTTTGCAGACGCCTCATCTGATCTGCATCACATCACTCTTTCGGGAAAGTGATGCAGCCTGTAAAAAGCTAGGAGTCTTAAAAAAGGGAAGCAGGTGTTTGGCCAGCCTCCTTTCTGCCTTCAAACTAAAATTAGGCAGAGTAAAAGCTTCCAGGATCAGCTGTGAGTCTGTAACATCATCCAGGAAGAGTTGAGATACATGCTCCTGTTGGTTTTTTAGCCTTCGGCACTGATCTGTGGCTCTTATAAACAGCACTCACATAAACAGGATGGGTCGTCCCATAGACTATATAAAGATCATCATGGGTCATCCTCAATACGTGTGTGTGTGTGTGTGTGTGTGTGTGAAGGTTAGCAGTAAGATCTCTCAAATCCAAAGTAAAAAAATGTATGTTTGTATCAAGTATCAAAGGTTCATTTCTAAAACATTGGCCACAACTGAAATTTTGACATCACACTCCAGTTGACAAACTTAAAAACTATCCTAAAATATTTAAGACTATCATCCCATGTTAATCAATTTGTATTAAATTAGATGTGTTAACCAGCAGTAATCATCATCTGAGAACCATAAAGCTCCACAAATGATTTGATAGAAAAAAACCGAAGTTTCCCTCTCAAACTAAATATGATGTTATGTGTTTTCAGTGCTCCAGCAGAATGATCATTGATCATTTACCATAAACCACAATGAGATGAAAAAACAGGTGATGCTCAAGTAGAAAATTATTTTAATTTATTTAAGAAAAGGGGTTACAAACAAACACAAGCAGGAATCTCAGTAAATGGACATTAAGGGGAAATGGCTGAATCAGTGAAGAGATCTAAAGGAACCAGTGAGTTGAACTAAAATATACGCAGGAGATGGAGTTTGATTGTACAGATCAGGTGTCTATATAATAAAGGTTGATGTAACAGATAGCAAATCTTCCAATGTTCCTCACATAATGGCCACCTTCCATTAGTATGAACTCTGAAATGTTTCAGATTGTTCTTTAGCCAAAGTGTAAAGGCAGAATAGTTGACACAACATAGTGTGGTCTTTTAATCGTACATGATTGGAAAATGTAAACACTTTCTACATAAAAGACTTTCCCTACATGCTATCTGAAAAGGATCAATCATTGGCAATAATTGAGAAAAAATAGAAACATTAAGGCTCACAGTTAGATATGTACACAATGATAGAAATAGAATGTCAGACAATACAAAACCAATGAGGAAATCAAATATAATATAAACATTTGAGAAGCAGATCTTTTGGACTTGAGCTGTTGAGTTTGTCCAACTGAGTCATAGAAGATGTTTTATTGGATATAAATGGAATATTGTAACTATAAATGTTGTGGAGCTGCTTCGGGTGGACATCTTTCATAGCAAATAAAGTCGAGGTGGTGGCCACCTGAAGAGTTGACACCTGCTCAGTAATCTCCATGACACAAATCTGCAAAAAATTACGAAAAAAGAAAATGTTAAATAAGCAAATATTGCAAAATAATTCACATTGCTATTATGTTACCTTTTGAAAATCTTTAGATTTTAACACTTTTAGCCTGACAACAATGTTCATAAAGGTCTCATCAATTTAGATTTGAGAAATTTGAATGCCTTTGGAAGGTGTTTTTGAGACTTTCTTGTGATCCAGTCAAATGTTGGTTAAGGACAGAGACATACCAGGGGCAGAGGAGAAGATTTAATTGGATGGTGTTTACAATTAATGAACATTTAAAACTTGACACTTGACAAATGCTTTGGCGTGAATCCCTGTGAATCTACCTTTTCTAACAGTTTTTGCTTTTTTTTCTCCACAGAGTGCTGCAGTACTCATGGCTGTCGCTTACAGTGCCGTCACCCATCCGGGCCTGCTTTCCCAGCAGTACCCTCCACCCCTGCTGCCCAAGCCTGGAAAGGACAACATTCGGCTTCGGAAGCTCCTCAAGAGAACTGCTAAGAAAAAGGCCTCTGCTCAGGCAGTGCAGTCTACAACGCCTTTTCGCTCCAACCTTTCCCCTGTGAATGAAGCAAGTCCTGACCTCGAGCACAGTGACCACTCCACTCCTCCCCGGACTCCAGAGACACCATCCAACCTCTACGGTGTCCAGCAGCCTCAACGGTTTACTGTCAGGCCGCTGTATCAACATGTGGCATCTCCTTACCCGCAGCGTGCAGCTTTTGGCAGAGCAGCAAGGTTCTCGCCACAGACAGTGGCATTCCCATCATACTCATACTCGCAGCATGTCACCTCAGTTTCTTCATATTCATCATCAGCCCACCTTTCTGGAGTCTCAGCAGCTCTGGGGCCAGTCGTACAGCCGGCAGTACCAAACATATCTATGTCAGCTTATTTTGTGCCTGAGATAACAGTGTCACCTGCTGAGGTGAAACTGACAGCTTCTACCACATTTGCTGACACTCAAGCTGGTCTAAGACCTGCTGCTGCAGTAGTAACTCTACAGCCAAAACCCAAAAGTCCAGGTCTGACTCCATATTCAACTTCACGAAGTCAAGGTTTGATTAGACCTCTCACTGTGTTGACCCCGTTTGTCAAATCAAGAAGTCCTCGTCCAACTTTCAAAGCAACTGAACCCTCAAGGTCACCCAAACCGATGTTTGATGTCCCTCAAATTAGAATGTACACAGCAAGCACATCGTTCTATGAGTCATCCAAGACCCCACCAGTGTACGACACAACTGAATTAACTGATATTGGCAGCACAATACCTCAAATTAAAATACCAACAGAAACGAAACAAGATTTGACCCCAATATCTGAGGTCAGAAGAGACACAGCACAGACACCTCAGCCTTCTTTCTTGGGCACAGATCCCCAGCGAAAAACACCAACTTCGGAGATCAACAGAGTTATAACACCTACCCTTGAAATCAAGAGAGCCACTCCAGCATCTGACATCAAAAGAGCCACTCCAATACCTGAAATCAAGAGAGCTACTCAAACACCTGACGTCAAAAAAACCACTCCAACATCTGAAATAAAAAAAAACACTCCAACATCTGAAATCAAAAGAGCAACTCCAACATCTGAAATTGGAGTTGCACCAACTTTTGAGTTCCAAACATCAAGAACTTTAACAGGGCGGCCTAAAACCCCAGCATACCACATGGGTCGGGCTACAACACCTGTATTTGAAATTTCAAAAGCCAATCCTCTATTGTTTGCAGTGTCACCAATACCAGTAGAGCCAGAGAGGTCAAGAACACCCGAAATGGCTTCTGCTGTGTCCAAAAGCACGATGACTATTGAGCCTAGGCCTACTGAAACAATACTGAATGGGGACATTTTTTCAAATGTGACACCTGCAGCTAAACCAATTCAACAAAGTATAACAAGGTCAAAATCAGAGCCTTCTCTGATCACAGAAAAGAACAAAACTGCTGCAGCTGATTCTGAAACACCTAAAACTCCCACATCTGAGCCAACAACATCAGCAGTCACTTCTTACAGCTGTCAGAGGCCTAAGACTCCAACTTTTGAGGCATCGCGGCTTATGACCACATCACCTGGCTTCAAAAGACCAAAAACACCAACTGGTTTATCATCTGTTGCTTTTCAAAGACCTAGAACCCCAACCCAGGGGGCTCATAAGTCTGCCTATCGTGGATTGACACCAGCAGAATATACTGCTTATGGTGGAATCAAAACTTACTCTCCAGCTTTTGGTATCAGAGGTTCTAAGACATCAACTGAAGAGGAGGTTAAAGTTGAAAAAGAGGAATCAGCAGATTATAAAACACTGAGTCAAGAACCATCTGTGAAAGAACCTTCAATAACTGAGGTGTCTAAAGTTAAAGACACGCCCAAAGATGTAGATGAACCCCGTCTAAGAGAGGCGAATGTTTCCACCACCCCTTCAATCCCTATAATTGTTGTTTCACAGGCATCTGACACTTTAGGAACAATGTTAACACTAGAGACAAGTACGCTATCTAGTCAGGCTACAATAGTACAAGAAGAAACAGTGATTCAACAAACACCAAAGTCTAAACCTCCAAAACCAGATGTGAAAAGTCTGAAAAAGGAAGAAACCCAAGTTAAAGAAGACATCAAACCAAAGACAAAAACCCCAGAAACCACAGGTTCCCTGCCGAAAGGTGGTGACCAAGACCCTCTGAAGGCTGTGAGGAAACTTTTAGGCAAAGATAAAGTTCAGCCTGCAGAGAAGAAAGTTGTAACTGAGGCAAAAGGTGACGTCTCAGAACAAAAAGTGAAACCTGTAACTGCCGTCACAACTAAAGCTCAAAGCTCAAAGCCAAGCTTGGCAGCGCCTGCTCTGCCTGCTAAAGCACCTGCTGCTGCATCAACAGAAAGTGATGAAAAAGGAAAAGATAAGACAGCAAAAACAGTGGTTAAAACTGCTGTTGAGAAAAAGGAAAGCGATGAGGCCCTCCTTCCAGCTGAACCCCTTCTTAAGGTCATGCAAAAGCCGAAAGGAGTGAAATCAAAACTGAGTGGTTGGTCCCGACTGAAGAAGCACATGGTAGTGGAGCAAGAGGAGCCCAGATTTCCTGAAAATGTCTCTCAGAAGGAGACAGCTGGGCAGGACCAGAATGAGGTTAAGGAATGTGAAGAGAAGGCCAAAGATGAGCCTGACACTCAAGACACAAGCCAAACCACAGACGCTCCCAAGGCAACAATGATGTGGGAAGCTGTCCTCTTCCAAATGTTTTCCACCAAAGAGAACATCATGCAGCAGATCGAGTTAAACAAAAACGAGGAGGAGAAAACGCCAGAGAAAAAGGATGAGCTAACAGAGATACCTTCATTTGCGTACCGGCTGCCTGTGCTCCTCTTTAGTCCAAAGTTTGACGCTAAAAGGCTAAAAGAGGCAGCATCAAGGCCGGTGACGAAAATTTCAACTGTGTTTGAAATGGGTCTGATTGGGCGGAAAGTTAAAGACGAGGAACCAAAAGACTTTAATAGAGTAGCAAGGGGGTTCACTGCTCCTTAGGTTGCATCTAATGTTCAGTGCCCCGATGAAAATGTAAAGACAAAAAGTTTATGTTTAATGTACAGAGCAGAAATCTTAGCAACAGAAATTGTGTACAGGTGTGGTCAGTGTTAGTCTCTGTGTTAAATGAATGATGTTTGTGACGGTGTTGTAGAAAATGTGGCCTTTACTTTATACTTTACCGAATGCTTTGTGTGGCATTTGTGTGACTGGTTGCCTGGATGTTAAATGTATTTGTGGATTAGCTGAAAGGAGAGAGCGACATTTGTCTTAAGTCATTCAGACGTCACATCAGATTAAAGCTTTTATGTTTTAAGTAATTTCAGAGCTTCTCATTTGTTCCTTTCTTTACATGTTCACAATAACTACTGACTGTTTTGTTAGTGATAGATTAGTCAGTATTTTGGTTATTGTGGCGCTAACTGTATGTGACGTATTAATATGCAGTGGCTCAAGAAAGTTAATTTTACTGAAAACCTAAAAGCAGTTTTTTACAAGAATAAGTCAACTTTAAGCAAATTATTAATAATTAGGTTTTTGTGTCTTTAAAAAATAGATAGAATAGACTAAATGATCTCATGACAAATAATTTCTGACAGAGAAAACCTCAATTTCTCTTTAATGATTGTGCAAAAATACACTTTTATTCAAAATGGTGCTACTTGCCTCAGGGTAAGACCTATCACTAGTTAATGGATGTACATGTGGAGTGATATGATATTTGAATTTTTTAACGTGTAAGTGGTTATGTTTTTACGAATGAACTTTCTTAAAGTCACAATGAAATAACAGTTTAGGAGGATCTAAATTCCTTTATGTGACCTTGGCAGGGGTGTAACGCAGGGACAGTTTGTCTTACATGTCAGCAATAACAGCTTTGATGCTTCAATAGTGGATGTAATTAAGTGAACATGAAGATATTGTCTTTTGTCTATGATGCACGTTTCTAAACAGCTAATGAGAGCATAACACCAAAATAAACTGAGTAAACTACAAATGCTAAAGGAAATATTAGATTAGGAATTGAAATCTGATAAAAAGTGAGATGCCAAGGACGAGATAGACAATATTTTAAACATTTACATCGGGTGGGTGATGGTTCACGTTTCATTAGGGTTAGGTTTTGGTCACACCCCAAACTCAAGGGCGCAACTACAGTTATTGCGTAGTTAATATTCCAGACTTCCAGACTTCTTTCTATACGTAGTCTATGTAGTGAGAGGTAGACAAGAGATCTAAATATTTCAAAAGTGTTAACCAGCCGTCTTAGTGATTGATTTCATTGTGACTTGAAGAAGGCAGCTGAGCTAAAAGCTTGTAGAGAAGGTGAATGATGAAGAGCAGCCTCGGTCATGATACTGGATACTGAACTGTGGGGTCAAGGGTCAAGAGACATGGAGGGGTTTTACTGTGAAGCAGGGCGGGCAATGTATTTTTCTATTTTTATTTTCTAACTTGCTGGATTATGTCTGATCTGATTTCCATTGTGTGCAGGAGTTGTGGATTAATCTAGTGAGTCTTTGACAATGTAAACCTTAGCAGGTAGATTTTCTGTGATTCCTTTGAATCAAAACCTGTTGACACTTTCAAATAAAATCACCAGGCAAAGTTTTCCCTGTGCTTGTGTATTTCTTGTGAATCTGCAGTGTCGAACACTGAGCTGGAAATAAAACATGGTATTTTATCCTATTCTATTCACTGCACATGAGCAGTCAAACATGAGCACTCAATCCATGACTGGGGGAGTTTTCAACCATTGTCTGTGTCACATTTATCTGTTTAATTTTCCACGTAGAATTAGTAAATTAATGTATTTATTAGTTTTCTTGCTTTGGAATCAGATAAGGACATCAGATGGTTCAGACTGGATGCGTAAACTTATCATCTGAACACGTGGTAAACATGTGCACTGCACATTTTATTTAGAGATGATGTAAAGTCTATAATGATAACATTAAAATAATATTAATAGTAATATTATTAATATTATTTTACTGTTATCATTTTAGACTCTACATCATCTCTAAATAAAATGTGCAGTGCACGACAAATTTCAGGCTGACATGAGTCAAAAAGAAAGATATGAATTGGCCTAAAATATCTTTAGCTTCTTTAGCTTGTTGCACTGGTTCAATTAGATGTTACTGCTGTTTATTATACATATACCTGTTGTCTGTCTACATTTAATTATTTTCTCTTCTTGCCATTTTTGAGCCACAATTTCGGGTTGAAGATTAAAAGTTACAGGCTACATGCGCATTAGAAATAGGAAAGAATAAACTTATTCTAAAAACAAAAGGGGAAAAATTATGTTGGTGCCTGTTGTCAGTTTAATAAGTTGTTTAAATGTAGTACATTTTATATCAAATTCAAGACTCTACTCTCCTTTAAATTGAAGTCACTCTACTCTAATCAACAGAATGAGAAAAATCAAGTTAAAGGATGATGCTGAGCTTCACTAAAACAAAGAGAAACTCTCCTGTCACTTGTCTTACCAGACTGTTTGTTCATAAATTCTCCTCCACTCTTGTCGTCCATGGGGATCTTGTTATATTTGCCGTGACCAGTGACGATAAATTTATACTTTTTACCAGCTGGTGATCCCTGATGAGTAAAAACACAAATTCACATTAGTTATAATGTTGTATCCTGGCATTGACAACATTCTTATTGTTCAATAAAAGAAATATAGATAAACATGCTAATAATACACATATGATAATAACATGTACATTAGTCAGTGTCACTTAAGTCATTTTTTTCTGCAGTAAGCACCTGGTTCACAATCTCAAAATTTCAGTGTAATTTAGCAAAAATAGAGATAAAACACATAATAAATAAAGTTAAAGATGAATTAAACTTTTTTTAAAGTAAAATATAGGTTATGTAGATATAAAAGTTATTATAAAAAGTTATGATATGATTATCATGAATGAGAGCATGCATCATTATTATCTGAAATTATTGGTCTGTTATCTCTTAAACTGTAATTTTACTTTTTTTATATCATTTGCTTGGGGTCAGGTTGGATAGATGGTTTTGTGGATTTGTTTTAGATGTTAAAGGCTAGTCTTACTATTATAGTCAAATATGATTGAAAATATAGTCAATATCGTGTCAATATCATATTTAAAGGCATTAGAGGCAGTGCAGAGGGACAATGACAGAACTAATACAAGTGAAAAAGAAGATGTTTGATTTACCTTATTGGCTTTTTGACCCGGTCCTTCTGACGAATCTCCGATGATCTCCCACATGTTCTTCTTCTGCATCACGTCTCCAGGCTTCACATCCTGAGAAATCAATCAATAATCAAACAGGTTGGTATTCTGAGTCCTGCTGCCTGCTGACCAGGATGTAGTTTACTGTTGAACTGTGTAGCTTTACACTGAGAGGTGTTTCTGTTATGTAGCCTACCCTCATTGATATAGATTGGCTGAACAAAATAATGTTTCACTTTGTTTTCTGCCGTAGATCCTAATGCCAGATACATAAACATATACAATTTGAATTAAAACTTGTTAGAGAGTTCATTTTTCTGACCAAAATACATTTCCAGTTGTTCCTAGACATTCTTTTGACAAATTTAAAACACTTAGGCAGATGTTTGCTGCTGATATGAGGGAAGTCATGATTAAGATATTTGTTTTTAGAAAATAAATTAAGAGAAAAGTCACGGCTGTTTCAACAGCTGATGTATCTTGTTTCTCCACAAGAGGGAAACCTCACATCATGAACCCACATCAAACATCCCACAAGTCTCATCACAGTCAGCTAAGTTTCTAGACTCAGCTCCTGGGGTCATGTCAGTGGAGCTAAAGGGCCGGCTACACCCTGGACAGGTCGCTATCACAGGGCCAATAGACTGTGACAGGAGGAAAGTGAATGTTCGCCTTGTGTTGGTGACTTACTGTTGCTCTGCTGGACGACTGTCTGCTGCCATCAGAGGGGCCTTTGACCCACTGGGTGATCAGGTTGGCCACGCCCACCTTCAGACCATCCGTGTCCTGATTCCGAAATAAAAAAAAACAACAAAGAATAAGATGCTTTGTTCATCCTGTAAATGCTTTGGATGAAAACACAATTTATCTATTAGATAACTGAACGTATTTAATTTCAGAAATAACCAAAATTTTGTTGACTCCACCAGATACTTCCATAGGAACTGTATTGTTATTAACTTACTAAAGGGTTTATATTACAAACTAATTCATATTAACAAAACAATTACATTTAATGTCACTAGAAAAGATTAACTGTTATATTACCTCAACATTTTAAACTTAAAAATCACAGTGCTCTGTAAACCAACTTAAAACATTGAGTTCAGAGCTGATTAACCCACTAACACCTCTGTTTGTTTGTTTGTTTACCTCAAAGAACTCCAATTGAAACAGATATATATTTAACACGTACAGTAAGAGTCTCACAGCCAGGATTTAAAGTAGACACGTGACGCTGCAGCTCGGAGGTCGGCCAAACTGACAAACATGATCCCCACAGGCTGACTGGTTTGTCTGTGCACAGACTGGTTGACTACAGGTCCATATGTTGCAGCTGTTACAGCTGATTGAAGACAGACTTTGCAAATTTTTCCACTGTAAAATGTCTAAAAACTAGACCTGTGTTACATGTGTGTACATGATTCCAAATGTTTCCAGGAATTGTAAAATCTGTCGTTATTAATCCATTCAATACAAAAATTACAATGCACTTTTTAGATCGTTTTTGAAACTTAAGTTTTCAGAGAAACCAGGTCTGCAGAGACGTCCTGTGAACAGAAACAGATTTTTGACATGAAACTGCTTCATTCAATACTTTTACTGGATTTAATGAGCAGGTCAATGTTTTGGAGAGGACACGTCGGAGGACAATTCAGCTTCAGGGGAAAAAAAACAGAGCAATGATCACTGATAGAATCTAAAGCTCACATGGGAGAAGTTTGCCATCAACACTCTCTGCCAGAAAACTTTTATACATGCTTACCATTGTAAAAGTGTCTATTTTGACCCAAACTATCCTCTTTCCCTAAAACTGACCAACTAGTTTTCTTTCCCACACTTCTCATATGTAGAACTTTTATATCTGATGACACAAGTTTTTGTTTGTAGGAAAATGAGACCATCCTGGTGAAAATGTGTTCAGTGACATAACAGCAAGGTACATCTGCTCATTCTCCCTGTATCTCAATGTGGAAAGATCCTCTTTGGGCTTCAGTAAGAGTTTGGTTTTAATCATTATACACAACAGTTATTATCATCTCTTCACACTGGTGTCACTGAGATGTCCCCTGAAGTAGTCTTTATGTTCGTGCCTGATTAAAGCCTTTTTTGGGTTTTAAATGTTTTACTACATTTTGTCTAATAAATGTGTCACAGCAACAGCCTCTTTATCATTTGTTAACATATATAATATGATATTATTCAAGTCTGAAAAGGGCTTAGATTAATCACTTTTCATCAATACATGTTACCAGGAGATATGGACATTTAGGCAGGTGTGTAGGTGTGTGTTCACAGATTTGAAATTATTTTGATGGCATAATCTGTTGTGGAAAATCCCGTTGACATTTTGTCAGTTTATTATTTATTTTCTAGTTACCAGTTCATCACGTTGTCTGGGAAGTGATGGCATGCATGTGTGATGCCACTAGGAGTCACTAAAGCATGACAGTTTGGGCTCTTTCACTCCTGGGGCCACCGGGTTTATCATTTAGCCTAGAACATTTGGTGTGTGAGCAGGAAGTAGCCACGTCCCTGTAGGTTTTCTGACCTTGCTAGTTGCTCCCTTGGTGGGACTCTGGCTCCAGGCCTCTCCGGCCTCAAACAGGTTCTTCTTGGAGGCGACGACCTCAGGTGAGCTGGGCAGGTCAGTCAGAGATGCCTTCACTGCTCGCGCCTCTTGTGAGTTCTGAAAAACAATAAACCTGGATAAGTTCGGTGTAAACTAATGAAATCAGAATATTTTAACCTTTTTTTGTCTGCTCAGGAAGCACAATTCTGATGTGGTGTCTAAGAAACAACACAGAACAGTTTCCTGGTTGTAAAGCATTATGAGAAGTTATTTAAGTCCAATATAAACAGTACTTTTTTTTTTTAAAGGGAACCTTGGTCTCAAAAATTGGTCGGGTGCAGATGTGAAATTAATGTTTTATTTCAAATTTATTTTTGAATGGCTTGTTTTCCACTTTGATATATATAAATTAAACTTTCTCTTATTCATGTTCTTAATTTAAGGTTTGTGGCTGTAAACCTAAGGCTAATAAGCCAAAAGAATACAATTCTAAATTACAATTTTACTTTTGGGTTAGATTATGCATCATCTGCATCATCTATCTATTTTAATATATAAGTATAATGCAATACACAGAAAATTTGTTTTTGTTCAGATTTCATTTTGTCACTACGTCATAGTCATAGTTTAAAG
Organism: Hippoglossus stenolepis; assembly: GCF_022539355.2. NCBI lineage: Eukaryota > Metazoa > Chordata > Actinopteri > Pleuronectiformes > Pleuronectidae > Hippoglossus > Hippoglossus stenolepis. Next base: position 6,195,399 of record NC_061487.1, on the reverse strand, counting down.
AAATATATACATTTATATATAAAACATAGAAAAAATATATTTCTGTTTGATTAAATTATTTAACATTAATTTTGGCACTCATGGTACTCCATACCCACCATGTTTTAACAGTGCTTTACCGATTCACGTAGGATAAGCCTACTTTTACTGGAATTTATGTCAAACCAGTTTTTCTTTGAAAGTGTGTCATGAACACATGTCAGAAATGAACCTGGGGTCATTAACTGTGCTGTTAATCAGCCTGGGAACCGCCTGAGGTGAAGAGTTAAAACAGGGAACGGAAGAATGACAAAACAAAGTTCTGAACATCTGGTTATTCCCGTCATATATCTGTCCTGACACATGCTGAAATGAAACAGAGCTGTGAAGTCATCGCCCAGGTGCTGATTCCAGCACAAAAAAAGGGGTCAGAGCTATTTCTGTCCCCGGCTGGTTTAAAACAATGATGGGTCCCACGGTTCAAGTCAATGTCAGCAGCTTCTGATCACTGCAGGGTGTGGACAATTTAGTTCCAGAGATACACCAATCGTTATATCTTTATATCTTTCATTTTGTCACACTGATTGTCCATACTGTAAATCGACTGTATTGCTCTATTCTATCCATTTTTCCAAACTGTTGCTGTAAAGGTAAACAATGTGATTCCTTTCCTACTGCCCAAAAGACCCCATGCCCTCTGTTATTGACCCCATGCCCTCTCCTCCAGTGCCATTTTCAGGACAAACTCTAATCTGTTGGACTCTAGGAATAAATGAATAATCCATGTGGTGTTTGTTCACTCCAACACGTTCATGTTCACGTGCCTTCAACAATAAGTGCAGCCTCCAGGGGGCACTGTCAGCATCGTACACAGCTCCTTCTGAGGTGCTGAGTGTGACTTCAGATAAAAGCAATGTGATTGGACAGTGTAACAGGTGTGAATCAGGTGCCACAATAAGCCTGAACTCGTCCTGAATTCCTGTGCGCTCCACTGAATGAGTCAGGTTGTTTGCCGATGAATGATGTGAAACCAACCTGCAGTGGGGGCGTGATGAAAATACTCATCAGCTCCATCAATGGGCCTTTTGTGTTTGTGAGCACTCCTGTGTGTCTGTCTTTGTGGAGGCTGGGGTGATGACATGTTTGGACAGTTGGGACATTTGGTCCAGTCTTCTGAAGGCTATGGGTTTCAAAGTCCAACTGTTGTTTAGTTTTTTACTGTCAATAGATTTTTATTTAGTAAAAGGAAGTTCTTGTGGGAAATGTTCCCTTTCGTCACAGTCCAGAGCAAAGGAACGAGACAAAAAGTAAACTGTGTCCATGGCCATGACCATCATCATCATCATCATCATCACCATAATCATCATCATCATCATTATCATCATCGTGTCTGTGTGTGTGTGTGTGTGTGATCTGACCTCCACGGCGTGGGCGTACTGCTCCAGCTTGTCGTCGATCTTGGCCATCAGTATGAGAGGCTGCGTCTTCTTAAAGCTGTTACTGATTCAAACGAAACAACAAATGCAAGCAGTTAAACCCAGATATGCAGATCTGAAACCAGTTAAGTCATGATCCTCATCATGTGTTGGTTTTCTTACCCTCACAAAATCTCATTACTCCCTCAAATTATAATTCTGACGTGGCAAAACTCCTCTCCATACCATGCAAACTTTATTTTGTGTCACTGAGTGAAATATTCAAACTTAAAACTCAGGTTACACTCATGATATTCCATCAAATAGCAAAATATCCGTAATGTCACAGTTCACACCTCAGTCAAAACCACAGAAGTTTTAAGTCTGACCAGCACATGTGGACTCCAGGAGTCCTGATGTTGACTCAAATCTGGGTTTGTGAACATTGAAAGGTTGTCTGAGATGGTTTTCTCTTATTCTCTGCAGATTCAGGAAGGTTTCCTTCTTTTATCCAGTTGTCCAAACTCAACCTCCACAGTCATCCTCCCCTAACAACAAACCCTCCTCCCTCACATCTCTTTTGTCATTTTACAGCTCCGGATATGAGTTGAGCTGCTGGATGAGGTCATTTCTCCACATTGGGGGAGGAACCTCATTCATCAACTGAATCATTTGCTTCAACATGTCTGAGGCTCTTTTCTCTTTGCCCACTTTTTGTGTGCACCTCTGATGGAGGAGAAGAGCAGATGAAATGACATCAGAGACACTTCTGATCTAACTTGCTTGCATTGACACAATTCCAATAGGTTTTATGAGCTGCATCTTTCACGACTGGAAGGTGTGACTCAGTTTTGAGTTTTACCTTCAATAATAAAGTTAGAGGGGAAGTTTCTATAGATCTTTTGCTGATTTTCTGAACGATTTATTCGTACATATATTTCATTGGAAACCCAATTTATACTGAACTTGTTTCTGCTGCCAACAATCTGCAATTTCTGCAGGTCGAAGTTAAAAGATTACTCTTACTGCCCGAAAAAACATGCATGTTAAGCTCATTGCTCAGAAGCACTAACACTGCTGGAGTCAAAGGTTCCTCCCTGCCTTCTGAAAATCTCCCCTGTTCCTGGTACAGTCATTTTAAGATAAAAGCATCCACACAGAGGTTTCACTCCTGCCGAGAGCTGCTCAGAGCTGATAACTAGCTGCTGCAGACTGCCTGGAGCCGCCATACCTCACCCACCAGCAGAGAAAATACAGCTGCCTGCATCTGGATGGAGTTTAGCTGACCCATAAATCATGGCAGAGAAGGGTGATGCAGTGAGAGAGGTGGAGAGGTCACCTCTGAACCCTCTTCATCAGTGTTTATCTTCGTAGAGAGGACGGTTAACCAGCAGACCAGCTGCTCTGCACAAAAACTCCACATTTTCTCTGCTGAAGGAAGTATTGAACTCCTGGTCCAGGATGACATTTTAGAACAGATCTATCCATCTGATATCTATACTGCGTATCCTTTAGAGGTCATGGGGGAGCTGGAGCCAATCCCAGCTGAGATTGGGAGACAGGCTGGGTTCACCCTGGACAGGTCGCCAGCTCATCACGTCCCACAAACAGAGACAAACAACCATTCACATCTACAGTCAATTTAGAATCTCCATTAACCAAACCCCAGTCTGCATGTCTTCGGACTATGGGAGCAGGAACCTTCTTACTGTCAGGTGTAAACCACTTTTTATTTCAAATAGTTGACAAGTTTCCAAAGATACTAAACATAGTGACCTGGTTTTTGGGGCAAATGTTTCAAAACTGATACACAAAACATCCAGAATGATTCAGTCTGATGGAACAGTTAGAGAATGATTACTGTCACACGTGAGATCGCTCAGGATAGTCACCTTTTCTTCAGTGAGCGGTTCAGGGACTCTGTTCTCTCTGTGATCTGCATGAAAAACAGAAGAAGTTGAGGTCATTTTTCTGAGAGTGCGTTTCTCTATGCCGCTGTCTCGGTTCTGAAGTGTGTCTACAGCAGCTCGGCTCTGTGTTCGTCCACAGACCGCCACAGCTCCGTCCAAGACAAATGGAGCCAGGTCTGCTGGTCTTAATCAAACCATGCAAGTCATCAGCTACTCTGACGGCACGAGCAAAGGATGATGGGAATGTGCTTTCTAGCCCATATGTCCCATATGAAAAACAAGAGGGTGATCTGTATTGGGTATTTTTTTTTAATCATAATGAATTTCCTTTGTGTGATGTCAGGCTTAATGTTGACTGACTGTAATCTCAGTGTTCTATTTGTAGTTACACTTTCATTTTCATGTCTCTTTCCTGTAAAGAGGTTATTCCTATTTTAAGGATTGTTGTGAACCAACCCTATAACCTTTAGATCATACATCCAGTGGCACTCTACTTCCACTAATGTCATGTATTAGTTAGTCACAGCTACATTTCAGATGGAAATCTTCGACTTTTTACTCCATATTTGACAGGTAATGTTTCCAGTTACTTTTTAATTTAAAATGTTAGACAAAAAACAGACGATAATCTAATAACATACAACACATTGTTTAATATTAGACCAGTGGCTCCCAACATTTTGGGCTTGGGATAAAAAGCAGCGTGCAGTTTTGACTCCTCCTACAAACTCCCGTCTAATCTTAGATTGCTAAAATGACTTTAGGAAAATTATTATCCTTATTACACCGATTTTCAATTATTTCAAACAATTTGATGAAAGACCAATGCATGGCTGTCAAGTTTTGCATTATAACGTTGTCTATTCTTCTGTGCTCTTTCCTTAATCATCTGACGGGCCCTCGCATTTATCTGCTGACCTCTACAGGGAGGTAGCCGATGGACTTAAATAAAATATTTAAAATCAGCTCCAGCAGTACAATGCTGCAGAAGAATTGATGAATGAATACTTGAGGTAAAGTTATCTGTTATTTTCTAATTTTAATCTTAATCTGCTGACTTTTACCTGTGATGGAGTATTTCTACCGGTGTGGTGTGATTGGACTGTGGTAAAGGAAGTGAATATTTCCTCCATTACTGTCTGAACTCATGGTATGTCCATGGTGACCTGACCCCTGCATCTTTCAGATCACAGTCTGGCCTGAAGCTGTGTAGGACCCTCCAGTGCTCAGGATATTTTACTTCTCTAGGTTGAGCCGCTCTTTGTAGCAGCCTGGTGTAACGGACTGTGATTGTCACATGGTCGAGAGGCTACATTTCACTGCTTTTAATTTTCTCTGTGGGCAGCAGAGGACTGATGTTCAGGATCAGTGTTTTCTATGACGTTAGAGGCGTTACTTTAAAACTTAAAATATGAGGGGATCTTGGAGGGTACTATAATTCCTTATTAACATAAGTAGCCGGCAGAATAACAAAGGGTCCATTAACAAAGCAAGTCCATTCACTGTGTCACACAAACATCTAATTTCTTGGTTTCCATGGTACATAGTTTGAATCTGAATGAAGAGTTTTGATTGTAAATTTCTGTTTCATATGGTAATAGAATTACCATGATTTGTATCCCACACAGAGCAGTGTATAGATTTCTTTTTCCAGACACATATGAGGCCACCATGCCCTTTGACCTTTCACTACTGAAATCTAATTAGGCCTAGTTCATTTTTGAGTCAAAAATTTGAAGACATTTCTTAAAGACAGACTTGAGGTATCATGTCAAAGGCCAAAAACATGTTTTTGAGGCATAAAAAGTAAAGTATTTAAATGTAACTTCTTCCTTTAATTCCCTGTATAGCACTGTCTGTAAATGTTCAGTTCAGATACAAAAAAAAACTGCCAAAAGAAGGTGCAGAGGTGCAGAACACACATGCAGTGTCATGCACACACACATTTTCATCTACACCGCTGATATCCACATACACAGCCCCTGAAGTCCTGAAAAATATTTCATTCCTAAATCGTTTGAGCACCACCAGAAAAAGAAAATGCTTCAGGGGCTTTGTACAAGAAATCAGCTTGTGCCCAAATACAGCAGGAACATGACACAGTGGTGTACAGTGGAGTCTTTTCACAAATACACATTTTAACCATCAGTGAGTTATCTGACAACACAACATGCTTTTTTGGTGCATTTATGTCACACTGACTAACAAAACACACTCACAGACCCAAACACACTCATGCGACTTACAAGCTGAGGCTGAAGCCATCGGCTGCGAAGATAACACAAGTATTTGTCATTGGGTGTTAATGGATAATGGATCACCAAGATTGAAGGATGATTCACCCCCACAAAAAATACAATAAAACCGTTCTTTCCCCCTTTTACTTCTTTTCCACAGTGACTGCTGCTGCCCTCCCATCTACACAGTGAAGTTATCAGCTGCAGCTCGACGGCTGCTGCAAGTAAACTTTACTGAATTCATGTTTAAACTTCTTCCTTAGCGTCCCTTGCTAACCTCCACAGTTTTCATTCTGTCACTTAGCGTTCACACTGCGAACAACCACTTCTGTTATGTTATTCATAATCTTCGCTGCCACGTCGTGGCCACTAAATCTCCCTGAGGAGAAAATTAGAGCTCAAAGAGAACAACATGTGTGAACCACATCTGTGTTTGCATAACAAACTCTCTTGTTGCCACAGTCTAGTTCCGTCTAGATGAATAAGTAGCACCATATTTTGGTAGGAGATTGTGGGATTGCAGATGAGCATTACTCTTTACATAAATACATGAATTGCATGTTCAACACTTTCCAACCACACACATAAATGTAAGTGGAACTTTGCCTTGCTCAGAGTCAGTCAGAACACAGTGGATCATCGAAGGTGCCCGCAGTGTGAACGCTGTCGTAAAGTAAAGGACTGGAAAAAAGTTGTGTCTGGAGGGGTTGTTTACCTTGTGTGTGGGAGCTTTTGGACTGAAGGGACTGAACATCTCTTCCCCGTCCACGCTGGACGTGCTCAGGCTCTTCATCCTCTCTGCTGCCTCCATCCTCCTCCTCTCGATGTCGTCCTTCATACGTCTACGCTCCTCCTGGAGTCAGGGCACAAACACGGTTCAGCTCCATATTTCTGTTGAGCTGCTGGATGTACCACAGCCTTCCCTAACTAGTCATTAACTTTGTCTTTTCTGTCATAAAACCAAAAATATGAGCTGAAAGAGGCTAAAAAGCAAACACACTCCTTTGACCTACTGTTAATAAAAAAATAAGGGTTGAGTGGTCTTTATAGCTTAGTTGCTTTACTTTGAATTACATTTAGAGATTTTGGTCTGGTCACTCAACTTCCTGTACACTCACTGATGAGCCTGTTTTATTTTTCAGTCAAAATAAAACTATTGGATTTGTGACTTTGTAAAATCTTGCGGGTCTCTATTGCGGTCGTGTGAATATCAGAGTGATACCATGTCAACTTTTTCACATATTAAGCTTTGAAGGCAGCTCACCTCCTCTTTAGCCAGCCTTTGCTGCTCCTCCTCCTCCCTCCGGTGCTCCTCTTCTTGCCTGACTCGGCGTCTCTCCTCCCTTCTCCTCTTCAGCTCCTCCAGCTCCTGCTCGGCCTCGGCCTGTCCGTGTCTCAGCTGCTCCAGGTCCTGGCTCTCCTTTACCTGGAGGCTCCGTCGGATCTTCTCCAGACGCTGCTCCGTCTCCAGGATGGCCTCCGCCTCCTCCGGCTCTGTAGCTCTCCTGCAACAACAGGGAGGTTTTACATGGGAAAAACGTTCATTCATGCCCAGGCTCTGGACTGTCTCCAACACTGTTCATTCAAACACTTTGGGTCTTTAAAAAAGCTGAAACTGAATGTCTAAATATAATCTGCTCCTATCCTGGTTAATAAAAGTTTTAATTTACCATTTAAAACAAAGGAAGATATTCATTAACAATAAATAAATAAAATATTGGACATACCTAGTAGATCTTTTTGTTTTGCTGTTGATGTGTGACACCACTTCCTCATTTGTTGCGTCTCCATTGTGTTTCGGCTCCTGTTGAAGGAAAACCTTCGATGTGTAGGAGACTTTAACTTCTTTTCTTTTCTCCATCTGCACAGAAAGGTTGAAACAGTTCTCTCTCAAATTACTTTACATTTGACTTGGACCTCGAACTTTGAAAAAGCTTGAATATTACTTGGACTGGAAACCGAAGGCTGACTTCTCTAGAATGATTGAAAACCTTAAACCAGCTCATTTGTTTGGTGAGGAAAACCTACTTCTGTTTTTGGCCTTTGCACATCCTCCCTTCTCCTAGTCATCACCTCCTCCCTCTTCCTCTTCTCCTCGTCCTGTCCGTCTTTCTCCCTCCTCGCCCTCTCGGCTCGAACAGCCACCTCCTCACGCTCCTTCGTCCTCTCCACCTCCATCCTGGCCTTTTCCATCCCTTCCTGCTCCTGTTGCTGGAGTCGGCTGGAGGATGTGGCCGAGGCCTGGACGGTCTTTACGGATGGAGCTTTGTTTATCGTGTTCTCCTCCTCGTCCTCCTGGCCTCCCTGGCCGAGCTCCTGCAGGCGCTGCTGCCTCCGAAGCTCTCTGCGCTGAGTCCAGTCGCTGAAGCCTTCGTCCTCCTCCAGAGAGGGAGAGCTGCTGGGCTTGAAGTCGCTATCGAACCTGAGGAGAGACGAGACAGGAAAGGACAGTGAGCACAGCTTGTTGATGGAGTTAAAGTGACGTGAAACAGCAGCAGGTGTTTCAAACCGTGTTTAACCGAATACAAACCCGGCTCAGTTCTACTTTTTGCATGTTTATCAATTAAATATTTATACAGTGTATCATTCCCCAGAATTCAGTGCAGTGTGTCAATACTCAGACATATGACATTAATACGGAACTAGCATCACGGGACCAAAGACTTAATGAAATACCCAAATCACAAATACAAGTTTAAACATAGAGATGTATCAGATTTGAAATTGAGAGAAATAATCAACAACAGATTAAAGATCAGTGTGAAAAATAACACAATATAAGAAAAGGTTGGAGACTAAATTTGAGGGATTTGGGTTATTTTGTCAGCTTGTACATCTTCCTACTCCGTCTGTATGTGGAATGCTTATACTGAGAAGCATATAATACGATTTGAATAAACAGGCGACCAGCGCAGCAGTCAGTGGGGGCGGGGCATTCACAGTCAGTCTGCGAATCAGGTTGAACTTCTTCTTTGTCCCATCCTATTTATCCTTGAAAAGCTTTTGGGACAGGATCATTACTCCTGAGCTGACTCAGAGGTGACGCTTGTGCTTCTGACAGGAGGTCTGATCTTCACTGCTGGAGCTCATTTCAGCTCCTGTCAGTCAAAAGGCATGAAAGGAATTTTGTAATATGGTTCAGTGCTTTGGTAAACAGAGGCTTAGACCAGCGGCAGGGAAGTGTTCACTGTGGGGATGTCAGTCCAGGGTGGACACATAACTGTACAGAAAGAATTAAAATGGTAAATGGTCTGTATTTATGCTTTACAATTCTTGATAACGACTCAAAGTGCTTTACAGTACAGTTTTGCCATCCACCCATTATACACATTCATACAGTGCATCAATGGGCCGTTCTTTTTTATGAGAATGGTGCAGCCTTAACGGGCAATTTGGAGTTCAGTATTTGATTGCATAAATTGTTATTGTTCTAGAGGCAGAAATTCATATTTGGTGTAAATATTCATAATGTACAAACGTCAATATGTTTGGGCACAGGGGCATTTTAAGGTTTAAGGGGGAAAATCAGTACATCTTTACTGTACGTCTTATATTTCTTATCTTCTCTTGTCATTTTGTCTCGTCTTTGCCCCTCGATGTGCACACCCCGAAACGATAATCTTGGCAAAGGTGGGGAATGGATAAAAACAAAATATGACGAATTGAAATGAAAACAGGCTTAGAAATAAATTAAATGAACTCTAACCAAAGCTCTTTTAATAACCTCTCCACTAACAAATCAACTCTCATTCATATAAAAGCATAACCATTGATTTACTCTAACAGGTTTTCAGGATATTTAGTTAAATACATGTGCTGCATTTGGAATGAACCCTGATGACAGAAAAAAGGGCTTCATGCACTACAGCAGTTATCCAAATAATAACAAGACCAGAAACCCAAAGCTTTACCAAAAAAGATGGTCCACAAACAGCCACACAGCTGCCGAGCAATTTTCTGCTTTGAACGGAAATTGTATTACTTTTAAGTATTAAAGTAAAAAGTATTAATTATTAACTGAGTGATAACTAACGGTTGATTAAGTGAACTCATCATTCCACAATTTTCCCAACAATCAGCACAGTGTCTCTGTCTGCTCCCCCGCTGATCAAAAGTAATCAAAGTGTGCTTTGTGTTTCCAGGAGCTGGCAGAAAGGAATTCCCTCAGCATTCCCCACATGATTAAGACGCTCAGCCAGCCAGCAAGTCGACAGGTTCCCCGCTGCATGATGGGAGTCTCTGCCTGATCTCTCAGCAGCTAATGTCCCATAACGAGCGGCCATGTTTCTGCGTCGGCTGTGTGGCGACAGAGACGACACCTGGACAGGTTTTCGGAGGTTTCGGAGGTTCTGACACATTTTGATGACAAAGACACTGATTTACAGGATGTCTTTGATTCTGATGTCCGTTTAAACAAAACAGATATTCTCAGATATATAAAGTTGATGAAAATACTAACTTATTCAAAACCAAACCACAGCACTGTATATAATGGTTTGACGGCCCCTGCTAGGTTGTGTGGGGCATCACTGCTGGTTTGATGGATTGTTAAAACATTTTTGTAAAATGAAGGTCATGTCAGTAAATTAAAAAATATCTTCTGTAGTGTAGACAAACTTTTTGTAAAACAAAAATGTTTTATGCTACGCTACGTTAAGGTGAAAATGCCTTGACTCCATGTCTGTACAAATACTTACACTTCTAGTGAGTATTAAAACACAAATGTGACTCAGATATATGTCGGTCTGAGGCAGAAAACAAGCAGAAGCTCAGAGACAGAAATCAGTGAAAGATGAAGGTAAATATTTGTCATAATAGAAAGAGCTACAGGAGAACAATTATGGATTCAACCATTTAAGTTTGTTTGCACAGGCACATACACAACAACTGCTCTTCATTTGACTTATTATGTGTTTACAGACTGCGTGTGATTGTGTGTAAGTTGGTTATGATTACACCAGTAACATAAAGGTTATGCAATGGGTAATGCTGCATTCTATTCAAAGTTGGATTTCTTTGTGAATTTCTTTCTGATTTTTCATTAGAATTATTTACAATTCAGGTACAATTCGAAATACACAACGTCAGTAAAACAAGTAAGACAAGCTAGAGATTTTGTTGTTGTTGGCGAGTGATTCAACTACTGTACTGTAAACAGCACAGCCTGTTTGACACATGCTGTAAACGCAATTGCTAGACAAAGTCAAACAACTGCTTCTCCAGTAAGCAATGATTTCAGCCAGAGTTCATAGGATCCCTGACTTTGTGTGGCCTTCCATTATCATTTTTATAGCAGGAGGTTGGAAAATCTTGACTTCCATGTTTTGTGGAACATATGTTTTAGGTTTAAATATATTGTTTGCAGCAACAGAGGGCAGCAATCAGCATTTTATATACTACAGGATTTCTGTTATTTAATGACATTATCTTAAAGGACACATCTGCTAATATTCTATTTTGTTTTTATTGTCCACATAAAAAAGACCAAAACCAACATTAAATGTGTCGTACTGACAAACACAAGCCTAATATATCGTTTCCCTCTTGCCACACATCAGCCTTGTTGCTCAAAAACTAATAAAAAGCCATCTGTGAGACAGAAAGTATGACAGTATTACAAACTAACAAAGTCCTGGTCAATCAGTGACATGCACATGCAAAAATCATCCTGTGACTGAACAGTTATTTTGATTTAATGAAACCTTTAAAAACCTCTTGGGCAGAGGAGTGATGTAGTGCCAACCGGCATCTATATATTCATACCTTGATCTCTGACCTTTCTAGAGGCAAGAAAACGTAGCAAATTTTTTTTTTAAACAGCATTATTGCATCTCAAACAGAAAACCACATCCTGACTCCAGCTGAGGCAGTGAGGTGACAGACGAGAAGGTGTTAGAGGTGCAAGCTGTAATCAAACAGGCTCAGATTATATGTGGGCTGAGACGCCACAAGCTTTGACACGGTGGTACTCCTCTCTTGGGACACTTTTGCAGTAAACATTCTTTGGAGGTTGCGTAATGAAAAGGCAGCTGTGTGTTTGTTACACATCAACAGGTCGGGAGGGGAATACTTTTTTTGCTGCTTTTCCCAATGGAAAAATTTGTTTTATGAAACCAAGCGTCCATAGGTGCAAGGTCGTAAAACATGCGATGGCACGGCAGCAGTGAGGAAGAGGAAAACTGAGGCTGCAGCATGTCGTGCTTTAAGTCTCACAGCTGGGAAACATGACAGCACACTTTTAAAATTGCACTTATATCAAGAAAAAAAACTGTCACAAAGTTAGCAGCTTGTACAGGAAGTAATTGGAAGTGAGGCAAGTGAATGAATAATGTTCTCTGCTTAATAACTTCCTCAGTTCCCACGATCGCATATACAAGGAATTCAGGAATTCAGCCTGCATTAGCATCTTTAAGGGTGAGACCAGGGCCAGACTTTTGACGCTGGAAAGAAGGGTTAGGTAATGTCCCATGAACTCGCATCGCATTACTTACTATGGAGTTTAACAAATTAAGTGAAAGATTAAACCTATATCATCATATCATCCTTTTTGTCTTCTTAAGCTCATACAATCTTCTAAAACCTACTTATTAAAAGAAACAAATAAAATAAATTGTAGCCAAACTTAAAACAAGATAGATGACTTTTGACAACAAAGATTATTCTCCTAGATTATCAAAAAACCCTCTAAATCTAAAAGTCTACTTTTTAGTGATGACAGAGCCTATAAAGATTCAACAGGAAGCTGCTGGGCTCTGTTTACCTAACCAGTACTTTTAAGTGGGCACCATGCAAAAAATGTGCTCCTCGCTCTCTGGTGTATTTGGGAATATTCCTGTTCTCACATAGTCATGTAGATAACCATGGTTACCAAAAGATCTTGATCTTGGACTGGGGTTCAATTTTCTGTTGCTGTTCTCTTTCTGTCTGTACTTACATCTTCTCCTCTGTCTGCGTCTCGTTCTCTGGAGAGGACTCTCCGGGTGTTGAACCACTGCTGCCCCGTCGGAAAGACTCTCGAGCTCTACGACGACGTTCCCTCTCCACCTCCTCCGCGTCCTCGATGCTCCTCTGAGCCGTCAGCCTGGGAAGGAGGTAGGACAGAGTGTGGTTAATAAGGAGTGGGGATGTTTGTTTCTTTCAGGTCAGTACGGAAGTGAACCACTACTACTGCCAGTACTACTGGGGCAGCTACCTACTGAGGGGTAGAGCGGTCGTCCTCCAACCAGAAGGCAAAACTGTACTGTATATATATATATATATAGATACAGAACATTTACCGTACTTTATCTTTACTACAGATTTTACATTTAACCTGAGAAAAATATCACGGTTCCTGGGTTGTAGGGACACTGCAAAGAAAAATGTATTGATAAGCAGCTAAAATCGCTCCACTGTTATGCCACACAATTAAATAGACCAACAATGAAGTTTGTGATGTAGATGGTGGGATAGTGACTCCACATTTAATGTTGGTAATACGAGGAGGGTCCAGCTGCAGCCTTGTGAAGCTCACCCCCCCTTTTGTGAGTCCAAACCATGTCTATCTGAATCAGGAAGTTCAGCCTCCTTCCACTCCCTTCATGATCATCCTTCATATTCGCTGCTGGATACATTTTACTGCATCAACAAACACTGTAAGTGTAGAAGTTTTTTTTTTTCTTTCAGAAAAAATGCACCATCCACTTTGTACAATAAATGCACAGGCTTTGATGACTTGGCCTGCAGCTAATGATCTTCACTATCAATGAACCTGACTGATGATAATTCATTATTGATCGACTGGCACCTGCCCTTGCTGGGACGTGATTTGATTGGCTGGTGCCTCCTCTGACACATGAAAGTTAAGCTTTTCAATGGAAGCAAACGAACCACAATACAGTCAATGCACGACGTCACCTCGTTCAAAGTGCATGAAGCCTCCAACGTGTACATGTCAGTGCTACATTACAGATCATCGTCTGTTCAATCAGCAAAGACACGGAACTGGAAAAACTAAATAGACAGAGAATCACTGAAAGCTTGCAGAAGTAATCACTAAAACTGTCTTTTATGACTTCTCCACTGTGGCATCGCCCCACAGAGGACTTCTTTCATCGCTGGTGGTCAGGAAACAGTGAAACCTTCAATGAGAAACATTTGTCCCAACACAAATTCCTGACTCATCGCCGTGTCTCGGAAAAAGAGTCTGTAAAGTGGTGAAGAGGCGGAGATCCGGGCCAGAGGAACATCTGCTGGGCCTCAGGGGAGAAAGGACACGGGCTGTTTATCTTCAGGATAAACACACGTGCTCTTCAGCTCGTGTCAGCGTGACATCACTGTATTTATTACAAACACTGTTAATCTTTCTTTATTCACTGACGACGAGCCCAACATGAACACGCCCTGATTCATAGCTACAAGTTAGTCTTTAATGCCAGTGCCTCACCTCAGATGTGAGTGGTGACATGGCACAGAGTATTTTTTGTCACATTGAAAATCCTACAAACATTTTTGGGTTGTTTTTTATTCAGATAAATGTCATTTCTGTTTTTTACAACTAAGGACTACACCCATTTCTTCATCTAGCATTATTTCTTCATAACTATAAATTAGCTATAGGTCTGTGATGTTTAAAAACATAAACATTTTTTTATTGAGACCGTTCAATTTCTTTTCGAAAATACTTTTATTTCATTTTTTTTTTTTTTGTGGCTTTGGCTTAGAGTTTGTTGAATCACATACATTCTTTCCACGTGGAAACACAGTATCAGAGTTATCTTCTTGATTGTCACTTGCTGCCGTTGCTATAAATTAATTTACCAGCAAGTATATCACTGTTTTATCTCATCATATTATTACTGTTATCATTATTTTGATCTGATCATTCTCAGTTCGATGATTTGATTGGAACAACTCTAACTCCTAACTTAAACTGGCTCTGTGGTCCAGGCCACTGGTCTGCGTTGGTGAAGTCTGGTAGGACTAACAGGTCAATAAGCTCCATGTGGCTGCTCAGGTATCGAGTAACTCCAATTGGCTTCAGGGTCACTAATAGTTCCATAATGGCCCCCAGCCTCCATCTGCCCACCCACTTTCTCTAATAGAGGGGGGGATGTAGATAGAACTGGCTGTGACCTTTGACCCTCAGCATCATCCTGGATCAAGCTTTTGTCTTTGTCTTCATACACATTTACAAGCTGCACCTTCTCTCTGACTCCTCGTCCTTCCTGTGTTTTCATCACAGATTTCCATCATTTTACCTCCATTACTGTTCATCTCCTGCAGCCTTTCACTCTTCTTCATCACTGTCGTTTTTAGCTTGTACTATTACACCTTCATCTTTGTTGTTTTTTAAAGGTGCAACAGTTCGGAATCAAGGTTGTGTGGTTCAGATGCTAAAGGAGGAGACTGTCTTTGACTCACAAGGGGTTAAAGGTATGATCCATGGAGGGAGATGTAAAACCCAACTCTCAGAGCATTTTATCATAATGTAGACTTGATCTGTATGGCAAGTAAACAAAATATTAGGGCTAAACCAAATACTATGAGTGTTCACGATTACTATGCTTATCCATGCCCAAATCAGAGATATAGTAGGCTAATCCGACATTAACCATCATGCATCAAGATTAACTGCTATTAGATTATTTTCAGATCAGGAAATTTCATCTTCGTGACATCATGTTACAGTGGAACAGTGACAAGTGACTTTTGTCCACACATGGGGTCTGGACTTTCTCTGGAGTTGGCTCACAAGAACAAAAAAATCTCCAGGGGTGCATGCAGGAGACAGAATGGAATATGTAAATGATCTGCATCTTCCACGCGTATGGCTCCACTGGATAATCACCCTCTGTGTTCTCACATGAGTCATTCAGACATTCTCTGGAGTTTTTACTTAGGGGCTGGCAGGAGAAACTCTGGACAAAGTCCTCAGCAACTGACTCGGACATTTACATTCTCACATTGAGACTCTCCGAATAATTATCCGGAGTTCAGTGCATGTTTGACAGCACCTTGTGTAACAGGCTTACAAGTTAAAATAACTACACTAGCAAGATATAGAAAACACCAAGCATCTGGAATAACTTCAAAATTTTGTAGAGATGACCAAAACGTTTAGTGTCAGATACAGTGGGATGGAAACTATAGCAAATCCACAACAGTCTTTTCTTCTATTATGTCAGTTCTTAGTGCGACATGCATGCCAACAAAGTATAATATTAAAATCCATTTTTCTTGTTTCCCTCTCTCTGCTTACTACCTGCTAAGCAGGCAACATACAGACACAGACAACAGCTGGGGAACATAGCCGAGCAGCTAAAGGGTCACTATCACCCTCAGAAGGTGGTGGGGACTAAACCCAAAGCTAAAAGAAGAGGGTTCTTAGATTCATCAGGTGGAAACAAACACTGCTCTAAATAAAGGAAAATGTTGCTTCTCAGCTAGTATCAAGTTCAACATATAAACTTAAAGTGTGATTTTTGCAGGTTTAAAACTTGTATTTCATGCATTGCTGGCTGAATCCAAATTGAAAACATACTGTGAAAAGATTAAAGTTTACCACAGCATCAACACCACCTGCTACTGTTTGATTATCAACTGACAGAGTCCTGCCGCCTCACATGCAGCTGCACTTTTCCACATAACAAATGGTACACCAGCATTTCCAGATGGACCACAGCCATTTTCCAGTCCAACTAGAGTCGATGAAAATATCTGACATGTGGACAGTGATTCAGAGGTCGAGAAACAAGAAACCGATAATCTCTACACTTGCCAGCATCCAATCTACTTCCCCTTCCACTTTGCTTCCTGTGCTTGTCCTTCCTGTAGGCAGGGCAAGGACGAGCAGAGAGGAAACTGGCAAAGGGACAGAGGTTGAGAGGCCGGAGCACAGCTGGATGTGGGTCAGCGTTTCACTGTGACCTGATGAGGCAAAACTCAGGTCAGAACGTGTTTGGAGAGCGGCAGAGAGGCAGTGGTCAGTGTGTCAGGACGGAACATGGATCTATCTCCATTGTTTATTAAATCTCTCCTTGTGTTTTTTCTTGCAAAAAAATGTGTTTTCGAAACAAATCAAACAGCACGGCCACATTTAATTCAATTATGTTTTCTTGCAACATTAAGTGTGAACTATGATTTATAATTTCAATGTGTAATATGTTACATTTCCAAATTGGCCCAAACTGTTGTACTATTTAGATCATATTTGGGAAAATACTTTGAAGATCGGATGTTTTGCGTATTAGGACAAAATTGCATTTGTGTAAATGTATATGTAAGACACATATAATACCTATGTGATGTCTTCCAGCTTAGGACAATAATAATTGTATTTTCTTATAATCATTGCATATAGTCATATAATCATTGTATTGTCTTATAATCGAACAACCTTCGCTGCACCAGGACCATCTTCCTCATCCACTGACAGGACTGCTGCTGAGTAAACAACATCAGGGGCTTCTGCTCCCTCCTCTGACATGACTACGACTGCAGAGGTCATAACAGAGGTACCACCTTCTACATCCTCCTTCATTGTGAGTGTGTCTGTGTACATTCAGTCACGAGCAGTATGACTGATTTGTTGCGCTGGTGTTTTTGGGCCACAAGCAAAATCTTGTTTAGGAAAATCTTTGATTCGTCATGAGCTGGGTGTTGAAAGCTGCTCAGACTGTTTGAGCTAAACTCTGTCTCCCGTGCCCTCTCATTACGTCTCCCTTCTGTAATCAGTGATTCA
Organism: Hippoglossus stenolepis; assembly: GCF_022539355.2. NCBI lineage: Eukaryota > Metazoa > Chordata > Actinopteri > Pleuronectiformes > Pleuronectidae > Hippoglossus > Hippoglossus stenolepis. The sequence continues at coordinate 6,178,136 of NC_061487.1, read as the reverse complement.
GTATTCTGTCATACCTGGCACGAGCTCAAACATCTGATTTGGACTAAATGATTAATCCCCCCTCTGAGTGATTTTAAAGCACCGGAATTAACAGCAGCTTTACTTCCTCCTTCTCATCCTGTGTTTTATCAAAACCAAATCTGATTTTTTCCGAGCTCATGTCATCTAATCCCAGTGACAAGGCAGAAATCCCCCCCTGCTCGAAACGCAGAGTGGGTCTGGATTGTATCAGGGTTTCGTTGCCTCTCAAGACAATTACAACAACACGCACAGAGCACTTTCTCCTCCTTAGTGTCAAGCAGGTTTTTTGTTCTCCTCAGTTTGTTGATTCTCTGTAAACTAACGCCAGACAAGTCTGAGCACGCTGCCTCCCTGAATGCTTCCCCTGATAGCGGCTGACAAATCTGGCCTACAGCCCTGGAGGTCAGTGAGACCCAGCATGTCAGGAAAACAAACCTAAGCCCTGAGCTGACAAATCAACACCAGAACAGACAAGTGCAATTAATAGCTGATAAATTAAAATCTTCTAGATCTCTTTAAAAATAAATTTATTTTTTACCTAAATTGGATATTCGGAAACAAAGAATTAATTTGCTTTTGTCGGTTTTATTTTTTCAGGTCTTATGTCTCTCACTGGTCCCAGTTTCTCAAACAAAAGGGTTTGATAGTTTTCTGTGATAGTATGATAATATCTTTGAGTTTTTTTAAGAGATCACCTTGGGATTCATTTGATTAATCTGTAAATGCAAGATATAACCAGCAGATTAAAATCAATCAAAGTCCTAAACCACATCCTGGTCCTCTCTGTACATGGTGCAAGGCAGAGACAGAATCAGGTGAACATGTATGAGAGAATGATAAATAATACACCCCTAAAAGTGTTGGACTGTTTCTTTAAGTAACAGACAGTTCAGTGTTTTGGAGACACAGCTGGTTGCCAACAGATTTTATGAAGCTTTATAAAAGATAAAGAAGCCCACAGTTCTGTGATGAAAAAAATTAAATGCAACTGATAGTAACAACCCGAAACATGACACACAAACCCACAAAGCAGATGAAAGCTCCACCGCCTGCTAACAAAACCACCAAACCAGGCAGCGTTGCTCTGTATCTGCCTGCACTTGCCCAGGCTTTAACTTTATTGTCCAGCAACATTTTACCGGAACCAGAGTGAATGAGGCAAACGGCTGAGGGTACAGATGCCTCATCTGCTCTTTTGTAAGTACACATGCTGTCATCGGCCGGATGATTCCGCTGAATGACGTGATAATAACATGATCTGCTTGCAGCCTCAAGGAGCCAAGCCAGTCTCCATATAGGTTAGAAGACGAGGAACGGTGGGGAGACGCTTGTGAGATGAAGTCATTGTTGTGTTGAGACTTGTCAGGGCGGCAGTGGGCACTGAATCACTCTGACGCGACAACAAAAAGACGCCACTTCTCAGGAACAGAAAAAAAACTCCCTAGAGCAGCCAGAGTTGAGAGGAGGGAGCTGGGGGCTTCAACCTGCAGACAGCAGGGTCAAACTGCTGCTTATCTTTTTTGAATGTGTCTCACAGAGACTGAGTCATGCAGCTGCTGTGACTTCGACCTAACCCAATGTGCAGAAGTGTGAAAATTGACATTGTGTGACAGTAATCAGACATGATATTATATTTCAGGGGGTTGCAGGTTGAAAATGAAAATGTATCTGTATAACGTTATATCGATTTTACAGTGATGTTGTGACTGCAGCCCTTTAATACACCAGATTATGCTATAGACTTATCAGGCCAAATACATGTGGACCGGATCTGGCTGACATTTGTGAAGAGCATGGCCAGATCAGACAGTCAGCCCACACTAACCTGACCTCAGAGTGAAATCTGGTTTAGCCGGTGGATCACATTTACGGACACTAGGGCTGAGCTGTTTCTACTGTTGTTTAAGCCCCTGTTCACAAATTCTCCCCTGAAGCAGAGGAGGGGAAACATGTCTTTTTCTGGTTGGACTTTCCCCCCCCTCTTCCTGGTTTCAGACATTTTTATCTGACATTTTTAAATTTCCTGATCAGTGACAGAAGAGGAAACTCAGAAGGAAATAAGTAATCCAATGGGGATGAATGCAACAAGGAAAGCACCAAATCACAAGGAAGTGTCAGAGGAAGCCTAGGACCTTACGATGTTATGGAGAGATACCCAACAGACAATGCACAAACACTTGGTGACAGTGGAGAGAAAGAACCAAGGCTCAAAGTGGTCGACCATTATTCCTTCTTTGCAGGAATACACAGCGACAAGATGGCCAGCAGCAGCCTGTGTCCTGGACACTTCAGAGAGAAGTAGGCAGTCAGATAAAGCCAGAGGTCCGACAAGTCCCCCAACAGCAGACAGTAATCACCATGTTATGGCTGCATGTCTGAGTGCCCGCACCCCCCATGCAGAGCACAAATGGGCCGATGATCCCTGAAGTCTGAGCAGCTTGCAGGTTTGTTTGCCCTCAGGATTTGACTGGAGGACAGTGGAAGAAAGCAGCAGCCATTGTCAAGAAAAGACCTTCCTGTGTTTGTTCAGTGTGAACCTTAACCGCCTGAAAAAAAAAACACAGCAAGGGCAACCTTCTCTAATACCAAAGAAAAATACATTCAGTAACTCATTCCATCTGAAGCTCCATTTTGTCTTTAAACAAAATGACAAAAATGACAAAGAAGCAGAAAAGAGGAGAGCAAAGGTGAAGAGGTTAGTTTACTCACAGTTTCCCTGAGACCAGAGAAGCTGGGAAAGAATAGTTGTACATGTGAGGAAGGATATTTTCTATATATTTATTGTCTATATGGACATTTTCTACGTAGTACCCACATTGGTAATTCATGCCCTGAGATTTGATGGTAAACAGTAAATGGCCTCTAGTTATATAACGCTTTTCTAGTCTTGATGAGTACAGGTTATTGCAATTAACTCACACAGTCAGTGAGGTGCAATTCGGGTTCAGTATCTTGCCCAAGGACACTTTAGCATGCTGATGACTGGGATCGAACCGCCAACCTTCTGGTTAGAAGCACCAGCCGCCCCTTCGTACAAATGGTAACAATTGCTAACCTTGAATTAATGCAGTCAGTTTATGTCATCTGCCCTCACTCTCCTCTCTTGTGTAAGCTCAAAGAACCAGAACCTTGAAACTGAGTTTTTCAGAGTGGTTATGAATAAGAATTTATAAGAGTCAGATGTGTGGCTGTGGAAGAATCTGACTCTGAGGATCCCATTCTACAGGCTCTGATTTACAAGTTAAGTTATGACAAGCAACAACAAGCCGCCTCCCATCAACACTATGACCTCCAGGATGTTTTACTAAACCTCCACTTTCTTGGTGAGTGATCCTACCCTGTCTCCTATCCTGCAAAATAAGGTTTAATAACATATATGTACATTTTTCTCTATTGCAAACCTCAGATTACATCATACACTTCCTACTAATTTGTCCTCGTTGATCCGAACCTTGAACTTGAGTTTGAGATGCAGTGACAATCTCCCCCTCCATGTTCACACAGTATTTCAAGGTGACATTTCATTGACCGTAACGGTTGGAAACAGGTCACACATTACAGCCTTACTTTTGTGTGATGCTCTTTCATTGCAATAAAATTTAACAGGAGAAATTCTCTTGGTGACAGATCTTTCTGAAACATATTTGGCATCAGTTCCCTCATCAAAACAAAGCTCAGAACTCCTTTCTCCCGTTGTGACTGATGTACCATCTGCTCAGAGCCATTGTTGCCACATGTGCGATAATTATTGTATTTCCACGATAATTTGCCCTCTGTACAATGTACAATCAATAATTCCAAAATTTCCACGATGTATGATAATTTTATCATTTTGTGACACTTATCTAAAAGTTGTTATCTAAAAGAATGGGTCACGTCTGTGTTTACGCATCTCTTCTCACGTGTCCGCATGTTTAGGTCAACACACAACCTTTTATTACAGGGATTACCTTTTTCTACCTAAGTTTTTTTTTTTTGAATGAATTAGGTAAACTTTTCATGACAGCCTCCCGGTCCGACTTCTTCTTCTACATTTTTTTTAGGGGCGCATTTGTTCTTTGTGTTTTGAATTCATGCTGCTGCATCAATATGCAAACACGAAACGCCATCTTTAACCGGTTTGTCCACTAGGGGTGACTGTAGCAATATGGAGATGCAACATGTCGACGTCCATGGCAG